>NC_141240.1:13338342-14538342 GCF_054856555.1 Leptonotus elevatus
AACGACATTTTTCGCAACCTTTTGTTTTGATATATAAACACTTAAAAGCTAGTTGAAAATAAATCTATATTGTACTCATATGTAGTGGATGAATATGCATATGTGATGGCTTTCAATTATTACAATTGATATTATTTTTAAGGGGTGGGTTTGTTTTTATGTGTTTTAGATTATGAATCAAGTATAAAAGCTAAAGCGGGGACAAGGGTTGTAAATTAGCATTTGCTAAACTCTGTATGCTCAACATCTGCTGCAAGCTTTGCTTAGTATATATGCCTGATTGCATTGTCACTGTTAAATAAACTGCATTTCTTGTTAAGTAACTCAATGTCACCATCACAACTGCAACTTAAAACAGCTATTTGAGAACATGAGACAAAACATATGCTGTATAAGAACAAAACAATACGTTGAGTAAACCCCCAGAATAAATTAAGGATAACTCCACTGGGGCATTGTCATTATGAAGAGCTACTGTAGTTTATTATTGGCTAGTTGTTTACTGTGCAATCTACATTATTCAGTTATCATTCCACTCAAGGGAACACACAGAGTAAAGCCATGCAGTTTATTGTTTTATTAATAGAAGAGATTAAATGCATGTGTAAAAATTCCAGGTTTGTATTTCTGCTGATGCTTTCTCTTCTATAACTCACTTGACAAAATGGGCATATTGGGAGAAAAGGTGCAACAAATTGAAATATCTAAGAAGGCTTTTGACAAGATTAGGTTTGACAGGAAAAATAAAACAATATCACAGTAGCATAACTTTAACGACATCACTAAAAAACATCCAAGAGAGCCTTGTTGCTGGGTCATGTGCGGACACATAACAGACACACATCTGCAGACGTTCAACAACATCCAGCAGATTAGTCAGACTACTTTTGCGCTGACGACCAGTGTCAGGTGTGATGGGCTTGATCCAAACTGGTTGGACTACCCCACATCACAATGTTTGTCTGTGCATATACACAAATTAACCGGTAGATATGAGACACAAGTACAATGTGAGATGTGTATGTGTTTTGCTTTAACAGTGCTTAAACTGTTTATTTATTGCTTGGCATTGTTGCTATGGATGCACATGTTTTTTTATTGGGTTTTGTAATCCAACTTTATTGTGCTCCATTATAATGCTGTGTAGTTTGTTGGTAAAGTCTTACTAAATCAGTTCGAACTTTACCGAAAAGGTAATGACTGTTTGGACTGTAACAATTTTCTGGTGTTTAAATTTTTGCACTTCAATTTTGTAAATAAGTGCCCTTTTAGGGGTTAATTACTTAATGTGACACCTGCTGCAAATTTAAAATTTTTGGGGATAATAATAAAGTTGAAAAACACCAGTGTTGGGAACGTTACTTTATAAAAGTAATTAGTTCTAGTTACTCAAAAAAGAAACTGAGTTAGTAATTGAATTACTTCATAATAAAAGTACCGGTAACTCAACTCGTTACCAAGCAAACAATTTTACAAAAATAAAATAGTTTAAAATAATTTGGCTTTATTATTATTATTATTATTATTATTATCATGAATGTATTTATTTTTTATATACAAATAATTCAAATTATAACCAGGCTTTGGGTGTTTTTCATTTATTTTAGTGATTTTTTTTATGTCACGCAAATGTCTCACTCCATAATAGCAGATATCATATATGTTCTACCACTGCCAATTTAGCAATCAAGCAATCAAAATACCGGTAATAATAAAAGTAAAATAAATATAGGATATATGGTGATTTGTGGTACTTATGTCACCTATAGGTAATTAGTGGCAGTCCTAGCAAATCCAATTGTTGGCGCTATTAATTACACTAGGCGAGTGTGTCATGAGTGCGTCTCTATGACTTATCTTTTCTTTAGCCATCATTGTGCTTGTGGAGTCACAAAGTCCCGTAATGGTTCTTGGTGGAGCATAATTATCAGCTAATCGCTCCCCATGGCGGCCGTTTTTCGGCAGATCTCTAACAATGCTATTTTGATCAACGTCTGTCTTATCAAACCCCAAATGAGTTCCAGGCTAGGGATGTGGACTCTTGTTAAATGCTAACAAGTTCTCTATGAGAAGGAAGACACGTCGTGACACGCTTCCGGTGGCTCCTCCAAAATAAAATCGCTACGCATTCCAACTGTCCAGACACCTTTATTGTGACGAGGTGTGACAACAACAGTGCCTGTAACAGTGCGCAAATGACATTTTCAGAGCAAACTTTCCGGAAAAGCGCCACACAACTGTGCAACGTATTGTAAGCTTACTTCGAGCCTTGAAACTAATAGATAAATTATAACGCAACGCATTTCATGTGCAATAACAGCAACAGCGTTTTAAATATGGGGAAAATAATTAGTTAGATTACTCTGTTTAAGAAAAATGTACAGAGTTACTAACGTTGTTAGTTGAATTAAATACTATTATTCCCAACACTGAAAAAGGCTGATAGAATATACAGTAGTTTAGTCTCACATTATACAACACACTCTTGGACAGTATGTCCTCTATCAAATCTCCCAAAACATAATTTTCATGATAGAAAAAAATAGAATGTGTCTTGTATGTTGCCACAAAGAAAATCTTTGAATTTGTATTTCAAGGGGAGAGGGTAAGGGACAATTCCCCCAAAACAAAGTCAAGCATCTAGGAAAACGACTCATTACAGTGCATTATGTTTGTATGAAATCTCATTGAACCATTGAGAACAGATGTAGCAGCAACACAGTGTGTATTCTTAAAATCCAAACAGCTGTGCGCTCTTCATGCAGAGTGGGAGCTGTCCACCTGATGCTAAAGCTGCACACACACATGCACACGCATGCATGGACAGACAAATAAACATGGTGCCAATGTAGGTTTTGGTGTGTGATTGCTGCAGAGGAAAAAAGAAAGGGGCAGCTGCAGTGTAAAGCCTTCCTCAACTGTTCCTCTAGACTGCCCCATCTGTCTACCCATTTATTCCTGCGCATACACACCGACCGTCTGTTAACTTTCAGGCACACATAGAGTGCTTCACAGTCTTTTATGACAAGTGTGTGGTGTCATTCATTTCTCGTCTGAAGCAAACTTCTTGAGGAAAAATAAATACATAATAATAATACATGGTAATACTACATGACATAATAAAAGATAAACTACTTTTAGTTTGTCAGGCAGGACGATAAATTGAGTCTGTAACTGCACTTCTATCGTGATATTAACAAAAAGACACCCTGGTATAAAAAGGGTTCAATCAGTTAAATATAAACTAAGGTTGAGAGTCAGACAATCAGTGCAATGCCCTTGATAATGTTTACATTATTGATTGGTTGCTCTCCAGAAGAGCTCTACTTTTGGACACTTGTGAGAGCTGTGATTGCACCGCAGAACATCAAATGTCTTGAGTGGCCTCCGCAATCAAAGACAACAACTCTTAGCGCCATGTACTCTACACACTTCCAGTTTCACACACAATTACTTGCTGGCATAAAATTATGGTCTGCAGGATGCGTTTAAGGCCAACGCATGACAATGACCCATCTTAACTAGCTTTAATTTGGGTGATGAGATATGAGAGAAGTACAGGAAGAGGCAGTGGGGTCCATTAGGGTGCTGCACATTTTTGACATTCAGTAGCACATCAAATATTTTGTGCTATCTCTTCCACTAAATTTGTTACCCTCCTATTTGTTTGGATTTGGAAGGGATTTTGTTTTTGAAATTGAAGAAAAAAAAGAAGGAAATCTCTTTAAGGATCAAAAGTTCCAATTAATCAATTCAATTTTCCATTTCAATTAGATTGTCCAGTCAGTTTCAATTCAATTTAATTTAACACTGGGTGGGTTTCCATCCACCTATTTTTATTAGAATTTTCAAGAATTGCGAAAAGGAAAGTCAATGGAAACATCAGAAATTCGAAAAAAGGCCAAAAATTCGCCCACAAATTTTTACGCTTGGAGGGGGTGTTTTTTGAAACGTATAGGAAAAAGGAAAATGCGCATTTTGGCGAGGGAAACAGGTTTTTGCAAATAAGCCACTACAAGACCGAATATACATCACATGTTTTGACCGATACTACGTCACATACACGTTTGTAGTCACAATAAATGGCGGATGATAAAGTAAGATATGTTTGGGGAGACGAAAAAACACGATTATTTTTATAATTAATTTAAGAAAAAAAAACATTAGTGCAATTTTAGATGTCTTTGGAAACATCAGCTCTCAAAGTAACGGCACACTTCACTTACATGCGGGAGGGAAGCCAACAAGACAAACTACTTCCGTTCAGTCCGTTAAAACCAACATTCCCACCTGGAACTCCCCATTGCCCCATAGTTCCGTCACTACAACGTCATCTCGCGGCGCATATTCGCGAAAGAAGAGTGGATGGAAACGGGCATAAGTTGCATGTCCGTTTTGCGCATTTTCACAAAATTTGCATACAAATTTTGAAACATTTGGATGGAAACCTGACTTATGTAAGTTGGGTAAGAGTTGTTGTGACTTATATGGGAAGTTTCAACTTCAAGGCATTTTAATATTCTTACATATAATATGATTGTAACAAGAGGTTAACAACCTAAATGGTATGTCAAAATAAGACAGTCAATCTTTAATTACATTGGTGTGAATGGGTAAAAAGGAGTCTAGTCGCAAATGTGTTTTACACATCCACTGTTAATAGATGCGTGTAAAATAATTACACACTCTAGATCAGAGGTCACCAAACCTTTAGAAAAAGAGAGCTACTTCTTGGTTACTGAATAATGAAAAGGGCTACCAGTTTGATACACACTTCTGAAATAACACATTTGCCAAGATGACCTCTAATATGTTACTGTTAATTAATTAAATTCATGTGAAGACACTGGTCATATTATTGATTGCTCACAAAAAAATATCAATCATTTAAAAAGGAAAGAAACAAAAGAAACATAAATATTAATATTCTACAATTGATATGTATTGATTTGTGAGTGCATGAACACATCTGCAACATTCCTAGTAATTTACTATCACCCATCAATGGCGATCTGTTTTTAGAACATGGCGCAGACTACTCATATGGTTTGGTGCTACCTGGTACCCTTGGCCACCATGTTGGTGACCCCTGCCTCAGATTGTTTGGTGCCCTTACGGTGTATATTCTTTTCTTTTTCTTTTCTTCTCTTTACCTCTATTTCTTCTCATCCCCTCCACCATTCTCATCCTCTCTTCTCTTCCCTTCTCTTGCCTTTCCTGACTTACAGTGCATCAGTCTTTTCCTCTTCAGGCTGTAACTGTCACATCACCCCTGGTATTAGGTACTCCACATCTCTTGTGTTATGTTTACTTACTCCTTTGATATTTTGTCTCTTTTAAACTATTCAACTCTTTCTTTCCTCCGGGTCTGCTTTTCCCCGACTTTAAATGATTGGTGACACAAGAAAAATCCTGATTATAGTTTGAGAAATTGCTTGGCTGCATGCCTGGCGGGCCGCTATCACAGCAAGTCTACCTTTTTGAAAGTGATTTATTTTTACTGTTACCTAGGGTGGTTAAAAAAACACACACAGATAAACATACATTAAGACAGACAGACAAGTAGAGTCTAGAGACTGGCAAACTTCAGAGAAAATATATGCAGATTTATAGTTTTACAGTGGATGGGGCCAAGCGCTGTACTGGAGTTCAAGCGTCTGTTGTATGTGAAAGTCTTAACTCACCAAACCTTATATCAACGTTTCACTTAAAGACAGGCTTCGTTCTCAGGCCTGCACACACATGAGCTGTCCATCTGTGCAGTGTTTATTTTGTAGTGTGTATTACATTAAGCCCAGAGGCAGGCAAACGTGTATGTGTGGCGAGGTTTTTGCTCTCATTGAAGTGTGCTCCCAATTGGCAGGCTGCCTGATCTTTAGAAACAAAATGGGGCGACAAAGGGAAGAGTTGAATGAATTGCAGAAGCTAATGTGATGGGACACGGTGTACAGAAAGGGAAGGTGAAGGTGGGTCGAGTGTGGATGTGTGCAAGACGGAGGATAAATTGAATAAGATGGTGATTTAGAGAAATTAGAACTAATGGAGTCTCACTTGCATTTCTGACCACAATCCATAAGATTAGCAAGGATGGCTAACATTCTAGAAAATGTAAATGTCAATTTTGGTACTTTAAGTAAAGTGGGTTTCTTTGCAGAGAAAATTCAGACATGACTTAGCCCAACCAATCAGTGAAGGACATATACTACCACTAGTTATGGGAAGTTTGTAATAAACTTGACTGATTTTCAGTTAATGCCCAATAAAGCACAAATCTTAGTGCCTCTTGCTGACTTGTTGTGCTCCTGATCACCTTCTCAGCCTGGCAGAAGTTATTCTGCTCTCATAGTTAATATGATCTTAATGGCATGAAACTGAAGGACTAATTGCATTGCAGAAAGACAGGCGGGCTGACTTCCAATGAGGCCAGCAGGGAGAGCTAACATAAAAACATTCCAAACAGAACACCAATATTTAAAGACCACAACGATGACTTCACAGGTAAAGAACCATTAAAAGGTGCCTAAAGTGTACACTTTTATATACAAAAAAATATTAATCTCAGACTCTTGAGGTGTCAAACCTACTGGTTAAAGAATAATGAATGCAATTACGGGTTATTCACTATTAAAACAATAAGGGTCCTCTACCTGAGTCAGTTATTCATTTTTTTAGATCATATAGTTCTTTTCGACCAACATTGTGACCCAAAACTGAAAAGGGCATCCATCCTTCCATCCATCTTGCTTGTTGGTTGCAATTTATCACCAAATAATTAGTTCAAGTCATCACTTTGCTGCGCAATTGCACACTCTTGTCTGCAAGTTTTACTGTGACATTGCATTAAAGAATACAAACTGTGCAAACTGTCCTTTTTGCTGAATTGCGGCATAAGTGAATGAGTTTGAGTAACATGAACAGACTGATGGATGTGACTGAGGGAGTGGGGGATTAGAAATGTGAGGGCTCTCCACAGCCCCCTGCATCGGCCCAAACAGCCTTTGCATGGCCGCCAAGAGTCTCGCGTTCTCTCCTTTTCCATCTCCTCCCTTCTCTTTCTTTGTCCTACTCTGCCAGACAGATGACAGAATTTGGAGAGAGGGATTACGGAGGAGAGTGAGAGACAGAAGGACAACAGATTCTTGGACAGCATGCATCCGTGCTCGTGCCTACGAGCTGGTGCACTTTAGAACCGAAACTCTGTGGACACCCAAACATAACCGCCCACAGTAAATGTATAACATTTGATTTTAGACCTGCGGACATTATTATACACAAGTGAAAGCTGATGAAGTTTGGAGCGCAGTCCACATTCCACTTTTTTCCCAATGGTTTTGCTTTTGCGCTGAGGTCAGCGCTCTTTGCTGGCCAAGTATTGCAAGAATCTGATGCATCATTTATTTTGGGGCTTTTTGTGCAGAGATCTTAGTACTTTTTCAGGATGTGGTTTATGACTTTGACCTAAAATAATTATTTATTATTATATTGTGTTCCAATCAACATGGTTATAACTGTCTTGCCAAACTAAGAAATGTGAATATTAGGGGTATATTTACCCGTGTGCTCAAATCAGAAAAGGTGCACAGCAACACACTTTTTTGGCTGCACAGATTCTCCCATTGACTTAAGTTTGTGTCTTACACACCCTAATGAAATGAACACACTCTGGGTAGCGCAACCCTGAAATAAAGGTGTTCCCTGTCAAATCTGGTGCAGCAAGTGTTCTCCCAGAGACTTTAGCATCTTTTCTCTTCCACAGGCTGCAGTAAAACCAGCACCTCTTGAAGGTGAAGCATCACATTGCATGTTTTAATCCAATTAACTACTCCACTGGTGACGGCCGGGTGACAGCGCGGATGGAGACTGAAAGTCTGACACACTAAACAGAAAAGACCCGAGCGCAAACGTTTTGTCTCTGTGAAAATGAATCTTTGGTTGTTTGAGGTGTCAAACCAAACGTCTTTTCTTCTTTTACCCAGTGAAATCCAAACAAATTCAGATCTTGGGCAACTTTTGATTTAAAGTAAATTTTTCTTTGGTGATCTGTTAGTTGGAATGAGTTAAGAAACCGCTTATTGTCACAGGGTCGCAGGCCCTCAACTGGTTGCCAATCAGTTGCACACATAGATAAACTAATTCTCACTCATAATCACACCTTGCGAGAATTCAGAGTGTTTAATTGACCTACCATGCATGTTTTTGGAATATGTGAGGAAACTGGAGTAAACAGAGAAAACCCACACTGGCATGGGGACAACATGTAAATTCCACATAGGAAGGCCGAAGCCCGGAATCAAACCCACAACCTCGGAACTGTGAGGCAGATGTGCTAACCAGTCGGCCATTGTGCCACCCAAAACTATTATATATAATTTAGAATATAAAAAATATAAATCTTCCTATTCCTCACTTTTATTGTAACTCAATATAACAAGACTCATTCCAACTTGTTTACATACAGTATGCCTTACTTTGCAGTTTTTGCAATACTTTAGTCTCCCTGTCTTAAATAATCTAGAAAAAAAAACCTACTGAATATTTTAAACATCATTCCTTATCCCTTGTAGTTACTTAGTCCATTCTTGGTGTTTGTATATCAACTATATATGTTGTTACACTGCAGGGCCATTATAATTCCAGATAGCTTAAGGGGAACACATTTTACAGCAAAGCGCAAATTGGTCGGCAAATCACGGAGTGGAGGAAATGTGACTTCGACTACTTGGCATCAAGCTCTATTAGAGCCCATGGGGGACAGCAGAGTGTTTGTATGTATAGCTTCCCCCCCTCTGATTGTTTATTTGGATTGAACCTGCAATTTGCTGTGTCGCTCCCAGGTCGGTCATCATGAGTTGTTTGCCTCTGCAAAGAGAGGAAAAAAAGTATTATATTTTTTACATTGTCAGTCAGCCTTGGGGAAAAGCTTTTACTCAGGATTGAAAAGGGAAAACAAAATCAGCTTTCTCTTTTCTGAAGCTCCTGGAGAGCTGGGAACTGAGGGGTCAAAGGGCAACAAAGAGGAAGTTTAATAAAGCAAGAACGGGAGGGAAGAGGGTTGAGTTTGATTGATTGTTTCCTGTCTTTGCCTCCCTTCTGGACTCAATCCATTCCCTCATTACTAGCTGCACTGCTCACTTAACTCGTCTTTTTGGCTTATTTAGTACAAGCCATACTGTCACACAGCAAATGAAAAGCCAATTCATAATTTGTCCTTCATCGCATGCACAAGTTCTTAATGTGGATTTGGACTTGATTGCCATAGAAAGAGGTCAGACCAAAGCTTTCTCCATGTTGTCTTATTATTTTTTCTTTAGTCAGACTTCACTCTGCACTGCTGTGGAGTGAAGTGATGACAGCTTATCGGATTAGGGATCACTGGATAATAAATACCCTTATTTGATTTCTACACTCTTAGTCCTTAAGATGATTACTGCTCACTAGTGTCGCCAAAAAGTCACATTACAGCACATTGCATCGCACTGCAGTTATTTGCATAATAATGTCTGCCAAGGGGACAGATACAGAGATGCGTTGCCGTGTCACTGTCTCCTCCAACTCCTCACTACCTTTCATTTTAATATTTACGGGGACTCATGAAAACTTTTTGTAGTGGTGTGCAAGGAGCTACTGTACGTGCCAATAAAAGATAACAAAGCATTTTATTCTTAAATTTAGCATCCTATTTATTTGAAACAACACCCGTGTTTGAAATCTGAAGTGACATTCTGGTCTTTATCTCCCATTTGTTGACAGATATGTACTGTGTGTTGCACCATTCCAGCCACAGGGGAAGTGGTGACCCACATGAATAAACGACAACACATCATCCCCACTCAGACATAAAAACACATTTGTGTGTTTTAGCATGGCTGTGATATGTGCTATCGTTGTTTCTGTGACCACAGTGACACTGACCAGATGCTCCAACGACCGTATCTGTGTTTGTGTGAGTCTGTGTTTACATGTCCGCGGCATGTAAAGTGTATGTCAGCAATTGTATGCTATCAGTGTGTGATTGTACTGCATATATCGGTAAAGAATGCGTGTGGCAGACACTTCCTGAACTTGTGACCTTGTGTTGAACTTAGACCCATTGCCATTCAGCAAGCATCACTACGAGCCTGCTAGCAGCGTTGGCTAATTACAACTGTGATGTTTGTTGCCACCCTCAATCGCCTCAGAGCACTTGTGCACATGCATGAGTGTGTGCCTGATGCCTTTAGCACGACTCTAAGGAAATTAGGTCTAGACGGGCACCATCGCGGACAATCTCTCTCACAAATTCTTTCTCAGTGGAGACTCAAAACCTTGTCTGGCAAGCATGCTCTTTTTAGGCCCAAGCCATGTTTGCGATCTTTTTTCGCACAGACAGGAAATCAATTTGAAGGTATGGCAGTATATTGTACATTGGATGGACACAATTACTGTGGCACCTTAAATGGAAGAACATTTTGATTTAATGAATAGCTTACGCTCTGTTGTTAAAGCTTTCTACAAGATTTTGTAGTTTGTTTTTGTCCATTCATCCAGAAGAATAGTAGTAAGGCACTGAGTCATAGTCTCTTTTCTACAGCAGTAGGTGTTTGACATGGCGCACCAGAATTGTTTAAGCACATCTTACTTTGTCCACTGGAGCACAGTCATGTTGGAACAAAGGGTCATCCTTTTCACACTTTTGGGCACATACAACTAGAGCTGTGCAATTAATTGACATTCAATTACAATTACTACACTCCACAGTTACAAAAATGACATAATTATATATATATATAAAAGATTGCTGTATTGTATTGTGATACAGTTTTGTATTTACTTGTTTTACAAGCTGCACTTTTGTCAAAAGTGTTTTACATTATTCAGGTTTCCATCCAAATGTTTCAAATTTTCGAAAATGCGCAAAACGGACATGCGACTTATGCCCGTTTCCATCTGCTCTTCTTTTGTGAATATGCGCCGCGAGATGACGTTGTCGTGACGGAACTTTGGGACAATGGGGTGTTCCAGGTGGGAATGTTGGTTCTGACGGACTGAACGGAAGTAGTTTGTCTTGTTGGCTTCCCTCCCACAAGTGAAGTGTGTCGTTACAGTGAGAGCTGATGTTTCCAAAGACATCTAAAATTGCACTAATGTTTTTTTTTTCTTTAATTAATTATAAAAAGAATCGTGTTTTTTCGTCTCCCCAAACATATCTTACTTTATCATCCACCATTTATTGTGACTACAAACGTGCGTCTTGTAGTCGCTTATTCGCAAAACCTGTTTCCATCGCCAAAATGCGCATTTTCCTTTTTTCGATACGCTTCAAAAACCACCCCCTCCAAGCGTAAAAACTTTTGGGGTGAACTTAAGGCCTTTTTTTGAATTTCTGGCGTTTCCATTGAGTTTCTTTTTCACAATTTTTCAAAATTCAAGTAAAAATAGGTGTTTGACCTAGTGTCTAATACCATAGTGAGTATACTTGAGCTCCAACTTTGCACTTGAGAGATCTATTTAAATGTTACAACAGTCCTATGGCAATTTGTCAGTGTATGGCAAGCAAACTCCATTGTGCTATATTTGTTTATACAAGGAAACAATACTTGAATTTATACATTTGCACTTTTTTTATTTGAAAATAACTTCTTTTTTATCAATTAAGTTTCATCCAAAAGGAATTTACATAATTATATTCTTTCAAAGATGTTTATTTGTCTACAAATTTACATGTTTAAACATCTTCTTGTTTTGTACCAAAAATGAAATTATTTTTTTCATAATCGAGCAGCTTTACATACAATTGTCCAAAATATTAGACAGAATAACTGATGGAAATTGAAAAACAACAGAACATAGTAAATTACTTGAACAATCCATATTTCAACATGTTGTTTCGTTTCTTACGATATATATATATATATATATATATATATATATATATATATATATATATATATATATATATATATATATATATATATATATGTTTTCGGTTTTGTGCTCTCGGTTTTCGGTTCAGTTCGGTTTGCAGTTTTAGAAAAATCAATTATGTCTTGGAGTTAAAGGTAAAAGTGTATATTATTCACAACTTATTATTATTATAATAATTATTATTATTTAATTACCATTTAAATTATTATTATTATTCTATTTATGTTTGTGGCATATAGTGGCAGGCATAACAAATAACTGCTCTTCAATTGGATGGCAAAAGGTAAAACCAATCTGGGTGTATCAGTCTCTTGCCATTCATACAACAGGTTACCTAAAAATATATTAGCTTTGTGTTCAAATATACAAGCCCAGATTTCACACAAAGTACATTTGTGACTAAACTGTGTGAATGACCTCAATTCATGCTCTAAGTAGCTATGGAACTTGAGTCATTTCTTCACGTTCTAAACACCACCACACTGGATTTCAAACAAAATGGACAAGATGTGCTTTAATTGCAGACTTCCACCTTTATTTTGAGAGTGTTTGCGGCCTCGATACCCCAATCCGGCGTCGGATGTCGAAAAGTTCGTCGTAATGCGTATCAAGAACGACGGGGCGGGGTTCGGCTAGCTGCTTGCTATATGCTAGCTTTGAATATCCTCAGGTCAAACTAAGCTCCTGTTTGGAAAAAAAACCCCACCACAGTCATGAACGTAGCAATTTCCAGCCAGTTGTAATTCTGAGGTCCATTTTATGTATCAGAAAGCTTGCTTTGGATCAATAAAGACTCGGCAACGATCCCTTAGGAAGCTTGTGCCAGTAGTCCTCATGAAACCCTAGAAGCTTTACCCGACCTGTTGCAATATGATTGCCTGCTGCGTCGATAGAAGGGTCCGACGCATATCCCATGACGCACGCTGTACCGTAGACAACCTTAACCATGGACTCCGCCATATTGGTGTGGCGTCGCTTGGAGTCTGGAGGCGCTCCCATCCCAGCATGCTTTGCGGCGTTAAGGATTGAAATAGTGTTTAAAGGACATGTTATGTGTTTATTATTTCTTTAGTTAGTGGTATGCTATCTAGTTTGCTGTTATGTGGTGATTTTAGTTTTGCTGTGACGCCGTGATTGTGCATGATTTGTGGATGACTAGCCTACATTGTGTGGCTTTGAAAGTGAAGGTAAGTGAGATCTTCTGCTTACAGAAAGTTCATTGTGAACTGTTCCACACCTTGTGAGCGCCACGTTGGTTTGCGCTCATGAGGAAAAAAAACATGTACGAAGGGACCGGACGGAGCGTAGGTGGACCGAACCAAAACTATTAAACCGATCGGCTTTATCGGTTTTCAAAAACCGTTCCAGCCCTATCTACTCCAACGTTATACATTGTTGCCAAGACACTGAAGACAGTGTTTTTTTTTTTTTTATCGACTGTTTATATTTCTCCTTGGCCCCCGGAAGTATAGATATGCTAATCAATGTTTATTTGGGTTTTTTTTGCGCCATTGCACTGGCAGATTGAGTTCAGCTGCTGAATTTAAATTCTCTATGCTGAAAGCAGGCTGACAGCATTGAAAGTATAGTAAACAGCCTTGTTGGATCGGTGTGTAAAGCATACAATGCAGTTGAAAAGGCCTCCATTGAAACCAGTACTAGGTTATTTGGTTTACGTGTTAATCATATTCCCTTATGTTAATATTTTGCAAGAGGTTGTTTTTTGTTTTTTTAAAGGGACCCCTCTAGCTGCGTCCTATTCATGAGCCTGCTATGTAAACTGTTTAATATGTATTGTTTCATTTCCTTCAAGTGTACAGTAACTTCATGTGCTACAACCTTTACTTGGAGGCGACATACATGTAAGGCACAAATTATCCAAAATATTTATGGCATCCTCAGAATTGTTTGTGCATGAGTGTTTTGGTTTGTTTGTTGGATGTCAACCTTTCAACCCTTCTGCTAACATGTTTACCCCTTAGCCATGTGGCTTTGGAGTTAGCGCACACACACACACGCTCACACACACGCGCGCCTGACTTCACTGGCTGGGTGTCCCAGTTGGAAGGTCCAACAGAAACAGACAACACCAGAACATCACTGCAGGGTTCCCATGTCAACACTAACATATGCAACATGAATTCAATCAGCCATGCAAAGTCACTAAGCGGAATGGCTGCGAGATGGCCAACATCGCAGAGCTGCAGTGACACTTTTTAAGACACTTGAGGGCCTGCCAACATTTTTTTGGGGGGCCGTATCCTAATAAGTGGGGTCATTTTGATAAAAGGAAAATAATACAATGACCTGCATTTTGCTCCATGCAGGTTGTTACGGAGCACATTGTGATGACATTGCAACATCTATATTTGTATAGAGTGTCAAACTGATATCTTCTTGAACTTGATATCGAAATATTATACAGTACTGTGATCTGTAATGTTTGATCATATTGTAGAATTTATGGTAAGCAAGGGGAAAGTGCTTGACAAAAGACCCACATTGGGTCATTGCGGAAATGAATATTGCTACACAATTTTCTGCATTAGCAGTTTTATTCCATGAAGAAATAATGCATACATCATGCCCACGCTAAATTTAAACATTAAAAGTCAAAGATGTAAAGTTATTGTAAAGCTGGCAGGTATGGAGGACCAAAAATGCCAAAATAATAAATAAATAAATAAATAAATGTGGAAATAAAAAGGGATATTAAATCAAATTAAATACAATATATATATATATATAATATGTAAATAGAATTATATGTCAATGAAGAAATAAAAACGCTGTGCTCTCATATTTATTTATTTCATGCTCTAGACGCTGTCAACATGAAATGCGTCATGACATTTTATTAAAATGAGGGGGCGGTTCTAAGTGTGTCAGACTCTGTCAGACAGAGAATTTACACATGAAAGAAATAATGGACCTGGTTGTTTTAGCCAAACGTAGACACCTTTGTTGGGTTCATTTCTACAACAGCCTAATTAGTAAGCAGACATCTGGGCCTTAATTTAACTGACGAGGCACTGCTACACTGCAAAATTATTTTATGCCTACATTGTTTCAATTTCCTGAATGTTCGCCTTTGTCCTGTTTGTTCGTTCAGTCATCATGTCCGTTGTACCAGATTGGAGTGAGATTTTAGTACTAGTGAGGGAAAAAAGTAGTCTATAAGATTGGTGACCAAGCTGACATTGGGAACACCAAAACATGTCTCCTGTTTCTCTGCCTATTGTAACCCGTTATCTTGCCTTCTCTCAGAGAGTCAAGGGATTCTAAACCAGGTTTAATATTTGCACAGGGAGTATTTGATGACCTGTGACATGGAAACAGGTTGTTCTGTGTTTGTCCAGCTAATCTGTGAAATGGAGACCAACCAAGAAGTAGACTAAACAGAGTGCACGTGGTCTAGCAGTCTTTCATTTTAATGTTTAATGATGTTTTGTAAGGCAAATGGAAAAACAAGTTTGACTATTGGAAGTAAGATTGTTCATTTTATTTCTATACAAAAAATATTTCTATATCACAGAGAGGGCTCAATAAGTGGTTAAAATATAGAAACAAACATTATGCAGTGAATGCAAAAGAAAACAAATCCAAACGATGAACTCTTATTGGATGTCTTCCTCAGCAGATTTGTTTTGACAAGTGTTTTTCCAAAACACCAATAAAAGAGGTAGCTCTTAGTTTAAATGGAGGCTCTCTCACCTTTACCTTTTGATTTTGTGAGACTGTAAATTTCAGCCCCCAAAAACACAGGGCAAAAAGCAAGATTCTGAGATTTTTTTTAAAGGATACTAAACAGGATATTGGTTGAATAAAAACATTCATTACAGAAAAGCACCTCGGACTGCCTGTGCACTGTGCTCTGTAATCCCTTTTTATCCTTATGGTGTCATTTACAACTAGCAGTGCTGTACGCTCCAATTTGGCTGACATTAAGCATATGCTACCATCTAGTCCTCTTCTTTACCTCAGCTCACACCAAAGACGTGGAGTGACGCATCGACATTAGAGTCGATTAACAAATTTATGAGCTTTCCCATTAAATTAGCAGCCTGGCATTAAAAAATGGTAAACAGCTGAGATTTAAAGCCTGGTGTTGGTATTTCTTTGTTAATTAGATAAGATTAATAGTTCTGTTTTGAGAAATTTGTATGACTTCATATACTTTTCATGTTTGGTTTTCTTCTGGAGCACAATTTTAGGATCAACAACCTGCAGCTGCGGTTTTATTTACCTCACAACGCGTGCTAACAAGTTTAGCTTGCTACTGTCTTCTTGAATTACCCTAGATCTACACATGCTGAGTAAAAATATGGAATAGTCCATTTCATGAGTAGGGAAGAGGAGGCAGTGTAAAGGGTCATGTTAAATTAAGCATTTTGATCTCTTTTAAAGCACACAAATTAAAACTAAAACAATAATAATCACTTTACATTGACAGTAACGTTATTAATCACCACTTGCACCACAACTTAGGCCTAGTTTTAACTGGTCTAAATTGAACTCTATTTTCTGTGATTTAATTGTTTGGGGGCGTGTAATAAAAAAAATCCTTGCTCTGTCGGAATGCCCAGTTTGGCACAACGCAGTCTGCCAAATTCCCAAGCACAGTAACCGAGACTTGCCCTAGCACGAAAAATAATAGTGCTGGTTTTTACACCAAGCGCATGTGCGCCTGTCTACGGCAATAGTGCCTCTAGTCATGTGTGTTATGAAATGTTGCCATTTCATGTTTTTTTTTTATAAAATATCAGTTCAATCTTTTGCACCATGAACAATCCCTTAACCTGTGTAGCTGATTTTGATCTGTAATTGGTCAGTAGATGGTTTTCTGGAATGTGTGACACACTCTACCTAGAGCAGACATTGAAACGCTGATGCTCAGTATCACAGAGCTTCACTCCACCCGGGGTGAGGCTTGTAATTCCAAGCTGCTGAGCTAAATGCCTACAACGTACAAGGTTGTGATAAGGATAAGTGTAAGAGGATGAGGTCAGTGGGATGAATGGTAAAGTGGAGTGAGAACGAGGAATTGAGTGGCAGTAAAAAGCTCGAGGGAAGATCTGGGGATAAAGGCACAGATTGGGAGATGAAGGGGGTGAAAGAGGCTGGGGGAAAAGGGGGATGAGGAGGCGGATGGACCACTAAGCTGCAGTGGGATAAGGAGACGGGGGACCAAGAGGGAGTCCTGAAAAAAAAAAAAAACTCATTATACAAATCCTCCTGGACCCCCCTCGTAGTAGATTTGTGCCAGCACGAATGGACACGCACACACCTTCTGTTGCCCCAACACATGTTAATTTGCCCTGCTCTTTGGCACCCCGTGGCCATAACCAAATCCGTCACAGATTGGACAAATTCACAGCCAAGACAGGCAGAGGCCGTGAAGTCACAACTCTTTTCCATTATATCTTATTCAGCTATGCAACTTATTAAAGTTGGGATTTCTTTTTCAATTCCCATCCCTTCTTTTAAAATCAAGGTACGCATTGAAGCCATGAAAACACCACTGTCAATGACTATAATTGCTTGTCATTGCTATTAGTCATAATATTCTCCACTGATTAGATTTGAAACCGCCATAATTTAAAAATGTGTGTCGGTGAAAACATTTGGATGAAATTTGATGTGTAGCTTTATAATGGGTTTGGAGTAGTTGATTTGATCATGATCTGGATGATGATGTCAGCGGGCATGGGATCAGTTCCTGTTGAGTGACTGTACTATTGGTGCGATTGTATCCTGTAATTCACTGGCGACCAATCCTAGGTTTATTTTGCCTTTCTGGGAATATATTCCATGATGGATGATTTGGATACGGATCCAGAATCTGGAGCTATATTGTTTCTGTAACAAAGAACATGAAAAGATCAGAATCATTTGACTCAAACTTGCTGTGTTAGACAATTTGAATATATTTTTGATCATGATCTGGATTATCTGAAAATGATGGACTCCCCAAGATAACAAATGTAGTGTGTAACCTTTGGAATATAAATTGAGGGCATTTCAGGTCATGGTTTCAGCATGAGAATTTAAGCGTAAAAAAACTTTTAACCCTATGTTACATTTCAGCTGGTCAATTTTCCAGTGCCCTGACATTAAAAATGATCCCAACACAATACACTTCACTAAATTGGCATACATGCTTTGCAGATTATTTTCTTGTTCGCCTCAGAGACTCAGCATTTTGAGTCAATCTCATAAAGAAGTTTTTGTACAAAACAAAAAAATAAAAATAAAAAATAATGATTACCGGTTACCATGAGATGGAGGAATTGATATTGCGATGTTTTTATTTAAGGAGGCATTTGTTTAGTTAAGTCCTCTCCTGTCTTCCTATCACACTTTAGACTATACAGTACTGTATATCTTCTCAAATGATGCAATATATCCCACTATCCATTTATCTTACTCCCTCTGTCATCCACCTCTTTACTTCAGACCTGGAGGCCTGACACTGTAACTCAACTCAAACCTTTTTTAAACGTAATCACAAAGACCGGCTGTTTTGCCCCATTAAAAATGAGGCCATCCGAAAGAAGGCCTCCCACCTTTTGAAAAGGAAACACAAACTATACACTCATAGAAATGCAGCAATGTGCACATATGATGCTTTCAACACAAATTGATGAATGGACATTAATTGATAATAATTTGGGTTCATTAAGTGGAATTAATTTTGATCAATCTGAGGCTATTAATACAAAATGGAGTGCTCTATTTGGTTTTAACCAGCAGAGGCATTGTCGGTTTAGTATAAAATAGTGGCATTGACAACAACATGAACAGTCCCTTAAAGTCAACGTCTGCTCAGATAAAACTCCCCTGAGCAGCAGTTTTCTGATCAATTCAACACTTGCATAGAAACAGGGTCTCCGAACATTCAGAGAGAGACTTTCCCATTCCTGGATTGCAAACTGTTACACTGATAGTGATCCTAGCGTGAGTTTGCCCACGATAGCCAGGTTTGAAACTCTCTGGAAAACTCACAGTTGGACAGTTTTTGTTGGGTTCTTTTTTTCCGATAGTCGACCAAGAAACAACATAAACAGCCAAATTTGTTCTTTCTCCCTTTAGCACTAAATAGCACAGTGCTGGCATTGTCTTCTACACGTTGATGCACATAAACCCCTCCCACTTGCACACATAAAGGGAGAAAAACTATCAATAATACAATCCTTGAAAGTGTAGATAAAGGAAGTTTATGAAAAGGATGAAGAGGAGGAGACATTGATAAGAGGATTGACAGCTCTTCCAGAAATAGAAACAAATGAACATGTGCCGTTTTGGTTTCTTTTTTTTTGTTATGACAGTTCTGGTTTGGATGTATTTTTGGAAGAAAAGAGTTGAGGAGGTTTGTGAACATCATAAGAGAGACATTTATAAAAAAAATAAAGCTTGAATTCACAAAAGTGCAAAAACTGTCCTTATGGAGTATTAAAAAAAACAACTTATAATTGTATTATCGTGGAGTTGAATGTTGCATTAGTTGCCTGTCATTTGCAGTGATTGAGATACTGCTATAAACTTAAAGCCTTCTTGTTTCTGATATACGTGTGTGTGTGTGGGTGTGTGTGTGTGTGTGTTTTGTTGTTAGGGTCAAAGCATTGAATGATGTTTGTGTGAAGCCGTCATGTTTTTCACATGCAGATCAGCCACATAAGCCTCTTCACACAGGCATTCATGAGGACCTTCTATAGTCTTCAGTCACTCAACACAAGCCATTGGCCCAGTACATCTGGCTGACTGGCCACCAGTTCTTTTCATTAGATGCAATGCTGGCGGGTGTGCTTGTTGACTCACCCGACAGCCTTGTGTGTGGCACTCCAAAGATGTTTTCAAACATTTCAAAACAACAGTTTTTGAAGCCAATTTTTTTTTCAATCTCTTTGTTACACAAGAATAACCCAGACTTTTTTTTTTCTTTTTGTGAATGAGTGCTAGTGCCCATAATGACCGCTATGCTTAATTTATAACATTATTTTTTATTTTATTTTACTTTTGATACTTACTAGTGATGCACCGAAATTTCGACCACTGAAAATATTTGGCCGCAAATTGCAAATTTAAAGCATTTGGACACAACAAAATTAAAGCCAAAAGACTACGGCCAAAATAGGATGTTGTGGTGACGCAAGCAAAAAAAACGCTGCAACCAAGGGTCTGTTTGAATTAAACACCAAAGTTGGGTGGGAGGGTGTTTTTACCGGTCGGTCGCAACAGCTTCTTTACGTACACCGGAGGAGAGGGGCGTCTCTTGGTAAACTACTGTACAGCACTTAAGCGGGTCGAAAAAAGAGAGCAGGTGAGCCACTCTTTCTCCTGCTGTGCCTTCTTTTATTTCTTTGATTAGAGACCCTCGAGTGCTCCCACTTTTTCGCTGGCATTCCGGTGCCCGTGGCCGTGCCAAATACTTTAGCTAATGCTAGCACTATTGCTATCAACAGTTCTAAACAAGTAAACACTTACCGCTATCTCCGGGTAACTACAGACCTGTACAGGACGCTGTGTGTGACTTTGCAGTCCGTTCCCGAACCCGATTGGCTGGTGTGAAGAAATGTATTTATTTATTTATTTTTAAACGTTGGTGAATATGTGAATGTGCGGATTTTAAGTGTGCACACCGTGCGCCGCTCTAAATACACATGCGTCATCCGCACCGCACGCATCCGTGCCAGCCCGTGCAAACTATAAAGTGCAATCGCTACGCCAGAAAATACTCACCCCGCGTTTGGTGTTTAATGTACCATTAGCCAACATATCGGCGCTGTGGGGGCATTTCAATTTATATTGTGCTTTGTTAAAATCCATCCACCCATCCATACATCCATCATCTGCCACTTATCTGGGGTGGGGTCGCAGGGGCAGCAGCTTTAGCAGAGAAACCCAGACTTCCCTCTCCCCAGCCACTTTAACCAGCTCCTCCGACGGGATCCCAAGGCATTCTCAGGCCAGCCGAGAGACATAGTCTCTCCAGCGTGTCCTGGATCATCCCCGGGGCCTCCCGCCGGTGGGACATGCCCAGAACACCTCTCCATGGAGGCGTCCTGGAGGCATCCGAACTAGATGCCCGAGCCACCTCAACTGGTTCCTCTTCACGCGGAGGAGTAGCGGCTCTATACTAAGTCCCTCCCGGATGACCGAGCATCTCACACATCTCTAAGGGAAAACCCGGACACCCTTCGGAGGAAAACTCATTTCGTCCGCTTGTATCCGGGATCTTGTTCTTTTTGTCTTGTTCTTGACCATAGGAACGTAGATCGACCGGTAAGAGCTAGAGTAGATCGAGAGCTTTGCCTTTCGACTCAGCACTTTCTTCACCATAACGGAGTTTTGTTAAAATGCCAGTGCTAAATAAATATTTTATGATAATATCATAATTTTAATTAATTATAATAAATGCAATGATAGTAAAAATGTGCATAATTGTTTTCGGCGTTTCGGTTTTCAGTTTTGGGCCAAGCATTTCTCATTTTTGTTTTTTTAGTTTTGACCCCCAAAAATTCCTTTCGGTGCATCTCTAGTACTTACCTTATGCATCTTTTCACCACTGATTTCCTCATTTTGATGTATACATTTATGATCATGGTCTGTTTATATTGAGTATGAGGATTGCAAGGGTCTAATGTTTTCTTTAATGCATTGTATCCACGACGTTTGTGAAATGTCTTCATGTTACTGATAACTAATGAAACAGAACAAAACCAAGTCATTTACTTAAAGTTTAAATTCCTATAAAATTTTCACCTTAAAAATATGGCACCTGAAAAATATGCCGCATATACCTCCTACGATTGGATCACTCCAGCGCTACGGGTGTTGATTGTTTGTCTCTGTATCTGCCCTGTGATTGACTGACCAAGGTGTCATCCCTTTTGTTTGTAGTCAGCCGGGATAGGCTCCAGCTCCCCGTCACACTGAACATGATAAGTCGTGGGAAATATAGATAGGTGGATCATTCACTTAATGTTATTGGTACTTTTTTGCTGCCATTATTCATACTGGATACATCATACTGCATGTCCCCTCTAGCCACATGCTGCAGCCACCCAAGTGAGGCTCGTGACATTCCACTGGTGAGCATGGCCGCTTGTTTTGGTTGGAACACATGACTAGGCTCTAGCTAAAGTAAACTTTTGCAACCAACTTTGCTTTATTAACATCCCAGAGACATTTTGAAGGACTTTCAGCCAGCAGCCCAGAAGCATACGGGCTTTCAATATTTGGTCAATCATCTTGGGCTTATATATTTTTTTCTCTCCGTACCGTTTAAACGTGTCAACAAATATTTATTTTACTGTGACCAAGCAACACAAGATTATATATCATTAGCTGGGCTTGTTTGTATGCTGTCAATTGATCTGAGCCTTACTAAATACATAAAAAAGAGAGATGATGAAAAATGAAATACCATATAAAATGATGACTCAAATCTTTTTCAACTAGAATCAATGGTAAACTACAAAGCTCGACTGCCGTTGACTTTTTAGATTGAGGTCTTCCTCCTCTTCCTCTCATCTCATTAAGTCGCCGTGCCCGAGCTGTCCTTCCAGAAGTATAATTGAAAGCGGGGAGAAAGGCAAATGTTGCTTTAATCTCATTTGCAGGGGAACAATGGGCCTGGGACTATGTGAAATTCATAAAAGTGGCTTTAATGCAGTGGAATTTAATGAGGTAATTTGCGACAGAGCGAGGTGGTGTCCTTCTGCTTGCGAAGACACACACAAACGTACACGCGTACACACCAGCAGACACACAAAACCACACACGAATATCTGGTGCACAAGAACATTATTCCACCAAAATAAATAATATTTAGCGTTTTAATGGTGTAGACTTCAACGGCAGTCTTGTTTGTGTTACTGTTGTTCGAATGGTGTCATGTCACATCTGTATAATCCACTAAATTACAGGAACCGAAAACAAACAAATTGCAGTATTTAACCTGTATTTTACTGCAAACCATTCAAATATTTTCTGTACTACTTAACTTTACTCGGCGTGCAAGACAAGTAGTCATTTTCACATTCAGTCACTCAGTGGGAACTGAAGCCACAATGCCTGCACAAAACTCGTGAACCACTATACTATTGGTGACTCCTCTTTCTTACTTCCTTATCCTCATTGTGTCATAGCTATGAAAATGGATGATTTTATGAAACACTCAACCCTCTAGTTGAATTTGCTATTGACACAGTGTGTGTGTGTATTGTAACTTAAGTTTGCAGGTGCGTAGAACTACCCTACATTATACTGTAAGCCGATTATAAGTGTGCTTGTCATTGTGATAATGTAGGTCCTCTTGTTTGACTGAATGAATGTTTGTTGCCAAGGTTTTCTAACAAAAGCCCGATTTTGAATCCTGGTATATGGTATGACCAGGGTTCGGAGGGGTAGCGAGGGAGCCCGAATTTTTCTGAAAGGTCAGTGAATGAAGGAAATACGGCATCAAAATAAATGCTGTCGAGAGTCTGCAAGCCACTATTCGACCAAGATTCAAAAGCTTGATCGGAGCAGGATGTAAGAAAGAGGTAATTACGATAAACTGGCGCGAGTCTTGACGAACAATGTAGGCCAAATTGTCTTCTGAAATGACTCCAAATTTTCCAGCATGACAGAGTTGCGTGGTGCCCGCTTAAGTGGTAGAGATAATTGAGAGCAAACTATCGACCATAATGCAATTGGTAAGGAGGAAAATTCCATGCTGGCCCAATGAGAACTTTTATCGGAAGTGATTTCAACATTCCAAAACATTATTTTACTAATATTGCTAGCCCAATAATATCGACGAAAGTCTGGTAAGGCTAAACCACCAGTTACTTTGTATTTTTGTATATAAAAACTCTCTGTTTCACCCCCCCCCCCCCCCAGTGTCTTGTCTGCATTGGGGTGCTAATTCCTCTCCTCCCATGAAAGTATACTTCCCATAGTTTTGTAACAAATGCTGTCATGTTAACTACGAAGCATTACGTGGTGGGCACAGTTGGTAGGACCCTGAGCACATGTGCCCACCTCCATGAGGCGCAGGTCTGGTGATAGCGGATGCTGTTACTACGGTTGTGTATGCAATCTGGCTACCAGGTGTGATGGTCACAGATTCTTCAACCTTTAAAGAAAGAGTTCAAATCGAGGTTATGGGTCCTCTTGCACAGACTTCTGTGGCACAATCACCAACAGAAACTGCTTTGCGGTGCTTCTTGGCTTCCCCTGCAGAAGCCAATAAGAGTTTAACTGTGCTGTCACTCAGCCTTGGCCAGCTGGAGGGAGGGATAAAAGTGAACACTGACTGGGAGAGAACACAAGGAAAAGAGGGAGAGATTAAAAGCAGACGGATGGATGAGACTGTAGCAGCGAGGAGAGGCATGGGAATGAAGCAGATGAGAACACTGGAAGAGAGACAGGTGTGTGTGCGTGAGTGCATGTGTGCGTGTGTGTTTGAGAGAGAACCCTAGCTACGTAGTAATGCAGCTTTACATTAACAGGTTGAGTTGGCCCCTTGAAATGTGTTATCCATTGATAGCAAGTCACCGCTGCCTAAAAGTACTTTGCATGTGACACCCCCACTCCACTTACATAAACTCATTTATATAAAGTCATATATCCATCTTTGCAACTATAACCAATCATTACAAGTATTTATTGAGCTGGTATTCAATTAGGTCTGATGATAAAGAGGGATCTTTATCCCTAAGATTTATTATTCCATCCTGCATCAAGGTCCATTTAGCCAAGTGTTGAGGTGACATTAGCTTGATGAAGGTGACTCACAATTCCCAGCAGTTCCGCGGGGTTAACGATACTCGGGTTTTTCCAATGGCATGACGTACATCATCTCAATGCACCGATATGATATTTGCGTGTTCATCTATGTTGTGCCATCAGTTGGAGTCACTCTGGGGAGCAGCTGAGCAGTAATTGAAACCCCGTGCGGTAAATTGATATCACACAGTGGGGCGTCATGTCAGTTTAATAAATGAGAGTTTTAGAGTGTGCGTTACATGCGATTCTTCTGTTCATGTCATAAGATTTTCAAATCGATTGTGGAGTTATAATTGACACCATTTTAAGAATATGATTGGTTTGATAAAATTATTCAATACAATAAAAGAGAATCCAGTAATCACATGCCTGTGTTAATAATTAAAAGCATATTTTATTACCATTTCCCACGGGTGCTTTGAATCCTGGCAAAGTGTTTGAATTTTAAATCATGGACAGTGTCGGAAAGGGAATAGAGGAAAGACGGGACCTTGGTGTAAATTTGGCCCAGGGCTCAATAGGCTACATAACGTTAATCATGGTTAATTGTCTTCTACTGAAAGTGCAAACTATGTTTTACAAGTAGCTGATTTTACCCAGTAGTACAAATTAAAATGAAGACCAATCTCATCTTTAATTACTACTGATTCTTTTGATCAGTTATTTTTTTTAGTTCTCAGTTGTTTATATCAATTTTGGTTATTCATCACACTTCAAATAAAAAAAAAAGAGAGAAATAATTAATAATCTGTTGAGAATAATGGCATTAAGATGTTTCTAACATTGTTTTTTTTTTTTCATTTTTGCAGTAACTTTGTAATCTAATGAATTACTTTTCCCATCAGAGCAACTCCATTACTGTTACTGCTAATGTAACATGTCACAATAGTAGTGCTTCAATGTTAATCTTTCATTTTAATCATTTCGTCACTAGGACATAACCAAGTGCAAAAACACATTCGGTCAAATTGCAACACATTTTCCTCAAGAGAATCATTTGATGCTTATAGGCACTAGTTTTCAAAATCATTGCCTCCACACCATGCCAAGCAAATAACATGGCTGGGAGGTCATTGCGTGTGGTCCACAGTCATGGTTTCACCAATTGAAATGTATACATGTAACTATCTTGCTCAGCACATTACATTTTACAATTACTAATTACTTTTACAAGGAAGTAGCTGAGTTGTTACCTGGATTACTTTTTGCAAAATGCCCAACACTGGTTTTAAACAGTGAAAAATAACACTTTTTTCCTAGATTTTACTTAGACTTTTGTACCACATTACCATTTTAAATTCCATGTCAAACTCAAAGGTGTTTGTCCATCTAACCATAATAATACAGTAATACAAAAAAAGGATGTTTCCATATAATTATACAACATATATGTTTCACTGTGCAACCAGGTGAAATGATGCTTTTGAACTGTACTTTCATCTGCAACATCTGCAGTCGAAGTCCTTGCAGTCCCGCTCTGCGATCAGCGATGAGTCCCGGGTTGTTCCAGACACCTTTTTCCCATTTAACTGACTCTGCCGCTGATCTCGCCCAGCGATATAAAGTCAAGCTAATGGAGCGTTCCATAATCTGCTCCATCCATCCATCTATCGGTAATAAACTGTGCTATCAATCCAGAGCAGTTGAGGGGAAGTGATGGGAGAGAAGGGGGCGGGGCTGATGGGAGCACCTCAAGTCATTTTCCCTGCTCACACTTCCTCATAAGGATTGGTAATAACCATTGGCTTCAGCGTAATCTTTGCCGTGATGAGATATCTCACAGCCAGCCTTGACCCCTGTGACCCTGCCGCTGCTGATGATGTCATTTCCTCAAATAGGCCTTTTGTCTTTAAGTGGATGTGTGGGTTTTGTGAGTTGGAGGTCAGAGCTCTGATCTCATCTGTCTCTCAGTACACTGATTGAATCCAATGAACGGAGTGTGATACAAGCAGTCTTCAAAGTTGGGTGAGCCTTGAGTCGTGTGCGTGCATGTGTGTGTGCATGTATGTGTTTGCAGGAGGTTTCAGCTACTTCCAGGTTTTTGGTATTAATGAGCAGGCTCCTGCGGGGAGTGCCAGCAGTGTTGGCCAGCTAGTTTTTGACTGCAGCATTTTATCATCTCAAAAATACAGACGGCCTCCCTTCATCTCTCAGTACGCCAGCTTTTGTCTGCTTGCTTCATTGGCTAATACATGCCTCAAGAAATTCTGAGTAAAGACATGAAAGGTAACATCTCTAATCTTTACTGTCTTTATTCTCTGCATATAATGCAACACAAACTATGTTCCATAAACACATTAGTTACAGAATATAGATGCATAATCTCTCATTGTACTGAAGTGTTTCTAATATATGTACCTAGAGTAGAGCAAATATTAGCAACAACTTTCAGTATGATATAGTGCAGTTGCGCAGCCTTGTTTAATGATGATGCTGGAGATACGGATGAACGTAAACATTGCTCAAGCGGTGTTATGGTTACAACGTGAAGGGATGGGTAAAATATTTCAAAGCAGTTCTTTTTCTTTTTTTTTTAAGAAGTATGAGTCACTCTATGAGCTTCCAGTTTAACATGCAGCAATGTGAAATCAGTTATAAAGTTGTCGATTGAAATATGATGTGTAATGACAGTTTTAATGTTCTCACTCTGGCTTTAAAGGATTTTCCGCCATCTGCGCAATTAAAATGCAATCCACAATCCAAGCTGACCTAAGATTTGCTCGAATATTGAAATAACCTTTTATTTCTCCTAGCTAACTGTTGCTAACAGTTTTTTTTTATAACACAACATACACATTACTGCGGTATCATGGAAAGAAAGGCTTACTCAGACAAATGTGTGCATGCATTGCTGTGTGTGCCCCAGACAGATGACGTTGTGGTTCCCATTTTGTTCACCTTTTATTATTGATGCAAAATTATTGTTGTGTGCATTTTGTAGTGAGCAGCCACGGCACAGAGATGTGTGAACTGCTTTTCTACGTTGCAATAAATTCAATTTCCGATTATATGAGTGTACTCACAAGTTTCCTATTTGTAGTCACCTTTTTTGGTGGTGGGGCGTATGACAACAAAACAATACAAAACAAAAAGAAAACAACAAAACAATGAAAAAAGCAAAATATGCTTAAGGCGTTGTATGATGATGATGTGTTTTTGTGCAACATTCATTTTTTTCAACATTTGGTCTTTCCAAATTGCACAGCCTCGAGGGTCATTTGAAATTTTAGACTCCTCTATATGTTTATCTTCTGCATATTGGGCACTCATAGTGGAGGTAGCGAGTGACGACAAACACGTTTCCTGCACCAGCTGCCGTTATTTAAAGCAGAGAAAAGGGTTTTTTGTTTATGTGTGCGTGATTACCTCTGGCGTCTGCATGGTGCCATTGAGAGTGCTGGATGGTTGCACCTCACTAATCATGACATCATGGTTTCCACTGGGTCGTTTCCATCTTGTCCTCATCCTGGTTTATGTCCTCCTCCTCTCTGTCTCCACATTAGTCCACTTAACTTCTGGTGACACTAGTGTTAGATGGGGGGAAAAAGAGATGCGTACTTTCTTTCTTTTTTATACTTTTTGTCACAGCAAAAAGTGGAGCAAAGGTAGAGTAAAAGTGAGAAAAACAAACGGATGACGGAGAGATTACAGTAAAGTCCTGGGAGCAGGATTGGTGTCTCCTGCTGCCTGGCACAGCACATTCTATGGGGCCCACCCACAGCAATACACATCCACATTCCTTCTAAGCTTACCACACAAATTAAAGCTGTCATGTTTTAGTAGCATTTACCATTAAGTGTGCACCGTTTAACAAGCATATTTGTTTCAGAGACAAACATAAGGGCTGTATTTTGTGCCCAGTGTGCGTAGGTGGAGTTTTCTTTCTTTTGCTATTTTTCTAGACATTGCGCAGTTAGAATTGGGCAAAAGGGGGGCGTTTGCGCCATTGATGGATGGAATGCAGCCGGCAAATCAAAGCGGCTCCCCTCATTCCCATTAAAATCAGAGTGGTGAAATCGCACACATGCTTGACAGTGGGGAAGCAGAAATTAACTTGAAATGACCCAAGAGATGAGATTGGTCATCCCCCCCATCACCCCCACCCGCTTTTTGCAAGTCTAAAATCATGTCTACATTTTTGCTACCAAAGACCAAGATGTGCTGGAAAATGAAGGTGTGTCTGTTTTTACGCCGACCACAGTCTACTTTCTGTAACCAAATTGTCAGGTGCATTACAGGCACCAGAAATGCCTGGGAAGGTGCAATGTGGTCCCAAACACGATAGACTAGACTTCCTCTAGCACGAAAATGAAGATGCACCCGCTTTTTCACTGAGTGCTTTTCTACCAACCCAAAGCTTGCAAGTTCAATCTTCAGTTGCCCTGAGACTCTATCATGAGTAAATTGAAGGTAGCATAGTGCTACACAAATGAATACCATTTTATTTTTACATTCATACAATCCAGGTGGAATATTTGGGAACCTACTCAAATGTAAGAGAACTGAGCATTTTTCACATACATTACAGGGCAAAAGTTTGGACACACCTTCTCATTCAATATATTTGCTTTATTTTCATGACTGTACATTGTACATTCTCATTGAAGGCATCAAAACAATGACAACAACTATAACAACTAACAAACACATTATGTACTTAACAAAAAAAGAGGTGAAAATACTAAAATAAATACCCAAATAAATAGCCACCCTTTTCTCTGATTACTTTTTTTGCTCATTCTTGGCATTCTTTCGAAAAGGGTTTTCCAACAATCTTTAAGGAGTTCCCAGAGGTAAGAATGACAAGAGTATGCAAAAAAGTAAGGATAGATATTTTTAAGAATCTATAATATAAAACATGTTTTCAGTTATTTCACCTTTTTTTGTTTGTTAAGGTCATAGTTGTGATGCCTTCAGTGAGAATCTACAAAGAGTAACCAGTCATGAGAATAAAGCAAATGCATTGAATAAGAACGTGTGTCCAAACTTTCGGCCTGTACTGTACATACCATAACTATAGCTTGGGGCACAGGTACAGAATGAGGCTCATTTACTGGGAAACTATCCAGTTTGGATGTAATATAGTGCATTTGTATCATTTCTAACTAAATTGTAGTTTTCAGGTTGAACTGCTCACTTGTACTGCATTAACGAATGGCCCAGACTTTGTTTTCTGTTTGTTTCATCCTCTCAACGACTTTGCGTTCCACCCACTAAATATCCTTTTCTGTTTTCTGCTTGCTTGCGATCTGGCACATTAGACGCTGCCGATTTAAGGCTCTTAGTACAGCTTGTCGTTAAAACCAAACAAATATATATGTTTCAGAGCTTTCTCTCAAAATGTAGCAGTGGATTACATATGTGAAGAAGAGAACATGAGGGAGTTGACAGTGTGATTTTTTTAAAGTCACACCTGTTTTTGACATTTATTGGATTTGATTTGAGTTGGACTATTTGACATGAAATGTTGCACTGAATATTTTTTTCTTCTTTTGATAGCTTTTTCTATTCTTTCATTTAGTCAGTCCTCATGTTGGCATTTCCTCGGGTAACATATTACTGTCCTATCTGGAAATGCATTCTGTTTAGATGTTACAATCAAGTAATTTAGGAGCCGTAATATCTGCTTGTATGAAAACATCATGTTGAAGCTAAAACTGTTTTGTTTTTATGGAGTTTATGGTGCTTTTATTGTGTTTGAAGCCTATTAACAGTGCTGAGAACACATTTAACTGCACTGAAAGCGAGTGACCGTGAACATTCTGCAGAGGTGCACATGGAATAGGCAGCGACCAATAAAAAGCTGTCAAAAATGAGCAATGGTGTGGACTCATTTCAGACAACCGCACTGCATCTGGCATTTGTGCACAATTCACAACAGAGTGCAGGAGCAGTTTACTGTATCTCATTTATAGAGCAAACATCCACTCCTTCATTTGGAATGGATCTTTAATTGCAGCTGTTTCCCCTACATTATGCATTTATTCTCATGTTTCGGTAGTGCATGATGGGAAATTTATCCACCACTTTTATAAATTATGTTTAGAGTCAAATTCCACCAATTATTTGACTTGCAGAACATATGTGACCTTTTAATTCCCTTCATAAACACAAAACTATTAGAGTTTAGTGTATGATAAATAGTTAATAAAGGATTAATTTAGCACGTGCATTGTGATTTGTCAAACCAACAAATTAGGATGGCTGATGTTAAAATAGTGTGAAAGTCACATTCAAACCAGCATAGTGCAGACAGAATGAGACACTTCAGGTAGAATGGATCTTTTTTCACTCGTGCAGACATTTAAAAAAAGTCACAAACAAAAATCAGTGGGATATATTGTCCATTCAGCAATAGTATATTGGAGCTTTTAAAGGGCAGACTAGTAAACAGTCGCAAGAAGGAGTAATGTCATGTTACCACAACAGAACCTTATTCAACCCTGCATTTCCTTGCATCTTAGTTCAGTGCACTGTGACATTTGGGGCTGGCTTCTCCCAGAGCAGTTTTCCAGGTGTTTGGTTTAGTTCTGTAAACACAGTGTTACGCAGGATGAACAAATAAATTCAATTGCCAAGTGACATCAAAACAATCATTTCTTTTATGATAATGATAATGATAATTGACAATTGATAATGATAATTTTATGATCATTGATGATTTCGAAATTATCAGAGTGATCATTGATGTTTGTTTGTCTCTTCCACTGTCCCTTCAAAATCCATCACGTCAAACTTTATTTTACGTTTGCACTCTCAAATGTTGCATGGTGAAAGCCATGAGAAAGCGCACAGCTCTCTTTACTCACACCACTTTTAAAGCCAACAACACACTATAGGCCATATTTACTAGGCAAAACAATGTCTAACTGTACGCATTGGTGGTGTTTTCTTTCTTTTGTTATTTTGGAAGGAAAACAAGTTTGCAAACAGTTTTATTTTGAAATATACCCGATATACCTCGAATGCCGATGCATGACTTCCTGTCTGCCTCGCATAATTTCTTGAGCTTCATGAAAATCCGCATGCGGAATCTGGAAAAAACAGAAACCTTGCAGAAACCTTCCGCAGCTCCGGATCCGGGTACGCACCGCACCGCAGTTGGTTTGAATTGACACGCAAACTCAAATGCTTTCTTTTACGGATGCCGTTCTGTCTCCGTTTCGCGGTCTGTGTGAACTGTGCGTTAGAGTGAACACCCGCTTTTTGTGAATTTATAAATCAGAGCCAGAGTCTACACAACTCTTCTCTTCTCATTATGTCATTAACAACACCATGTTAATTATGCAGTGTTAGCCTACAACATACAATGTAAGAATAGATTATTAGCAGACAAAAATAAGCTGCTCTGGGAGAGAAAGTAACACAGAATAGCAATAGCTAAAAAGCATCTGTCACAGTACTTAAGCAGAAGCAGCCACTTGCTGACTAAACACTTGCATGACTCATTTTTAGTTAAAAGATGCCTAATAAAAAGTTACTTTTATTCCAAATTTGTCCAGAGTATGAACATAAGTATTAAAATAGTTCTACCAATATGAGGGAAAACCAATACATTTACAGTATTGTAATAATAGTCAGGTTTCCATCTAATTGATTCGATTTTTTTAAGCGAATCTACTGAAAATGCGCAAAACGGACATGCAGTTTCCATCTGTTCTTCTTTTGCGAATATTGAGAGGGGACTCTGCCGCTGTAGGTGGCGGTATACACCATAGAGATATGATCCACCAGTAATTTAAAAGAAGAACAAGACTAGGAAGTGACTGTGCCGTGCAATGATGAGTTTTCATTTGTAATTATTGATAAACCGTAGCGTTTCTTTGCTGTTTTCCATCTAAAATACCATTAATATTCGCTTTTTTAATTAATTCCAAAAATATTTCAGTTTCATCGTCCCCCCCCAAACATACCTTACTTTTTTGTCCGACATTGCTTTGTGAACGTAAGTGTGACATCCGGTCAAAACGTGCAACGTGTATCGGGTCTTGCCAGCAGTTATTCGAAAAACCTGCTTCCATAGCCAAAATTTGCATTTTCCTTTTTTTGATACACTTCAAAATCCACCCCCTCTAAGCATAAAACCTTTTTTGTGAATTTTGGGCCCTTTTTCGAATTTCTAGCGTTTCCATTTAGTTATATTTGCGCATTTCTTTCGTATAAAAATGGGTGGATGGAAACCCAACTAATGACACACCTTTAATAGCATCCTTTCATGTCCATTCCTGCAGTTTAGTGTTAGCCATTATCTGCAACGATGTTGTAGTGAATAAAAAAAGAGAACAAACTATTGCAGGTGGCCGCAGTATAAACAGAAATCAATTTCCACAGAAACATATATTTCATGTTGCCCCAAAACAAATGTGTCCTCTAATAGCTTGCTTCAGCTTTGCCATGAATTTGCTTCGTAAAGATTTTTAGTGTGCTTTAGTAAAATAAAATAAAAAACAAATAAAGAGAAAGTAGTGGGCGCTTTGTCTGGTAGGGTTAACGCTGTTGAAAACATTGTTGTGGCTCGAGTCTCTGGGACCATAAAACTTTACAACAATGTTGGAAAGTATTCTGGCTGTTCGTGTATTCACTATAGCTCAAGTGGAAACCTTGTAACATGTTGATGGGAAGTCAGTGAGTGATATTTTTGTGAAAGCTAAGAGACAAGCCCTCATAGTACTGTGGTCTACCAAAACTAAGAGGGAGACTTTTCGGGGCCAGATGAAGGATAAAGAAAAACACACACACGGAAGCATTTATGTTAAAAAATTATTACAATCATTCTAATTACATGATATCTGAAGAAATTGCACAATAACTGGCTTGACAAATATTGTAAAGGCGATGGTTTAAACATCTGTACGCATTTGCACTCGATTTTATATCATAACTGTCACATGGCAAGCCATCTTTGTTTTAGGGGAAAAGAGAGGACAATGGGCCCCCTCAGTGTGTTTAAAGTTTAATTCCTGTGTGTGTTGGCAGCAAGCGTTCTGTCAAAGCACATTCCACCACAGGCCACAAAATCGCTTCTTGTCCTTTCTGTAGCCTTCCTTGGACTTTCTCTCATCAAATTCTTTTTGTCCTCACGAACATTTCTCTTTCACAACCAACCAGTCTCCACTTCCCAGCATCAGTTTTCTTTAACATCCTCTTTCAAGCCATATATTGTTTTCTGCTTCAAAAGGAGAAAACATGTCTAACTGACTTGCAATAATTGTATTTGCTTTAGGAATGCTTGTGCTTTTTCTGGCATTATGTTTGCTGAAGAAACAAAAAGGGTTTTAATATACCTTTTGATGGATGTTTATTTAAATGTGAAACCGAGGTTGGCTTTCTTCTCTGAGTCTTAAGAGTACTCAGGTTGCCAGCTAAATGAGAGCACTGATACTTGCAAACCGATTCACTTCTTTATCTACTGTATGTTCATTAAATGTGACAGACTCGACTTTAACGTATCCCAATGCATCTTTTAACAATTTCCTTACGAATATAGCAACATTTAACATTATTTTGATAAAATTGAGTAAGACATTTAGCTGTTTTTGGTACTTTGGTAGTTTATTTTATAACAGCACATTGGATCCTTCAAAATCATAGATTCATCGAAAAAAAATATTTATTCATTTATTTGGTGAGGGACTGCTTCAGGGTGCTCCAGCATATCTAAAGCATTTAAAAGATTTTGGAATTTGTATAACAAAATAATATTTGTGGCTCTGTTTTGGCCTACGATTCTCTGCCATACCAAAATTTTGGGGAAGCTAGAAAAGTAGATATTTAACTGTTCTTTACAACAATATAAAATTTGTGTGAATTAGAAACATACATAAAACAGAAAAAGCAATGAAACAACGTACCTGAGTCACTGTCAAGACTTTTTGCCACGACTGTGGATGGATGGATGGATAGATAGACGGATGGGTTGATTGAGAGAGAGAGAGAGAGAGAGAGAGAGAGAGAGAGAGAGAGAGAGAGAGAGAGAGAGAGAGAGAGAGAGAGAGAGAGAGAGAGAGAGAGAGAGAGAGAGAGAGAGAGAGAGAGAGAGAGAGATACAGCAAACATTGTGTGGTTTAGATGCAGGCACACATGCAAATGTTTGTTCTCTGCCTGTTTCTCGTAGTGTGAGACGTCTTTGCGGTCACACTTACTGCACAGCAATGACACCACCAAGGGAGTTTGTTATTGTCTTCCACCGTATGGCTGTTTAAATGGCAATTTGAAGCTCGGCTGACTCTATAATTAGCTGTGAGCTCCCACAGGATAGGAGTATATAAAAAAAAAAAGTCTTATCATATCCCCCTTGTAATTACATATCCACAGTAGGATGGCAGACTGCACAGACAAACTGTAGGATGGGTGTAAATGCCTTGGCATCTCCATGTACGGTTGTAGTTATTCACCACCTGTGACTCCTGTGACAAATGTAGATGATAAATGACAGCACAGCAGAAAAGAAAGTCCAAAATATGAGTTCTCCAATTTGTTCTCCCTCTGTGACTGTGACCCATCCCACACTGCTGACATGAAGCTCCAATAAAGCAGCAGACTGATGTTAAGAGGGAAACGGTGTGCGTTAGAGGGTGAGAGAGATCATAAATCTAACTGCCCACTCTTTTTACACCAAACAGCAGAATGTTGAGAATGAGCTGCTGTCGCAGGGAGGCCCTATGGGAGGCTTTCTTAAGAGTTTCTTGATTCATGTTGTTTTGGTCCTGTGCAGCATTATACTGTTTTTAATTGATTGTACATTCCAAATAATACAACACTTTCCAGCATGAATAATTCACTACTAACCTCGCCACCTTGGCTAATGTTGGCTTGTGCACAGTGCATGTTGTACGCGTGCACGTTTGTGAGGTGTGTTGCTGTGGTCTGGGAACCTTGCTAACAGCTTGAACAATATATACTGCACATAAAAGTCATCAGATATTGCAAAGTATTGATTGTCTTATAATTTCAATTGTGATTTACTGTGCTTTCAAAATCTGATAATATATAAATGGAAAGTAGGATCACTGTTCTCCAGACATTATTACGGGCATCTGCTCTTTTTCTATTGTATCTCTTTCATAAGGCCAGATGGAACAACATGATTATTTGATGCCTTCATTCATTGTTAGAAGATGAATGAATGGAGCACCGATGATATCACAGAATAAATCAAGGGTTTGCGTGTGTTGCCTTAGCCTTGTGGCCTTTGACGTGAGTCTGTCCGAAATGTGTCCCACTCATCAGTCTCTTGCCCACTCCTCTGCAGCCAAGAATTAATAACAGCTGCAATTCGCCAGAGAAGGAGAGCGAAAGGCAGAGACATTCATCATTCACTCAGTAAACGCTCAAACCGTCGGCCGCGCCAAGACATTGTTTTCTTGATCCGGGTCGTTCGGGTCAGATCATTCTGAAGCAGAGCATCTTTATTAATGGCTCGTCGTCCCCTAGAGCGGGGCCCTTGTTTACTGACACACACATTAATTGCTGAGTCAACACTGAGGTCTTGACTGCACTTTATCAACACGCTCACTCACGGAAGGAGCATCATTACATGCTAACATTTGCTCGAATCAACTGCATCTAATGCGACAGTATTGACTGAGTGCGTTTTAAACATCGGAATTTCCGTTCTTTCCCTTTTAAACCTTCTCGTCGCCTTGTCAACGGCTGTCCGCTAGCCCTCAAGGGCCGCACCTTTCTGCTCTTGACAAATTGAACTCGTTTAGTTGTACTTTCACCACTCACTGCAGGGCAAAGAAAGGAAAACACACACACACACGTACAGGAGGAGCGCACGAGCTGCTACGCTGCGTTATACACAGCCAGCGTGTTCTGCTTGGTTGCTCATGTGTGTCAGCTGAGGTGGTGCATCAAGGGATGCAAAAGAGCAAGTGACAGGTAGAGGTGGTTCGAGGAGTGCAGGAAGAGAGAAATGTAAAGTAGATTACATACAAAGAATCGGAGAGATGACCATTTTCTTCTAATGGTCCTTTTCCCTCATCTCACCTCTGTCAGGATAAAGCCATTATGGCGGTACTTTGAAAACAATAGCTCAGGGCTTCGGGTTTATTTGGTACATGTGTGCATCATGTCATTCACTTTGCGTCTACCTTAAACTTTTCAGCACTGACATTGTTAAGAGTATTTTGTGCCCTATTGCTGTGTGAGTTGTTCAACACTGCCTTTTAGTGATCTATACACAGGATACTAGGGGTGTTAGAAAAAATCGTTTCGGCAATATATCGCGATATTAAAGCGCGCAATTCTCGAATCGATTCAATATGCGGCCACATCGATTTTTAAACATCCATTTTTTATGGGAATATTCAACAAAACGTCTTACTTGGGGTTAGGATTTACACATTACGCATGGAAGAATGTTATATTAATGGAACATTAAGCCTGAATATTTGATTTCAGTGCTGTTCAAACATGAAACAGACTGCAACCTGAATTTTCAGATAAATAAATAAATGTTCATACAAATCTTACAGTGTACATGTACACTGATTAGTATTTTCTAAATTTGAGTTTAAAAAAAATCGCAATAATCAATTTATAGATTCGTATCGGGATTAATCGGATTGAATCAAATCGTGACCTATGAATAGTGATACGAATCAAATCGCCAGGTACTAGGCAATTCACACCCCTACAGGACACCATATGACATATAGACATGTGTTGCAGTATGTGTACATTTATGTTTAAATCTAAATCTACCTTGTGAACACAAAGTTATTATTATTATTGCCGAGATGATGATTGCTCCAGAGTGCTTCTTAGCAATGATGGTTATTATTTTTTTCTTTAGGCCTTTTGAAATGTCTGCTCCTGACAGATGTATACAGTACCCTGTAATGTAAACACATAGAGATGTTTCTCGGAGTTGTAGCTTAGATTTTCCCAGAAGCTTTCTAGCCAACTTCCACGCAATTACATGTCATTTTGCAGAAGCGTGTAGATGTCATTAGACACACAGAGGCCTCACACCGCAGGATCTGTCTCAGGGAAGAAAATAGAGCTCCTGTTTTAACGCACAGCCTGCCCTACTTGTATCTCAGTGCGACATTTTGGGGTAGAAAGAAAATGAGTTTTAAAAACAACAACTCATAATTGAATGTAGTCTTGAACTTCTAACGTGTGACAGTTCCACTTAATTTAGATACAAATCTACCAATGTCAAGATGTGAGTGAATATACAGTAGTGCTTTGCCACTTGATTAAGTGGCACGTTATGCAATAGTGGTTTCTTTGTAGGAGCCCCCAAGGACCCACTACTCAGTTGTAAATGAATAAAACTTGTGAAATGATACTAAACTAATTAACATCCAGCACAATGATGGGGACGTTTTGTAGTGCAAGTCTGGGAACAATTAAGCGGAAGAAATGACAGAATAGTTGTTTAGTATCATCCCACTCGCACAGACATCAAAGCAACTTTTCAAAGATTTTTTTTTTTTTTAATTGCAAACATAGTAAGTATAACCCAGATTTCTGCAATATCAAGTTGTTCCTTTTTTCCCCAGCACGAGTGACATTACAAGAGCTGCCTGTCGTACTGCTTCACTCGAACATCCTAAATGCAACTTCAGACCAGGGGACTTTTGTATGATTATCACCGCACCCCTGAGTTGAATAGAGATGTATCCATTCTGTTAGTCTCCTCTGCCTGTAAATTGTCATCCATGCATAATAGTTAAGGGAATATATATATATATATATATATATATATATATATATAAGAGGATAATGACTTAAGCTCCCTGAAGTTTACGTGACAATTTTTACCAGCACTAATAGTCTAAGTATTGCACACAACTGTAGGAGTAAAACAATAATGTCGGTGTAATTGTAGCTGCAGCCAAGTTTTGCTTTTGACAGTTATAAAGTAGTGAAGGCCCAAGTTTTTATGGGGGTTTTAAACAACATTTGATTTGGGGCCCAACCTCCACCATGTTTATGTTTTAATACATTACAAAAAAAATAAATCTTTATACATTTTGGGTGCTCCCTATTAGCTAGGGCCCCCCAAGCAGCCGCTTACTTCATTTATGCTATATTGCTTCTAATGCTACATAACAGGACTTGAACAATGAAAACCACAAATTGAGATTTTATCACCTCAAAATTGAACCTAAAAATGTACACCTATTTACAGATCAGTGAGTGATTAAAGTAACTTTTGATGCTAGTTTTCTTGATTTGTTTTCTTATTTTTTCAAAATATTGTTGACCCAAACTATAAAGCCAAGTATTAAGAGTTCATAAGAATGCATTAAAGGGATTCTTGTCATGGGCCAGCTGTTTGCCTGTCACTCTTTTGACTGGTAAAACGTGTGCGCTTGTGTGTGTATGTGTATCACCGTAGGCTATCTTCCTGTTGAGAGGGCGGCGGTGCGGCAGAGGAACAATGATTAATTTCACTACAAGTCACCTGTGTGGCTAGTGTGTGTGTGTGTGTCTGTCTAACCCTGACTGGAGGGCATCCAAAGTATCACAGCACACCTGCGGTCTACACACACATTAGAGTGTTCAGTCATAGATCTTTTTCGCTCTGTTGATTCCACCTTTTTTCGTTCGTCCATTTTCAGTAGTGCTTGCCACAGTTGGACTGGAGGTTACACTGTTATTTTTCTTTTTTTCCTTACTTTTACTGATTCGACATGTCACCATCATTGCTCTCTCTCTCTCTTTAATTTTTTTTTAAATTTTGTATGTGCGTGAGTATGTGCATGTGCGTGTGTGTGGGTGTGTGTGTGTATGCGTGTGTGCGTGCGTGTGTGTACTCATTAATTCACCTAAAACCTATTAAAAATCCCATACCGTTCACCTAAACCGAATACTTCAGCTAGAGTCGTGAGGTTGTCAGGAGACCCGAGGAAGGATCAAAGAGGATCAAAAAGAAAAGAAAGGAAAGTGAAATCCAGCACCGACCAGACATCACCTACTACCCACCGGGTTACCAACCAGTCTTTCACCAACCCCAGAAACATCTAAATTCCAACAAATTAGGCAGACCTCAAGAGACCAAAGGAGAGACTGAGGAAAGGAAGGAAGGATCGATGAAGCAGAGTGAGATCCATAGACATCCGCCTCCACCGATTCAACGACCAGAGGAAGAAGCAGAATTTCGATAGATGCTGGTGTGGTGGATCTGGCATGCATGAAAACCTCCACCAAAGAGGGGAGTCGTCGACCCCGGCCAGGACAGAGCAAGCACAACCCCCCAGGGCCCTCTGGAAGGAAAGAGCTCAAACGCGGGGACCATTTTGACCACAAGACGCTATAATTTGAGATCTCCATCGCAAAGGCGCGATGCTGATCAGACTGTAAGTGCTGCCCAAGACAAACAAACACAAATCAAACACTCAACTGCAGAGAAGTATCGTCAACGTTGAGGAAAAGATTCCCCACCTTGTCCAGATTGGCGAAAGACTGCAGGCAACATTCACAGTAAGAGATGTTTTTGGAATGTTAGAAGGATCTGGAGTACTTGCTTGAGTTGAATTCCGAACCCTGAAAAGAGCTGTGAGGCAGGCTTGCTAACCACGAGTGCACCATGTTGAAATGTACTTATTTGGGGTTTTAGGTTTTATCCGCAGTATTCTCATAGGGCACCGCTGTGTGCTCATGTGTTTGCATTTGTAGAGTGTATGCTTACAAATGTAGCCTGTACATTTACCAAATCCCTCATCAATGAATGAGACCAAAATCAATTTCAATAAAGAACACACACTCACACACATACATAATTGCACACACACACCTTGAGCAGATTTTATTAAGAAAATGCCTTCCTCTGTTCGCTCCATTATCAAAGAACTGCTTGCACATTTTGGAGTTTGCATCATTACTCTTCCTCATTGGACAGTTTTAACGTTAGTTTCCATGAGAAATGCTAACAAGGTTAACAAGTAGCTCCTATAGTACCTTTCTCACTTTTCCCTCCTTGTCATCGCTATCCATCTATTGCCCTTTTCTACCCTCTACTCGTCCTGCCATGTAATTAAGTGCAGAGTTAGCTGTTAAGGTCACTAACATATAAGCGGACAAAGAGTGGATGACTAAGCGGGGGTGGGGAGGATTGGGGGACGAGATTTTGAAAATGAAGGGGATGTCATTGACACGACAGGATGTGCATTTGTTTATAGATTGATAATGCTGAATACAATGAATAAATCATGAAATATGTATTAAGATGAAATTAAAAGGTAGAAAGGAGAGCAAAATAAAATAAGCATGCGCAGAATGGAGGTAAGTACCATTAATCAAAAATAATAATTGAATGAAATTGCTACGTCCCGTTTTTTTACTATTATTTTACATACTAATATATACCGTAATATTACATTTACTAACTCCCTTTACTCCTTTTCATTCACCTCATCACCATGAACACAGCAACGACACTCGAACATTCACATCTTGTATGCTTCCTTGTCTTCATCATCACCAAGATTTTTGGCATGCTCGACCTCAGTGGGTCTGTATAATGTGTAGGTCTGTTTCAATAAGTGTATATGTGAGCACTGTATCTGTAATTCCACAAGATAGTGGGAACTAAACATTGTTTTGGTAGGTTACAGCGTCCTTTGCATATCAGTATTAAACCTCGGGGGAAACCAGGACACGTAGCAGTTTGAGTATGGGAAAGAGGAGGACAAGGAGGAGTGTCCAGACTTATTTAAAAAAATCACCATCAACTTTAAATGTGTTGTAAAAGGAAAATTAATGGACGTCTTCATACAGATTTCTCAAACAGCTTCTAGTAAGATATAATACACATAGTCATGCATAGTATTTATTAGAAAGCTAACATAGTTTGGGCGTTGTACTTCTTTTCATGAGCATAATTGTGTCCTAACCTCAAGCACTAGCCACTTTCAAATGATGATGCAATATAAGATAAGATCATCTTTAATGATCCACATGGGATTTGGGTGTTCTGAAAGTTGCAAAAATCAGCATGCAGCAGATTATTTAAAAAATAAGAAAAAAATGGAGAGAATAAAACTAGATTGTAAGAAAGTGTATGCAATGATTCACCTCAATGTTTTGTGGCTGGGGGTTCGAATCCAGGCTCCAACTTTCTCCCACTGTGGAGTTTGCATACACTCCTTGCTGGCTTACTGCCGCATTCCAAACACAAATTCATCTGGGCTAGAGCCCAACACAGCCTAAAATCGATGGATGAGGTTCTTTCGTAACATTGAAGCTCTTAAAAGCACAATCATGCTCATATTTCTGATCATAGTTCAGTTCAATCATAATGTAGTGTTTACTTTTCTTAATATTTTGTCCTCAATTCTCACAGTCGCATTAATCAAACTCCTGCAGGTATTCCTGCCAGATTAAAAGGTATGCAGTGCAACTCCTGCCAACCCTGTCAGGCTGGATTTGGTTGCCTTTGATAATGGCCCCCAAAATAGAATGTTCGAAAGATCCACATATCATTTGTAGTCTCTTTTTGGCTGCAAGCAGAAAAATAAGCTGCTCTCTTGATGACACGCAGCATGACTCGCACGTGAGTGGAGAGACGCTTCTCACACAGCAGCTCAAACGTGTTAACACGAACATGAAAAGAACAAAGGTTGCATTGTGCACCGGTACCACATATGTAGGCGGTGCGTCTCACGCATTTGAACACAGGTTGTCAAGACTTCTTACTGTAGACTACTGCCACGTTTTCTAATAATTTACCTTTCCCCTATCCAATGTCTTTATTACACTTTTTTCTGTACTGTACTGTCAGACTGTACCCCAAAAATTACCACGGTATGGTTGAGTTACTTTTGTATTCTAAACATTTCACAATCTGGCTTTGCACATGTAAATTGATTATTTGATTGATTGATTCTTAAAAATGTTGTGGATTTTTGGTGGGGGTTTTCACAATTTACCATTCACATATCAAATAATGCTGAATAAAATAAGATTAATTGGGGCTTAACTAGAGTTCGCAGGCCACAGGAGGGGAGCAGAAACCTGCAGGCTATTTGCTCACCTGTGCCACTCTGCATCCCTTCCGTGCCAACTGACCTAAATCCCCCTCCAACTGCCCTCTGCCCCGAGCTGTAGGGCAGCTCGTCTGTCGCTGATCACGTCCCCGCATAACTTTGGACTGCAATCTTCACGAATGCTATGCCATTCACACCTACTTTGATGAATAACAATTTCCACCTCAGTGTGTGTGTGTGTGTGTGTGGGGGGGGGGGGTGTGTGTGTGTGTGCGTGTGTGTGTGTGTGAGACGGTGTGCGAGAAGACCTGCACTGTGAGGAACATCAAATAATAAATAACATCAAATGCAACAATGGTGTATTACTTTTTACGTTTCATTGTACAACGTGCTGTCACTATAATGTTTATGGGTATTCCTTCCAAAAAACTATTCCAAATCACTTGGGCAATTTATAGTCTTCAGTTAGCCTGCATTTTTTCCATATTGGTGATCTTAAAATTGTCTGAAAGTCAGCAAAACTTCTGTGAGCCCCCCTCTCTGTTCTTTCAAGCTGATTTATTTAAAGAACAAAAGTGAAGTGAGTAGCTGTCCTTGTTCAAGCTGCTTTTCACACACAGCGTTTGATGCCATTTTGTTCTAAACTCAGAGGCAAATACCTGACATTTTGCTTTTTAGAGTAAAGTCTTGAGATTATTTTGATAAAACATCCTGCTGAGAACCTTTTCAAAGCTGATTTATCAATGCATTTGCCTTTTATACAAAAAAATGTCTGCTCTTAAGAAACAAGCACACCCACTGTGTTGATAGGCCAAAGTTTCTGTAAAAAAAAAAAAAAGGCAACTGCGTTTGTGACTTGACAGATAAATACTACACACACTGTTTTGACCAGGAGAGGAAAATAATGGAAAATGTGAGTGTGGAGGAAGTATAGAAAGTTTTGGAAAGCTGTGGGGAAAATTTAGATGAGAGGAGCAGAAGTTAAAATAATGTACAGCATTTCGGTATATGTTTCGCATTTTTGTGAATATGGATTCGGATTGGATTTTTGGATCAGTTTTGCTTCAGTGTGTTAAAAGATTGCACAAGCAAGTATTGAACAACCAAAGCAATATTAGAACCAATGCTTTAACACAGGTGTACATGTTATAATCTTTAGGCAGAGGAAACATTAGCCACCAATATATTTACACTTCATTAACACCAACCCACACATTTATCTTCAAATGATTTTCTTTTAACTTGTACCTGATTTGTGCACGTGTGATAGAGCAATTGAACATTTTTCAGATCTCTGCTTTCACTCATGTCAAGCTAAAATGTGGAAAACATGCAAATGTCTTTCCAGAAAAATTTTGAATTTACCGTACCATATTTTTTGTATCAGAGTGTTTGATTGTATTTTGTTGTTTTTTGTCATGTTTATTTTATAATTACACAACACGGTATATATTTCATGAGTGGGCAGTGACACATTTTTGCTAAAATGCTAAATGTGCATTGTTTTTTTCTGCTTTGCTTCTCCTAGATTCTTGTCAACTCCGTTTCCCAGCCAGCTTTGCTGTATGAAAATATCCTTGTGAGCGAAGGCAGCCCCATCCTGAAAGATTTGCTCTTCAGCCCAGATCACCAATACGTGTACGCTCTCACTGATCAGCAGGTAAAGTGTGAACATACACACACATTCTGAAATAATCAACCTGAGCTTATTGTGTGTCAGAATACAGTTGCCACTGACAACACAGGCAACGTCATTAGTAAATATCAATAGATCAGTGATGCATTTGATAATACAACGATGCACCTTTTCACGAACTGTGTCAAACTCATGCAGCAGACATACATATTCAGAGAGGATGGCCGACATAAGCAAAGGAAGGAGACATATGTTAGGAAGCAACCAGTCAAGCTAATTATGCAAAAACAAAGACAACCCCCCAAAGAACTTAAAAATAGATAAATGCAAACAAGGCAAGAAAAAAATATATAAATTAAGATGGAAAATGTTCTGCAGTTAAACATAAATAAAATGAGCTGTCAACATGGGAACAGGGAGGGGAATTATATTATTATTATTAATAATAAAGATTAGTACAGCAAATGGCAAATCAAGCAACTTCGTGGGCGGCCACGGTCCCCAATGGCCCGCCCGTGAGGACGGGTCTGGCTGTCAGATGGTATAGCTCGGCTGGTCCCTAGTTATTGGAGAAACGTCATGCCCTCTCCTTCAACTTGGCTTTCTTTTGTCACATAAAGTTGTACAGGTGAGGAATGCACATACTATGAGCTAAAAGTTTCACAAATATGAAAAATGGAGTGCTTTGATAATGCTTGTGTACATTTGATTCTGGCAATGTTCAGTGTGATTGCCTTTCACTCTGATCTTTTCTTGTCATTTGGAAAACAATGTGAAAATGATTCCACTCGTGTTTGATTCTTAGAGGGAATTAAACTCAAAAGCCACTTTATTGAAAAATAGTTGCTAACAGAGGGTGGAAAGGTCGCGTTGTAAACCAGCTCCTCCCTCCTGTTTACAGCCATCTTATTGGTGTAAGCAGTGTCGCACAGCCCTCCTGCTATTCAGTGATCAAGTCATCGGGACAACACCCTGACAAAATGTCTCATCCTACGATCCATCTGTTGCACGAACTCAATGACATAGACATTTAATTTCTTGTCAATGCCACACCAGGCAGATTATGCAGGGGCGGTTGTCATGAGGCTTTGTTTTGTACAGACAACTTGTAGATGGTCATTTTAATTGACTTCTTCATGACGAGACTGCACTTTTTCGCCGACTGTAAAGAAACAAGGGCTCCTTCTTAAGACATCACTTTAAGGCAGTGGAACATTTGTGTCATTAAGAAATTCCTGTATTTGCTGTTCAATAATAATATGGCATGACATTCAAAACAACAAAAACGTTTTTACATGCTGCAAGCAGAAATTAACTGCTTTATACTTTATCAACTTCATGCCTTTGTATTTCACCTTCAATGTTAAAATAATCAGACCGATCATTGATAGAAATCTTTTATTTTGCCTTAGTGACTTTTCTGACGTGTGAACGAAGGACTGATGTTGAAACACGCAACAAGCAGAGCATATCCGAACATCACCCCGTAGCACATAAATTCATTAAGTATGACCCTTTGCCTTGCTCTTCTTTTCATCGCCTTCTCCTTCCTTACCTGCAAGACTCTTATCTCATAACAGCTAATGACCGCGCTGCGATAACCTTCAGTAAGACGTTCCCGGCACATAGACAGAACTGCCTCATGAGTGCCGTGTAATTTACCAAAGATTAGACATAATTGACTTCCATGTGTCTGGATGAGCACAGCGAAGAAGTCTTGTGTAATTGATACAAATGGACAGTGTTGACCTGACTGGGGAATTAAGCCTGTCCATCAAGGGCGCTGGGGCCAAGAGAGAGGCTTAGAGGAGATACATGAATATACATATATACTAAGAGGAGGCTACATATGTGCAAAAAGGGGAGAAGTTTCAATTTTAAAATGTGACCTTCACAGATCTAATTCCAGATCACATCTCCAGAGATGTTTTTATACAAAACATAAAAAAGGCAATTGCCACAAAAATTCTAAACTTTTAATGGCCAGCCACACAGTGCAACCTTTTCACATTTTCATAAGCAGTAAAAATACAGATGGGATGAAAACGATTTACATAAACAGTTTTTATTAGCGATTATAAGGCCCACCATTATCATTCTCTTTTTTTCTTCTTCCGGTAAGCACCCTGTGCTGCAAAGCTAACATTGCTCAGCAGTTCTCTCAACAGTGTTAGAAGCAGTCAAGGCATTCACATTCCAAGTGTTCCCATAGGTTCCCTTTCATTTGCCGTTATCTACATTATAGCAATTGGTTCTTGGCACGTTTTCAATTATTAAAGCCAAGTGTTTTATTTTTTGATGGGCACCGCTATGTCTACTACATTTATATGAGTGTTAGCGCTGCGACTGCGGGGAAGACACGATAAAAGCCTTGTAAAAACCACAATGCTTGCATGGAAAGATGGACAACAGTGATACTCTCATGTAGGAGTCAATATGCAGTGGGTACTGTCTACACATATGCATGTATGCTCCTCTTCAACCCTTCTTAGAAGAGACAGAGTAAAAGGCATCTCTTTGGAAAGCACATAATTGCAGTTCCCCTCGAAAGCTTGAACACTACGATATTCACAACCATTCTCAGAATCTGTCAGAAACCGAGGGGGGAGTGTGCGTGCCATAGAGGTGGAACAATATAATTGGTTGGTGGGATTTGCCGTTTCCTTTTGTAATTCTTCTTGCGTCTTTCTGTATTTTGTTTTGGGTCTAAACTAGAGTTCAGGAGGAAGTGCTCTCCCGGTAGGGGCTTCAGACAGCATAAGGTCTCACTCTCCTACTTAATGCATTCAACATGAAAGGGCACCAGAAGACTCACAGATTTGGAGCATTGTCTGCGCCTGAGGCTTTTGGGCTATGGAATATTTAACAGTGTTAAATACCTTGTCCTACTTTGACAGTGGTCACCAAGCCGTTGACAGTATTTCAGTTTCTAAAGCCATACACATCTGAAGGCAAACACATATTTTCTCTGGACTTTGCACCAAGGAACTTCCTTTTGCAATTGGTGTACTTTAATCGCAATTAAACGTAAATTTAACTGACTAACATATCCAACTGCAGACTACATATTCCAAAAATCCAAATTGCACATTCAGCCAGCCATTTTAAGCCTATGCCAGCTGACTTTGGGCAAGAGGTAACGTACAGCCTGGACAGGACGCCAATCAATTGGGGCACATATAAACAAACATCATGCATTTCCATTAAAAAAAAGCTAAACTAAAGGAGCATGCACTACTGAATGGATATTTGGTAATAATATTATCTTGGCACCTTGACCACAGCAAAGCTCACATTTTACTTAATAATGTATAGAAAAAAAGATTAAAAAAAAGGTGACTTTTGCTCTTAATGTTTCCCATTGTTATAGATGAAAAAAATGGCTATATTAAAATGCAGATTTCAATCATTCATACTCCACTGCAAAGTTTGTATCTGGTCTGAGATCAAATAAACAGACACAAGCCGGAATTGCAATGTCACCGGAACAGATGCCGATTTTGGTTTTATTTAAGCAAACAAATGACTATTGGATATGTGTCGCTCTTATCGCTCGCAACAAATCATAGTGCATAACCAGGAACTATGCAAGTGTCCACCAAAAACTACTTCTTTACTGCTTCAGAATACCTTCTTTTATCTCACTTTTTAACTGTTGTATTACAGCCAAAAATCACACGCACATTATACACGTTCCACTTAAGTGATTTTTCAATCATTTATAATGAACACAATTTATTTGCGTTCAATTAATGAATCAGTGTGTTATTTCACTAGTTGTGACATTTTTCACAATTGATTAGTCCAATAACCATACTTAGAAGTTTACCGCTGTTAATAGTAAATCCATTCACCTTTTAAACATCACTTGAAGGGAGTCTGTACATTTTACTTAACCGTCAAGATGGACACATACCCAGAAGTTTTCACTCTGAAAAACAGTTGGGCAAAAAATAACCCAATTTGGTTAAAAAAGTGGATCAACCCACTACTTTGGTCAATTTAACCCAACTTTCTGGGATGTTTTGCACAAACCAACACCCCCCAAAAAATTGGGTAGTTTTGTACAAGACAACCCCAAAAATTGGACCGTTTTTAAACAATCCCAAAAGTTTGGTCAAATTAACCCAAGTAGTCGATCGGTCCATTTTTTACCTAAATTTGGCTATTTTTGTCCCAACTGGTTTATGTCTGTTATCTTTATCATCCTGTGTATGCTTTGCTGAATTATAATTTTTTTGCAAAAACATGTATCTCTCTTAAAATGTTGGTACGGTACTTGACCGTACTGATAACATATCGAAATTGCTCTTTTCAACCCTACCACAAGAGGCAGTGTTTAGTGTCTCGATGTGCACTTACAAAAGCGCTATATATACAATCATCTTTTTTGTCTCCTCCGCCCTTCCTTCTCCTACTCCTCCTCATTCTAGCCTGTCTCTCTCCGTGTTGAATAATAGAAATGCCAAGTGATGAGAGCTCAAACATAAAAAAGCCCATTTCGCAGCTTGACAGAGCAATTTACCTTTTCCCATATTCACACGCTCACATAATTAAAAGTGTTGGATTGGACTATCTTTGTCTCAGAGGTGACTCTCCTCTCCTACACGCGCACACACACCCACACCCACACACACCCACGCAAACACACGCACGCACACACACACCCACACACACACACACTTGTCTTTGTATGATCGTGGGGACATCTTATTGACATGATGCATTTCCTAGCCCCTTCCCCTAACCCCAACCATCAATTATGATTGCCTACCCCCATTCCTTACCCTAACCTCAACCATAACCCAATTCAAACCTAAACTCTAAAACGTTTTGACCCTCAAAAAGAGGTCTGAACTTGTGGGGACCACCAACATGTCCCCACAATTTCAAGTTGGTCCCCACAATGGTAGTTAAACCTGGAAAAACACACATATATGGGCCGCATAATGCAGCAAAGACAAAAGCACACGCACACGCACACGCACACACACACAAACAGATATAATAAGAGTGTCTGCTTTGTGACTAAGAGTGACTTTTCGATTAGCTAATGCAAGATTTACATATGGCTATCTTTGTTTCACACAAATACTGTACACACACACATTTATGCACTGTTTAAACAGCGTTTATTGGTTTCTTCCAGTGAATCCACTGATATCATGTATTTTTCACTTCATAAAAAAAATTAACAAAGGCCCAAGTCAATTTTTTGTGTTCCAGTTGTACCTATCTAAGAAAATACATTTTTCATCATGTCATCATTGCCCTCAGTAGTTAATGTCGCTGATGCAGGAATGTTTTCCCTGACTCCCTGCATGCGCCCATAAATGACATCATACAGTTTGTCATGATCCTGACAGCTTGCAATGTATTGGTTTCCACAGTAAATGACCCTCTTCTCATACAATCACCATTCATGATTCCACTCAATGTGTCGTCATGGAAAACTGCCCCTTTGTAAGCATTCACATGCATGTGTGGCAAGAAAATGTACAGTCGTGGCCAAAGGTTTTGAGAATATTAATTTTCATTTTTAAAGATGGCAATTTGAATGTACTCCAGAATGTTATGCACAGTGATCAGATGAATTGAAATTATTTGCCAAGTCCATATTCGCCATTTATCGGATCATCAAGAATTTTAAGGAGATAGGTTCAATAGCTGTGAAGAAGGCTTCAGGGCGCCCAAGAAAGTCCAGCAAACGCCAGGACCGTTTCCTAAAGTGGATTCTGTTGCGGGATCGGGCCACCACCAGTGTGGAGCTTGCTCAGGAATGGCAGCAGGCAGTTATGAGTGCATCTGCACGCACAGTGAGAAGAAGTGAAGAAGGGAAGAAGTGAAGAAGAAGCGAAGAAGGGCAGCAAAGAAGCCACTTCTCTCTAAGAAAAGCATCAGGGACAGACTGATAATCTGCAAATGATGCAGGGATTGGTCTGCTGAGGACTGGGGTAAAGTTATTTTCTCTGATAAATCCCCTTTCGATTTTTGGGGCATCTGGAAAAAAAAGCTTTTCTGGAGAAGAAAAGGCGAGCGCTACCAAAAAGGGTCGATGTTGCAAATAATGACATTTTGCATAAATTGTATTTAATTGTCAATGAAAGCCTTTGAAACTTGTGAAATTATTGTAATTATATTTCAGTATATCATAGTAACATCTAACAAAAAGATCTAAAAACACTGAAGCAGCAAAGTTTGTGAAAACCAATACTTTGTGTCATTCTCAAAACTTTAGGCCATGACTGTAAACACAGATACAACATATACATCAAACATGCAGTAGCAGAAAGCAGAAAGATAGTGTATCATGTGTGAGGGAAACACTATTTGGTTTCTTTATTGATTTTTTTTTCACCCCTAATAATTACATACATACATATGCCATGCAAATGCCTTGTATTTCTTTTCCATTTGATTTGATTAAACTAGGGATGTTCGTTAACACTTTTTTTCCCAGACTGATACACATACGAGTACTTAACTCTTGAGTAGTCACCAGAACCACTATCATACCATTTGAAATCACACCCCCACCAAAAAAAAGAGAAAAGAAACACCTCTATATAATAATATAGCATGTTCCTTAAAGTAGCACTAAGGAACTTAGTACCTTAATAAAACATTTTCATAACTAGTTGAATGGTACCTTTGCCATGGCCTGAAGGGGTCTGTATAATTTTTCCTGGCAATAAGCAACTTTGAGGAGGATGCTAGGAACACTGCCACACAAACAACTACAAATGTGCTGAATGCTTTATGGCATGTCACCTCCCCCTTTACCCATTCGTTACAGAGACAGAAGTCAATTTTAATGTTGACGCACGAAAAAACGACGCAATGCGCTTGTCCTCATGGGAAATGTGGTCTTCCTTCAGGCATAATATTACCGCTTTCGTCCATATGACGCCGCCGTAATCAACATAGACTGAAAGTTACTTAGTGTTGCTTTAAAATTGGATGGAATTTATGGCAATTTTGTATTCTTCTAATTTCAATCTATTATTACATATTTTTATTCCTCATGAGGTTGTTTTGTAACATATTAAACAATATATATTAGGGATGCACCGAAATGAAAATATTTGGCCGAAGCAGAAAACTGAAAATGAAATGAAAAGAGACGCTTGCTTACAGCGTTTTTTTGCTTGCCTATTTCGGCTATTTTCTTTCAGCTTTAATTTTATTTGGTCCAAATACGAAAATAGATTTCGGCCGAAAAATTTCGGTGGCCGAATATTCAGTGCATCACTACAATATATAGTTTCATATATCTACTTCATGCATCATTCTAGAGACATAATATTGCCATAATATTTTGTTGAAGGCTTTTAAAACACGTAGATAAAAAATATTTACCATTAATAAACTCCCCAAATTAAATCCCATTTGTAAAAAAAGAAAAGAAAAAAAAGTTAACTAATTAACGCAAAAGGGAAGGTCATGCCTTTGTTCTTGTAAAACCGATTCACAAGGTGACCTCTTGGCAGCTAATGGCTTCACCTCTTCTTCCATGGGATGCTCAGACAGTGACATAACGGGCTGATGATGCATCTCCGTCTATCGATTTGACTAGCCTTCAGAAACAGGAGGACATGCAATACTGCGCAATGGAGAAATGCTACGCCTGGCACTGCATTAGAGAGACTTCATATTCAATTCACTCAGCATTTACTGCATTTAGAGGCCAGTAGGGAAAACTACATCATATTCCTGAATAAAATCATCGTCTTAGGTGTTTTGTCAACTCTGAAGTTGTTTTTGAAAAAGAAAAAGCTAACAAAGGCAGTGTGCAGGTGGAATGATTAGAGGATGCAGACGTTACTCTAAGTGGCCTTGACCTTCTTGGCTAATTAGTGTTTTGAGTCTGAGAATGCCGTCTCACACAGTTTTGTGTGAGCAGTTTGCATAAAGATAGCGCTCTTAAAGCAGATAGTAATATAATTTCGAAAGTGACTTCTCACAGAGCAGCCATATATTGTAGTCTTTTGAATACGCTTCTACTATAAGGGTGAGGAATAATCAGTCCAGGTCAACTAAACCATATGTAACGTTTAACATTGTATTTTTTTATTTGTTATTGTGTTCTTCAATTTGTCGGTGTAGATTGAAGTGTTTATGATAAGTATGATAATAAGCTTACATTAACTTTAATTTAAAAAAAAATTGAATGTATCATGGTGCATGCTTCACTTGTGTACAAACGTACAAACTCTGTGGTTGCTGTACAAGAGCGAGTGATGAGAGCCGATCAAAATTTGATTTGTGAGACAGTCAAAGAGACAGACTGCGAGATAGCAAGAAGTCTTCATAGAGTTGAGAGCAATGACGTGAATAGGATAGGAACAAGAAAATATGCTGACGTGTGTAAGTGAAACAAGGAGAGAAAGAACACTGAGATTGAGTAATTGCATTGCTTTTATATACTTAATAATACAGTAGAATTGATGTTATTTCTGCCAAGCAAAGTGAGTTTATTGGATTTGGTCACAATCTGCTAAGTCTGTAGAGGATTTGTTTTCAAAAGCTTTTCAGGTGGCAATTTTTCTTCAATATTAATAGCACAAATTGTTCAAAGGACCAGAACACTTCTTATAGCCTATAGTTCTTTATTATTATTATTATTATTATTATTATTATTATTATTATTATTATTATTATTATTATTATTATTATTATTATTATTATTATTATTATTGTTATTATTATATCATTTATGGTAAAAAAAAAAAAAGACCAAACTTTCCCCACTGTGGGCTTGATGGGCAGACATAACTAATACCTGATAAGATGTCGGCCCGGGAGGAACAATGATGGAGAGATCTTCTCGTCACGAGACAGCCATTCCTTGTTTGTCTACCACCACCACGGTTGTCTCTGCCCGTGTCTACTTTTGATCTATGGCTTCATTTGCCGTGTTTTTCTGTGTTATTGGACAAATACAAGACAAATGGTTGTGGAACATAAACACAAAGGAAGAGGGGAGAAGAAAAAAAGTGCATTGAATAAAGGAAACATTAATAATTGGGGAACCCAATCAGATCACATGTTATCCATTATGTTTATCAGACACCCTTGGAAAGTTATGTGAACGTTCAAAATGGAGCCAGCACACTTAAGAATGAGGCAGTAGGACAACATTAGGTTTCCCAGCCAATTCACAATGAAATATGACACGTTTAAGTCATTTTAAGTAATTGTGTTATTATCGTGTTAGGGTGTAATTGTACAATTAAAAGTATTTTAATTAGTGCACGTTAAGGTCCAGTAAAAGCTTTCTTACAAAATAAACTTGTCACGTGAAGTGCGGACTTAGGGCCCAAACGCAGACAAGACATGGACGGGAGTTGGGAAATGTAATATACAAAAATACAACGTAACAACATAGAGCAGGCTTGGATTAATATGGCCTCGAAGAAAACACTTGACGGAGAAACCGTGACTAAGAGCCTTGAGCTGTTACAATCTACAAGTAGTCATGGCAAAATCAAAGCTGTGTTTTGATACATACCGGAACGCAGGCAGAACTTGTGATTCGAATCGCGTTCCTAAATCTGTCTCAGAATCAGGATGTCACGTGACAGTTGCCTTTCGCCTCCAAACGTCACATTGTTTCAACAAGTGCCTTTTCTAAAATTAAATAAAATCCGACCATTGCACTATATTAAAATGTCTTGAATCGGAAATAAATCCAACCTAAGTATACTTCGTATGTAAAATTGCCCTGCTGATTCATCGCCCTACATGATAAAATGTCAACATCCTCTTGAACGCTTCGAACGCGCCGGTTGGCTTAGTGGTAACGCACCCACTCAATGGGCTGAGAAAAAGGTCCGTAACCCAGATTCAGTTCCTGCTACGGGTGTCATGTTTTTGCAGGTCATTCTTTTTCCTCTCTAATACTTTCTGTCAAAACTTGATGCCCTGTCGCAAAAACAAACAAAAAAACAAAGCCTTTGAAATGTAGTCTGTTGAAATGTTGTTTTTAAATAAATGTGATATCACTGGGGGTTTCATCAAAGCATTTCAGTCATGTTGAGAGGCAAAATTAAAAACAAACCAAGTATCAGCAATCATTTGTATTTCTATACTTATTTTGTCGGGGTGGGGTTATTCAGTTTTTGTTTCCCATGATGTTGTTTCTCTCTCTTATGGCGTCCATTACAATTATAGCCCTATTGCCAGTTGTGTAAATTAGGTGATGACACACGGAGCTGGCAACACTGATCTACTGTTTGATTGTAATATTTTACACTTGGCCACCAGATGTCGCTGAGGGAAGATGTTTCGAACGTTCCAAAAGATAAATTATTTTTTTGAATCAATCGTTTCAAATGATTTGATCGTTTCAATGTACCATTTCTGCCATCCTTAACTACAAGGCAAAAATGCGGCAGCATGACGGGATGGAATCATAATGAATCAATGCAGACAAAGAGGAGACAAGAGACTAAGGCCCCGTCCAGACGGAAGCAAAGCGGCTTCGTTTCTCAAACAAATCTCGTACACACAGAAGCATTTCAGGACTTGCGTGTTTCCAAAAGAAGATGCTGAGGACGTTTAACGACTGTAATGTATATGCCAAGTCTGGAGTGGCGCTGTCGCGCAGCCACAGGGGGTTAACGGAAAGCATAGAAGAAGAATCAGCGAAGAAGACAAACTAACTTTATTGCAATCTACAGAACAAACATGGCTTTGCATGTATCAAAACAAGAAAAAGACGAAGAAATGACAATGGCGGGTGAGTCAAGTACAACACCGCTTGTTGAACTTGGGAATAAAGAAGCAAAATATTTTGCTGCAAAAGTAGAAGCAAGCTAAGGAGGCTGCACAAAACGACTACGACGCGGCTATCGGCCATTGTTGTTGACAGACTGACGGTTCGCGCGCAGTCACGCGAGAATTGCAGCATACGTCATCAATCTGCAACAATGCGTCGTCATCGACCTGCGACCATTACGTCATCACTGGAGGAGTATCCTGCATAGGGTGTCCAGACGGCAAATCTTCCCACTCTGGAGCTCGGTTTCAAAAGTGATGGGTTTCAAGCTCCGAACCTGCGCCATCGTGTGGATGAACAGCCTAAACAGTAAGAAATTTATGAGGATACATTGAAACTGGCTTTCGTGTGGACGGGGCCTAAATACACTCACACTAATTGACACAATGAGACATACCTGGGCAGGACACGAGTAGCAGAGGGTGCTGATTGGTTGACACATGAGGAAGGGCAGGCATACACAGGTGGACATGACAATGCTTGACGAGACTAGGGAGGCACACAAGGACAATATAACAAAACACAGATCATGACTGAAACTAAGGTAAATTAAACTCAAACAAAACCCAAAACATGACAGAAGGAAATGAAACCAAACAAGACCCAACCAAAACCATGACATGAGCAGGCTGCATGTAGAAATCAAAAGTACAAGGTAACCACAGCAAGCAGGGCTGCATGCAGAACACATGGAAGAAAGCTTACTTGGAAGAAAAATCAACATCCCGAGAGTAAACCTCAGCTAAGGAACCTTCACGTACTGACAAAAGTGTCATTCAGTAACGTTCGCTAGGCGATTGCACAATTCTTTGTGACATAATAAAAACCTAAAGGATAAAATAAGAATGACTGGAGCTGGACAAACTAAGATAGGCACATAGGCACTGTATAGAAACGGACAACGTTATTATCACAACAAACATAGTAACTGCATAAAAGTTGGCAAACTAAAAGTGGGTAATACAGCTAAAACATCATTATCATCATAAGGGACATAACTAGTAGTACTAGTAAATGCATAAGCGTATAACATCCATAACACATAATGACTACAAAAGCATATTAGCTCATCATGAAAGACATAGTAACTGCTGGGCATTTTTTTTAAATATATATATATATATATATATATATATATATATATATATATATATATATATATATATATATATATATATACTGATTTTGACTCTTTTCCCATTTAAGAACAACATGTAATTTTTTTGGTGGGGTTATTTCATGTTTTTTAGTTGTTATAGTGGATGCCAGGATAATATGGCTGTAACGTGTTGTAAATTATATCCAACATTTTTAACACAAACATTATGCAAATTAACTTGTGATTGTGATTGGTTAGTTAAGATCCAATCATGAACCAGGAGTGTTGACATCATCCAAATTCAGCGTTTTATTGGTTTAGACGCGCAAATATGTCATGTCCACTGGGACCATCTGCGGGTCAGAAGGGGTTAAATTAATCCCCAGAAAATTCCCGCCAAATTTGAAGAGCACCTGTTATGGGTTAATTCTTTTGACATTTAATGTTATGAGGATGTCTTCATCATTTTTTGATCCACTGAATACACTCATCCTCCTCTTGTTCTAATCAGCTAAGTACTTGCATAATTTAAAATGAAAAAAAAAAGACCCAATAGTTTAACATGAACAAATGTTCTGAATGTCATACACAAACATTTATTAAATGCTTTACTTTAATGCATGTAGTTAAGTTAATTGCCTTCCCCCCTAATGAACACCTTGTCATTAATAGTTGCCTCGTCACAGGTAGTACACACAGCTAACTAAATGAACGTGCCAGCCACTATATGGGAATACACTATATATATATACAACAGTATATATAGCTAATTAACAACAAACATTTTATGGCATTTCTCGTATTATGTTGTTTTTCTGCATTCGAAAAACTATCCTACAGTCTGTTGTGTTTTTTTGTATGAAATTCTTGATGTTGGTGTTCCCTCACAGAAACCATTCATCAGTTTGTTATAGTGCAGATGGAGCAATTATATTTTGGCCTATAGCTGGACAGCATGGACTCTAGATTTGTCTCATGTGTCTTTGCCAACCATCCACTGGTGCATCCATTCATTGCTCCTCCCCTTCCTCCCATCTACCGCTGCAACAATTACCGCTCTATCATAACCCAAACAAGCGAGGCTCATGTGAAGCTGTTTTGTATATCAAATAATTATCAGAGATCTCAAGCTGCTGCAGGATGTTTCTCGCACCAGTGTTGTCATTCTCTATATCCACGGCTACCTGATCTTCTAATCCTCATTTTCTTTTCACTCTCTTTCTTCCGCTGCCCGCAAATGAATGTCTTTGCTGTAGCAAATAGGCCTGGGATGGAAATGCCATATTTGATTCAACAATGGTGATTCATATTTACTCTGTAAGACACAAGGCTCACACTTTCCCATCCTATTATGTGTTTTCTCAGACTCAATGAAAGAACCATTTCATCATTCACCACCCAGCCACTAAATCTCATTGTATTCCATGCTCTTTCTTTTTGGTATTGTGCGTGAATGTGACATGTTTTTTTTTCTCTTTCCTCCCTATTTCACACTGTAATACTAACATGGTATTTGTCCAGGCGCCAAGTAATGACAGTAATCTGGTGCCATTTGGTGTACTGTGAAAAGGGACATGTTGGTAATGGTTGCATTATAATAGTTATCAGGCATGGGTCACTATGAATCTGCTGTAAGCTATTGTGTCCATACTGTTCAGTATGAGAATGAAAAGATAGATGCATTAGTGGCATTTAGTTGTGATATGTGTTGTTTGTCTGAAAGCTGTCAATGGGTGTTATGTGAAGTAGCATAATACAGTATTTGGAAAAACGTACCATCTGTTTGTCACAAAGGTTTTCGTTTCTTTCTTTTTTTTTCTTGCTCTATTTTAGGTGAATGAAATGAAATTATGTTACAGGAAATTCCAGATTTAAAAACTACAATATATTGTCTTTCACTGGTTGTAGTTGTACAATTATAGATGTATTATATTCAAATCTAAGCATTCCCGAGAGGTTTTTCTGATATTTTTTTCTTTTCCATACATAAGAAAAAACTGAATACAAGAAATATGTTTACGTAAACAAGCACTTATGTTATAAACTCTGACTTAATTATTATTTTTGTATTCCTCTTATTTGATACAGCTCCCATAGTTGATCACATTGTAGTGTGCAGTTGTACCTAACAATAGCGTGATATGACCACCATTGTTATCAATATAAAATGAGAGAAATCGGGACTGAGTGCAATATTGTATTTAAGTTCTTTTGATACCACAGCTTAACTTCCCTAAATATTTTGTCTTTTTTTTTATATCTGAGAAAAAAACAAACTCATATTCATGTCCAAATTAATTTGTTAATAAAGGACGAGATGTCAAAGAGTCAAAGTAGAGCAACAACCTCCATTATTGAATTTCATCACAATATTTCCTCCTGTTGTTGACGTTTTTAGTCAAACATTAAGTTTAGGGAAAAGCGCACAAACATAGAAATAATATTGAGTTATGTTTAAGACCGCACCATGTGAACAATTCGTCTAAGGGGGGAACTTTGTAATACAAATCATTAGAAGGTGTGAAATCTTAGATATCATAACATGTTACAAGGCAAAGACTACTTGACTTCCCTAAAGCAAAGCCTCTCTATGTGTCTGCCTTTGGGGACATTTATTTGGCTGCTGTTTGAGAGACAGGTCTATTTACGCAGCTTTATATGACATCCTTGTTAATACCCAAGATCTCGGGGCTCCTCACAGAAATCGTTCAACCTTCATCTTATCGTAGACTTGCAGACACACAGATGCCAGACAGTCAAGATCTGCTTGACGAAATGGATAATGTGTGATGTCTATCTGAATGGTTTGGTGTGCTAGAGCATTGTTTAGTACACCATCCGTGTGTATTGAGTCAATATTTTCTTCTTAATGTGAGTGTTGTGTATACGTAGATGATTGCCTTATAAAAGTGTAGGATTCATTTAAATAACTGACTGCAGGTCAGATGTTTGCCTTTATTTGATTTGGGCATTCTAAATGGTCTTCAAGATTAACTAAATTTGCCAGCTAATTCTTGTAAAATCTCAGTACTGTATTTACTAAATATAAATTACAGTTACTTACTGTATTTACTTTTACAGCAATTCACTGTAATGTAGTTTACAACTGTATTCCACGTAATTTACTGACAACTTTAGTTTTTACACAAATACAGTATGTCGTAAAATCCATCCAACCATTTTCTTCACCACTTATTCCTCAAGAAGGTTGCTGGAGCTTATCCCAGCTGGCGGGGTACACCCTGAACTGGTTGCCAGCCAATCACAGGACACACAGAGACGAACAACCATCCACACTCACAATCACACATAGTGACAATTTAGAGCGCTCAATTAACTGGCCATGCATGTCTTTGGAAAGTGGTAGGAGACCGGTGCACCTGTAGAAAAACCCACATAGGCACGGGGAGAACATGCAAACGCCACCCAGGAAGGCCGAAGCCTGGACTCGATCTCACGCCCTCAGCACTGGGAGGCGGACGTGCTAACCAATCAACCACCATGCCGCCCTCGTTCTAAAATCAACCCTCGTTCCTTAGCCGAGTGCATAAATGAATGTTAGCTGTAATGTTGCCTGTTTATTGGAGAATTACGATGTGAAAACGATGCAGACTGCCCTTGCGCTTAAATATTACTCACCAATTCTGTGAATTTTTGTCCTTGCTCAGGTGACAATACAGAGTCCGCTATTCGCTTATTCTATTATAGAGATACCCGCCCAAATCCAACAATCTTTACAGTATTTCCCTATAATCCACATAAATGCGTACCAAAACATAGTTGCGGTAAAATTTACAGTATTTTACTGCTAATTATACAGCAAATTACTGTACTGTGCTCGGGGCTTATCAAGGAAAATACTTCTGGTACGTCAGAACGCCTGTCAAATTCCCTAACACGCTAAATGAGGCTTGCACCTAACCTTGCCAGCAAGATGAATTCTCGCGGTATTTGTGACTTCACAAACTCCAAAGAATAAATCTTGTACCACTCCCGCTGATATGTTTGCAGCCGATCTTTTCTAAATCGGACCAATCAGGCGTTGTTTAGGCAGGATGAAACTAGGGATGCACGATAATGCTATTTTCAACCAATACCGATAAACCAGAAATTTAGAAAGTGCCGATGTCGACAACCGATAAGTAAGCCGATAATTATTTGCAAAATTAACTTGAATACAAATGTACTTTAAAATCTTTCAATAAGTCTAACACATTAAATACATTGTGTTAAGCACCATGAAGCTACATTTTATTGATATCTCTGCTTCAAAGACAACTAGTAACTCATTTTGCGTTTGCTAAAACAAAACAGTCATGTTTTAAAAATGCAACACAGAAAAGAAAGCCCACACTGCCGACTGCCATGTCGCCATGATACATCTTCTGTGAACACGAGGTCGTGCACATTATGACATCACGAATATGCGACACAACCATAGAAGAGGGGAAGGGTTGATGTGTTGGGCACAACTTGAGACACAAACATAACAGTCGGACCAATGTGGCATGTCTATTATTATAGGCGGATTTCTTCATTATCTGTTTTATCTGTTTGACGTCAAATTGGTCGATAATTGCCGATAATTATCGGTCACCGATATTATCGCAAATCCCTAGACGAAACCAATAAGCGCCGATGGCGGGGGGGAACAAACCTAACAGACGAATGGATGCTGCAATTAATTATGTTCTCGCAGAATTGCTTACCATTTCCGTGTTGAATTTAAACAGCGAGAGGAGTTCCGTGCATTTTTATCTGGTAAAGATGTTCGTGCCCCACTCCCCAACCCCCGCTCCTCCCTAAGACGAGACGGAAGACGAAATTTTCATCCGTTGCCTTGATTGGTCAAAACAAAATGCGCAAAGATGCAGTATCATCAAATCAGCTTCAAGTATTGTACAGCAAGACCCGCCTTTCCCGAACGGGTCTGCCTAGTGTAGTACCAGATTGATAATGTGAAGAATTCCCTCAAGTGAAACGCAATTATCAATCTGGCTGGCAAGGTCAGCTTGCACCAGCACAAAAATCTAAATGTGTCACCATCTTGCATCTTAACAGCTTTGTTGGCATTACCTTATCTAGTACTTCTAAAAACATGTTCTATGTTCTGTAAAATAAGTTATATTTGAATATGATTATATTTGAATGCTGAATACGACAGAGATATACGATGTTAAGCATCTGATTTTAATCAATGTGTTTTCATGTTTACATAAGTTGGAGTCAGCAGGTCTCCCCCTCTAGCTTACTTTACAAATATGCAGTGGTAAAATGTTGTAAGCGGCAGCCTCCACAACCGTTTATCTTTGATAGTCACAGTGGATTTGTTCCTTTAATCTCACTTTTCAGGCACGAACCCCTGTCGGGCATATCCGTTTTACACTTGATATAAAAAGTTAAAGTTTTGTGATGTTTTACATCAGAAGTGTATATCTTACTTCCAGGTTACACGCGTACCAGTGGAGAGCTGTGAGCAGTACACGTCCTGTGGAGCTTGTCTGGGATCAGGGGACCCTCACTGCGGCTGGTGTGTGCTGCACAACATGTAAGTGTATTCATCGACAAGGATTTGTCTCTAATGTAATATGCCATTTGATCAATCCTAATTTCAGTTATTAATATGCCATTAACCAACATTGTATGTACTGTACTGTTTATCATTATTGATTAAAGCATCACCCATGCTGATGAACTGTTGATGTACATTTTCTCTGAAGTTGTTTACTGCACAGGCCACAACAAAAGCAAAAAAAAGATGCTAGTGAATGAATTTCAATTTATGTTGTCACAAACCCTGCACTATAAGGCGCACCTAAAGGCCTTTAATTTTCTCAAAAGCCGACAGTGCACTTTATAATCCAATGCGCCTTCTATGTGGATCAATATTGGTTAAGTAAGCGCCATCTAGTGGATGCTTAACGCAACCCCAGCCACTACAGTAGCTTCTATTCTTTGCGCCTTATAATGCCTTGGAAAAAGTTTTTAAATAGGCCATTCATTTAAGGTGCGGCTTATAATCCGATGCGCCTTATAGTGCAAAAAAATACGGTACATATCAGAGCAAGCATGCTAAACCTAACTGCATTGACTTGTAATATGATTTGAGAACATTTGTGGCCAGCCATTTCCTCTGCTCTTTTGCAATGTAACCCCAATTAAGTGGCCCTATACTTGGAAGTTGGAGTAGGCTACTACCCATTAGACCTTTATGCAGGGGTGGTAAATGCTGCATTTGTATAACACCAATAGTAAATTAGGCTGTAAAGTCCACTGCGTCCACCTCAATTTGTAATATTGGGTTGAATGCGAACTCATGCTATGCTCCATGTTTTTTTTCTTCCAGTTGTCTATTAAAATGACATATATTTCAAACCATACTGTGTTATAACTTTAATATGCAGACCCTTTTCAAAAAATAAAAATATCCTCGAAAAGTTGAATTAGTTCCATAAATCCAATCAAAAAGTCAAACTTTCAAAGATAATAATAGATTTAGAGTCCACAATTTCGGTGATATCAAGTATTTATTTGTTTATATTTACATAATTTGGGCTCCTAGCCCAGCTCATAAAACCCACAAAAACAGTATTCCATAAAAATTGAATACTGTGAGGAAATCACCATACTTCCCAGAGTTTTGCATTGGGGAAAAAAACAAAGAATGGATGGATTGATGTTATTTTCAAAGCAATATGTCAGTCTTCAGTAGTTGGTTGGGAATCCCTTTGCCTTAATCACTGCCTCGATGCGCCGTGGCATTGCCTGGGGGTCCTGGAAGGCCAGGCTTTCTTGATGCTTGCTGTCAGCTCTTTTTTGGGGGGGTCTGGTGGCCCTCATTTGTAATACAGTATTATCAAGAGGGAAGTGAGAGCCATCAGACCCAAAAACAAAGAGCTGACAGCAAGCATCAAGAAAACCTGGGTTAATTTTTTGAAATCCCTTTTCGTGGGTTTTATGAGCTGGAAGCCTAAATTGTGTAAAAATAAACAAATAAATACTTTAAATCACTTAAATTGTGAGCCCTGAATCTATAATCTATTAAAATTTAACTTTTTTAATGGAATTCAACTTTTCAAGGATATTAATTTTTTTTGAAAAAGGTCTGTGTCCTTTCAAATATTTGTCAATCTACTTAAGCTATCCGAAACCTTTGAAGTTATGCCTCTTGTGTTTGTCCTATTCTTATGAACTCACTACATTTATTTTGAACATAATCTCTCACCATTGCCATACGATTGGCTTTCAGTTCATGAAGAAGCACACGTTTCATTCTTCTCTCATAGATGTTCGAGAAAAGACCACTGTGAGCGTGCGGAGGAACCACAGCGTTTCACAACTCGAGTGGATCAGTGTGTCCGACTGTCTGTTCAACCCGACACCATCTCGGTCACCATGTCAGAAGTGCAGGTATAATGTTGTGTAGCAGTATCTGTGGGGTTGTGAAAACACACACACACATACATATATATATATATATATATATGTATATATATTATAGCTGTAGGCAACATGCTTTTATGTGAATTTAGTAAGAAAACATTCACAAAATAATGCACATTATTGCATGCAAGAAATCAGTAATGCACTCAAAACCGAGCCCTGCATTAAACACCTCTCATATATGGTGATTTGCTTGCTAAAAACACAGTCCTTTGTCATGATTTGAGAAGGGTGACTGTTGGAGGCTAGGGTGAGTGAAATCATTCATTAATAAAAACAAAAATTAAATCTGTTGTCTTGGAATTTCAGTGTATTCATTTGTGGTACATAATCTTATGAAATTCTTGTTAGGAATTGTTCTGTGTCACATTAACTTCATTCTCACATTACATCAAATTGATTTTGTTAGTAGTCATATTGGTAATGCAGGTGAAAACATTCTGTAAAATGAATGATGCATAACATTAATGACCACAAATTAAAACTATGCTGCTACTTCATAGTCATAGACTAGCCATTGCTCCAAACAGAAGTTCAATGACAGGACCTAAAAATAGTTTTGGAATTCATCTTTGATTTCATTGAACCATAGCACATTTTCCACAAGCATTTGGGAGATTTCAAATGTGTTTCTGTAAAATTGTGAAACCAACGTTGAACTTTTTGCCACAGTATAATAAGCATGATATGTTTGGTGCAAATGCAACATGGCTCTTCACCAATGAGAACATGATACCGACAAAAGCATGGTTGTGGCTGCATCATACTTTGGGCGTTAGTCAAGGCGAAGACAATTATGAACAGTTCTAAATACCAGTCAGTGTTAGTGATATTCTAGCACAGGGGTTGGCAACCCGCGGCTCCAGAACATTAGGCTCATTGAACCCTCTGCTGTCGCTCTCTGTTGCATTGGAAAATAAATAATGAGTATCTGATTTCAATTTCCTTTTTTTTTTTAGTTTGCTCATTTTCAAACGTCATTCCACATTTGAAAATGATGGTGCTCTTGTAACGTTAAAATAAAACATATGGTTAGTATTTATTAATTTGCCACTAAATATGCGTCACAACTCACAACCATCCCCAAGATTTATGGAGCTATTTGATTGTCAGTAAATAAACTATGGCTAAATCCAAGAAAATAAATGTTTCTTTTGAAAACAGAACGTTTAATGTTAGGTGCTACATGAACTATGTTAAAAATGAACATTGCTCAATTAGCCTGAAAGATGACGGCTTACAATTGTGTATGAAGATAAAGGGGACATACTGACTTATCGACACTATGATTAGGTTCTGGAGTAAAAACCACATCAACCAGGTAAATAAATATTTTAATTGAATGTGACTGGTTAATTCTGAACACAGACAGAGGATGAACATACTTGTGCAACCATATTATCTCAATTAATTTTACTCCCCTCTTGAAAAGGTTTCATTTCTGTTTTCACATTTATGTAGAAGTTGAAACGATTTATCTCAGATTATGTTTTCCAAATCACAAAAATCTGCCATATGAACGTGGGTGTATAGACTTTTTTATATCCACTGTATGTGTCATTCACCAAGTTCTCCACCCTCCATGCACCCCTCATCTGACTCGATCCACAGTTCATCCTTCCCATGTCCAGCACGTCGTCCCTGAGAAGCATCTGCTGACTCCCCACTTAGCTCTCTGTTTCTGTGCTTGAGAAGTTGCACAGCATTGACAATGTTGTTGCCGTTATTTGTCCAAACGAGCAGCACTTTGTCTTCTCCTATGTCCCATGCGTCAAATGTCTGATCAATACAATGTGAAATGGTGTCACAACGCGTCCTTCTGAATATGGAATTTCTGCGTGTTGACTGACCAGCAACTATTTTGTTGCCAGTGGAAAACATCCAATACGGTCATGGAGGACTCACTGCCTGACTGGGATTTTGCATCTCCATTAGAAAATGGGTGCAGACATTGCAGAGTGGTATTCCACCAGAGCCTCAAACTTCTTTGGTGTACTTTTGAGATTTTTGGAGTTTTCCACTTGAGCAGTATGCCACACATGTGACCTGCTTCTAGGACAAGACACCAAGGCATTTGCTTGCTTGGCATAATTAGAGAAATCACAAATGGGGTTCTGTCATTATCCCTCAACTCTCACCATCATCAGCTAGAGATTTCTTTTTTTTTTCTTTAGACCACATTGTCAACTTGTAACATGATGGTCAGACATTAAAAAACAACCAAAACAGCTAATGTACTCCAAACTAAATTGAGGAAATTTGGGGTGAAAAAAAAATGAAAGCCATTATCTCCATGATTACAGTTTGTTGTAATTAAGTTTGTAAACAGACAATGCCATACAAGTTATCTTTTTTCAGTACTTTAATTTTTATTTTGTTTTGTTAAGGAAAGTAACCTTGGATAGAACTGAGTGTTTTGCTTGTTTGTATTTTTTTCATGAAGTACAGAGTAAGAGGAAAAGAAAATGAATGATCCAATCAGTGTCTTCAAAAGTAACAACAAAAAAGGTGTTTAATGTAGACCAGAATTTATCATGAACTGACTGAAATTAGAATGTTATTAGGTGAATTGGTATCTTCCAGTTGACAAAACCCCAAAAAACACTTTAAGAAGTTGTGTACTGGAATGCAACCATTTACTGTCACCAATGAAAATATATACGTCTGTGAAATCAAGTTTTGGAATTCACATAAAAAAAAAAGACAAATCACTTCAGTAAGAGTTAGGAGGAGCCAATAGGGCACATTCAAATCCAACTGACAAAAAAAAAACTTTCAACAAGCTGAAAAAGTGTTTGTGTCAGAGACTCTCTGTGTTTATTATTTTCCTAACCAAACAACAGTGTAGACTACGGTTAGGGTCACAAAACTCGGTCTATACAAAACCACAAGGTTCAAGGACCTAAATACTCTAACTTGTCAGGGGTTTCTGGAAGTCTTTCGTCTTCAAAGATAACTTTGCTCAATGCATGTTTAATTGTATTTTTTACCCTAACATTTCCTCCTCCCAGTTGGTACTTCAGACCCAAAATGTGCCCAGTCTGTCTGCTGGGGTAAACTGCTCTTTTGGAGACTTCGTAGAAACAGAAGGACGCATCTATGGTGGCCGGATCTTCTGCTTGTCCCCCTCTGCAAAAGAGGTGGCTCCCATCACACACAACCAAGGTAGTGTTCCAATTAGATTTTTATAAATATTTTGTTTAAGGATATATATGCTTTAATATTCTTGCCGCCCCTTCTTTTTGGATCAGACTGAATAATCACTACATAGGAATATAAATAGGTAAACAGAAAGCCTATTGATTCAGCTGTAATCTTTAGAGCAGAAACACAAAATGTCAACTACGCAAAAGTGGACACATACTGTGTACAATGAGACAGTTAACATTTCCAAATATATTGACTTGGATTTGACATTAATGAAAGGTTCATGAAACAATTCGCACACACTTACTGAAGTGCAAATGTCAAATGTAATAAAGGAATATTGTTAACTGAGCATGTCATAAAACGCGTGACTATTTCTCCAACTCTGACTCGTAGGTGACCGGCGTGTAATAAAACTGCATCTGAGGTCAAAGGAGACAGGGAAGACCTTTGCCAGTGTGGACTTTGTCTTCTACAACTGCAGCGTCCACCGATCGTAAGTTGCAGTTAGATTTTTTATTTTATTTTTCACAGTATTCAAACTCGGGTACGGACCAAAATTCTGCATTAGAGGTGGTCTTGGCATAGCTCCATGTACCCAACACAGTTCTGATGTGGTGACAAAAGCAAACCAAACTGCTCCAAATATTCACATATAATAATAATCATCATCAAGTTTTACTATAAATGGCAGGTGGTAGTCACCTGAACTGTTGCCGTTACCCGACATGTCTTTGGTCTATCATATATGCAGGCAGCACCTTCTCATACAGCTCAAGCAGCTCATTGTATTAAGTCCAAGATTGCAAACCCACAAACTGATTCAGAAAATAATGTTGATGCGAAAACATTCTCTGTGAAAAAATACAAATCCAAGTGACACATTTCGGACATATGCAGGAGGTATTAGCCACAAATGTGTACTATGTAACACTGATTAAAATTGGTATTATTGGCCTTAGTGAAGGTCTGGTTTGTGCAGCAAGAAGGTGAGTGGTGAAAGGCATTGATCCAAGTCCATAGCAATTATTTATGTAAAGCAATAGAGCCTGCAAATAATGGATAATGATAACGAGTGAATAGAACAGTTTGTGACCTCTGATTATTCATGATTGGGATTCAGGTCCTTTCTTAATTTCTTAATTACATTTCATGCAATTATAAGACTACTGATAGGTGAAGTGATAAATCAATCCCAAACCCTAAAAAAATAAGACTTGCGGTCAAGCTTGGGTAGCATGTTCTTTGGCAATAAATGCTCCCTGATCTATATGTACATCTCCCATACAAAATGAATGCCTTTTTTGGATGACAAAGCCAATTTGAGAGTGACAGACTATTAGAATAGCAAGTGCATGCCAACTAAATAAATTTACTTACCAGTGCAAGTTTAATAGAAACAAAAAAAATAAAAAATCTATACAATCAAGTAACTTGTTTTTGGTGTGATATAGAAGTTTTTGGAACCCCGAAGGGAATTCTGCAGTGGACCAGAGACTGGTAGTAAATTTTCATGGTCTTATTTGAACGAACCTGCTAGCTAAATGTTAAATAAAAAAGAATAACATTTCATGAAATAATGTAATGACTCCAGGCTGCTCCAGCGTGTGACTTCCACTGTAGTTTAGTTATGGCATCCTTCACTGTGTAATGCGCCAATGCAAGGAATTCATGTGCAAAGTATGAGCAGCTTATTTTTGTTTTCCCTTTTGACCAAGACTAGAAGATAAACTTTATTCGTCTGAAACCATGGGCTGACAGAATGATGTCTTTGACAGGCTCATGTAAATAAAATAAAAACAAAATTACACAGAAAAGAAAAAATAAACCACAAAAAAATGATAATAAAAAGAAAAAGGACCAGCAGCAGATCATGAGCAATGAACAAAGCAATCATGTACATCTTGTAAATGTGCTTAAAAACACACTGTGTGTGTGTGTGTGGGGGGGGGGTGCATACATTTTTTTTACCTCCTACACAGATGGCACATTTTCAAATAGAGCCATATTATAATCACCCTGATACACTTTCATACCCCCCCCCCCAAAAGCAAGATTAATAGAATCCCCCACAAAAAAAGAACACATACGTGTGTATGTAAATATATTGATCCTTTTCTGAATTTTCTGAATTGTGTGTGCTCTTTTTCTTCTCCATCCCTCCATTCCTTCAGATACTCATAATTTCATTCCTGCCTTTTCCACCCTTTCCCTCATTTCATGATTTCTTTTCCTGACCACGACCCCTCTTAGCCATCCTCTCCACTCTTCACTTTTCTTGTCCCTCTCTCGTTCATCAAGCCTATTTCATTGCCTGCACTCTGCTCTTGGCCCTGCATATATCTGCATAGTAATTGGCCGTTAATTAGCTCTAGCTGGTCTGTCTGTGCAGAATAATGGAGTGGGCTTGGTAAGAGGGATCACCTGGGCCTCTCGTCCGGGCCTCTAGGCCGAGCTGAATCGTTGGTCTGTTTTGTTGGTTTGTAGCCTTTTTTTGTTCGCCAAAAAAACAACAATAAAAAGCATTTCTATAGAAGCATTTTTTTTCTCATTTGATACTAGCCCCTCAGACTTCCCGTGGCTTCGTTAACCTACAGTGAAGTCACTACCTCAGCAGCTGTAACATAGAACCACATATTATACACTCCCCCCACCGCTCCCCTCCCTCTAGTATCAGCTTGCTACTTTTAATCTTTGACCTCGCCTGTAGGAAGCCTGGCACAGAGGCCGCAGCGCTCAGTGGTAGATAATGGAGTTGCCCCCCATGGGCATGTTGCAGGATGAGAGCGCACAAGAGCAGACGCACAACAGCTGACGCGCAACGGCAGGCGCGCGCGTGCATCAGGCTCAGATGCGGAGCAGCCCGAGGGCAAGCAACCCGGTGGGGCTCGTGCGCGGACTCACACAAGACAAACTGGAGCTACACACATTTCACAATGCACACAAACAGGTGCGCGCTCAGTCAGAAGGCCCTCAAAGAGGCAGAAGGCACTAAGTTGGCACAGCAAAGAATGCTGCTGGCTATTTGCACAGTCTTTTCCAATATTAAACATTTGTATTAACAAGAGGCTTTGTGTAAATTGTTTAATTTAGCATGCGGGAGGAGCAATATTGCATGTTTTAAAAGGAGGACAGAAAAACAATTGTGAGTGCTCAGAGGGAAAGACTGGGATGAGTAGGAAATTCCCTTTTAGAGAAAGAAGAAAAAGAGAAAAAATTGTATAACTGTCCTACCGATTCTGGTCTTTTGAATTTGGGATGGCAGTAGCTGAAAACCTGGGCTTTGGAACAAGACCAAAAAAAAAGGTAAATAGTTGTGTGAGAAATGCTAGTCAGTCAAGATGTCTTTGAGCAAAGCACCTGCACCCTAATCTTAGGTCAGTCTGTCATTGTTTGTGAGTCATTTCACTCTGGCAACTCTTCTTGCTTGCCTGGATGTGTGTGTCCTCAGTTTGTCTTCACGGGTGAGCTGGAAAGTACACCACAAGCGTTAACCTTAGTTTTTTAAATCAAAATTCAGAAGAAGAGAAAATTCCCAAAGGAAATAATATAATTTAAATATACTGTATTTACCCAGGAGGCACGGTGGGAGACTGGTTAGAACGTGAGATCGAGTTAATTGAACACTCCAAATTGTCCATAGGTGTGATTGTGAGTGTGGATGGTTGTTCGTCTCTGTGTGCCCTGTGATTGGCTGGCAACCAGTTCAGGGTGTACCCCGCCTACTGCCCGAAGCCAGCTGGGATAGGCTCCAGCGCCCCCCGCGACCCTTGTGAGGAAAAGCAGTTAAGAAAATGGATGGATGGATGGATGTATTTACCCAACCAGCATCTAAGTCAAGTCATCTGCATTTATATAGTGCTTGCAAAAAGCACCAAAAAAAGGACATTATACATTTACATTATAAATAATTTAACAGTGATTAAAGTGTTTTAAAAAAAAGTTGTTACATTTAATGATGATAATAATGAGGTTAGATGCCAACTTTTTTTTTTACATTATTTACTGTCATACAAGTGTAAAAAATAAGTTAATGTGTTAATATTGAAATTAGTGCTGTCAAAGTTAAAGTGTCGACTAATTAAATAATCACAATAAAATTACCGCATTAATCATGTATTAGCGCAGATTAATCACACTATTAATGTTGACCGCAGATGATTCTTTAGCTTGACAGCGGATGGTTACGTTAAATGTAAGTTGTGTTTGAGCAATAAACATAACTACTTAAAGTAAAGCAGGGGTGGCCAAGTTCGGTCTTCGAGAGCCCCTATCCAGCCTGTTTTCCATGTCTCCCTCCTTCAGCGCAGCTGAATCTAATGATCAGCTCATCAACAAGCTTTGCAGAAGCCTGATAACGATCCTGATCATGAATCAGGTGTGTTAGTGGTGAGAAACATGGAAAACAGGCTGGATAGGGGCTCTCGAGGACTGAACTTGGCCACCCCTGAAGTTAAGTATTTAATATGACATTCAGAATATTTGTGCACGTCATACTACTTTTTTTTGTTTTGTTTTTGTTTTTTTAATTATGCAAGTAATTAACCGATTAGAAAAAGAGGATGAGAGCATGCAGTGGATCAAAAAATGTTGAAGACGTCCACATAATATTAAATGTCGAAAGAATTAACATACAACAGGTGCTCTTCAAAATTATTTTTGATAAAAAGCCTTTTTAATTAAGTGATTAATCGTGATAAATCAGAATTCTAAGATGTGATTAATCAGATTTCCAAAAAATAATAATTGTTTGACAGCTCTAATTAAAATTTTAAAACAAAAGACGTCACAACAAAACACAATAGTGCAATAGTGACACACGTCATTGGCCTTACTGTGCATGAGTAACTGTGGTCTGAGAATTAAAAGAAGAAAAATGTCAAAAATGTTTTTACTTATCATGGTACACATTTCTTAATTTACCAAATATTCTATATTTTGTTTAAAAATGTAATAGATTATGATGAATGAAAGAAAGAGCTGTTTTTATTTAGTCAAATATTACGAAAAAGGACAAACATAGCAGCATGAATGGAATCAAATAGAAATCCTCAATAGACAGAATCCGCACTCAGTGAACCACGAAGTAGTGAAACTAATACCTTTTGCATTTTACTACTTGCTGTTGACTGAAAATGACATAAAATGTTCAGGGCTCACGTAACAAATAATCACGGCTTAGCTTGTAAAAATCACATTACCAAACCCAGAAAACAGGTGAGCCGTGATTGGTCGTCCTGAGGTCTGAGCACATGTGATGTCATATTCGGTCAAAAAGTGGCAGGTTGTTCTAGGTATTGTACATGAAAAATAATGAATGAAAATAATGAAGTATTAAATTAATTATAGGCAAAACATGAACATTTTACTGCTGAACATGGCTAAATAAGTAAAGCATTTCTACAATGGGCATACTTTTCACAAAAAAATTTAAGCACTATTAATAATAAAATGTAAAAACAAAAAACACACTTAACTTCAACAACAAATGGGACTACAAGACTGGACCAACCATCTGTGAATATGGAGAAGCGGACCACACCATGGAACACTATCTCACCTGCCCTCTCCTGCCCAACCCCTGTAGACAGAAAGACTTTGCAGAGTTCAACTCCCATGCAAAGATCTGTGTGAAGAAATGGGAGACTGCTATATAACACCATTTTGAAGACACAAAAAGAAGACTTAACGTCAACTTCAAAACCACTTGTTCAGGTTGCTACTTCATTTGAAATAATAGGGACAAAAGAACGCCCTAAAAATGTTCAGTTCCACTGCATTAGAATATAAAAAGTCTGAAAAATAAAAAGCTCAAAAGAGCTCAGGATGGTGTCGTATGTCAACAAAAGTCCAATGTTGTTTCCACCCTTCAGACCGATACAAGCTTCCGTAAACTTACAGTATGTTTAACACTTGCATCTTTGGAAGCTGTTTATGGAGTTTGCTGTGGTTACACAAGCACCAAGTCATTCCTGCTTGCTAGCGCTCCAATTTCCAATATGTGTGACCTTGTTTAATTAAACTGGGGTTTGAGACATGAGTACTTGCTGCTTTTGGACTTCACCGTGACAAGATGCAATAATATCTAATAATGAGTCTCCATCCCCTGCTGAGATCCTTCTCATTTGCTTCTATAGCTGAAGAGCTAAGAGCTAAATGCACCATTTCATGACTGCTTTGGATCCTCATTAGACAATATTTGACCGTCTTTCTCATGAGACTTTTGCAGAAATGTCCTCATAAAGTAATGAACTGAACTCAATGGCCATTTTGACATCTACAAAAGAATTCACATTTATGTGTGCGTGTGTGTATGGGGTGGATGTTGGTGTGGTTGGGCGTGCATTTATTAAATGCTTATGTTTGTTTGTTTAAATGCCTATGTTTTCACGTGAGGTGTGGAATTTGGTCTCAAAAGCAGATAGGACACGATAAGTTGAAAACAGAGAGCCTTTATATACAAAAATACAAAGTAATAACAAAGAGCAAGGCTGGATTCAGTTGGTCTTGAAGAAAACTCTTGACGGAGAGGCTTTGGCTAAGAACGTTGAGCGGTCTGGATGCAGAGAAACCTCGACATATTAACAAAAGTGTCACTCAGTAGCTCCAGTTCAGACCATGCTAAATCCTATATGACATAATAAAGGCATATATGACCAAATAAATGTTATCATCATCACAAGGGTCAAACACATGGCCATAATACAGGACTATAACAAGACATGTTCCAAACCAGGAAAAAGCACATTTGTAACTTAACTCATCAAAAATGGCAACACAATGAAACAGATTAAATTACTCAAAATGAATAAACAGTAGTTTCAAATCCAATCAGATAAGACATGAATTGTTGTGCTGATGTGTGATCTTGCTAACAAAGCAGAAATAAACTTTCCTACAAGGAAACAAAATAGCAGCAAAGCACCAGATCTGGCTCAAACAGCTCTTAGAATGACATACTTTAAACTAAAAACATAAGAAAAAAAAGACATTTAATTAATACTGAATATTTGACAGTGTAAAAACTGAGCAAACCAATGAATCAATGAAATCATTGTAAACAGTTAATGGACACCCTTAATAGCAGGATCATTTTGTCAGATTGCAAGGTGGGAACAATGTGGTCATTACAGTATAAAGGTTACTATTGAAAGAAAGTGGACATCTAGTGTTCTACTGCCATCATATACTTTACTACACTGATTTTGCAACCAACTTTTCATAAGGAATTCATACATGGCTTTGCGACCAATTCAAAATATTTATATAATTGATTCTCACCACAGAAAATGAGCTCAGAGAGGACGAAAATGTGTTTGACTTAACTCTGTTGCTTAGGCCTTGTAAATAGCGGCGCTGATGTTGGGGCGGGGGGGTGTTATTGACTCGAGTATAGCAGTACACTTATCCAGGCCAGTTGTCCAAATCAGTGACAGCTCCACACTAGAACTCCAATATCCAGGTGACCCAGAGGAATACTGCTACGTCAATGCAGGTGACATGCTGTGCATCAAATTGTCTCCCATTCTGTGTATTTGTGTAGCTTGCTTCCAAATGCCTCACACAGTGCGTACATGGATACACACGCCGGTGCGAGGAGAGATCGATAAACCCCAGGGTTAATAGTGAGGAGGTTCTGACTCACCAGCTCTCCTAACAAACATCAGAATGTTAGCATAACCTCAGAGCACCTCTCACCCACCCTATGGTAATCCGCTACCATTGATTGTGTATCTCATGCTGCAGCTCAGTCAGGCCTCAAGAGCTTATCGCTCCTTGTGAGGATCCAGCAAGAGCTGCAACTTCGCTTCACTTAAGTCGTCAACCCTACATTTCGATCAACTGAAAACTATCAACTGTCTTTAGAGTTTGAATAGTGTGGGTGGCATGGCTCAGTGGTAGAGTGGTTGTCTTCCATCCGTGAGGTTGTGGGTTTGATCCTCATCCTTGGTGACCATGTTGAAGTGTCCTTGAGCAAGACACTGACATTGCTGCCAATGGACCTGGCAGCGCCCTGCGTGGCAGCAGTTTGCCATTGGTGTGTGAATGTGCGTGTGAATGGGTGAATGTGAGTCATTGTAAAGCGCTTTGGGCACCATATGGTGTAGTTAAAGCGCTATGTAAAAAGCAGTCCATTTATCATTTAGTTGTCCGTGTCCTGCAGTTGGATGGTAACCAGTCCAGGGTGTCCCACCTTTAGCCCCAAGTCAACTGGGATAGGCTCCAGCACACCCTAGTGAGGATTTTCTGTAAGGTGGATGGTTGTTTCATCAAGAGTCAGTCATTGATATGGAAACATGTTCAACTATCGCAAATAGTTTGCAATCATTTCACTTTGTAGCATGTGGTACATCCAACAGTTTACAGTTTTACACAAGCTTAATGGGTTTGCACAGATTTCTCTCATATTGTCAATTAGTGGTAGCCATAATCTTGTTTTTGTCGTCAAATCATCTTCTGAATGTACTGTATGTTTTTATACACTTTCCTCCCTGATTTTTGAGAAAGAAAAACAAGAGGCATTCTGGGGGAAAAGGCTTATCTTCGACTGCCAGCTTATTGCACTTAAAGCCTCTAAGAATGGAGCATAAGGAGAGCAGAGTGGATTCCTCTGGTTTTTCTCTCTGTGTGATGTTTTCATCTTCCACTCTGGTCTTGCTGACAGCCCGGATAAAGTCCTAATACGCAAGACCACTGTTACACTTGTCATTTCAATGTCATTGCCACTTCTGCAGTGATGCACATTCACGCGGGTGACACACATTCACCACGATTTTCATTTGTATTTTTTTAAGAAAATATTTGATTGGTAATTGCACTTTTTGATCTATATTTCATTTTAAAGAAGAGCTGTCCTCTATATGCTGTTTCTAGAAAAGATGGAGCAATGCAGTATGTCTATTCAGAATAACGTGTTTATTCACTGTGTGTGTATTATCCGCACACGTGGAGGTCCCTTGGCAGTTTGTTATAAACGTGTAGACATGGACTCCAGCCATATAGATTGTGCACCTTTGTCGGCTTTTCTCACGCAATATCTGCATGTGTCTGCCAAAATATCAAAGGAAAGAAAACTCCACCCAAGTGCACAGTTAGTCCGGGTTTTGCGCTAGACTTGGGCTGGGCACGAAAATTAAGCCCAAAAAGTTAACTCTTTATAGAGCACCCATTGGAAATGCTTATTTGTAAAATTGCTCAGTATTTATGATAAGATATTTATAATATGATGTATTGTAGATAAATATACATTTTATTATAGTCAAGTTAAGTATACATTTTAATTATTAAATCATTACATTGCAACACTAATCAGCTGAGAGAGATTCCTTCTGTCTTATTTATTCTGCAAACATTGCAGGCATGTTTGTGTGGATCACATTTTTATTCAGACCCCATTTTGCATTTATTTAATAATGCACTTTGAATCTCAGCATTGGCATGTATTTTAACATCTTCCCTACTAGGTAGAGCACAACCATCCCTGTATTGGAATGCAAGTGCAAATCAAAAAGTCTTGCTCATTTGAATAAAATGTACTTAAAACACGCGGGTAAAAAGAAATGTCAGTTTTTGCTACATGTTTCCTTGATGTAATTTTTTTTATTGCAAAATGTGCACTTCCGTCTGTGTTTTTTCCATCAAAGCTGATCACATTCTGTCACACATGCAGGTGTCTGTCCTGTGTGGATGGAAAGTTCCCCTGCCACTGGTGCAAATATCGCCACATGTGCACACAGGATGCCAGCGACTGCTCCTTCCAGGAGGGACGCGTCAACACCTCACAGGTTGGTCGTTTCCGAATATAATCACATGCAAACAAACACCACAATAGCACCATTGATCTTGCTGTATTTATTTGTGAGTATTGATGGAAGTAAGTACATAAGTGTCTGGGGGAATTTGCTCAACTATTGTAATCAACATTTGTGCTAGTGGTTCAAATACAACCTGGTGAGTGCTGGCTACTTGCTCAGATTCATTCTTTCATTCGCAAACAATTATCAAAAGAAATACCTGCAAAATTCATGTGATATTTACAAGTAGTTTACCATCTGTCAATGTGAAAGATTCTCCCGTTTTCCTGGATTTGCCATTATTGTTGCTGTGCCTTTCTTGACAGCCTGATTGTTGAGGAGTTATAATGCCACCTGTTGCTTGTCTTGATGCAGATGTTGCCATGGCTACCAATCTCACTTGGTACACATGCACACAACATGTGATCTGCAGTGATCTACATATCAACATATTGTTGCTGAAATTATGGTTGTAAAATGACAATGAAAAATGCAGCCTGGTCTGTCAAATCAGTATGGATTTTTTTTTTTCATTTACACATTCTTTTATGTGTCCTTGTGTTAGAGGCAAAGCACACAATAATGCATGCAGTTGATCAAACAGCAATAGTACTGTCACATGTTCTTTTTTAGAATGAAGTTGTTCAAAAGATCCAACAATAAGCTAGGCTAATTACTTTTTGCACAAAATCCATATTGTTAGCATACATTGGTTCGCATGACAATGTGCGCATGTGCCATTGTGTGGCCCTTGCTGAAAGCCACATAAAGTACACACATTGCCTGGAAAAGTTCCCCCATGTGTCATTAGTAGTCACATGCCAGCATGATTGAAGTCACACTACACTGCTTGTCCTCCCAAAGGCATTTGTTGATGTTTCTCAGACTGACTTCACATCACAGTCGAAAGAAAAATTGCATCTATCTAAGCCACAGGAAATTAGTACTTGTACTATGCTATCCTCACAGATGTGCTTGGCCTCTTAAATTTAATTCTTCCCTGTCTCTTCCTGGATCTGTAAATATATATAAATCCACCATGTTGTGACAGTCGATAAAGACCGAAGCACATGAGAGGCGACCAGGCAGAAAATTGCTAGTTGGAGAAACACTCGAGCAGGCCATCAACAACAAATGTGCATAAACACAAACAGCGAGAGAAACAAACACCAGAAGGACAAACAAACACAGAAACAAACAAATTGTCTTTGCTCCACTGATTCCAACATTTAGTTGGTGGATCAGACTGGGCCCAGGGGTTGTTTCCTATGACTGCGTTCCCATTCGGGGATATTAGATCAATTGGAACATTGTATGAAAAAAAGCATACATACTGTACCATTTCCGTTCTTAGTGAGGTTAGTGTGGATGAGGCAATGCTGCCATCATAGCTTCAATGGCTCCCTTTAAAACCCCTTTATTAGCATTTTTATCGATATGGGTTCTCCCCAAAATGTACTAGAAATGTAATCAAATGTTGGTTATGCTAAAAACTGCTCACGAAAAAATCAAGACTTGCGCTATAAAGCATGACCTGGTATTGAAAATAATAAATTGACCTGTGGTGAAAAAATCAAATAGTAAAGAATTGTCAGCTAGGTTCTCACCAACCCTTCTCTTTGTCATCTCAGGTGATCTTTATTTATTTCTACGCTTCCACTGACGATTCGTGATCGGAAATAGAACATTTATAGTTGCTGGCCCTGGCACTCGCTCTTAACACACATAACCCCAGGGGATAATCTGTTCAGATAATCAGATAATTGATCACAGAAACGTAGTACATGAGATAAAAGTGAGAGAAAATTGGGCTGAAAATTGACCTGATTACCCTACCTTTACACAAACGTTTTACTGTCTTTTCCTGGAAGTTGGTCGGCCCCCTATGAGGGTCAAGGTGTTGCCGCATAGAACATTTTCAGTGACATTTTTAGATGTTGCAGCAGGTGAAGTAGTTGTCTGCACGTCTGCTTTATAGTCAAGGGGTCCTGGCTTAAATCTAATTTCAGATCCTCCTGTGTGGAATTTACATGTTCTTACTTGCGTGTGTCTTCCGGTACTCCAGCTTCCTCCCACATACTATTCACATGCATGTTAGGTTAATTGAAGCACTATATAGAAAACTGAATCTATGGATTTTTATTTGCCATACCATTGAAGAAAATGTTAACTGCAAATTTTACAAGGTAAACCACCTATGCAATAACTTCTTGTCACATAACAAAACGACAATAACTGCTGAAAAGCACACCTATATTTAATCCTTTAGTCATACCAACTGAGGTAATCTGATGTCTATCTACAGAACTCTGAAGATAGCAATTTTAATCAAATATAAATATTACTGGGACAGTCAACTTTCAAGTCTTCTCTGTGTAAGGATGTTGTTGAGTGGAAAAAACCCACATTGCTAATAATATACATTTACTTTTTGAAAATTGTGTTGGCCAATTGATAAATGCGGCACATTCCAGGAGTCTGACCTATTTCCATATTATAAATAGAATACAAATCAGTCTTTAATGCAGACTGTAGCTACTCTGTGGGGAGTCGAACCTGTGTCCTCATTGATAATCAGAAGAAGGCCATGTTGGGCTCCTGATGAACAGCAGGCAAACACGAGATAGGTGTGCCTGTGCCCCTCTCCGTGTTAATTACAGAATATATCAGTGTGATGGGTGAGCTGGCTTTATTTTCATATGTTTTTGTCACCTCACTGCTGCAGTAAACACAAAAATGTGCGCGTATGCGTGCACGTGTGCATCACAGCTCATTGTGCACCCCGTTTTGATCCGTACCAATCCCCTTCTCCTCTATCCTCTTGTTCACGCCATTAGCTGCAACACGTCAATTAGAAAGAGGCAGACGTCCACTCTTTCTGTCGATTAGCTTCACAGCTTCTTCTTTTTTTCATTGTATGCATCTGCTGGATCTCAGGCCGCCGCACAGCATTGGGCAGCCCAGCTCAGAGGCTCTGTGTCTGAGGCTGGCACCGAGTGAGCTTCCCTTCTCCCTCTGGGTCCGTCTGCTACTGATAGACTCGCTATGTGTGCATCCTGTGTGTGTGCGTGTGCGTGTATGTGTCTGTTAATTATTCAAAGTGTATTAAAGCTTAAAGATGCATCTCCAGATGCTTCTCTGATCGCCGCCGTGTTTAATGGAGAGAGACAGATGAGATGAGAAGCGAAAGGTGGAGCATCTGCAGTAAAACATATGGGGGAGGAGTTGTGACGGCGGCCTAGTTGCAAGCTTGCACACACCGCCAGGGGACTCCTTGATGAAAGTGTGGAGGAATTCTCCCTGCAAATTAATAAAGGCATGATTTCAATTTGTACTATGCAAAATTACCCTTTGGACAATTAACTGTGACAATTTTTTGCTGGCCTTAACAGCTCTAATTTGCTGTGGTCGGTTTTCTCACAACGTAGTAAAATAGTTTGGAGCTGAAGATAATGTTACATAATCTGTAAAAGGGTTATTTTGTTGAGGAGCTTCTTTTTCAGGATCACAGGGAGTCTGAGCCTATCACACTTAGCTTGAGGTTAGGGTTCACACAATTATTCACACAACTGTTTACACCGTCACTGAGTAGGTACCAAACTGACACTGCCTCAACAGTCAACTAATAATATAAGTAAAGCACCACACTGACACAAATTACAATAATGGTCTCTAATTTGGTAGACAGGCGTACATGCGCTCGGTCTAAAATCGCCATTGCTGCCTGTGCGCTTCTATGAAAATAGCAAAAAAAGAAAGAAAAGAAAACTCCACCTACCTACCACCACGCAGTTAGACCGCGCTTTGTGCTAGACTTGCAGTTCAATGCAATAGTAAGGATGTAACGATACCCAAACATCGCGATACAATATTATCACAATATGAACCTCACGATACGATATTCATCACGATATTGTGGGGAGGATGGCGATATTAACTCTTTGACCGCCAAAAACGTTTAATAACGTTTAGTAAAATCCAAATGAGTGCCGCCAAAGACGTTAAAAGACGTTCACTGTGGGGTTTTTTTGGGGGGGGGGGGTGGAAAGCCTTGGCAAGCTGTGCTGAAAGTATCAAGCAGATCGAGTTAGTATAATGACTATTTTTGGGCACTAGATGGCAGCGATGACTCTTTGGACAAGATCGGATAGGAGTCAGTAGAAGACATGAGGCAGAGCTAGAGTGTTGAGGGGAGAATGGCTGAGGAAGCGAAAATGGCGACCGGTTGCAAGCAGCTCACGCTTGAGCATTTTTTTCAAAGACGAAAAGCATCGACCAATGCTAAAGAGCACATTGATGATGATGATGGTGACTCCGAGGTTGACGCCGAAGTTGGAAGCGTTGACGCGGCGGCTTCGATCACGTCGTAAAGCCTCACCGGCTAGAAAACGTGCACAACCGAGCACTTCTGTACAGGCGGACGTTCAATCGGACGATGAAGAGTACCCCGAGTCCAATGTATATTCATCGGAGGAGCGGGTACAGTCTGATCACGGAGAAGACACTGGTTCTGGACTACGATGCCACCATGAAGTGAGTGGATAAGATGGATCAGAACATCTCTTACCACCCGGTATAGGAACTGAAGGACATGAGGAAGCCAGACGTAACACCAGGTCACCGTATCATGATCCTGAGAGTAGACTTGATGACAACATGGCCAAACAGACTTGATGACAACATGGCCAAACACACACTGCAGTATATACCTGCTACTCCCCGGAAAAAAAGGCCGACAAGAAAGTGCACGCGAAGGGGCAATCGCAGTGAAACTAATCTGTGGTGCAAATCATGCTGCGTCCCCTTGCACGCAAGGGAGTTTTACACAATATACCTCACAAAAAGAAAAACTGTGTAGTTGAAACATCCACACAATTGTAAATAATACCACAGTTGCACACATTTGTAAATAGTTTGCCAAGTTGTTTTGTCAAATTGTTACACTGTTGAATGTAAATAAACGTATTTTGCTATCAAAAAACACTTTTTCATTGTTGGTGGTAGTGTTTAGGTGTTGTGGCATCATTCATGGAAAAAAAAGGTGTCAAATTCACTAGAGTGCATGAAATAATATCGTTTCACAAAAAGCTTGATTTCTCCGTATTTTGGTCCAAAACAGAGCATTTGGATGAAACTAACCTATTTTCTATTGTTGATTACTGAAAAACGGAATAAGGTAGAAACTAACTTTTTTTTCTGATGAAAGATGAGAGTTCAATCTTTAATTTGGTAGTATCTGTGTTTCCATATTCCAAACACAACATTTTCTGTGGATCTTGAAAGATCAGTCAAAATGCTTAAATCAGCTGGCACCCACATATCCTCTTTTCTGAAAATGCTTGGCAGTCAAAGAGTTAAAAAAAAAGGTCACGATATTGCAAAAAATAAGCTCATACTAAAAGAAGCACAATATTGTGCTTTTGTACATAACAGCAATGCATTTAAACAACATACAATGTCTAATAAAATTTAATACTGCGGTACTTACTTGCTAGTGCATGCACACATCGAGTACCTACAACATATTGACTCGGTTCACAAGCATATTACATTCCTCTTCATCTGACGATTAGCGTGGATTTGAAACATAGAAGGACCAAAACATACCGTACGAAAATTAAACTGCACTAAAAAACTAACCACCAGAGGGTGCTAGAACTGCAAAAATGGAAATCAATGTGACATTTGTAACGGATGCGCTGCTTTTAATAATGTGACATGACGACGTCAATATCGTGGCAGTTTTAATATCGCAATATTGCCGTTATGGTTTCATCCCTAAACAATAGGGCCCAAAGTTCCCCCAAAATAACCACAAAAACATGTTGATATTGAAAATAATCTCATAAGAAACAATACCAATACCTAAATGATTGTCGGTGTTCAGCGTTGGCAGACAATGTTTCAAGTTTTGAGAGAATATATGAGTAAGCAATTTATGGAGAGTTGGTGGAAGACAGCTGTGACAGAGCACTAGACAAGTTAAAACGAATATGAGAAAGAATACCTGAAAATGGCAGCAGCAACATTAATCCTGAAGAGAGCCTGTGAAGGGATAGATGAGTGGGAGGAGGATGTGAGGCGTGTTTAACCATTCAGGAGTTGAAAGCTTACTTGAGGGTCATGACACGACCTGCGCCTTTGCTTCCTTAATGACTGCTTAATAATTCTCTGCCATTTACCTGACTTACTTTCTTTTAATTCAGATTACTGTATCTGCCGAGACAGGAATTATTCATTCCTATATTCTTACTGATTTTTATCATGAAATTGCTTCTTTGCAAAGTGATCAGGAAAGTACCTATGAGTTTGTTGAAATTGGGGGATGTCATCAGGACTTCTAATTACCCACACATTTTTAGTGTCAGCCTCTCAGCCTCCAATGGTATGAACTTTTTATGTTTTATCTTGGCTGCTTTACTGCCTTTTCCACCTCGCTCTCTATCCCCCATAGTCAGGGACTGAGATGAGTGGGTGGACTCTGCAAAAGAGTTCTTACAGTTCAAAGTGTCTTTCATTGAATGCAAGTGCTCCTCATCTGGTGCGATGGGGCCTGGCCTCCTTATACCTGACACCAGTCGAGGGAATCGCTTCATTTGAGCAAAGTAGATGGAAACTTTTCTTATTGAAATGGAGCACCGGGGTGAGTCTCAGAGCTCGAATGAAAGGGAACCAATAACTTTGTTCCAGTCCCTGGTTAATATTCCTATTAGATACAACCATTCTTTTTTTTTTCACTCCAGCCCCTGCAAAGCCCTGGATTATTAAGAATATGGTTATGGTCTGCATAAAACTCTAAAAGCTCAGGGGATTATTTCAGCCACAACCTCTTTATGTTGTGGCTAAAGTAATCAATTAGCCATCTTGAGACTTTTGGGATCATATCTTACATAAGAGCACTTAGCTCATCCCCCCTAACCCTCCTGTATATTCTCGATGCCCTCTCTGATGTTCTCCTAATTTCTCTAGATGTGATTGTTGTGTGTTCAGTTTTGTAGATTATAGACCTATGAGGATATGTGACGCAAGATGGAGTTGTCTTGGTGGTGTTATTTGGACTGACTTCCATTTAATATGAGTTTGAACGTTAGTTTCTCCTATTGATCCCCGAGCTGATGGCAATCGGCAACATCCTCTTCTTTGACTTATCTGGGCTTCGATAGCATCCAGATTGGCATGCTATCACGCTTGGGCATCAGAGATAACACACAGAACTACAGTATTCGAATGGAGATGTGTGTGAAGAAGTCTGTACAGTCAGTAAAATAGAGGTCAGATACACAATCGTTTCTCCAGCTTTGTTGTGATCCACCTGGTCTGGAGACCACCATGTTAGAGATAATGTTCTTGGATCAATATCTCTAAACCCATAAATTCAAAATGTTTCAGCAACCATTAAGTGTTACACAGTAGTAATTAATACAAGGTTATACCAGTGACGTGCGGTCAGGGCAGGCAAGGTAGGCACTGCCTGCCCAAGGCTGAAATGAAAATTGAAACCATTTGGCTTCTTCTATTTATTTTTTATTTTATTATTTTATTAAGGAAAGACTGTGGATGTGCTTCGATTAACTGGCTGTTTCACTTTACATGATGTTCGGCATTGCTATTGCTTTTACTAGCTTGATTTTGTGAGGAATTAGGCTGTTTCACAGGGAGATATCCATTTTATTACTGGGCGAGTTCTATAAATTGAAATTGTCCGTTTTTCATTGCGCGGAAAATGGGAGGCGGTGTGCAATGAATGCAACATGTGTCAAAAAGTTAAGGAATTTAAGTATAGAAACAAATTGTCATTTATGGTCATGTATGCGGGGCTGGGAAGTTGACTGGTGTAGAAGTGATTCATTCTGTTTAGTTATGGAAATGTATTTATTCTGAATTATATTAAGTTTATGTATATATATATATATATATATATATATATATATATATATATATATATATATATATAGTGTTTGTTCGAGACAAATAAAAATAAAATTAAATCAAACATGTTTATCATGACTGGCAGACCGTGCATTGGCTGTGACGGTGGCACAGAACTTTAGCTGAGTGGCAAATGTTGAGCTGCCGCACCGAAGGCGATGGTTGCGAACCCTGCTCAAAGTTAAAAATAAAAAAGATTGGCGGAGCAAAAAATGTAAGACTTCAAAAGAGAGTTTGTTTATTTTTTCAGTAGAGGAGGCATTTGTTAAAATAGTTTAAATGCATGGCATCTTGGAGTAAACTCGAGGTCGGGTCGAGTGTCCTCTTCTTTTGGAAATGAAAATATGGTCACCCTAGGATATGTTGTACACTCGCCTGCCGACACACACATTTGTAATTGGTGCGTGCGTCTCAATTTACGATTGGCTGCCAACACAAACCTAGAGCTCACTGCACGTCACTGGGTTAGACAAACAAAAAGAAAGGAAAATGCATGGTGCCCAAGAGTTGTTCGCACTGCAAAGTTCCCTTGTTCAATTCTATCTTTGACCGCTTGTTCTGAAACAACCAAACTTCGGAGTCTGATTGTATGAGGTTTGCATGTTCTACCCATACTAGTGTGGGTTTTTATCTAGGTTCCGCCCGCAAACAGAAACATGATTCCATTCCAGACAGTTTCCTTGACAAAGGCACTTACACCAGTTCTTTACTGTATGTGTCCACCGTCTGTCTATAGATGCAGATCACATTAATAAATCATGCTGTGTAAATTGGCATTAAGAATGATTAATGAACTGAAACGAACACGAAGGTTGACAATGTCAGCACCATAAAGGAACGAATCAAGGACAATTTTTAAAGGATGCATTTTGCTGGTCACATAAAGTAAAGCTGTTTCGTGGGAGGGGGGATGATATCTGCTCACCCTTGTTGAATGCAATAATTCAGAAACACGCTGCATTTTGAGTGTTTCTGCATTATTTTCTTGCACTAGTGTCTTCCCTGTAATGAAACTCTTGTAATGCAGCATAAGGAAATTTTGGTGAATTAAATATACAGTTCTGCACACATTTAATAAAACAATATAGTACACAGCGTAGCTTATAACAGGGATGGGAAACTGCTGGTCCTCAGACCACACTCCTAGTGGCCATAATAATGTTTACTGTAGCCTAGTTTTAAGTAGGGATGTAACGATATCCAAACATCCCGATACGATATTGTTACGATATAAAGGTCACGATGCGATAATTATCACACTATTGTGGGGAGGTTGGCAACACAAAAAAGGTCACAATAAAAAAATAAAGAGCTCATACTAAAAAAAGTACACACAATATTGTGCTTTTGTACATTACAGTAATGAAAAATATAAAAATATTATATTATATATAAAAAATACCTAAATATAATATATATATTGAGGCATTTACTTACTAATACAAGCACACATAGTACCTCCACATATTGACTGATCTGATCTGACCATTAGCGTGGATTTTAAACATATAAGGGCCAAAACATGCCCTGTGAAAATTAAACGGCATTAAAAACTAACCATTAGAGGGTGCTAAAACTGCACAAATGGAAATCAATGTGACATTTGTAACAGATGTGCTGCTTTTAATATCGTGGCATGACGACGACGATATTGTGGCAGTTTTAATTGCGATATTACAATATTGCTGTTATCGTTGCATCCCTAGTTTTAAGTTGCCACAACAGTGATCACCACTACTCAAGTCAAATTTATATTCATAACCATAAAAGTATCTCAAAGGGCTTCACACACGACATCCCCTAACCTTAACCTGACTGGAGGCCAAGTACAACTCATAACACCCCAACAGGGAAAAATAATAAACCTTGAAAATGGACCGCAAATGTAGGAATTCCCCTTCCCACTAGATGGCAGACATCCAATGCCAACACTGTACTTCTTCATCAGAGAAGAAGAGAGTACAAATCCAGGGCTGAATCCAGGGTAAAATTAGGTCAAGAAAATGGTTTATTTTAAATAAAATAGAAAGCAGATTATTATGTTCAACGAAATTAAACGCAAATCTATTTGCTAGTTTGCTAAGAGATGCTATCAGCCATGAAAGCCATACAAGATTTCCACCTAAGTAACCACTACAACACCGATCTAAAATGTACATAAACAGCAATTATTTTTTTTCTACAAGAACCCACTGACAATATGTTTTAAGTGCATGAGGCGTTACTAAATTTGTGTCCTCCAAAAACATAAATATATTCAATGCTTAAAGCTGTTACAAATGACTTAGATCTGCTTTTATCTGGTCTATATGTGTAGTCTACTTTCTGTCAACAATTGCCAGGTGTATTGGGGCACGTAAAAGAAAAAGCCATTGACCCATGTGTACACAAATTCACAAACAGGCTAAACTAGACTTGCCCCGACATGAAAATGAAAATGTGCCAGTTTTTATGCCTAGCGCACGTATCTACTTCTCTACTTCTCTACTTGTGCACCTGTCTACGGAAATAGAGACTGAAGTGTGCAGTCTTATGTGCCCCCCCCCCCCCCCCTTCCACACTTGCAGTGACGAACTGTTGTCATCTTTGGAGTTGTTGTTCCTGGTTGGCTGAGGCTAGCCCATGTTTAAACTCTCGGCTTGTATTTTTTTAATATGGTAATCTGCAGCTTTTTAACATTGTTAGAAACACAGACATAACTGGCTAATGTGATGCATCAGCTAAAGAAGTTCTGCAATATGCACTCGCTTTATTTGTTAGGTGATGTATTGTAGGAAGCCTATATGAGAAACTCAACTAAACTGTGAGGGAAGGAGCTAAAGAGGCAGAATATTTGAGGAGATCCGTGGAGATAGAGCCCTGAACTGTTCCAATGTTGATTAAATGTGTACATATTTTGGGATTAGAGACACTAGAGGCACTGTAGCATTTTATTGAGATATTATGTGTTGAGTGTATCTGTTACTTTTTGTTGCACCTAGTCTCTAATGGTGCACCCATATTAATGTGTTGAACTGAGACATTGCTCAACAGATGTCTCGTTCTCTTGGGAGATGTGGTCATCATATCGCTACCTTTTCCTTTGGTGTGCGTGTGTGTGTGTGTGTGTGTGTGTGTGTGTGTGTACGCGCGTGCGTGATATAAAAGAACTGGTCGATGGGGTCTTGTCCCCTCCTTTCTGAAACGGTTCATTGGACTGTAACGCTAATCCGTGGGGACCCACTTCACTGTGGTGACCCCTTGACACACACACACACACACATATACACACACATATACACACAGAGATACATCCTCATCCATCATACTCACAGAGCGTCAGCGCTGCAGGAAGGTGGCCTCCTGGGTGATGGCCAATAGCCAATCAGTGCACTTGCCTCATCTCTGACATCATTGTGGCTAGGACATCTCCTTGCTGATAGGAAGTAATTGTAAATTGGGAAGACAGCAAGCAGATGACCTGATGACTTCAGGTGTGTCACAGTTGCACGTAAATGAAGGAACTCTTCGTTTAGTTTTGTCCCCTCCTGCTCCGAATTCCTCTACTTCGTAGTCCACTATTTGATTCATGTGTTCATAAACGTGTATGTTTTTTGCATTCTAGACATTTCTAATGATGATGATTGGAAACTTGATTTACGAGTGCTCAACTGTGTGTGTGTGTGTGGGGGGGGGGGGGCGCGATGAAAGCAGTTATTACAATGAGAATGGAAGAGACACTAACATTGATGTAAGCACAAAATTAATCGCTGGCACGACTGACTACAGCTCATGATGTCATTATCACACAAATGGACTAGAGTGTGTGTGTGTGGGGGTGTGTGTGTGTGTGTGTGTGGGGGTGTGGGGGTTTGGGGGTGTGGGTGTGGGTGTGTGTGGGGGGGTGTGCGTGTGTACGTGCGCGTGCGTGCATGTGTGTGTGTGTGTGACAAGGGGTCACCACAGTGAATAGGGTCCCCACAGTTTATTGTTGCAGTTCTATGAACCATTTCAGAAGGAGGCGACGAGACCCCAATGACCAGTTCTTCTGTTTTCCACACGCATAATTACACTTCATAAAACCGTTTTCTTTACTTATGTGTTTTATTTTAATTTTGTATCTGTAATTTTATATTTTACAGTGCATTGTTAGTTTTCTTTAATAGAAACATGCGACAAATTCTTATTTTTTGGGGGGTTATGCTTTATTTATTTACTGTATTTATTTGTTTACTTACCGGTATTTATTTATTTATTTACTTATTTATTTCAGAGCTGGAACAGATTATTGTTATTTCAATTAATTTCAAGATAAAAAATAATTTGATGTTCAAGTACATTAAACTCATGCTGATTATGATAATAATAATTTTCTAGACACTCAAAGACGCTTTACAATGGAATGAATACATTATTTATGCACTCACACATTCACACTGTGGTGGCGGTAAACTATTTAAGTAGCCACAGCTGCCCTGGGACAGACTGACGCGAAGCTGCCAGTATGCGCCTACGGCCCCTCCGACCACCATCAAACATTTGCACCTTCCATACACCAGTGTGAGTAGCTATGGAGGCAATGTGTGTGAAGTGCCTTGCCCAAGGCCACAACGACACATGACCTGGGGAGAGCTGGGATCGAACAGCCGACCTTCTGGTTACTGAACTGCCGTCTCTACGCCCTGAGCCACAGCCGCTGAGGCATCATCATATAACAGGAAAGTTGCCACAACCAGGTTTGGGTCTGGTTAAGTCAACAGAATAGTGGCCCTATTTTCATGAACAGCGCAAGTCTGCACTTAAATATTGTAAAATAAATTAAAATACTGTAAAAAAAAAATGTAAATGTTGATTCAATAACATTGTTGCTATGGCACATAAAAATTATATTTTTTAAATTGTCTAGTTAAAAATGACATATTCTGAAAGAAAATAATGTACTCTATATGAAAATGAAAATGCACATACTGTTATTGGATTAGAATAGTTTTAAAGAATCTGAATTTATAGTTCAAAGCTTCCTTCCAATATGTTTGATTGTATTTCACGTTGTGACACAGGAGTGAGTGTAGTTTTCAAACTCAATTCTGCTGAGGGCTTCACCTTCACAACTTTGATCAGGGTTCCAATGTTTTGCCCTGTGGCTAATGTAAAACACTCCCCACAACTAAGAGTGTGCTAACTGACTTCAAAGTGCCAAGGGCAAGATTAACTTTGGTGTGGAGTAGAAGTGGGTGTATTGAGGTGAGTGTATGTATGCGTGTGGTTGTGCATGTTGACCACGTGGGAATGAGTTGAGCTCAAAGCGATGCGGATGACTCCCATGCAGCAGAGCTCCAACTTGCCCTCATCAGGCCTCATCTCCCACTTTAATAAATAAGCGAATTGCTCCCATGAAGACCACCTTGCTTCTTTTCCTCTCCTTCCCCCTCGCTTCACATTCTGCTCACCCACTGGGTTAGTAATACTCTCCTGTAGTCATTCTTTACTTTTACTACAAATCAGGGCTGTAGTCAGGTCCACCTATATCAAGTCCAAGTCAAGTTCGAGTCACATAGGTCAGAGTCAAGATTAGATCAAGAGTAAAGTAAATAAACGTGTCACTGCGGCAAGGTCCGCTGTCCCTGATGCCCACCTAGATTCTGTGATTATCCAATACATAAAATGCACATTGATTGTTTGGCTCAGCAAATTAAGATTACTGTTGCTTTAGTTTTTTTTTAACTAGGATTAAGTTGCTGCTGTGAAGCTAACAATATTCAGAAAGAAAAAAAAAGTCAGTTTCTGCAAAACATGGAAAAACTAAAATGTTAGAGTGCAGGGCCACACGGTAGCTTGATCTCCTTGTAGCCATGGTTACCGAGTGGCAAATGTCATTGCCGGTCTATTAAGAAAATCTGAAACACTTAATTTCAAGTTTCTTTTGAAGGAGGATGTTCATTTTCACGAATAAAACAATTTATGGATTCGGTCGAGTCAATAAAAATATTTTGTGAGTCCAATGGCCGAATCCGAGACAAGTCCAAATCAAATGCCAAGGGTTTTTCAGTCAAGTCCAAACACAAGGCCTACAGTACTACAGCCCTGATACAATTGAACCTAAAATTATATAATGATATGGTACTATTTTCCCAAGAGGTCCCCAGTAGCCCTTTATAGGTCAAGGAACCATTTTTGATAACTTAACATTTTGACAGAGTAAAGCTATATTTTTTTCATTCTTTATAAAGTGTCTTTAAGTGCTTTGAATTTTTTTTATTCTTATTCTTATTATTGTTAGTAGCGGTGGTAGTAGCAGTAGTAGTAGCCGTAGCCGTATTTGTCGTAGTTGTTGTTTTTGGAGTAGTTGTAGGAAAGGAGGAGGTGGATGAAGAGGAGTTATAGAAGTAGTGGTAGTATTAGCAGCAGCAGTAATACTGATATTGTGATAGCAATGTTAATATTACTAATGCTATTAATTTGTATCAATATCAACATTGATGTTTATATTACCTATAGTTTGTTTGTAGCCATTTTCTAAACCAAATGGAATCCCCCAGTCAGAGGAGATTGTTGTGTGTCCTATTGTGTCACAGTGCTCCACTATCTGATGCAGACTCAGCTCTGACACCTGTCACCACTCCTAATGAAACAGCCCCCACAATCCTCGGCTGCTACCACGTTTCTGTTTTTTGTATAAACGTGTGTTTGTGCGTGCGTGTACCGTGCAGGATTTCCGTGTCGTAATTGGAACAGATGCTTGAACATGCTCCCTCAACGTTAACAATAGCTGCTACTTCAGACTCGATACTTCACCATCGAGCCTATATATTTGGTCTCACGCACGCACGCACGCAGTCCTCTTTTTTTCATTCTATTGGAGCCTTGAGGCATAGCGTCAGTCCATCACTGTTTCATCACCACCTGTGAATACTTCAGACCATTCTTGTTGACAATCTGCTTCAGTCCAGCTACCACATCGATTTGTTCTCTTCTTTCTCTTTTTTTCTTCTTCCTCTATTCTCCATCAAATACCAGCTATCAACTGCGATAAGCCTCCTCCAACAGTCGTTGGCAATTACGATACTTGTCTAGCTATTTTGAAGACAGTTATTAAGCAGAGTGGAAGAGAACCATCCAGTATTCATTTAGGGATTTTGTGAACGTTTGTGTGGCATTCATAACCAATAAAGACAACTTACCATCACAATGTCATCACATAACTGTCAGACCGAGCCAAGGCCACCAGTGGCTCTGCCAGCATTAAAAATAACCATTCCATTATGTATTTATTATTTATTCATTTGTTTATTTATTTATTTATTTGTGGGCCTGCCTATGAAGTCCATTTGTTTTATTTTTGTGTTTGTGTATGTGATTAAGAGCTATATTAACTGATGTATAAAACTGTAAAGTACATTCTGTATCTCTCAGCTCTGAATTTGAATGTAGCACTATTACTAAGCACTATGTCCAGAACACTTTGTCCATCCTGATCTGTATCTACTTTCTGGTCACATCTAAACCTCTTGCTTCTTAATTTTCTTATCTCCAGGAGTGTCCTCAAATCCTGCCCTCCACTCAGATCTATATCCCTTCTGGAGTTACGAGGCCAATCACGCTCCTGGCACAGAACCTGCCCCAGCCACAATCCGGACAGAGGAACTACGAGTGTATTTTTCACATTCAAGGCAACACGCTCAGTGTCCCGGCCCTGAGGTTCAACAGCACCAGTATCCAGTGTCAGAAGAGCACAGTAAGGCACTACACACTTATTACCTACAAGCCAAAATCTACAAAGCTATCCAGGTTAATGGAGACAGCTTCCAAAGTGCGTTGCCCTGATTAATATCAGCTTTTATATTGGCTGTGGAGTTTGGGGACGGCGTCGTTCAGGTGGCTGAGTGATTGATATTCTGAATTAAGGTCACACATTTGATAGCTTTTACCTCTTTATTAAATGACCTTGAGGAAGTTAGTAAAAGTAAAATAGTTTTTTAACTGCATGAGGTGTGGACGCGACTCGCGTGACTCGAGTCATGAATTTGAAGACTTTAGACTCGACTTGGCAAAATGTTAAAAGACTTGCAACTCGACTTGAACTTTAACAACAATGACTTGTGATTTCACTTTGACTTGAGCCCTTTGACTTGAAAAGACTTGCTTCTTCCACCAAAACAAAAAGATGAAAATGTATGTTATCGATAAAGTTCCGTCTCGGTGTGTGTGCGCTTGTGTCTAAGGCTGCGAGCTGGGTTGACACAGCGGCGTCATTCAGACATGTCAGGGAAGCCGTGGACCATGTATAAAATAATTATGGATCTTGCCTTATATTGCACTTAAAGTTGTGTTCCTAAATCCTAACGGCATTATTAGACATGTTGAGTTTATATACATATATATTAGAATTTAATGGGTAAAAGCTTTTTTTTTTAATAAATTAAGACAAAGTTCTATATATCTGGTTTAATTTTGTTTGTTTTTTAAACAATCCGATCCGTGACTTTTCTGATTCGTTTGTGATCCAGTCGTCAACAAAAAAATTAATTGCATCATGTCCAAGATTAGATCACTGACAAAGAGGCAAAAACTTCTAACTTTGTTCAACATCTGAAGTTGCACAAGGAACAGTAGGTAAGCTAGTGTAGGGAATAGGGGTAGGCAATCTTTTTTGATGGTAGAGGTTAGGGGAAGGGACTAGGAAATGCATTATGTCAATGAGATGGCTCCACAAAGATAGTAAAACAAACCTGTGTGTGCGTGTGTGTGTGTATGCGTGCGTGCGTATGTGCGGCCACAGGGGCTTCATGTTCAAATGCCATTCTCTCTTTCCCTTCATTCCCATTTCTCCATCTTGGCTTTCAGTCAAACTGTCGGGGTTAACAAGCAATAGGAGCAGACACTTTAAGTTTCAGGTGGATTTCCCATGCTCCAATTGGGTCTTGAAGAAAACACAACACTAATTATGACATATTAACGCCAAGGCACTGGATAGTGGATCGCAAGCCATTGCATTAAAGGAACACACCATTTATTAAAAACTATGCAATCAAATGAATGAAGGCAGCTATTGTTTACGCACCGGCTATGTCATCTTGACCTGGATGATGGCGTTGCCCATGGTGTATTCTTATATTGATACTTAATCGGTTAAAAAAAAATCAGGGAATAAGATGACAGAGATGTTTGCACTTTTATTATTTATAGACAATGCTTAATCGAATACTGGAAATTTTGTTTTAAGTGGCGTATTCCTTTCAGCTCTGAATGTGTCAGCTTTCTTTTGTTATGCTTGTCAGTCTCTTTCCCCCATCTAACTGTACTCCTGCTGCGATCTGGTGGATGTGCCTGATTTACAGCCACTTATTTTTTTCTTACTTTGTATAACCTTCAATCTTACTTTGTAGTGAGGATGTTTACGTTTGTGAATCAGGCAAATGGAATCGTGGCTCCTTCAGGTCTTTTCAGGTTTGGCAAAGTGATTTTTCATCATTTCCTGTTTCCTGTAATGCCTGCTATTAATTATTAATTAGACAAATACATCTGGTTTCATTCATGTTCATTTCATGTTTATTTGTCTTTTGACAAACACCCTCTGTCACTACAGAAGGAATGAACGTGGGGGTGGCCGGAAAGCACAACATTTCTCAGCCTTCAGTTTAAAGATTTTAATATGGTGGCTCTTTAAAACTGCCATTTGTCCTAAAAGCAGATGTGGGTAGCAAATTAGCAACATTTACTACATTACATTTACTCAAGTAACCTTTTGGATACATTTTACTTGTAAGAGTAATGCAACATACTGTACATATTTACATACATATATACCTATGTTAAAAAAAAAAACACTACTTTTACTCCATTATGTTGAGCTACTTGAGTTCTCACTACATGAATGTTTATTTATCATTGCTTGTGCGATCTATTTTAGTTTGTCTCTGTTTACCAATCCAACATAACCACAAGTGACAGTTTCACCAATCAAACAGAGCCAGGCAGTCACAAAAATACACACAAAATCTCCATGGCTCCACGCAGAAGCAAAGTTTTCAAAGTGACTCATTTAGGTGAAATATGGCAGAAATGTAGCTTTGCCTTACAGATAGGCTCCAGTTCACCCGAGACTCTAAAGAGAGTAAGCGCTTAAAAAAAAAGGATGGATTGATAGACTACGGAAAAGTACAGCTCCGTCGTGGTCTCATCTGTGTCTGCCGAAAATATTGACCTTTTAGCCTACAACAACTCGCCTTCAAAATTGAGAAACACACAAGAGGTGGTCTGTGATGCTTTTGTGCATGCAGAACAAAACCAGCGGGTCAACCGCAGCATGCACAGAATGCAAATCGCAATTCATACGACCCACTCAGACCCATTGGAGTTCTCTGTTCTTCGCTGTAGGAAGCGTTGCGCACATTCAAAAGGAGCGGGGTGGGGGGTGGGGGTGTTAACAATGCGAAATATTTGCACAATACTGAAGATAAAGATTTAAGTTGGCAGAACTCAAATTGTTTTTGAGATGTCAACATTGCTTATAAATCTGTATGAATCCATCTGTCAAACCTGTTAATATATATATATAACTAGTGTTTATAGTGACTTTAATCAACTTAATGTCTGGAAACAAAGAAAGTTATGTATTTATGGGGCATACTGGGCGTACCTATTCAATTGGCCAAGATGGCCGCGGCCCTGGGCAAGCGGACTGGCGAGAATCCTGGCCGTACCTAATCAATTGGGCAAGATGGCCGCCGCCCTGGGTGGGCAAAGAAGAGAGAATCCAGGGTAGCATATAGGCACAATATTCACCAGACTTTTGGGAACTTTATTCTGTTTTTCTTCTTTTACTAGTTCTGTTTTTTTTTATTCTACACACTAAAAACGAATTGGTCAAATGTACCCCCCCCACCCCCCCACAACCCCCCACCCACCCAAAAAGGTTACATTTGACCAATCTAGCTGGTAGTCATGTGTCTGACAGACCCTTTGATTAAAACAACCACTCTAGAATAGTAGGTGTTTTCAACCAATATACATATTGGTTATTGGGCCAACCGATACAAATTGGTCATTCTGACCAAGATATTGGTTAACCTGTGTTAGAGGCTAACATTTTTTCGGGAATCACGTGACCCGCGGGATTCCAGATAAAAGGGCCACAGATTGACACACCCACATAAGTGGGACGAAAATCATTCTCCGCATTTGACCCATCCCCTGAGGGAGCAGTGAGCAGCAGCAGCAGGGGCCGCGCTTGGGAATCATTTGGTGTGTCAAGCAGGGAGGCAAATGGGTCCCATTTTTATAGTCTTTGGTATGACTCGGCCAGGAATAGAACTCAGGGTAGACACTCTACCACTAGGCCACTGAGCTGGTCACGCGACTCACGCCTCGTGATCTATTTAGACACATATTTCAATTTTTAAACACAGTATTTATATATTATAAAATATTGTAATCACTTATAATAATTAATAAATACATTTAGAATACAATAAATTCATACAATAAATATATTTCCAGGGATCTACCTAGACTTACTTTCTATTTTAACCAATTTCATTGGTTGTTTGGCCAACCAATAAAATTGGTATGCCCATAACCACCCGGAATGGTGAATGTCTGACCAATCTATTGGTTAATCAAGCCAATATGAGCTTAATCTACTAGATTGGTAGGTTTGTTTTAACCAATCAATTTTTAGAGTGTATAGCAGTCGGTGGTGCATTGCTTGAGTCCACATGCAGCTCAAAATTGCTTTTTAATATAAATGCTTTCATTGCAGGAAGTAAAAAGTACATGCGGCCAAACTGTTTTTGTTCATGTTCTTGTGCATGGATATACACACGCCATGTGAGCACACACGGCCTCCTCATCAGGTGGGACTGTGATAGCATCCAATTAAGGGAGCTGTAGATGAAATGATGATGAATTGCAGCGCTGCCGTCAACTGACGGAAACACACGCGCGCATACGCACAGGACAGAGAGGCAACGAGATGGAGCAAACGATGACGAAGCAACAACGAGTATGATGGAGGAGGTTGAACGAGTACAGACAGACAGAATAAAAATACAAATAAAGTAAATGAAAGCACGAAAACAAACAAATGAGGCAGGGCCATATTGCATGGCTTAATGTAAAAGATGTGCATGTTCGAGAAAGTAATGCTGGAGGAACAGGGAATCATGATTGGTGTTAAAAATAAATAAATAGTGTGGCTAGAATTTGCTGTATTGGGGGATGGCAAGTTGTCCCACCATTAACTGTTTGTTTTCACAGATGATACTTTGAGTGTATTGCGCAGCCTATTTTTGTTGCTGTTGTTGTTTTGGCAATACAAAAATGTTATAAAATACAATATAGTAGTTTCTCAACCTATGGAATGCTAGTTCACACATACTGCTACCACTACTATCATCACTCAGTCCTGTATTCAAACACCTGTGGTTATGCATTCAATAATATTTCCTTTTTATGTGATGGGAATCACATGTATTGTCAGCATGACTTTATTTTAATGAACCAAGTGTCGACGTTGGTTAATGAACACGTTTTCAGTAGTTGATTGATTATTGAAAATCTTTAGCAGTGAATCTTTTTTTTCTTGCTTCTCAAAAAACAGGTCCAAAGGGAAATGGAATAGAGGATGTATCTGTACATATGCAAATATTATTGTGTGTGTTAATGATAATAACACAAAATTAGTATTGAAATAATTTCAATGTAGTGTCTTAAAAGGCAAAATGAAACAGAAAGATTTGTTATATAGAGCACCAAACAGATGATATATAGTATCCATTATGATTGATAACCTGCGCATGGTTACCATTGTGTTCAGTATCCTCGGGAGGAAAGTGTATGTATATGTATCACACCAGGTTGTGTCTGGGGGAGTCACGTGCAATAAATCATTGCAAAAATTAGCTGGCGGTGGATGTTCCCCTGTCCATTCAATCTTTCTGTCTCATTGTGCATTACTTAACCCCTCGCCAACATTCAAACATCCAACCTGCGCATCCGCAAGGGATCCAGAGTATGCATGAATGCACTGAGCGATAGGGTGCACACGCATTGTTTAGATATTTCCAGCCGAACATATTGCATAAAGCATAAGTCTGATTCTCCACACGATCCCCTCCCTAATCATGGAGAGTCGATGGAGACTGTACTATCAGTAACAACCAGTGACCTGCTTTACATGATTTATTACACTGACACTATCAAATACATGCGCTGTGCATGTGTGTGTGTATGAGAGAGAGAGAGAGAGAGAGAGAGAGAGAGAGAGATTGGCCCAATTAATTATTAAATCAATATTGGTTAATTGTTACATTAATAATCAATTCACTCATTAATTGATGGAGACTCCAACTTAATATTTAAATTAATTTGGAGCACAACCTGCAGAGCACCACATCTATTTGTGATTATTTTATCAGGATAACAAATGAGAACCTCGTTGAATCAGTTATTAAAATGAAGATTGTACCCTTTTTTACAATTTTGTGTGTTCTTTGTTCAGCTTAGATCAATCAATAATCTGGAAACCTTTCAAAATGTTGAAATATATTTATATAACAATCCAGAGTCAGCATGCTTACTGAATCATGTTGTGAAGTGGAGGTCCACTATCCAAAAATGTCCACCCTGTCATTGTCTACCCTGTCAGCAAGTTCACATACTGTGTTTTTGTGTACTCTGTCTGCTTGCAGTTAATTTATATACTAAAAAACTAAATACATGTGTGGGAGCTTGCCCAATATGCATTTCTAAAAACACAACACAATGAATAATCAACTTCGGTAGAAACTCTTAGATTTTTACAGGGAAAATTAGAAAGTCTAAAAAGGCACCTTTTGGTAATATTGATTCCAATATGCTATATACAGCAAGTGTTTGTACAATAATGTTTCAGCAAATCTATAACAGTGTCAGACTGTCACAATCATAAAACCTTTATTGACTTTAGATGCAATTTTAAAGTAATATTTTAACACCCTCAACTGCCATACAAGTGTAAAATAGGCTACCTACTGTTAATTGTAAAAACTCTGGAATAAAAAAAAAATCGTCCTCTGTAAATGTTGGTGTAAAATGATGTGTACAACAAAACCATAGTAAGCTTGCAAAGTCAAATCAAAGAGGCAAAAAGTCCCTCTGCAGTAAAGAGAAACATCCTCTACTTGAAGTCTATTTCGAACACATTCTCAAGGTATATCTGTCAAGATGACTAATTACATGAGGGCAACCCGTGCATGCACACAAACACAGCTTCTTACCCCCCTCGTCACACAGCTGCTCTGCTGTGGTGAATATCGGCAGTGCTCCATACCTGATAGGATACACACGCACACACACACACACACAGGTTTGTTTTACTATCTTTGTGGGGCCATCTCATTGACATGATGCAATTCCCAGCCCCTTCCCCTAACCCCAACCATCAAAAATGATTGCCTACCTCTATTCCTTAACCTGACCTCAACCATAACCCAATTCCAGCCTAAACTCTTAAACCAAGTCTTGACCCTCAAAAAGAGGTCTAAACTTGTGGGGCCCAGCAAAATGGCCCCACATGGACGGGTGGACCCCACAACTCTGTGAAATCCCATAATGTTGGCCCCACTATGTAACAAAAACAAGACCTCACACACACACACACAAACGCACTATCCCCACATTCCACAGGGACATGCAATCCATAGAGACGATTCATGTCGCTGGAGAGTAAACGAGTGCAGGAGCAGATAACGAATGAACCCGAGCCAACTTGCTGTGTTACTGTAATGAGGCCAGCGAATGCTTTCTGCTCACCTTGTACTTTGTTTGTCCCAACGCAACCTCCCCTCTCCATCCCACCCCTCTTGTCACCTCTCAATGACTGCGCTTCTCTCTTTAATTCGCTTCCTCTGCCTTTAAATACTTTTTGGGAGGGACAGCCCGACTGATCGTTGTTCACTGTTCTTCTATGTTGAACTCTATTTCAGTTTTGTTTTTTGTTTTGTCACTGTCCTCATCGTTTTCATGTCCTCTCCGCCTAATTCGTATTTCCCACTAATTTGCTCTGTAGCTGTCCCTGATCTTACCTTACCTGATTTTGCCACATTTCTTTCCCACCAACCTGCTCCTCTCTAGTCTTTTCCCTCAGGGGCCCTCGCTACTGTATGTGTTGGCTTGGCTAGATTAATTACATGCAGTGACATGCAGGCGCTGGCCAGAGGCTGCAGTAATGAGTTTGATTACTCATCTCCAGCAGCTCTGGGTGCTCAGGGGAGGGAAGGAAGGACACCAAGCCAGGCAGAGAGGCTTCAACACAGTTCCGAACTGCAACTTTTACCTTGCTGGGTTCCACCACAACAAAACTTTTAACTGAATTCACACCGGCACTTCAGATCAAAGCTCAAGCACAAATCAGTGACCTGCTGATCGCCGATAGTGGAGTCTGAGGCTAACTTGATAAGTGGAAAAAGCTGCCCAAGGGACACACGTTTTGAAGGGATGAATCTTGACCTGACTTCAAATAGTTTGCGTGGCAGAATGGGTCAACTAGCCAAAACATATCAATGCGCCATACTGACTGTTTAAGATGGGATAGCTCAAATTATATATATATATATATATATATATATAGAGAGAGAGAGAGAGAGAGTAAAAATGTCCTATTGTCCTTCGTTTTCATTTTTGGCAATTAATATCATAACTTCATTCATTTTAAATGTATTTATTTTTGTATTAATGTTCAACTGTAAATTAGCTGGCAACCGGTTCGGGGTTTACCCTACCTACTGCCCGAAGCCAGCTGGGATAGGCTCCAGCACCCCCATGACCAAGATCGGCCATACAGAAGAAGGAAGTTCAAACAGTCAGTTTAATTTATTACACAATACTTTGTGACCTAACAAAGCATTTTCAAAAATAAAAGCTAATAAAAAATAACAAACTTGTTGTAAAAAATATCTCAAAAGCTAACTAAATAAAATCTTAATATAATGAAAAACAAAAACTATTATAACCCTGAGACATACATTTTTAAAAGTCCAAGTTTCGTAAGTGAAGCAAAGAGCTATTTTCTGTATTTCAATAAGTCAAATTGACCTTTGTTATAAATATTAAAAAAATATCTACATTTCATCAATAATGTGTTTTTTAATTAAATAAGACACCAAAACATGCATAAGGTTACTAACTGTCTTTAATGTACATAAGTACATTGTGTTTTTTAATTTTATGATTTACTAATTTCTGCTCTATGTCAATTACCTATATGTTAAAGTGTCATCACAAACATTTCCTTCACTGTATTTCAACATTTTATTTACAATTGTTCGAGGTGACGCCCAGATGAATTAATTAATATTTAGAAAATTATTTGAAACTGGAATGAAGGTTGAAGCGCCACATTTGAACAGATGGTGGTCAAGCTCAGACATACGAGTCCATTGTCCTTCCACATTCATTATCAAAAGCTTTAGTACAAAAGTGCACGTATGCCTTGTCTGCCTATTTTTTCACGAGCACCCCCCAGAAAGCCGATTAGATCGTGGGTGATTGCAGTGTGAGAGGGTGTCACGGTGTGGTCTGTGTTGGCATCTTAAAGCATGTGACCATATGAATAAAGCATGATGTGGCGGACCTCCGGGGTGGGCAGAAGATGACTGGAGAACAAGTCCACCCAGTGTTTTGGTGACAGCAGACAAGTGAAAACCCTTAAAGTTTAATGGGGGTCTGGCCTCAGAGTGTCCTATTGTTTCACTGCTGGCTGACAGTGTTTAAGCAAGTATTTAACCAGTGGGACATTGTGGCAATGCTAATAAAAGCATCCCGCCTCGTGTAGTGTGAGTGTCCTGGATGAGGGTCCCCACTGGATAAGGGTAACGAGGGGATACAAGCACAAAGACAGATAGTGTGTGCTGGAGAAGAGACACTTTTAGTCTGCATCATAAATGTCTGTGTGTGTGTGTGTGTGTGTGTGTGCGTGCGCTGCAAGCCCCATCGCGCATTTGGGGTGGTCAAGTTCGCTCTACCAAATCAAGTGTGTCAGTGAGCAAATGGAAAATGCCAATTTCACTTTACAATTTCCCTCCCTATCGCATCTCTCACTCCTCTCTCGTGTGGCTGCTATATCATGTGTGAGTAAATATCTTCTCACGTTTACCACTGTTTGATTCGTGTCTTCACCTTTTTCTCTCCTTTCATTTTGCTGTTGTTTTTTCTCCTTTCCCCCCATTCCCATGACATTCCCGCTCTGTCCATCTAGTGAAAACGTTTCTGTCAATTCCCTGTATATGTGTGTGTGTGTTCATGAAATGTGGCTATACTGGTCACTCTGCGTAGAATTTGTGCTCTGCCACCAACAAGCCAGGACAAATCACAATTGAATTTGTTTTTAGCATTCACCTGTTCAGGTGACTTTCTTTGTCTACCTGTTGTGTTTATCAGTACGACTACGATGGCAGTGACATCAGTGACCTCCCAGTTGACCTTTCCGTGCTGTGGAATGGAAACTTTGTCATCGACAATCCTTTCAACATCCAAGGTAGACTACCAACTTTTTTTATTCATAATTTATGTGTGTGTGATTTTGTGTATATCAAAGTTTTATTATTTCAGTAAAACTCTTTTATAATGGTTAGATATCTCCTTTATATCACAAGAGTTGCGGAATTGGGACCCAAACGTAGACAGGACATGGAAGTTGGAAAACAGAGAGCCATTATAGGTAAAAAATACAAAACAAGAGAGAGCAAAGCTGAATGCAGCTGGCCTTGAAGCCAATATAACTAATAATTCCAAACCGGATAAAATAAGAGTGACTCGACAAACCAAGATAGTCACATAGCTACTGCATAGCAACTGACCACATTATCATCAAGGAACATAGTCACTGCATAAAACTTGGCAAACTAAGAGTGGCTAATACATGTTAAAATATCATCATCATCATGATTATCATGATATGATTACATTATCATCATAAGGGACAGAACAACTGCATAATGAACACAATGAACCTATGACCCAACCCAAAACAAAATCATAACACGTTACACAGTAAGGGGTCATTTAAAAGTAACTCCTTATTTTTAAGTATTTATAACGTATTTCTAATATATCATTCTTGCAAGAAATGAATATGGTAAGTGTATGGTATGGAGTATTATTTAAAATGTGATACTCTTCTAGGTTGGGAGTTGCAGTTAGGTGTTAGTTTTGGGATTGAGGATTTAAATAGCGGTTTAGGGTAGGGTAGTGTTAGGAGTAAAATTAGGGTTTGGATTAGGGATAGGGGGTTTGTAGTCAGGGTGGGGAATTATTGTTCAATGGTTAAGGTTTGTAGGTTGGGTTCCTTTTTAATTGTGTGTCAATGTTTTAGATGGCTACCTTTATTGCATTCTGTATACTTGGATCAAAAAATACATTTTTAAAATTACTTTGTCCTTGGCAGAGGAATACGCTATGAAATTCGTTCTTTATAAAGCTTGAGGATTCCATCAAAAATAAAGCTCACCATGATCCTTGAATTTGTAAAAACACTGCTGTACTCTCACTTGTGAAAAGAGGCAAGGAAGCATGAGATGAAGGGTTGGGATTGGTAAAAGCATCCATCAATCACAACAAAATTAACCGGATAGATGTGAGATGGACAGAAATACAAATGAAGAAACCTGTGAGCAGTAGAACAAATGACGGGTGAGGATAATGGGTGGACAGCAGCTTGATGAATATGCTGTGCAGTGGCAGCGATGACAATGAAGCAGTTGATCAAGAAAACCCAAAAGTGACACCGAAGGATGACATTTATTATTTTAATGACTATATAGCGCATGAAGTGGAAAACAATTACGCATTCAGAATTCTTTCTCAAGTGTAATATATTGAGCTGGAGAGGCTAATGAATTCCGATGTTTCATTACACAAGATAACATAAGACAAGCTCTCAAGTGTGTCACACAGATATTTGCTTAAAATCTGCATACAGACTTACAAACATTGCTCTTGTTTATTTCCGTCTCTTCCTCCTTTTAACCATAATTCCTTTTCAGTTTTTAATATTGTGTCTTATGAGTTCTGTCTGACCCATTTGTGACAGAAGTCAGACATGTGGTTCATCTTGCAGAAAACTTGTAAATTAGTTGCTTATAGGTCGTAACCTAATTATCTTGCAGGCACTATTTTATTGAAAACATGAGGTTTGTGTTCTGTCAGTTTCTTTCTTCTTGTCTTGTCTGCTGCGTTTCTGTCTGTTGAAATAAATTATATTACCTTGCGCCATGACATGACTCCAATTGTACAGTTTTGGAACATAACTAACTAAATACTGGCAATTTGTTCAGACGAGAGTTTAGTAGTATTGTAATTCCTATTGACACTCAGAAAATACATACAGTCATACAGTACGTATTAAGTAGCCAGTTTTCTTGAAAATTAAACTGGTTCATAATTGTTAAATACTGTATTACTATTATATTAATTCAAGTCATGTGATATGAGTAAGTAAGCAAGTCAAGCAGACTGATTTTTTGGCTGCTGTATGTAGAGTTTGCAGTATAAGTGGAGCCCGGCTAGTTGCGGGGATTGGTAAATAGTGAAAATTGGTGTATAATTAACGGTCATGAAATGAATTGGGGATTGTTATTTTTATTTTATTTTACTATTTTATTTGTTTGTATGTTTTATTTTACAATATTGCTTTTACCCCCACTCAAAAAAGGTGTGTGTGTGTTGGGGGTGATTGTGGCTGGCATATTTATATATATTGTACAAAAAAAATGTGTATATGTGAATATGTGGTTTCCGGATAACAAGTATGCGGAGGTCGACTGAAACGTTGCTTGTATATATAACTTAAAAATAAACAAAAATAATTAAACTTAAGACAATACGTAATACATGGCTTTGTATTGACTTCAAATGCATAATATTTAACTTTTTTAACACATAAATATTTTAGTACCACCATTTGTTGGATACATGTATAATGTATTTATTGTAAATTGTATGTACGATATATGCCCACCTGTATGGAGTTTTTATGTTCTGTCAATGGTACTTGCACAGTTTCGTACAAACTCCAAAAATAAGACTGAAGACTGTGTCCAGTACAGGGTGTTCCCCTCTCGCCCAAAGTCAGCCGGGATAGGCTCCAGCTTATCCGTGAAAATGGAGGAATTGTTTTCTCAAATTCATTACCTATAGTAATTCTGATTATTTTGTGCAAAAGTAGTATTGTGCGTTTTATTATCAAAGTGATGTCCAAGGTTGAAAAATGACAAATTAAGTAATCGTCCTTGCTCACACACACTGCATAAAGACTTTCACCTCATTTTCTCCTCCTTTTTTCTACTCGTCCTCCATTAATCCCTCGACACTCCATCCCCTCACTTCCTCTTTCAACATCCGACCTGTATTACTGTATTATTAGGCTGAGGAGGAGCATTTTGGCGCTTGCCCAGCTTTGCCCTAGTGTGAAGTGGAGATGTTAATTAAATCATTCATTTGCTTCAGATTAATTAGTGTTATGCTACTTTTAAGCTAAACCATTGCTAATCAGATTAGTGTGCGCTAAGGCCGAGGCTAAGGCAGATGGATTCGAACGGAGCTCACTTTGAAGTCTTGCACTGTGTGTGGATAGTTACTGAGGAAGAGAAGGGGAAGCATAACATTCTTCCTTTTTCTTTTTCTCTGTTATTTTAAACACCACAAAATGTTCAAATGATTGGTGCTTGCTGCTTTCATGTGTGGATGCATCTTACTTTCCTTAATTTGTTGTTTGCATACACACACGCACGCACACACACGCACGCACACGCACACACACGCACGCACGCGCACCCCCCCACACACACACACGTTTAGTTCCTTTCATCAGCCGCCTCTTCTCAGGTGTTAAAGGTTATTTGTCCCCATTTTTACTTCTAATGATTTTTTTCCCACTCAAATTCAACATACTAAATGACGGGGGCGGGGCATCTAATTTTGTATTTCCAAATTCCTTCTCAACGAAGCATTCGTGGTTGTACGTTGGTCCTACATCCACAAAAATTGGAAGGCATATGTAACAGCCCACGATGTACAAAAACATCTTTTGGAGCCTCAGGCTAAACCTAACACTAAGTCTGCTTGATTTGCTTTCGAAATTGACACGATTTTTTTACCCTTCATAGAAAGCAATCACATTTTAACAAAGTCCTCCTACAGAATTAATCAGATCATCTTCAAACGAGTTTCATCTAAAGATGTTTGAAATGAAACGTTATTGAAAACTTTTTATTTTGTTGCATGCAGTTCCTATGGTGATACACTTTTTGCAAAGAAAAATAATGTTGTTTTTGAGGGTCTAAACTTGGTTGTAAACTCATGAAACTTTGCAAATACATCAGACCAGGCATAAAATCAATATTTTACAGATTTATTGTGTGATTTTCAATAAATGGCTCAATAGGGAGGCATAAGATTTTTTAAGATCCGCTAATCAAACATTATTGGCAGTTCCAGAGTCCAAGTTAAAAACTAAGGGTGATTGAGCTTTTGTTTTTAAGGCCCCGAGACTCTGGAACAGCATTCCTAACCATATTAGAAATGTGGAGTTTGCTCGTTGTATTTTAATCTTCTTATGTCTACTTGTTTAACTGCCTGATGGCTTTTATGTGTTTCTAGTTTATTTGTTTGTAAAGCACCTTGTGCTGTGTTTCTTGAAATATATATAATTATTATTATTAACATTATTATTATTATACGTAATAGCAGCACACACAAAAAAAAAAGTATTTCATAGCCATATGCCTAACCGGGAAGTCAGGAAGACATGAAGTCTGCCATTTTGCATTTATTTTTTAATTGGGTGCCATTTGTGTCTTCTTATAGATCATATTTTAACGAACTGCTCCAACAGAATTTATCTGATCGTCTTACAACTTTGAGTGTCACTCTCATCTAAAGATGTTTAAGATGAAAAGTCAACAAAACAAAAAAAGTACACTGTTGCCGACGCAATGCACTCTTTGCAGATAAAAATAATGCTGTTTTTGAGTGTTTAAACATGGGCGAAAATTCACGAAACGTTGCACACACATAAGACCTGGCTATACAGTACATTTATATTTTAAAGGGTTTTTGTCGTATGTGACATTACCCCAACGGCGGGGTGGCGAGGGCCCTTTATAGCTGCTCGCAGCTCTAGTTTTTATTATGTTTGTTTTTTGACTGAACATCATTAATATTTACCATACACCGTGACCTCCTGGCCAACAATCTGAATTGTCTATTAAATCAGATGCTTTAGGTGTTTTTTGTTTTTTTGTTTTTAGTACATGCCTGTGAAAAAGGAAGTATGTCTGTTAATCACATCATTGTCTTCAATGTTTTTCTTTCACTCTGTTTTGCTTTCCAGCCCACCTGTATAAGTGCAGGGCACTGCGGGATAGCTGTGGCATGTGTCTGAAAGCAGACCCCCGGTTCGAGTGTGGGTGGTGTGTCCAGGACAAGAAGTGCTCCCTCAGGCAGGAATGTACTATTGGCGGCAATTCCCACCTTCCGTTGCAGTTGGTTGATGGGGGAGGATGGATGCATGCTGCATCTGGAAACAGCCGGTGCACCCACCCCAAGATCACCAAGGTAAAACTAAAATGCAAGATATGACTAGAGACCTAAAACCATAAAAAATGATAAACATATTGCACTAATTCTTACTAAATGCTCTTCAGACCTATCCTGAATTTAAAATTACATAAACTTGTGCAGCCTTCCATATACAGTAAGTGTACCTGAAACATATTCATATTTCAGTACAGTACACTTACTTCTTCAATCAGTCAAACTTAAGCTATCGTTATTTATGACGAGCATTGGAAGACACCAATATTAACCAAAGCAAAGTGGCCTCATTCAGTAATCACATCGCCATCGTTTAAAGGGTGTACTGTACCTGCAGAGATCCAAGGTTTGGCAACTTTGATAGGCAGTTGCGTCATCTCTCTTTGATGAAGCCCCTGAGGTCAGAAAAACTCTTCTTGGTGTCCTTCACAGAGAATGAAATGTGCTCTATTTGAATGCGTTGCCATTAAAACAAGTACATGTTGACTCCTTGGGTTTGCCCTTGAGTCAGAAGCTGTATCATGACACAATATTACATCAAACTGGCACTGCAAAGGAAAGACTGATTGATGTTTATTTGATTGTGGTTTTCTTTTTAAACAGTCTTCTTTCTTTTTGGAACACCATCATTTTTCTCTTTTGCCCCTTTAATTTCTTGGTATAGCCTACCAATCGCAGTACACAGTAAGGCGGAGCTAAAAACACTCTGTCTCTTGATTGGTTGGATGATCTGTGCTGTTAAAGTAGGATGTACTGAACCCCTTTTACTAAGATGAGTGTGATCAAAGAAAGGAATTGACAATACTCTTATATTTTCTAATTTGTGTTGTTTAGGTACAAATTAGATTGGTTAGGCAATTGTATAGGTTAGGTACAATATTTGTAGGTGTACTACCCGGCTTTATAATTGGGCATGCTCGCCTGCCATTCGTCCACTGACGTCACCGCATTCTGCAATCATAATGCACCACTGTTAGGGTCGAGTTTTCCGGTATAGACTACATCCTCAGCATGCATGCTGCATATTGATATTGACTTTGGATCTTCAAGTAGAGACTGTCTGAAAAGTGGCCCATAATTCCATGAGGCAAGAGTAATGTGTTTTTATTTGCTCGTAATAGTGCAAGGAGAGTGAAACTAGCAGCGATAAATGCCTTGAAGAGTTATGACAGCAAAAAGTAACAGACTTTTTCTGAAGAGAATAGTAAATATTTTCTTGACGAATAGTTTCTTATGGAGACTTTTGTTCAAGAACTAGTACTGTAATTGAGGACATTGTAAATACTGTAAATGTTTCACCACCATCTTTATATGAACAATGAATGGCAGTCAGTCATCTAATTAGGGCTGTGCAATTAATCGAAATTCAATTACGATTTCTATTATTACCCTCCACGGTTACAAAATTGCCATAATCGTACAAAAATTATTATTAATTACCATTACGTCATCACCGGAGGAGTATCCTGCATATGGTGTCCAGACGGACGCTTACGGGGCGCGTATTGAAATGTTTCCACTCTGGAGCCCGGTTTGAAAAGTGACCGGTTTCAAGCTCCGAAACCGCACCATCATGTGGGACGAACGACTTAAACAGTAAGAAACTTGTGAGGATACATTGAAACGGGCTTTTGTGTGGATGGGGCCTAAAATCCAGCCAAAACCACACAGATCATATCAATGATCGTCTAAACATTCTTTGATTAGGTCTTGTAATATAAATGCATTTATGTATTTATGTAATGCAGCGATGTATTTAAATGTCTCTCTGTTTTAATGAAGGGACATGACTAGACTAAACTCAACCCTTAAAGAGTTAAAAGTATACTGCTATTTATCTGTGCCAAAATGAGCATACCCACACTGCAGTCTGTTCTGCCAAGCAGTACAGGGCAATGGACAGATTATACATAATTACTTTGTGATGCTTGTTAAGGATGAGGCATGTGTAAGCATGTTCCTGGTTCAGCGTGTGTACGTGTTGGTGGTAACCACCATCCATCCGTCACTATTTGTTTTGTCACGCCACACCTGTCCCCGTTACGCATCATAATCTGCCGTGATAAATCACATTATGGTTACAGGAAGCACCAGCGACTTTTATCCCACCACAGCCCTCCATGTCGACAAACCTTCGTAATAGCTTCCAGTTAAGCCCTGAGATGTCATTTGGGTTTTGTTCAGATTTTGTTTTTCATGGACTTGTTTATTTAACAAATACCAACATATGTCTTCATTTCATCGTGAATCCTGGATCGATAGGTCTGTCTGGAGTGTGTTTAATATGTCTGACTTCCAGTGTATTAATGTGACGCCTCATTGAAAGGTCACGTTACAGGCATCATTGGAGACCAAATTGGACTATTTTTAACACTGAATTAAGATGAGCGTGTATGTGTGGCCATACATTGAACACTCTGCCTTTCTTTGTGCAGTTGTTTCCTGACACAGGGCCCCGCCAAGGGGGAACCAGGGTGACCATCCTCGGAGAAAATTTGGGTCTACACTTCAGGGACATCCAGATGGGTGTCAGGTTAGGCAAGGTTCCCTGCATCCCCATTGAAGCAGAGTACCTGAGTGCCGAGAGGTAAATTGAAGGACAGACTCTTACATTGTATGTACCGTTATTAAAGTACAATCACAAAGGTGTATTTGGCTTGTCTTAATTTAGAATTGGTCAAGAGTCAGTGCGTTTTCATAATGATGTATGATTCAGTTCTGCTTCCAGCTCTGTCCTCAGCTACTATCTGTAGGACTGGTTGCCAAGCAGTCACAGGACACGCATAGACAAAAACAACCATTCACATTCACATTTGCACCTATGAGCAATTTAGAGTTTTCACTTCACCTATAATGCATGTTTTTAGAATGTGGGAGTATGTTTCTTCAGACTACCTGGAGAACATCCAAGAAAGCATGGGGAGAATGCAAACTTCACTTTGAAAGCTTCGAACTTACACACCATGAAGCAGATGTTCTATAGGGATGTAACGATATCCAAATGTCACAATACGACATTATCATGATATGAACTTCACGATACGATAATCATCATGATATTGTGGTGTCTCATATTCTATATATATATATATATATATATATATATATATCAACCTCTGAGTTTTCTGCTATTTCCATGCCACTATGCCAGTATGGTCGCCACCCTCTGCCATCTTGAATTACTTTATGAACAATGCACAGCATATGCTACTATTGGCTCAGCTGCGTAAAGTATCATAAGGTGCGTTTCCGCTGGTAATGGAAACACATGATTTTTGAAAAAACTCTCAAATATCGCAAAAAGATTTTTCATGAGGTTGTTTTTGAGATGTGTCGAAATAGAAGTATTTCGCAAAAGTGAAATGGAAACGCTTTTTGCACATTCAGTGTGTAGTAATGTGACCCCCGCCCAGTCACGGAGGAAAGGAAGTAGGAAGTACAGGGACGCGCTTTTGCGTTTTTTTCCACTTTTCTGCTGCTTCCTGAGGGGATAACAAGTATTTTTAAGGACAAAGCGATTTAGCTATAGAGCCAATATGCCGCCGTTCAATGCACGTTCTATATCGTTGCATGAGAAATGGCCGTTATACCCCGGGCAACGAGTAATCGAGTGACATACGGTGCACGTCCTCGTTGAAATCCATCCTTCCACACCATATATATATATAAGCGTGCACGCACACACAACACCAACACCAAATGCCCGAACCCGTCGATGAGGGGAGAGAGATGTTTTTAAAGTAATATTAACAACTCCGGGCGTCCGTCTTCTTGCGAGACGGGACATTACGAGAATTGAGCCACGGAAGTGAAACGCTCAGGTCGAAATTGTAGTTTTATCGAAATAGTACAATATTGCTTTTAATTTGCAAAAAACTGTAATGGAAATGCCGCTACTGTCTATGTAGTTCATAATCCTGTGCTTGCCTGAAGCAGGTGAAAAGTAACGTTTTTGATGGAGATGTGGTGCTTTAAATATGGTAGCATGACGACAACAATATTGTGGCAATTTTAATATTCACGTTATAGCGGTTATTGTGACATCCCTAATGTTCTAAACACTACTGTATCTAACTACGCTTCCCTGATCATTTATTTAGAATGATCCTGTTTTTAAAACCTATGTAATGCAAAATTGACCAAAAATAAATCCTGCATTTTCCAACTCACCCCATAACAATTTATTATTTGACAAGGCTGAGACATACTCTATATGATACATCAGATTTTGTGCGTGACGATAATAGGATTCCATCTGTTGTTCCCCTCCATTACTCCCTACATATGTGCTTCCCCTTACTTTTCCATCCCTTTATCCTGACATTTACTCCTCTGCAGGGTCCTCCACGGTTGAGGAATTCCGTTCAGGCAAATCAAACTATCTCTCGCTGGTACAGTTAGTCGGGAAAGGATGCATGTGGAGATAGCAAAGCCCATTTCAATTCCAATAGAACACACACTTCCGTTCATCTCCATATCAATATGGACATTCTGCCACCTCTTCACATGTATGTTTTTGTTGTCTTCCTTTAGTTGCACAGTTAGATTTTTTTTTTCTAACCCGAACACATGGTCATACATTGAAACACTCATTTATTCTAGCTAGTGTTTTAGTACAGTGGCAACGTACATGGTTGAGGTGGCTGAGTGTTCATTCAAGATTGAAGATTTCAAAGCACACAATGATGTATTATAGGCTCCTACATGTAGATGACAAGTTTTTAACCTCCATTAAGGAGGTTATGATGTTGTCATTACTGGTGATTTTAAATAGTGTTTTTTTTTTTGCTCGTTTGTGTATACGATTCTTATTATTGTTCAAATAAAAACAAATACATTTTTATTACAAAATAAATAGATAAAACTAACAACATACAGTAGCTGTCAAATCTAATTGAGTTTGAACACATTTGTATACAGAAGCTTTTAATGTCAAACCAAAACTTTGAAATCTAATTTAACATATTCTGATGTGTATGTCACTGTCAATTCTTGTCAGATCAGGTTTTAATTGTGTTTATATACCAATCTATTAGATCTTTTGAATGTTTGAAATGTTACTGCCATCCCAAGTAGCACCTTGACTGTGACTTGGTGAAGGCCTGCCATCTGACTTTTTTTTTTTTTAATAGAATTTTGTTATTAAACATTTTATTGATTACCATTTTTATTTGATGAGCTTTGGTTTGTCTGCCACAGATTAGCTGGGGCAATGAAAATATTCACACTAGCTGTTGATATAATGTGATCAGCTCGATTACGTAAACAAACGTTTAAGCTTTCACTATGTAATTCACTCTGAGCAGTTTCTTCCGCTTGTTGTCGTCCCTCCACCAACAGAATAGTGTGTCAGCTGAATGATGCAACAGGATACAGAGTACAAGAGGCTCAGGTGGAAGTGTGTGTGAGGAACTGCGTTAATGACTACAGGGCCCTTTCCCCTAGACCGTTCACGTTTGTGGTAAGGAACGCACAATAGTAAGAGAGGACACTGAGATGGTTTTACATTGTAAAACCTTAACCCTTAAAACATTCTTATTAAACAGTGACATTATTCAACAGTATAGCCGGTACATTGTCTGGACAAAAGAATTTGAACCTTGTAAAAAAAATGTTTTTAATCCATCCATAATCTCAAATAAAGTGGTATAATTGCACTCACTGCAATAATGGGACAAACTCCATATATTAATCAATTTTTACTTCCTCTAAGTCTAAGCAGGCCCCAACTTTTTTTTGCACCAGGAGCTGGTTTGACAAACGGACATATTTTGACAGACTGGAAGAGAAACGATTAAATTGTCTTTCCAATACAGCTCCACTTTTTTGTTAACACATTGAATACAGTTACATTTATTCAATTAATGGCTATTCTAGATGTAAAAACTTCAATTTAATACATGTGTTTGTTTAATATTTTCTCCAGACCCCATTTTTCACTGGCATCCAGCCTTCTCAGGGTCCGATATCTGGGGGCACCCGTGTCACTATAGAGGGGAGCTACCTCAATGCAGGCAGCTCTGTTTCTATCAGCATTGGACCACAACCCTGCCGTTTTAAAAAGTAAGAATATATTTAGTCACTTCAAATGTCCTTTGGCACAAATGTGTGCCTGTTTGATGCTGAATGAAAAATTATTTTGACATTTTTTGACCCAATAAAAACACACTGGGGACCACAGGATTTGAAAGCCTGGTAGGACAACGGAAATAAATAAAAAATAAAAATCTGTTTAAGTAGTTGTTCATGCGTGAGAAACAACAGTGTCATCACCATGAGGGATGAGACATGCGTGTACGCATGCTGTGAGTGTTTGCAGTTGTATGTCATATGTGCAAGCACCAGTATTATTTACAGGCACACAGCAGTGTTTTACCTCAACTCACGCAGGTTTTTCCTTAATCTCAAGAAAGAAAAAACATTCCCAGCTATCACAACAGTGGCATGCATGTCAAACGCAGGGATTAGCCCCTGGCTGCTAATCTGTGTTGAAGCAACTACTGTGTGCTAGCTTTGATGTTGCTGCAGTCCTTTCTGTCGCAGCCCCCTCACAGTAAATCCAGTTGATTCCACTTCACTGCAACTCCGTCTTTATCTGTCAGACCTGAACTGTGCCGCCGTGTTTGTAGCATCTTATCAAGGTTGCTGGCATGCACTTTTAAAAGGGGTTGCTATGGTGACAAGCCAACAAGGACATTATATATTATTTCACCTCTACGGTAAACGGAGTGGGGGGATGTGGAGGATAGAACGACATTACAACGGAATACATCTTCTGCAGTAGTAAAGCCTTCAACAGGTATGCACAGTACCCTCAATTCAAATTTACCATAACTGGGATGACTGAGAATCAACTCAAACAAACACGTCTCTACTGCATTACTGTTGTGCGGTCATGTCCTAGAAAAGCAGCCACCACATAGCTGTAACAAATGTATATTTTATTATATATGTACTGTATGTACACGCACACTAGCTGTCTGCATCATTAATGTGTGGCTACATCAATTGAATATGCACCAGTAATAGAACGGATATACACGACTCTGTGCTCATTAGTACATTTTGGCTCATTATATTCACATATTTTCAAGATTTTTTGAAGGCCAGGGCGTTGAATATTCTCCTCATTTCAATTGAGCATGATTTTTACTTACTGATGACAAAACTGAATGCAGTCAGACACACAACGAATATCCTGGGACAGACCTCAAGAATTTTGTGTTGTCCACGAGCTCCAGGCTAAAGATGACTTTTAACCAATTATTACAATTGATGATTATACTGTATGTACAGTCATGTAAATTGTTTCAATCGGTAATCTGCTGAAGTCTTCCAAGGTAAATTGCGCATTATTTTGCGAAACCTGTCACTATCTAAGAACGTCTGGACTAAACTGTATATCTGAGTCCATACAACTAAAGTTGTCTGCCCATCCAGGAGGAATGCTCATGAGATAGTGTGCATAACGCCAGCTGGCCTGGCTCCAGGAAGTGCACCTGTCTTGGTGGACATAGATGACGCTGACCTCAGAAACCCAGAGGTCAAGTTTAATTATACCGAAGACCCCACTGTGCTGAGGATTGAACCGGACTGGAGCATTGCCAGGTAAACTTTTGTCTCATAGAACGCTTGATTTTATTCAGATGCATTTGTATTATATTTTGTTACGAGCTAGCCACCACGTAAGACTGCTGGGAAAATGCATTACTCACTGGATTGTGTGTCATTTCATCAAATTGTTGCAATATACTGTAGGTTGACTACATATATTTCATAGCAAAACACATTTTTAGGATTTCTTTCTTAAGCTCTATTGCTTAGACAAGAATGAACACAAATATAATTGAGTTATTTCCCAGAACACTGTCAAGTGCATTGAAATACAATCTCCTAGATTGGTGACCAGCCAATCACAGGGCTGACAGTTTTAACCCTTTCCTACCTAGATGGTAGTGATGGCAAAATGAAGCTTCATGAAGCATTTGCGATATTTTTTGACTCCTCTAGATGGTGCTCTTGGTTTAAAGATAAAGGCAAGTGCAATGAAAATGGATTACATTTGCATTGCATCTTTGAATCAGGAGTGCCATCTAGAGGAGTCAAAAAATATCGCAAATGCTTCATGAAGCTTCATTTTGCCATCACTACTAGATGGTAGTAATGATGCTAGTATGGGCACAGGAACCAATTTAATAGCAAAAGGTGCTTGGCGACAGACAACTATTTAGACTTATATTTACACCTAGAAGCAATAAACGGTCTCAAATTAACTTAACGAACCAAGAGACTTGTCCCTTAATTCCATCGTTATCACTAATAGGGGCTGCAGGCTACATTATCACTTTGGTGCAGGATTTTCTTTTATATTAGCCGAGTAGCTACATACATTTATCAAGTCAAGGAATCTTTCCTGCCTGTTATATCTGGATGGGGCAGATGTAAATTCCAGGTGAGAGCTGACACTGGCTTTACACAGAGATAAATGGATGGTGTCTCCAGAGATTGTTCATCAGGGTCAAGCCAGTTTTTAACACCGGAAGAGGTCAATGCAGAGTGTGAGGTTGTCATAGTCAATTGGCCATTCGTGCTTTGGCTCTGAGTCTTAATTAAGTCGGCTAACGACAATCAAGCTTCTACGTTTCCGTCTCAGTTCATTCTAAATGCACAGCTTTGTACTATATATAGCTTTATGTAATGGAATTCTGCAATGCATATAAACTGATAAATAAATGAAGACATCCTGAGACAACATGAGTAAAGCATTACCGGAAGGGCATAGATAAGCCAAGGGGCAGGTTAATATTTATTTGTCATGATAGTGTCATTATATTATGATAAAATTGAAGGATATTTACCAAATGTGTAACCTTTTTATTTATTTATAGTTCTCATTGAAGCATATTTGGGGGCTATTAGAGATTTACTAGGAAAAAAAAGTACAAGAATGAGGAAATTATTTACTTCTCATGCCCTAATTCTTACTGAATGGTGACAATGAAGTTGTGGTGCTAATGAGTCTCTCTTTCTAGAGACCTTCCATATTAATTGGGTAATATTATTGAATATAGTATTTGCTGTTAAGCTTGGGGTTGATATAAGCCACCCAACAAGATAGTCAATTTCAGATTGTATTTATTTATTTTTTTCAGAAGAGATACCATTTTTGATAAAATTACATTTAACGACTCATGGTGTTAATAGGGGAAACATTTCATTGTTTGTAAAACTTAAACAAGATAACACATGAAAAAAACCACCTGCATTTACAAAAATGGAGAAAATTACAGAACACTCATTTAGCTGGCATGTTTCTGACAATGTCACCGTCACACCTCAGCTCAAACAGAAAGTATGACAAGACGATTAGACGTGAAATCACATTTGATCATCTCTGCCTCATTGTCTGCCTTTGCGCGCTAGCAGAGAATTGGCACTTTTGCTCAAGCAGTGATAAGTGGGGAAAGTCATTTAAAAGGAGTGTCAGGGCATCATCGTTGTACAAGTCCGACGATAATCCATTTGCATGAAGACAGAGCACTTAAAATGAGTCAGTGACAAGTGCTCATCTGGGATCCAAAAGAGAAATGGAGGTAACAGTGGAGGTTAGTAAAGCCTTTGTGAAATTTAATTTTAGTTGGCACTCTTGTTGAGGGAAGCATTACACACAGTATAATCTCATATTAGAGAAAGTCATTCAATGTGTTGGTGCCATCAGAAAGTCTACATTTACATTGCACACTTAAACGCAACCTCAGCATTTCTCACTATAAGCTTGCATTTGATCGAGTCATCCATATTGACAGTTCCAATGGACCAGCTGAATGCATTATCAATTATAATTGAGTGCAGAGACATAAGTGATGGATGTAAATGAGTGTATAGTTTGTAAAGCAGATGAATTCCAGCCAAGGCAACCGCCAGTAGAGGAATGGATCATTTAGCAAACTCAATCAATAACGGGACGCTGTCCATGATTTTTACTACAAAGCAATGTTGGTGGAAACAGTATAGACTATATAGAAATACATCACAGCTCATGGTACACAACAATATAGACAACAAAATTCACTTTTCTTATCTTACTTAGTCTTTACATTACAGATACAGTAACATTTAGTGTAGCATGCAGATATCAAATAGAATTGATTGAAACAAAAAAAAATATGAGATGGCGATGGATTTAGGGACAGCTAAACCATCATGGAGAATAAATGCTGTTGGATCACTTCTGCTATAATTTACCCAAATTGCTTTGTGCTTTTCATGTTGCATGTGTTTGAACTTCAAAGGAGAAGCAACAGGTTCAAAGTGATTCAGTACAAAATGCGCCAACAGGAGGAGAGAAAAAGTGCATCTGAGAGATGGTGAATAGGCAGTAGTATTTGATGAGTGGACTTACGGCAATGATGCTAATAGTGAAGATTAGATGTTTGACATGAAATAATTGGAATAGCTAAGATAGGTTACATTCTTTCACCCTTATACTAATAAGAATCCACACAGAACATACTTAGAATTTATTGGCATTCAGCTTTGGCAAATTGCAGCAACTACATTTATTGTAGCTCTTGCACATTATAGTGAAGAAATCACTCGATCCCACAACATGATAATGATCGTTTTTGAAAGTAAAGAGCAATCTACTAGAGAGCTAGGACAGAGAGAATTCTTATTTATAATATATGTAGTCTTGAGAGTGTGTGTGTGTGTGGGGGGGGGGTTATCTTTTTTTTTTTACGTCTACAATGTCACATAGCTGTACGTATGTGTGCACTGCTCAGTGTGTTGTTTTGCAGATAAAGGTACAACCATTAAGCTACCTGTTCTAACATACATACATACATACATACATACATACATACATATGCCCACATAAACATAATGCAAAGGCCAGTCTGAGAAAGAGGAAAGGAAGAAAATTAAACTGCTAAACTGAAAGAGTGGAAGCTGTTATAGCTGATAAGAAGGGAACTACTCCTTTTTTCTTTTTTTTTTAATTAAAAACAAATAAAATAAAAATTTAAAAAAATATATATATATTTAAAAAAAAGAAGAAAAAAAAGAAGGGAACTACTCCTAATTTTAATTTATTTTATTTTGATTTCTTATTGGTGTTATTACCTGTTTTAATATCCATCTGATAGGGTTCTTCTTGCTGCAAAGTATAAATGTTTTCTTTCTTCTCTGCAGTGGTGGAACCCTATTGACAGTGAGTGGGACCAACCTTGCAACAATCCGGGAACCAAAGATAAGGGCCAAGTATGGACAGGCAGAGTCTTTTCATGTAAGTAATATTGTGACACACACACAAACTCTCACACTCTACAGCCCACCGACCTCATCGCAGTACACAATCAGCTCTTAGTATTTATAATTAGTGCTAAATGATTTATACGATAAAATAATATAGGGATGCACCGAAATGAAAATGTTTGGCCGGAACCGAAAACAAAAATGAAACATGCTCGGCCGAAAACCGAAACACCGAGAAAAAATTATGCCAATTTTTACTATCATTGCATTTATTATAATTTATTATAATTAATTAAAATTCTTATATTATTATAAAATATTTATTTAGCACTGGCATTTTAACCAAGCACAATATAAATTGAAATGTGCCCACACCGCAGACATGTTGGCTAATGGTACATTAAACACCAAACGAGGGTTGAGCATTTTCTGGCGGTGCGATTGCACCTTAGTCAATGTAGTTTGCACAAGCGGGGACAGATGCCTGCGTGCGGCGGGACAAGGTGCGTCGCACTTAAAATCAGCACATTCACATATTCACCAACGTTTAAAAATAAATAAATGCATTTGTTCACACCAGCTAATCGGCTTCGGGAACGGACTGCAAAGTCACACTTGGTGTCCTGTACAGGTCTGTCGCCACCCGGAGATAGCGTTAAGTGTTTCCGTGTTTAAAACTGTTGAAAGCAATAGTGCTAGCATTAGCTAAAGTATTTAGCACAGCCACCAGGATGAAAAAGTGGAAGCCTTCGTGGGTCTCTTTAGAAAAAAAAAGAAAAAGAAAAAAAAAAGGGAAGGTGCTCCTTTCAATCAGGAGGGGAGGGGCTTGAATGCCAAGCTGGGGCTTTTGGTCATTGTCCGGAGAACAGTGCCAGCGATTTGGCCATTGATTGAGCCCCCACCCCCCCACACAGGAGAAAGAGTGGCTCACCTGTACTGCAGTACACGGCAGTTCTGTCTTTTTTCGACCCGCTTAATAAATGTTGTACACCAAACAACGCCCCTCTCCTCCAGTGCGCGCAATGACCCCGGGAGCTGCTGCGACTGACCGGTGAAGCCAGCAAGAAGGGAGGCGGACACTCACCCCCGCGTTCACTATTTAATTAAAACAGACGCTTGCTTGCAGCGTTTTTTTGCTTGCGTCACCACAACATCCTATTTCGGCCATCTTGTTTTGGCTTTAATTTTATTTCGGCTGAATGCCGAAAATGGCAAAAATAGCCGTTTTACACCGAAAATTTGCGGTGGTCAAATATTCGGTGCATCACTAATATAATAAATATAATATATATATATATATATATATATATGTAAATATAATATAAATATAATATAATATAATATCATATAATATCGTATAATATCATATAATATCATATAATATCATATAATCAGTGTTGGGAATAACGGCGTTGAAACTAATGGTGTTGGTAACTGCGTTCTTTTTTTCATAAACGGTGTAATCTAACTAATTATTTTCCTCATATTTGAAACTCCGTTATCGTTATTATACGTGAAATGCATTGCATTACAATTTATTTATTAGTTTCAAGGCTCGAAATAAGATTACAGTGGGTTGCCCAGTTATGTGCGCTTTTCTGGAAAGTTTGCTTCGAGTCCATTCATGAATATGTCATTTGTGCATAGTTAGAGGCACTGCTATTGTCGCGCCTCATCACAATAAATGTGTCTTGACAGCTGGAATGCGTAGTGACTTTTATTTTGTAGGTGCCTTGGGAAGCGTGTCACAATGTGTCTTATTTCACAACAAACATTTTAGCATTTAACAAAAAGAGTCCATGTCCCTAGCCTGGAACTGATTCGGGGTTTGATAAAACGTCTTGTAAAAAAAACCTCACTTTTGCTTTTTAGTGTAGAAGTGTTGTTGTTTTTTTCAAACAAACGAGGTGAACGGAAAATTTTCCTACATGGGGAGAGAGGGAAATATCTGTTTTTAAAAATACCCGGCTATGTGCAGACAAGCCTGAATAATGGAATGGTTTTGGTCTTGAATACTTTAAAGAAATGCTAATTGAATGTAAACCCAGTTGGGATCTGATATGATATCTGCAGACTTGGGTCAATTAGTGGACACCAGAGTTCAAAACTATCATGGTGAATTTAGCCCTTAGACTGCATGCAAATGGAATAAGATGCCGAAAGAAGTGAATTCAGGCCCAAGTGTAAATGCTTTTAAATCTAAGTTAAATGCTGCCCCCCAACACCCACCACCACCGCTATGATTAAGGTCTTTTAAATAATTTTTCAAAATGAATTTTTTCCAAAATCTTGTTTTAGCACTGTATGTTATTTTAGTAATTTTGGTAGCTATTTTTTATTTCTTTACTTTGATTTAAAACGTCCAACTCTTTTGTTGGTAAATGCTTTTTGTGAAGCACATTCAGTTATCTTGTTTATTAATAAATGTGCTGTTTAAATAAATCTGCCTGGCCTTGCCTTGCTTAGCGTTCCCCATTTTATATATTTTTTATTTATATGTTCATTTAGTTTAGCAGCAATATAAATAAAAAGGGAAACTACTTCAAATGCACTATAAATGTTGAATATGAACAAGTCTATGTGACTTTGAATTATTGACTTCATCCCACATCCTAACAAAAGTTACAATTATGAATGAAAATCCACAGCGCCGATATTTGCTTAAATTCTATTAACGTACATTATTTACTTTCAAACGAGCATAATCTGTCAGATTCACATAGCACAGACATCATTCTCCAGCGTCTCCATCTTAAAGTGTTAGAACGTGTGTTGATCACTTGTCCTCTTCTGTCTACCTCAGGCCACATTTCAAAGGTCAGTGTGCTATACGACTGTCACAAAAATGAGAGAAACAACAAAAATAAGGCATTTGTGTAAAATATTATATTATATAAATTCATTTGATAAAACCAGGAATTAAGTCTACTTTACACCTTCAAAATGAAAATACTAATGGGGGAAAAGAACTATGGTATTACTATGGAACTTTTTTTTTTTATGACAGTGGTAATTGTGCCAATATGAAGTGACAAAGAATTGAGCAAAAGTACAGCAATGTTAGCGTTGTTCGACTAACGTCATGTTTCGTCTCATTCACAGAACTGTACAGTATACAACAACTCAGTCATGGTCTGCCTCGCTCCATCCGTGGCAGACTCTGAGCTGAGCTTTTCCGAAACCGGCACCGGTCCTGATGAGATTGGGTTTTACATGGACAATGTGAACTCCTTGGTGGCGGTCAATGAGACTTTCAGCTACTATCCCGACCCTGTGTTTGAACCACTCAGTTCATCTGGAATAATGGAGCTCAAACCAACATCTCCGCTCATCCTTAAGGTCAGAAGACCACTTGTTATGTTTTCCCTTTTCGATCATTGTTTTTTTTTCAGTCACATGCACTTTATATGCATTTTAATTCGATTTTAAGAGAGTTTGCTGCAAATTCAAATACAAAGTACACAACACATCAGTTTTCCTCCTAAAATATATTTTCCATTTTAATTATGGGCAAACTATTATGCTGTGTTTATACTACATTCCTGTCAGCCATGACAGTCCCATTTGCCTCATAGTTTACTGTGAGATTTTGGCCATTTTTTTCCTCCGTATTCAAGATTTTCCTAGTTTTGTCATGGTCCATCATGATCTCAATGAGGGCCATATGGAGCGAAGGGGCTGCAGTCTAACACGGGTGCCGGCACTTTCCCTGCCATCCCGTCACATTCGTATGGGGTCTTTCATATTCCTCACACTCTGATCAACTTCTAACATTTTTCATCTTCTGTCAAGACTTTCTACAAATGAAACATGGATTCTTTGAAGCACATTTGTGAGCACATTTGTGAATATAATGTAAACATACCGTAGCATTCCTTTCAAATTGGAGACCGCACGTACATGTAAATTACATTTTCATAACGTTACAAATACATTACAGAGTGCTCTTCCTACAGGACGGCGTAAATCAGACGGCGCCAATTTATAAGCCACAAATACTAAACAATAAACTGAAAAACGATAAACTGACTCACATTGGCGGAGTCTGAGTGTTTTTTTTTTCTGCTGCGAAAAATTGTTTGTAACCTTAAATGTTGGTAGTGTTGTAGAACCTGCATTCGTGAAAAGGCACTGGCATTTTCTTCAAAAAGGATAAAAAATCACAAACAAAAAAACATAGTCTCAGCACAGGAGACTTAATCTTGATGTATTAAAAGTTATTGGGCTTAAGTAACTTAAATTATCAATTAGAAATGTTTTTATGTGTCATTAAAACATCACAAAGTCATTTTAATGCACCGTTTTTGGGGAATAATTTGCAATGAATTAGCTGAAAAAGAAAAATATCAACTTAACAATAACTTTAAATTTTTTGATGAGCATCCTTAAATGTGTACATTTTGCATTGTGTATCCTAGTAGATAAAACTATTTTTAATATGACGTGTCTGCATGCATGAGTGTGTGCATGTGCGTGTTTTCCTAATGTGGAATAGATGTTTACAAAGTTATGGAGTGAGTTGTGGTCTCCTGTAGAGACAATGGGATTAGAAAGGGGAGTGTGTGTCTGTGTGCTGCAGCGAAAGCAACAGGAGACACAGAAGCCATCACCTCTCACTCACGTCTTTCAAGTTCCACGTATTATTTCTTTTATAGATTATTTTCACTTACGTTCCTGAAGTTACTTGCCAACTTTCATGTTGTTTTGCATTTATCTTCCTCCACTTTTTCTGTTTGTTTCGCATAGCTCACTTCCCACCTTCCATCACAGTGCAAATTTCAAATAAGAAATACGCCAAAATGAAGTGAGACTTCTCATCCCAGTCATGCTGTGTTCATATAAATGGTGTGAAAATAAAGCCTTAATGTTTCATGAGTATTTGTTATCAACATGGAAATACCGGATAGCACGTTAGGGTAATTGAAGACTCTAAATTGAGCCTACGGTCTGTGAATGTGAATGGATGTTGATTTTGAAAGTGCCCTTTGATTGGTCAGATGGTCTGAATGATGTTCATTAATTTGCTATTGATGACCAGTCCAGGGTGTGGGCCAGCTTTTGCCCAAAGTCCAGCTCACCCGTGACCTTAATGAGGAGTTGCTATAGAAAAGGAATGGCTGGATGTTGTTCATGAATGAGTTTAAAAAAAAAAATTACCTCATTGTATTTGTCCTTGCCTCCATTTAGGGTCGTAATCTGATCCCGGCAGCCCCAGGCAACAGTCGTCTCAACTACACGGTGCTCATCGGAGAAACTCCCTGCGTTCTCACCTTGTCTGAGAGCCAGTTACTGTGCGAGTGGCCCAACCTCACCGGACAACATAAAGTCACGGTTGGTGCAACTTTCTTGGTCACAGTCTGTCGATGTTTCAAGGTTCCAGTAAATTATAAAGTCTTCTGTGTTCAAAAATAAAAAGGACAAAAAAATAAACAAAAAAACAATATGGAATGTGGACGAAAAGACTATTCCTGTCTTCTGTCCACTTTAATGGAACTTTTTAGATCAGATTTTAAAACATTTCTGGAACTGTATTTTTACAGATTTTTATACACACATGTATACAGTTGTGCTTGAAGGTTTACATACACTTGGAGTATATAAACTTATGAGCACAATTGTAAATGTACAAAAACTAAATGTTGCTTAATGACACTAAAATGTTATGAATTGCCACCAAAATTCACATGCACATCTCTACTAATGTCAACTTCAACCTCTGAAAATATCAAAACCATTGCCGCAGTATTTTGGATTTTATGGGCACTAAGCCTTTTTTCTCATAATACAGTGTGCTCATAAGGGGAATGTAAACTTCCACCTAATATAAGCGTGATTTGTAAATCATATTTTATTATTTCACCATTTTTTGCCCCTTCAATCATATATTTAACATTTTTAAAGTGTTTGAGACCAATTGATTCACTTCAGATGGGGTTAATATCACAAGCTTCAAGTTGAATATATTTAGTGCAAAATCTCGACACCACACTATAAATGTGATCCTTTGTGTCCTCTATTACTTCATCACTGTTCCTCTCTGTAACACCTGCTGGGCTAAGGTATGTTCAGACTGACCTCGTTCATGTTTATGCATTTAAAAATATTCCCATTTGACAAACTCAGCATATAATGTCACTCTAACCTTGCTGTTGAATTATGGGAATAAGCCCTTGTGGCTTTCCACAACAATTTCCTCTGACAGATCCAGGTTACGCTTCACTGAGCTTGCACACCAAGGTGGCTGTTAAATATGTAATGCTTAATTAACATGTTTAACTTCACAGGTTCTTCCCTTGCCTGTTGCTGAGCATCAGGTAAGCCTTGTTTTTACACAGGCAAAATATTTTTTAAGTTGGTCCAGAAAGAAGAAAAGTGTCACAGTACACTTAAAATGTTGAGTTGAATGCGGCTGAAGGGTGTGACATGTCCCAATGAAGGAACCTTCACAAGTTTGCAGATAATAATAAAATAAAATAAAAAACATTCCTTCCTTTTCAGTGCACATCAACACTGTCCACACATCGTACACACATCAGCAGTTTTTTGCTGCAGGTGCTGCTTGTTGTTAAGTCCCGCGGTGCACTTTGTTATTCCAACATTTTTTATTAGTTTTAGTCTGTGTTAAACAGTATGGTAGAGGGAATAAAATGAACATAACCTTCAAGATTTTTTTTCTTTTCAAATTTTGCAGACACAGCTTTGCTTTTGTACCCAGACAGGCATATTTATCCTGTTTACAGACTCCAGCTAAGCAGTCCTTCTGCTGGCTTGCTCCACACTACCAATAGTACAAAGTAGCATGACCTAGATTATAATTTGTGCTAATAGTACAAATTTGTGTAAATTACAGTCTTTCTATTCCATCCCATTCAACCTCGGATTTGCTCTTCAGTTTAAAAAAAAAGAAGGAAATTGTCGCCATGTCGAAACATTGTTTCTGTATAACTTCTTCAGATTGCCAATTTGTTCTCTTAGCATCCCCAAAGGTTGGCCTTTCTTCGAAAGTTTGTTCTTGAAAAAAAAATGTTTGAAAAATAACCTCGAAATACATGAAAAGAATCTCACCAGACCCTGTGTCCTATCCTACTGCAAATGTAAACTGGTGCTGTGGGTAATTGTTGTTGATAATGATTGACAGATTGTATACTGGTAAATACCCAAGATTGGGTGATTATGGATGTCCCGGTCACACTTTTTTGGACCCGAGTCCGAATCACCTCTCTTTGAGATCAGCCAATTCCGAGTCCCAATCCGATACTTCGGCATTTTATTATACAGAATACAATTTTTTTTTAACTATCCCAACACCTTTTATATGGTAAAGGGAGCAGTGGTTAAACTAAGTAAAACAGTTAAACCCCCTTTAGAGCTTTATTTTTGAGAACCTACTGTAGCCGTTTTAAAGCATGCTACTTAACACAAATTAATGGGCTAACATAATGTTGTTTTACTTTAGAAAGAAAAAATACAGTATATATGTGCGTGAAACAAGCCAACTACACAACAAACAAAAGGCTGCATTTATAGAGTAAACAAGCAAAATGTATTTAATCTTACCATATCCTGACTCTGGGTCTGGACTCGCACCAGGCTAGACTGCCGGCCCGGGTGGGATTTGGCGACCCCGCTAAGGACGTCCGACCCTACGGATTCGCGCTAGGCTAGGCACCGGGCTCCCTTCGAAGGGCGATCAGAGTCGGGTGCCGCAGCTAGAGCCGCGGAGATGGCACGGAGCACATCCAGAGTCGCCAGCACTTAATAGCGGCGGGGCTGCCCGGCTAGCAGCGGGGCTTCCTGTCAGTGAAGTGCAGCGCAGCGGCGGAGAAGCGTCCAACGCATCTACTGTATATCCTTTCCGCCACATTAAAGATGATAATAGATTATTATCATCTACTTCCTTGTTTAGCCCCGCCGCTCAATGACATTATGCCAATAGTGTCACTGTAGCAAAGTGACGCCATGCCGGACGCTAAGCTGTGTGGAAAAATTAAGTCTCACTGTTGCACCGCGCAACTCCAGATCTAATAAAAAGTTGTACAAATAACCTCATAGGCTATATTTATCCAAATCCTGATCGGGAGACAACGTCCTATTCCGATCGAGTCAGCTACCACGTGATTGGGCCCAATTTCCGATCACGTGATCGGATCGGGACATTCCTATGGGTGATGGAATTGACCAAATAGGCTTCTGTCACTATTGATTGATGTGTAGTTCAGCCAATGACTCCATGAACAGTGGAGATGCAGAAGTTGTAAACCTCAGTAATGGTAAAGAACAGGGTTGTCAAACATACAGCCCATGGGCCAGAACTTGCTCGTTAGGAGGTCCAATCTGGCCCATGAGGACAGAACACAATCGGCAGTGTTTTCACTAAAATTAACTGTTGTTGATAAATTTGCCCATTGGATAGACAACCAGTTAGATGACATTCTGAAATGTGGTTGTTACTCAGACTCATGTTGTTATTTATTCATTATTAATATAATGATTCATTATTATTACTATTATTATTATTAGTTATTAGGCTACAAATTGCCTAGCCCACTTGAGATCAAATTTGAGTGGCCCCTGAATTAAAATGAGTGACACCAATGGTATAGTTTTAAAATTCAAAGACAGCAGGAAGCCTAAAGAGAAAGTCATAGCAAAACATAATATGAGAGAAATATTTGTAGAAAATAAATCCATAACAAGTCCTAACAAGATGACATGACGTGACAGAGGAATCACAGCAAAGTCCTTTTCACACATTACTGTAAGTCTGAACAGTTTTTTGACACAAGTTCTGCGACAAAAACCAATGCAACATTTTTTTCCCCAAGCATCCACGGTGCGAATGATGTCAATGTCACTTTCATCACGTTAGTATCAGAAAGCCAACACAAACAAGCTTAGTAAGTGCAGCCCACAGCGAGCGTTGAGCGGTACTTGTTTCAAACTGTCACCAGACTGCAGACGTACATCTCTGATTCGCTCTGACTGTAGCAGACTTTTAAAATCACCACATCTTGCAGTGGAGAAGGTCAACCTCAGGCAGACGACACAGCTCCCGCTCTGAATACATTTGGATGTATTTCTGAATATGTGTGCCAGTACACCCACTCACTACCCCCCCCCCCCCCCTTATGCCCCTTTTTAAACTTATAGCCAATGTCCTCTCACAATGGCCTCGCTATATCTTTTTGACATTTGTTCCCTGCCAGCGACAGCCAATATGCCTCCAAATCCAATGACAGCACATCCATTTAATTCAGCATGATAGCTCTCAACGGCATCAAGCAGCCAGCTCCAAGGTTGGAACAACTTATTAAAAACCCTTACATGCAACACTCTTGCACTAAACCACAAAATGTCATGCTGGAATTTAAAAAGAATGATGCAATGTGTTGTGGTTTTGGTGTAGTTTGACCATCTTTTTCACAATACCCAAACAAACAAAAAATCTATCTATCTATCCATATATATATATATATATATATATATATATATATATATACACCCATGAGTACTTATGTATATTTGTGTTTGCGTGTGATTCTGTGGAGAGGGACGCAGCTGTTGCACAAAGATGTTCCCCATGTAGAATGACCTACATACAGGGGACCCCAATGGGTGTCCAGACATTACACAGCTTGTGTGGGTGTAAAGTAAGGACCCTACAATGTGTATGTGTCAGCCAGCCTTTGCGTGTCCCTTCTGACGCTCAGCTGCGCGTTGGCAGCTGCGCGCCTCCCTCGAGTTTTTTCGAAGAAACTCGTTTGTTGTTTTGGCCTACAGCTTTTTCGTTCCTCCATCACTCCTTCAGTCTGTCACAAGAGTAAAAATAGACACTCACTTTGTGAAAATGTGTCACCAACTTTTTTGAGATGCCTGTGCTCACACGGCACTCGTATCATCGGAAGATGTACAGTATTGTCAACCACTTTTAACAGTAAAACAACAAAAACTTTTAACTTTACTTTGATAAAGGACGACTGCTTTACTTTGTGAGAGGATGCTTACTTCCCTTTCTTCAACTTCTTTTTGTGAATTCTTTTTCCACACTTTTTTTGTCTTAACACCTCTTATTGAGGGTGCTTCTTTATTTATTACTGTCTGTAACAAGATCCTGCATTGCCGACATTCAGTTCATGACCATGGTGGGTGCGATGTGTAAATTATTTTATTAGGTAGTCATTATTTGTTGTTATCATTGTATTTTTATCTGTTGTTCTTATCTAAGATCTCATATGTGTTCTTTTCGTGGAAGAAAAACATGGAACCCTTAAATGCTTCCAAGGGTTCCAAGGGCTGACAATAGGTGGGGGGCTGTTGCCCAAGAATATTTTGGGGAACAGGCCTCTCTGCAGCAATCAGTACTTATTTTTGTCTGCAGCAGAAATTAAACCTTGACACACTCTGAGTGGCCTCTTCATTAATAATTAAAAAAAAAATAGGAAAATATTGAATTTTTGAAGTTTTTATTTTTAAACCAAAATATTCTTCAAAAAATGTTGATAAACAATCAGTACAGTTTTGTAGGTAAAACGAGGGCTAAATGGAGGGGGAAATCCCAGAAAAAAAATATGAGGGGAAAAAAATTGGACCAACAAAATCAGAGAGTATGCAAATCTGTGGGTACAGAACAGCGAGTCGGCAGCAGTTGACTGTAGTTTTAAGTTGTAATATCACCATTCACCTCTAGAAGGCAAACATAGTTGCACTTAGGTCTTATACTGCCCGAGTAGGCCTTTTTTTTTTTTTCGTATTTTACATATTTAAGAAAAACAGAGTACATAGTAACATTTTGTGAGTGAGTTAATTTTTTAGCAAAAATGCGCTAAATGAAAGTTTGCTGGTTTGTTGAACTTTTTTTGTTGTTGATTTTTTTACTGTCTTTGAATTGTAATTTTTATGCGAGAGCACTGGGGGAAAAGCTACTACTGCCATCCATTTTTTTTTATTTCATTTAATTTGATTTGATTTAGTGTCTACTGCTTTCAATTACTCAGTCCACTCACTTGGTTATCTACTTTAGATGTGGTGTTGCAGTCATTACTAAGTCCACTTAAAGTATCTCAAATTCTGATTAAAGCTATGCTCATGTTTGTTTGTTTGTTTTAATGCAACTATCAGCATCCATTTGCACTTGCACTTAAGTGAAAAATGTCTTTGACCAGTGAATAACTGCTGTTAACAAAGCCTGTTAGGTGCAACCAGTCTTGATTATAGCTAAAGGCACTTTAGTTTGATCATCACTTGACATCTGTCAAATATATAACATTTATTTTTGGCATAAAAACTGTTCACAACAAAACCAGAAATCCGTGAAACCTGCGTCAGATGTGAATTTTCAGCACTGTCAATATGAGCGGCTAAGTAAGCTGAAACGTGTCATTGTAATGCGGGTGTCCTGCTTATTGTCTTCTCAACAAACTGATAACTGCGTATTCATGTACTGTAACTGTTGCAATTGTCTCGCTTCCGCTAATTTGAGTTGTACACACATACATTACATACGTAGATATTGATGTTATACTTTCAGCTTTGATTTTTTTCTCTTCTAATTAGACATGAAAGTTCACTTACGAGAACTTCAAAGTGTATAATCATTATTCATTTGAGTCGTGTATCAACCCCCCTAGTGGATTGCTTGATTTGATGGATTCCCGCGCTCTGTGTTTCTTTATTTACTGAGATAAATGCAAATGTACTAACGAAGCACACACACACACACACACACACACACACAAAAAACATGTTTCACTTTTCCTAATTGCCATGGCTGCTTGGGGAGATATTTAAAAGTAGCTAATTACTCTGTTTGATTACTTTTATTGCGGGTGAATATGCTTTATGCGGCATATGTTTTTTTTTTTTTTTTTTTACATTGTCGCTCTTGAATAACTCAATGGCAATCTTTACTTAACATCTTAATTTTTTGCTGACCCCATAGTTAAGTTTAATTTAACATTATCCATTGGAATACATGCCTGAAGTAGTTATTTTATTATTTTATTTGATAGGGACAGATACAGATTTTTTTTTTAGCCATTTTAACAAAAAAATCAATAGCAAATTTTATGAATAGTTTTTTCAACATTGATGTTTCATGCAAGGTCAGCTGGGATGATCCAGCTGTCCTATGACCTTCAACAATACAAGTCATAGAGAACGGATCGATGGATAGACGCCTCAGCAACAAATAAACTACATTTTCTGAACTTTCTCTTTGGATCTTTACGTGCTCCATATTTGTATGAGCAGTGGTACATTTCGTCATCAACATTGTTCAACCGTTCACGATGGGTTATTTTTAAATCTCTACTTCTCCAGATCAGAGATCATAAACAAATCTGAAAAAGTCATCTTTGAGGTCTTCATCATCCACAGCCTGAAGCATCTCCCCTGCAGGCAAAAAAAAACAAAAATTTCCTGGCAAAAAGAGTTCACAGTAATTAAGGTGATGTAAGGCTCCCCAAGCATGCGCCTGTCAACGATGGGCCTCCATATTGACTACAGAGGAGATAAAAATTTCATGATTCTTGAGGTAGAAATTGGGTCAAACAACTTCTCTTTCATCAGACCACCAAGTTTCGATCTCCTTAGACCACCAACTATTCTCCTCTAACCATCTGCTGCTCTTAGACGAACTAGTGCCTGGCACTGTATTTATTTATTTTCATTTCGATAAAGTCGAATCCCAAGAGAAACAGAAAATACATTCACGGAAAAGCAAATAATTAGCAATATGTTTTTCCCTGATGATCCTATGAGCATTACCCTGAACATAAATTTCTGATATGAAAGATTCCAGCGTTCGCTTGCATAACATGGAACAGTCGCTTAAACTTCTGTGTATATTTCCATCATTAAAAATGCTTCTTGTTTGTTTTCAGATCCGAGCCGGCGGGTTCGAGTACTCCCCAGGTACTCTTCACATCTACTCTGATAGTTTGCTGACGCTGCCTGCCATCATCGGGATCGGAGGTGGCGGCGGGATGCTGTTATTGGTCATCATCGCTGTGTTGATAGCCTATAAGAGGAAGTCGAGAGACGCTGACCGCACCCTGAAACGTCTTCAGCTGCAGATGGACAACTTGGAGTCCAGAGTGGCCCTGGAATGTAAAGAAGGTATTGGCAGCGCGCAATCCAGATTTGCTAATTCCATTCCAACAAATAATGACTTTGTCGCAATTTGCATCACGCCACTTGTTGCGAATCATCACAAGTCTAACACTACTAATAAAAAGTTAAAACAGCAGAATACTTCATGTGAACTAGAGTTATTGATAACATACAATTTACCAATTTGCATGGTCTCATTGTAGTCTTATTCCTTTGAATGTGGGTCTGCTTATTTCGCATAAATTCAGATGTATTTTCTTCTTCTCATATTCTTCTCTCAAAAAAGTGTTTCAAAAAAAGACAAAAACATTTTCATGTCAATGGGAAAACACATTCTGTGCACTTATTCCCACATCCTAAGGAGCCCTTGCTGCCTTCTGTTCTCCCAGCTGTCCTTTAGAAATGTAAAAGTGTGTGTGGGCGGAGAAGCAGATAAGAGGCGGACTTGGAGGGGGCCATGTAGTTCAATCATCGGCTCGCCATTATTAGAGGCAGACATCACAACATTGACCATGTAAATGTAGCATATGAGCAGACATGAATAAATAGTTACACATTAAAAATGACAAAGGCAGACCATTAATTACCATATTAAAGCGTTGTAAAAGGTAATGCAGATGGCTGTTTAAATTCTTGAGTCATCCAGCAGATGCAGCAAAGTACTGTAGATACGACACACAAAATGACTACACAAACATAACTTTGTGTGAAAATTTATACAATACATTTGATCAAGTTAATAACTAATTACATTTAACATGTATGAAATTTACAATGCCTATCATCCACTGCAGCGTCACACAATGTAATAATTTCCTTAAAATGAAATAAAATGTGCACTTAACTCGATCAAAAATGTAATAAAACCCAAATAATGTAAGAATATCACCAATAATGGAATAAATAAATAAATCCCTTCCAGGAAATTATGACATTATAAAGTGCCTCGTGCCCCGTTAGTATAACAACACTAAAACTCTGATGTAGCAGTGAACTTAAAATGTTAATGATTGTTTAACAATAAAACATGAACATAACATTATTAAATATAAAATAACAGGTACAGTAAATTTAATTGCACCACTTAACACTCCCAGAATTCAGAGCAGTTCTAATCAAGTGGGCGGAGCTTACTTTGATTAACTCTCTGCAGAGTTGATTTAACACTACATAAAGTAAACTCTGTCCAATAACTCAAACAAAGACTTCCATTTAAATCAGATGGTGTTAAAAATACATTTTAGGAGTTAAAATCAACCTTCAAACATTTAAAACCAACATTTTAACACTATATTTTTTTGCTGTGAATTTATATGATTCTCAAAACACAAAACTAATTAAAATTAAGACCTTTGGACTGAAAACGAACATATATACTACATGATATGTCAAGTTACATAATCAGTTTTGAGATTAAAAAAAAAAAAAAAGACCCAACTGAGAATATAATAAATCCACAATTATCAGTAAAAATTTTATCACAATATCAGTCAGGATTTGTTATTGCATTATTAGTGAAAATAAAACATTATTGGGATACATTATAGGGTGCTACATTTGCTGCAACAGTAGTCAATGTTTTGCTTTTTTTTGCATGTTTTTTGTTTTTTCCTGAAGCTTTCGCCGAACTTCAGACAGATATTCATGAGCTAACACAAGAACTGGACGGTGCTGGAATTCCCTTCTTGGACTATCGGACGTACGCCATGAGAGTGTTGTTCCCAGGCATTGAGGACCACCCAGTGCTCAAGGAGATGGAGGTACGGGTCAGTACACCACCATCTCATCTTCAAATTAAACCATACTAACATGGGATGGAAACAGCGTATGGGCTGCTGCACTGATTAACAAACATTAATTTGCATCATTTATCAATATGCTCGCTACATGCATGTAGGAGTATACTTTTTTCTTTTTCTTTTTATGAAAGCGATGTACATAGTAGCCATTATCCAATAATACTAGATACGAGAGACTGTTAAATCTGAGGTTAGAGGCAAGATGTAAGTTGCACTTTGTTCATCTTAATTACATATCCTGTACTTCATCCTAATGTATTCAGTTTCCTCTGTGAATGCAAATGAGTAGTCTCATCATTAGTGGGATCTCAGGGGACAGGCACACACCATATTCTCGTCTTAGTTCAGGGACGAAGGGTTGCCCGCGTCTGACAGAAAAGAAACATCAATAAACCTGCTGAAAAGAGAGTATACATTTATACAGGGAGAGGAATAAGGTCAAATCTGGGATGGTTGTGCTTTATAAATCACATTTTAGTCAATTAAGCCGTTACGTGCAACTGTCTTACTAGTTCACTGAACATGGAACGGTGCATCCTGATACATTGTGGGTAGACACTCGAGTTTGTAATCAGCGGCATGAAGATTTAGAATGTGTGTGTTGCGTCATCAGCACTGCCACAACATATTGCAATTTTCCAATCAACTGAGTGAAACAGGTTTGTTTGCTGACTGCAGTGACAACAACTAACAATTTGCAACAGCTTTGACAATGGTATGCAAGTAGGCTTAATGCGACCTCGGGTTGAGGACTGACAAGCATGTTGACGGACTTAATGACTCTGACGGATTTCAATTGATTTCTTAATGTATTTATGTCTAACATGTAAAGCATTAAGCCTCGTGGTGGATTTAACTTTTTTAAAGCTGCTGTCCACTGGAAAAATCTTGTAGAACTCTATTTTACCTCATGCATTCATTGAGTTGACTTCATCACCTTACCATGGCATGACTCATTTTCCTCTCTTATTGAATTATCAGCAGATGTGGGCTTCTTAATAATTGAATAAAATATCAATATTGAGTGAAAATGCCTCGTAAAAAAATTGCATTGTTTTTGCTTTTGAGAAGAGAGGCTAGGAAATAATTTAATTGCTCACAAAGCAACTTTATCATAACACAGCATCTATCCATTATCTGACTATAATAAGGACAAACCACTGTCGAAATTGTGGTCAAATAGTGTATGTTTATTTGACCATTGTAAAAAAATAGTTTTAAGAGAATTGTAGCCTTTAAAGAGTTTGGCAAATTGATTTGCTGTTTAAAAAATGCAGTCTGGTTGTTAAATTGAACGGTGGTTAGTTAATTGTACTTTATAGTGTTCCACTCCAGTGCTGTAGGTGGCCATTTATTGGGTATCGATAGGTAAAAAAAGAGGCCTGCAGCAAATTAAACTTGTAATCTTTAACAAATTGGGTGTGTTGATGTGTCTTAATACCCAAAGCACATCCTGTTTTTTGTTTGTTTGTGTTTCCAAATTAAAAACAGACAACAATTATATACAAACAAATAAAATTGACTTGACTTGTGAGACTACAGAAGTAGAACAAAGTTTCCGGATTTTTTTTTTGACTGTAACATTGTGCTTATCTGTTGTTTTTATTTCCTCCAAAATGTGTATAAAACCACCCCGCTTGTACCAATATCAGCCCAAATAACAACTGTCGACACACGTGAGGATACTTTTAAGTAATGTCAAATATGAGCGATGGTTGAGGTGAGGGCTGTTAGAAGTGAAGGCTACAATTATGGAATTGATAAGAAATATGGCCAAACGTTTTGCGCAAGCAGAACCTGGAATGGTGTGGAGTGAACAACTGTCAGCACTTTTAGTACACAGCTTGACAGGTGCTAAATCCCTCGATCCTAACGTGAAAGTAGACGTGTACCTATTAAGCTGAGGTATAAAGGAACGCTACGTGCTTTACAGTTAGAGTTCCTTTCCTCTGTATTTCCCAATAGGTTACGTGTGTAATCCAGTGGAAAGTAATGCCCTCATCTTTATTGCTCTGTGTGACGTACCTCTCCCCAAAGACACACCAGCCACGCCACTTGTAGACGTGCATTACATGCACACAAACAGGCTTGCAGATAAACACCAAACCTTTTCTCACTCAAGGCTTTTTTTTTCTTTCTTGCTAAGCCACACATCACATCGCAGTCAATACTTACAATACTTACCTTCGAGGGTCAGGAATCTCATTTAGCGATCTAGAGACAGACCTCGACACTTCATTATAGCACATCGCAGGAGAGAATGCGGTGCCAATAGAGGTGGAAACGGTGTGTACACGTGCGTGAAAGAGGAAAAACACAAAAAAACGAGTGAGAAATTAAAACAGTCGATGACCAAAGGGACCAGCAGTGAGGGAGGCGGAGCCAGTGGCTGACAGACAGGCGTCTTTGGAGTGTTTAGTGTGTTGTGCATGAGCGGTGACAGGTGCAGGCCAGTGGGACGAGGAAGCGTGTCACCATCTCTGACACAAACACGTACAATCCCGTCACGCCTCGATGCCTTTTCACTCCTTTCCCTGTCTTTTTGCTTTCCTTCACCAGAAGCTGTTGTGGCTGTTGATGCATTCAACATTTTTCAAAGTAGTGTCACCATTTCAGCAAAGGAGAAGATTGTTCATTCCTCGTTTATATATTGTAGTGAATTATAGTTCTCTTTTGGCTTAACCCTACTTTATTTAGGGGTCTCCACAGTAAATTGTCCTCTTCTATCTCTTCCTGTCTTCTGCATCTTCTGCTGTAACTCCAGCTATCTGCAAGTCTTCCCTCACCACATTCATGAATCTCTTCTTTGGCATTCATTTTGCCTCCTACCTGGCAGCTCTATTTCCAGCATTCGCCATTATATCCAGTTTTTTTTCCTCCGTAGAAACATGTTCCGCCACTGTCCAAACCATCTCAGCTTTGTCTCCAAAACGTCCGGTCTGTGCTGACCCTCTGATGAGCTCATTCTCGACCATGTCCAGTCTCATCACAAGAAAAATCTCAGCCTCCTCACCTCCACCATTTCTAGCGGTTTTCTATCTTTTGCCCATTGCTTCTATCTCCAGACCATACAACATAGCTGGTCTCACTACCTTCCTATAAACCTTCACTTTTGTTGGTGCTCGTCTGTCTCAGATCATCCTTGACACTCTTCCACCTGCTCCATCCTCCATGTTTTTACCTTTTTTGCCTATCCCCACACTCCAATTTGTGACCCACTTTGGCTCAAGAGTGTGGATGTCGCAAGGGTTAGTCTTGAGTTATGAACAAAAACATGGTTGTTGTTTTTTTATTTTGAGATTTTGAAAATTCCCTATTTAAGGTCTCTATTTTCATTTCCCAGCAGCCCAAGAGTTAAAATTGTCGTGAAATTATGTTCAAATAAGTAATTAGTAGACGATGTGCATCTTGACTTGGCAGCCGGAAAGAAAAAGAAAGGTTGGAATGCGAAGAACAACATGGAGAAGGACCGATACCAATAAAAGTCGGGAAAAAAAACACCACGTCAACCTGCGGCATGAAATCGAACTGAAGACACACAGCCGTATTTTGAGCTCAAGCCATTGACTAAATTAATTAATAGTCAAATTAATTAAAACGTTTATGATATCCATGATAAAATATCAATAAATGTTCTTGTTACAGGCCACACCACATAGCAAATAACCCTTTTTATTGACAAACATTTTTAAAATAAATGTTCCCATTTGACCTCTTAAAAAAACGCGTGCACACAGTAGTAGTAGTGCTGACGAATCAAAAGATTAATTGTAGGCTTCATGGTGTATTCAAAATTGAGGCTGAATCACCATTTTTGGCAGATTTCAACATCTCGGATGATGTCCTTACCTGCTATTGGATTTAACTTGCCAGTGGACTTTCAACAGTTCCTGAAGGTTTTGGGCCAATACTGTTTTCCTAAGGTACTGGTTGCTATGGACATTTGAAAAAAATGTGCCACAACTTTAAACGTGTTTTTCTCAAAATGAGGGATTTCAACCTGGCAAAATTGAAATTGCTTTAACTTTGTCAATCTTTAGGTACTTCCATGTGTTATATATTATTTTAAAGGGAATTAAGTGTAGAATTAGATGACACGAATAATCTCAATTTGCGTTTTTTCTTTTTTTTTCCTATTAGGTCAACTAGCCAGAGCCGGTCACATTTGCGTTAAATGGATGAGTGGTATTGTTGCCTTGTTATGTTCTTGGCAGCCTGTGAGTGCATTTCGATGTGTTTTGAATTATTTGTGTGGAGAGAGAGAGATCTGTTGTACCATGGCAAGTGGTTACAATTGTACAGATATATATATAGAGCTACGTTTCTACATGCAAGCCAGAAAAGACGGGGCTAATCAGGACACCCTAAAGTGTTTCCCAGTCAAATTTACATTTACAAAATCTCAAAGCATACCACAAAAAAAAGCTATATATACTGAAATAATGATGGTCTCAGCTCAATTTCCTCACACAGTTTCTTAAATCTGAACATGTTTAGTTGAACTCAAAGCCATTCTGTTGCATGAATGCCGACAGGTGGATGCACAGGTTAATCACACCTTCTGACATCTAGTGGAAGAGAACGTCATTGTCCTGCCTGCCTTTATTGATGACATAGATAGATGGACAAAGAGACTAAATAGATGGTGCACATTTTCAGACCAAATGACTGAAATTGGATAGCAAAGTGGTTGCAAATCACTGCCCTTTCGAGTAGAAAATTCAGGTTATGTTGAAGTTGCATTGTTCGAGAGCATTTAACAGGATCCGGCAAGTAAAATGGCATTTCTCTAGTCTTATTTGAGATTCACTGTCAAAGCGTGTCCAGGTTTCTCGACACTAGTGACAACCATTCTTTTCTTAACGATTTTCTAACGGGAACCATCCACCCTGCGATGCCAGAAAGGCAATTATGTGAAATTGTCTGCTAAAATCATTTCTCCGGTGCACAAAAAAATCCAGCAGCACAGCAAGAGATTTACCATTGTTCTGTGCTTGAAAAAAATATGTCTTCAAAAATGGTTCCCCTGCGTTCGATGTTTACTGTTGTTCTTTTTTTAATTGTCTTTTTTTTTTCTTTTCTTTTTTTTTAATTGTCTTTTTTTTTATGTGTTTGTCCATATACCATTTATTGATTTTGACACACCTCAAGCATTTAGGTTTAATTAGAGGATGACTTAACAGGCAAGATTTTGTTGTATTTTTTTTTGTCTGTTGATGTTGAAAATCTTTTCTCTCGGTGTGTTCCTTTTTCCTTCAGGTCCAGGCAAATGTTGAAAAGGCTTTGACATTGTTTGGCCAGCTGCTCACAAAGAAGCACTTCCTGTTGACATTTATAAGAACGCTGGAAGCACAGAGGTCAGTTTACTTGGTTTTCCTTTTTTTATTGGTTTAATTGAGTAGAGGAGTACTCTGGCGCATTGAGGAAGACTGTTAAGGATGTTGTCAATTTACGATTTAATAGAATAAATGAAATGTCACTGTTTTGACACATCAACACCAGTTTAATGTCACATTTGTGGCTGCACTTTTGTTACGTTTCGGAGCCTTATTGATTGCTTTGTTATGATTTATTTTCTCTTGTCTGAAATATTATTCTCTCAGATTTGTTTTCAATTGTGTTTGTACTACTTCAAAATGTGAGTTGTTGTCAACATAATTAGGTCAGTATTGCAGTCATGGTCTGCTTTTAAGAACAGGTAAAACAAAAATCAAGTGGAGGATTAAAAAAAATGTGAAAGGCTGCACTGGATATAAACTCCTATTTGAATAATTGTGAATCGAATAGTTAAAACAGTGACTGTCATGACAGGCAAAGCCATTTTAAAAATATTTTTATATGGCATTATCAACACTCAAAATGCATTTCCAGGTCATTTTCAATGCGGGACCGAGGGAATGTGGCGTCCTTGATAATGACGGCCCTGCAAGGGGAAATGGAGTACGCCACGGGAGTCCTGAAGCAGCTTTTGTCTGACCTGATTGACAGAAACCTAGAGAGTAAAAACCATCCCAAGTTGCTTCTCCGAAGGTGAGGAAGACAAACTAAAAACTTCTCCAAAGCTCCATAAACTGATAGGTGGTGAGAATGGAAGATTGTGAGAAAAAAGGCAAAAATGAGAATGTATATACTCTAAGTAAGGTTCTGCCATGCAAAAGGCGTATTTCCTGATTTTCTAAAATTCTTATTCCCTCCTCTAAATGCCCTACCAATAATAACAGATATCAAAACACTGATAAATTATCATAATTATTTTTCCACGTGACGAACTTGATTTCGTCCTTTCGCAGCCCTCCAAAAATAAGAAACTAATGTACATATGTGCTTATTGTTTCTTGCTTGTGGCAACTAGGGTATTTGTTTATTTGTATAATGTTTTTCCCTTTTTTTGTGCTAGAACGGAGTCTGTTGCAGAGAAAATGCTGACCAACTGGTTTACATTCCTTTTGTATAAGTTCCTCAAGGTAAGGCCAACAACGTTAATCTTTTTGGCAGTATTACAGATTGAAACTGTTGTTCTTTGAGTTTATTTTCACTCTCATTGTTGAAAGGCCACCATCTGTTGCCAACCAAATTAAGTCCTTAAAACATTCTTAAATTTCTGTTATTTTGTGCAGCGTCAAATGTGTCTTGATGTTCCTACCAAGCCAATCAGTAATATGCTCACTAAGGTTATTAGTCTCTACTTTAGTTAGAATGAAAGTGGAATGTGTCCTCATGTGCCACCGTAATGCTCATCACAGTATTGCGCAATAGCTCCCATGCTTGCATGGTATGCAAAAACAAGTTTGCCCCTTTTATATGGGGAAACTTTGCATGAAATTGCATCACGTAGAACGAGGTACTTTTGAAATGAACGTAAACTGCATACAAAGTGTAATAAAAATGTATGCATTGCTGCAACTGGTTGTTAGTAACATCAAGGAACTTCTTCCACATGATAGAGCTGCAACCATCATTATAGCTTAAATTGTAAAGGTCAGCGTACAACTTAATGAGGGCAGCATGTGCAGCAGAGGCAAGTCATGTGGCGAGGCATGCAAGTGTGGGAAGGCGGAAGCTGAAGGGACAACATAACAGTTATATGTGCACTTGCTTCTTCTCGTTAGCAGCTGCATTCATAATTGGCCCGGATGCTAACGAGCTTCTGAAAGCACATAACAAGAGGTAGTTAGGGAGTTGAGAGGTGATTGGCCAAAAAGCAAGCAAGGAAGGAAGAGACGCAGGAGTTTAGATGTCGAGCATAGCTGGAGTACAGAAGGAGACGTGACAATTAGGATGTCACAAAGTTGTACTCATAAAATTGTTCCAAAGGTCTTGAAAAGAAGAAGAATTAAGAGTTTTCATTGTCTGCTGCTAGTTCTTTCTTAAATTCTATGGTGTTTCTCGTCTTCTTTATTGACAATACTTGGAACTTTCTTTGGCCCCATGAGGCTTACTTAACAGTTGCACTCAATAAACAAGCACACAACACTTCCGAAATGCCTCAGACTCCACAAAACACTCAATAAAGTTGTGCACACATAAGGGCTGCTTTGTGTGGTGCTAGATTCCAGGAAATAGGTGGCCGGGTCACACAGGCAGGCCAATGAGTTTGGTATGAACCGTTTTCAAGCGTAGAAAAAAATCGAGCAGATAAAGCTAGGCTACAATTGTGTCAAGAAATAGGCATTCCGTGTATTTTTTTTTAGGCTTTGTAACATTAAGCACTCGCCGAAAGGCGGGCACCGTCATTGACAGAAATTGGCAGTTGACAGAAGTGCTCACCTCTGGTTGTAGTTGTGTTTGGTATACACGAGGTAACAGTGCATGGTAAAATTTGTTAAGACTTATTACAGATTGTCTAGCTACCCATGTGGACAGAAGTTCATGAATAATAATATACATGATTTTCAAAAGACAGTGATTATATTGTCCTTTTTAAACAAAACATAGCCTACCCATCCCTTGTAAAGTGAACCAAAACATTGATAGAGACGCAGTTCCATTTGTTTTGTCCTCACGTTTCCTTTAAAGAAGTGCTGAGTTTGATTGACAGCAAAGTGGAGCACTTTTGGTTCTCATTGCACACGCAGATTATATGCGGAAAATGGTAATTGCTCGCAGTTTGTTTAGATGTCACAAGCTTTAAAAAAAATGTTTTAAACGAAATAAAAAACCTCATCAGCCATAACTGCACACTAATAAAATGTAAACAAAATTGTGATGTGCACCTTCACAGAATGGTCACACATTTAGACCCACATTAAAATAACAAATCTCACTGTGACGTTATTCACAGCCATTAGCATTGTCTTATGACCAACGTCATGCTAATAAACCTTCAACAGGCAGCGTGAAATAGAAAGAGGTTTGATGGAACTTGAAGTCTAGGGGTGGTGACCCCATTGAAGTCACGTGATGCATTCAGAAGAAGCTTTTGTATGCATGTCGATACCTTAAAATAATTGCCTAAGTCATTTTTTCAGATTTTCCAGGAAACACAAAATATTGAACCATTTCCATCATGAGGAGATGATTTAAGAAAAAAAAATGACATAGGCAATTATTTTGAGAGTGACGATGTAGAAAATGAAATTCTGAGCTTCTATGAACAGAACCTCCTACGCTTGTGCTAAATGATAGCTGATTTTTGTTAAGCCAACAGTGTAGAAGTCGAAGGCCAAACAACTTATGATTCAATATTAATCATCAATGTACTACTTCACTTGCTGAAGGTTGCATCCCTAAGAAACTGTATGTGGGGTTTTTTCCTGACTATTGCTTTCGCAAGTTGAATTATGCTATATATGAACTACTCTCTTTATCTGTGTCCTCCCCTTGACCAGGAGTGTGCAGGCGAGCCTCTTTTCATGCTTCACTGTGCCATCAAGCAACAGATGGAGAAAGGACCGATAGACGCCATCACAGGAGAGGCTCGTTATTCTCTTAGCGAGGACAAGCTCATCAGGCAACAGATTGACTACAAAACGCTGGTCAGTAAACTTAATGTGCCTGTCTACCTTTGGCTCGAAACACCACCAATGCTGTTTCATTGGCGTAAAGGTTAACACAACAACAGTAGAGACATGGCAACAATAATTTCTTTATTTGGCCATTCATTTACAGTGGGGATCATTTGTCTTGTGGAATTTTGAGGTGTCAATGAAAGTCTTTACAGGGGAAGTCAACTCAATGTTGTTGTTTTTTTTACAATAATATGTTCTATGCAGCTTCAATAGTCTACACATGACATTCTGATTAATATTACATTTGTGGAATATGAGTTATGAAGCAAAATCCAGCCATTTTTATCCATGTCAGGGGGCGGCCATTTTGCCACTTGCTGTCGACTGAAGATGACATCAATGTTGCTCAGGGTTCAGGCAACGACCAATCACATAACAGCTCACCTGTTTTCTGAAGCTGAGCTGTGAATGGTTGTGACCTGAGACCTGAGCAACATTGTTGTCATCTTCAGTCAACAGCAAGTGGCAAAATGGCCGCCCCCTGATATGGATAAAAATGGCTGGATTTTGCTTCATAACTCATATTCCACAAATGTAATATTAATCAGAAATTCATGTGTAGACTAGTGAGGTCACATATAACATATTATTGTCAAGATATGTTTAAGGCTGACTTCCACTTTAAATCATCAATATTAATTTCACCCTTTTTTGTATAACAAAATACCTTTACTAAGTTTTGTTCACAAACAAACCAAAATAAAATGTAATTTAATAACGTTTATCATAAACTCTGAACAGTGTCCTGAGGTGTCCTGTCTGGTCCACCAATGTTATCAAATGCTAAATGAAGTGATCTACGGTCACCCCGAGCAACTGCAATAATGCTATCTGTCTCCCGCTCATATCCACGTGATTTTGAAGCTGTTATTTGATACATCTTGCGACTGTTTCCTCCCTCCTTTTGTTTCACCTGCCAGACGTTGCACTGTGTCAACCCAGAGAACGAGAACGCCTCTGAGGTGACCGTTAAGTGTCTGAATTGTGACACCGTCACTCAGGTTAAAGAGAAGCTGCTCGATGCCGTCTATAAGGGCAGCCCCTACTCTCTCAGATCCAAGGCTTCGGATATGGACTTGGGTAAGACACAAGAGCAAATTATGTACCTATTAATTATCCGCGATGTGCACTGCTCACTGTTCTTCTCAAAAAGATCCCAAAGGTGCGGCTCCGGATTTGTAATGATATGAAATCCAAGCAAGAAAATAGTTTCCACTCTAATCTAATATCACAGCTTGGCCAAAGTCTGCTGATACTGCTTACTTACAGCGAGACACTTTTCCCTTTGGATATAATAATGTAATAATTGCAATATTGCAGCTCTCAGAACCAATATAAACTGTTTATGCTGTATATTATATTTTTCCATTGGCCGCCTTTTATAACGGAAATGTTTAGTTGTCTGTTAATGTACTTTTCCAGTTTTAATGTTAAATTTAAAAAGTAATAATTTATTAAATGTATAAGGGACCTCTACATTGTTACACCTTCCATGTGCCATTTTAACATAATTGGCCCTGAAATGCATCCTACATTTCCTGTAATTGTCTTGTCAAGATCCTCAAGTCCTCAAACCGGTGCTCATAATGTAGGGAGATATATTTAGGTTAAAAAATATTTTTCACAAAACTCAACATAGAAACTGTGTCCTAAATCTCTATTTTCTTCCATTTCTGTTGCAAAAAAACCATTATCTGCTCCCTCTGAAGAATGGCGTCAAGGTCGAATGGCCCGAATTATTCTGCAGGATGAAGACGTCACAACAAAAATAGACAATGACTGGAAAAGACTCAACACTCTGGCTCACTATCAGGTACACAAGCATGAATACGGTCACCAAAATGCATGAAAGCAGCATTTCACTGAGCAGTAATAACATTCTGTTGGTTCCATTTATTGTTTAGGTTACAGATGGCTCAGTGATCGCACTGGTGCCGAAGCAGAACTCAGCCTATAACATCTCCAACTCATCCACCTTCACCAAGAGCCTCAGCAGATACGGTACTCGCCTTCTTATTGACTTGATCCCCATCTCTCACTCCGATCCATCTTTCTTTGGCTGCCTCTGTTTATGATGGCTGCAATCATAGCCTCCATTCTTCTTTTTCCTCTCAGTTAATGGCAATCCTTTTTATCCAGCGCCATCACCTCAGGCCAAGGCTGTTTAATGGCTATTTCCAAGCAGTCTGTAAATGAGAGGCATAAAAGAAGACACCTCAATACCTAGCTGACAAAGAAGTGAAGGCGAGTGAGGATGAGTGGCAGGCAGTGATGGACAGAAGTTCCACATCAATATGGTGTACAAATGAAATTGTTTAAACGACAGATAAAGGGAGAGATTACTAGATGGTAAAACTGAAAATATAGTTAAGTACAGGCGCTATTAGATCTCGGACCCTAAATCCTGATCCGTTATTCCTGTTGACATTGGCAAACGAATTCCGACTGAATTTGTATCTTTTGCAATTTTCTGGGGGGACAATTCATAGTCCAACAGAGGAAAAATCCAATTTGATTAAAATGGTAAATGGAGACAGTGCACTTATTTTGCACTTTATCTACATCATACGGGTGAGTGCCCACTTGCCACTTATTTGAAAACTTAATCTATTGAACTGTAAAATATAGCAGCAGGCAGCCACTCGCGTTCAGTAAGCTGGGCGCTGCTGTTCTAGCTCCTAGAACGTTCTTTAAAAAGTTTGACTTTTTAAAATGACTTACTTTAACCATAACTCCTCGTTATGGCCAAAGGTGGAATGACCGAGGTGTTGATACACTGCAGAGGAGAGCTTCATTGACCGCATTGCTGAACAGTTAATTCAAAGCTCATTAGCTGGCTAACTAACTATTCACATGCACACACATCCACTTCGGAGTGAAGGGCTTGACAAACCCGCTTGCCCCCACTTATGTCACACTTATTGAGCTCTCCATTAAGGGATAGTCCATGCAACAGTATTACAAGATTCATTCTGATTCGAGTTCAAATATTAGGATTTGATACTCGCTTTTCCACACTCACTTGATCCCCTATTGAAATCACCATTGTTTTGTGCACAGCCCTTGTACCTACATGATCTCTTATATTCTAATATGTTGCTGTGCCATGCATTTTTCCACCTAGTGTAGTACAACTACTAAGTACAAAACTCATTGTGCTGTCATATTTGTATCAGGAGCATATTAAATCCATTCAAAGCAGTTTCTGTGGACAGTTGTAATATAATTGAGAGCTTCACTTTCTGCTGCAATCATATTAACAGACAAGAATGAGGAAAATAGGTCATTATCTATTTTCATAATTTTATCTCATTAGAGGTGAGGTCAATGATGATGTGTGAATAGGGGCAAGATTGTTTTTCCCTGTCTACAGACCAACACATCAGAATGACCTCCATTGTAGAAGTATGAACCATCCATGCAAATAATCAAGATCAATATGCCCTATTATTTAGTCACATTGAGTCACAATTTAAATAATTTGTTAATGAAAAAATGAAAAGAAAATTGATAATATATCTTTACGGGTAGGTGTAATAATGTATATACAGTCAGTGTGTAAAAAAAATAAAAATAATAATATATATATATATATATATATATATATATATATATATATATATATATATATATATATATATATAAAATGTTAGTTTCACTTGTCTTAAGAATTTACTTTATGTTATATGTGTGAGTGGAACTCGTGATGGGTTTGGATTTAAAGTCTCTGCGCCCTGCTGACAGAAAGAACAACAGACACCACTCCAGCAAGCATCTATCTCTTTTTGAGCCTGGCCCTGCCATTACTCTCAATTTCTACCCCCCACCCCCAACCCCCACCCCTCTAACATACATTTCTCTCTCATCTCCAGCATTCCCATTCATCTCTCCCCATCCTTTTTCTCAGATACAGGATCAGCAGCATGCTCTGCAGATCGTCATCTCCCCTCCGTGCTTCTCACCTCTCCATTTCCGTCTCCCTCGATATCTTTCTAAACAGAGCAGTCGCAGATACGCATCTCCTTGCTTAGCGCTAATCAACTTTGACACCCTTGCCATGAATAATAAAACACACACAGAGGACAATGAGGGAGCGAGAGTGCCATACTATAAAAAGAAGATGAAACGAAACCACTATGCTTTTTGTGGTAGAGTTCAAGCTGGAGTAGTCATCTATTCTCTTTAAAACCTTTATGCATAATGTGGGAAGTAGAAGAACGAACTGGAATGAATGAAAGGTCCCTAATGTCCTTTGTACTTGCATTTGTGGTTCTAGAGAGCATGCTGAGAACAGCCAGTAGTCCCGACAGCCTTCGATCCCGAACGCCCATGATCACCCCTGACCTGGAGAGTGGAACGAAATTGTGGCATCTGGTGAAGAACCATGACCATTCGGACCAAAGGGAGGGCGACCGGGGCAGCAAGATGGTGTCCGAGATCTACCTGACCAGGCTCTTGGCAACAAAAGTAAGAGGCAGCAGAGTAAAGTAGGATTTTTGCAAAGTTCATTTTTGTTTTGATTTTGTTAAAACAAACTCTGCTGCAATTCCTTTGCTCAAGTCTGACTGTGGGATTTCGCCTAGCTGTGGAAAATGGAGGCTTCTGATTCGTAGTATTCCCTGACGTGTAGCTTGGTTTGTGTTTGTAAAAAAATAACATGGAAAACTGCAGCTTTACTGCAAAGTTACCCAGAGCCAAATTGCTGTGTGCATAAACATTTAGGAAACGCCACTTCACTTGCCTTAGCTGAGCACATGCTTTAGCTTATGGTGTAGGTATGGTATGAGGCAATTCCATTTTATGCATCTACTTAACCCAATTATCCTAGACAATAACTTACTAGTGGTTGGTACTGCTCTGAGTTGTTGCTGTGGTTTTGATTCACCACGGATGTGTTGTTTGGGAAGAAATATATCTATACTGTATCTCATTGATCTGTCATCTGCTTACAGTGATATCACATTGGCAAATATCCTATTCATATATGGTTGTCATCCGTAAATACAGGATGATCTGAGAATATCCCATTAGGCAAAGTTTTTCATCATACACTGTCATGACACATTGGAAGCATGCTGTTAAATGCAACCCAAGACACCGCCATTTAAAGGCTTAATGATCAAATTACTTCAATTTTTGAAACGTAGCATGATCTACCTCAGCTAGTTAATGGTGGAGGAAACGTCTCTGAAGTCAGCAGGGAGCATAAAACATCTTTTATATCACATCCTCAACATTCCCGTAGCAGGGAAGAATAATTTCTCAATGTCTTCTTGCCTGACTTTGATTGTTCAGATCAAAGCTGGTGCATACTGCCAATTACGATGGCTTACATGTTACTGCGGTGCTCATAAAAACTAACACAAAGTTGTGCTTGTTATGCTGGTTCCAAAAATTTCATGATATGCGGTTTGTTGAGAGACTGGGGATTTGATCATGCATGATGGCAAGCAATAAAACAAACAAAAAAAAAAGCCTCATCTCATGCATTTTGGCTCTTCTTTCTTTTCAGGGCACATTACAGAAATTTGTGGATGACCTTTTTGAGACCATCTTCAGCACGGCCCACAGAGGCAGCGCCTTGCCGCTGGCCATTAAGTACATGTTTGACTTCCTGGATGAGCAGGCAGACAAACACTCCATCACAGACTACGATGTACGACACACGTGGAAGAGCAACTGGTAAACGTTAACTTTCTTGCAATGTTGTCCCTTATTGTTTTTTTGTTTTTTTTGCTAGTCCTATTCCTAAGCCAGCATCCATTTTGCATGTTAAGTGAAAGAATGTAGCAGGCATTGAAAATTGATATCAATGTTTTCTCTCTCTCTCTCTTGCTTTCTTGCAGCCTCCCGCTGAGGTTTTGGGTGAATGTGATCAAGAACCCCCAATTTGTATTTGACATCCAAAAGAACAGCATCACGGATGCTTGCCTGTCAGTGGTGGCCCAGACCTTCATGGACTCCTGTTCAACATCTGAACACAAACTGGGGAAAGATTCACCATCCAACAAGCTCCTCTACGCTAAGGACATCCCCAACTACAAGAATTGGGTGGAGAGGTAAATGTTTAGTTGTGTTCAGTCAAACAGAGTACGAAAGCTGCAATATAAAATAATATGCCACGTGGTGATCAAAATGCAGTTTTAAGGTTTTAGTCAATGGTCGCATGTGAGCTGTTGGATGGGAGAAAAATCTTCCTCAGAGAGCTGGACTTGTTTATGGAAGTGCAAACAGGTAGCTTGAAGTCAGCGTACAACGTCGGCTAGAATAAATGCAAAACAATTTTCTGCTTTCTTGCGTCTTTTCAAATCAGCATCTTGCATCCCGGCTCATTAATATACAATATGCAAAGGGCAAATTCCTTCAGATTTTTTTTTCTTGATCCTCCTCATCAAGAGGAGATGGAAACGACACAGGTGATGGGAGGATTTGTTGCAACTGTGACATTATTTACTGCTCACTGAAAACAGCCGCTGGTTCACCCTTCATCTTTTATTCAGCACTGAAATGTTACTCAGCTCCAGATAAGTTATGCACCACTGATGCTTGCTGTAGTTGCCTTTCATGGGTGAGTCTATTAATCTCTAAGTAGCTTTTCAAGGCTGCTTCCTCCTTAACTCCAGGCGTGACAGTGTGAAGTATTGTGCTAGTGGTTACATTCTTTGAGCACAACCAAGCCAATCTGCTGATGAACAGCTAGTATATTAACAGTGTCTCTGGTAATAGTTACTAGGTGAATTACAGAATTACAAGACCATGAAGCATAAACGCACAGCCAAGGATTGTGGAGATGATACGGGAGAGGGTTAATTGGCTGTGTTTTTACTACTGCAGTTAACCTAATGCACACTGATTCTGCAAACAGGTGCTCTGTATTTATACTCTATATTTGGATGTAATTTTATTAATGACATGGGATTTGCTCGAGCTCCAAGAGAAGTGGTATAGAAAATGGATGGATGAATATTCAGCATGTGTTTAATGCAAACCCATTTTGAGGAATTAGCAAGCAGTGCTGAGTCTCGAATATTTAGTCAATTTAATCATATAACAGCTCCAGTATCTTACTACACTACCTTGTAATAAGGTTCATAGAATGTTTGCTGGATTAGTAAAAAGTGGTGTCCAATGCATGGCTCGGGGGCCATTTGTGGCCCACTAACCATTTTTTAGCGTCTTGTGGCATAATAAAAAATAAAATTTCACTTGAACTCCAATGCTATTGGGTGTGGACGTTATGGTTGCGACACCCAAATCCACGATGGGTGTGTTTTATTTTTTGTAATTGTTTCTGTACTCGTTTATAATACGCCCCTTCGATTCTGGATGTGTGTGTGTGTGTTTTTGTTTTTGAATTTATATATATATGTTATTCTCAAAAAATTATGTGATTGCCAAGTAAAAACAGATTTAATGACTGTCGTCTTAAAACTCATTTTTCGTGTTTTGGTCCTCAACATGGAGATTTGTTCAGGGCAGGGGCGGATTTACTCCAGTGGGACAAATCCAAAACTATATCTATTATCACCTTTAATAAAAAGGTGCGATGCAATTTTTCAAAAAATAATTACAACATAATCGTTTGATGGATTGGTTTTAGCGTTTAATAAAGTCAGTGGATGTCATATTTCTTTTGCATCCAACAATTTTTTATATTCAACAATTTTTTTTGGACAGCCAAATGTATGGTAAAGGTTTGGCCAAATTTGGCTCATAGTGAAGAAAAGTTATTCTCTATTGATCTCATTATGCTGCACCTAGTAATCAGAACCACATTTTGACAACCTAAAAATTATCAAATAAATGTCGTTTTTGTTCCTCTCTTATCTGTTGAGCAAAACAAATACAGTTACTAACTGCGCTGATTGTATCCTCCAGGTACTACTCCGATATCTCCCGTATGCCAGCCATCAGCGATCAGGACATGAGTGCCTACCTAGCAGAGCAATCCCGCCTGCACCTCAGCCAGTTCAACAGCATGTCTGCACTACACGAGATCTACTCTTACATCATCAAATACAAAGACGAGGTGAGGTTCCACTGTTTATTTGGATTAGCATTCAAATACATGAACAAATACTGTAGCCTTCATCGCATCACAATTACTGTTAAAACAACACTTTATTAAAGCTGCGCACTTTCAGAGACCACATTTATCAGGTGAAATGAGCAAGGTTACATTTGATAGCACTGTCAAGATTGTCAACATTTTGTCATGCTATTTTATGTTCCATGTTTTGTTTTGTTTTATTTATTGAATGTTGCGTTTTAATGTCTCATATCCTCTTCTGATTATCACTGTGTCGTTATTTCCTCTCCCATGAGTCACTGCAGCTTAAGCACTCGACTTTTACTCGCCTCTTGTGGCTCGTGACGGACAGCTATATATATTCTCATCAACCTTACCCCCCCCCCCTCCCCCCACACACACACACACTTTATCACAGTTTTATGATGAAAAATGAGAAGTTGCAACATCCTCTTTATCTCCTTCCTTCCTCTCCATCCCTCTATTAAAGCTGTATTACTGTAGTTGTGTTGGCTGCTTGCAGCTGGCTCCATTCAAACCATTCGCTCCCCTTCATTATGGTCTATTATCAGGACATAGGTAGCAACAAAAGCTCCAGTTAAGATGTGTTTAAGAGCACGCCCACACAACAACATGAATGTAGATGCGGAATGATACATATGCATCCCAAATCATCTTTATTCATTACACAAGATGTTAGATCATTAGCAGGAAGCCTAAAATTAGCATTAGCTCATGGCTTTTTTAATGTCAGGGTTAAGAAAGTTTGGCATATTTTTGGGGCAAGTAGTGTTTCTATATGGAGAAAAAGTAGTGGGGCAACAGTATAAAAAATATAGAGAGAGTAAGTGACCTTTGCTTATGACTGCCCCATCTTCTGAGTTTTGTTGGGTAAAACTACACTTTTCTGTTTTCTGAATGTAACAACGTGATGAATGACGCAAAAAAATGTGTCTCTCTTCATGTTCTGGGTGCAGATCCTGTCAGCGTTACAGAAAGACGAGCAGTCACGAAGACAGCGGCTACGTGGCAAGTTGGAGCAGGTGATTGACACCATGGCATTGGCGAGCTGAGGGTTGAACCGGCCACTCGGCTTGGATCGCCGGGCAAGAAGCCTTCCCGTAGACAGCGTTGCGCTCCCGGACATGTGAAATCTGAGCTTGTCACCGTTTTGAGCAACAAAAGACAGGCAAAGGAATTGCAAGGTCAATGAAGAGACAGCAAAGGCTGGAATTAATTGATGACTGATTTTTTTTTTAACTGAGCTGCAAACCAAGCCTGGAACAACCAAATTGAGCAGATACTCGCAGAGGGCAGTGGTTGACTTCTACGGACACAATCAGGACCACGGCCGAGGCGCAAATTCAACAGGCTTAAACTGTAAAAAAAAAGAAACCAGGATACTTGTTCCCAATTTGGGATTTTTTCATTTCCTGTTGCCATTTTCCAGTGGGAGCTCCTGCAGATGCAGTGTGACTCCTCATCAGGGTGGACACTAAGGAGGAAGAACTTTTACTGTGGGAAAACTCCTCCTCTGGCACTGATAAAAACTCCATTCCGACCGACAAGGAGTCATAGTCCAACTGTTTTATGTTTAAGTTTTCAAAACCCTGCTTTTGGCTCATTGTCGCATTTGATTCCATCTCCACCAAACTGCCTCCTCTCCTTAGTGCTGTGCCACTCGTGTTTCTGCTGAATTTGCACAACAAAGCTAAATCAAAAGAGAGCAAAGGATATATGAACACATTTATAGCTATATAAATACAGAACTTGTTGTTTGAATTAACAGAGATGTTTTGCATTTAATGTACAAATAATAGGTTTGGCAGGATTTGATATTTCAAAGTAGAAAATGTGAGAAAAAAAAGGAAAAGTCGTTATGTGCCATGTTTTTCTTTGAATGTTGTTTAGTGCAAAGAGACTTCTTTTCTTTAGATAAAATGTGTTATGAAATGTCATGATAGTGAGACTTATAAAAAATAGGTACATGGCAAAATAATTATATAAATTGCAGAATTGTTTTATATTTCATGAGGTTTCCTTCCAAAAGCCAAACGTCTGGTATTTTTTGAGTCAACCAACCCAGGAGAATCTAATTTGTCTTACACACGGATCCCGCAAAATAGTCAACTCGCATCTGATACAGGAGTAAGCTGGATTTGCTTTATACATAAAACATAGCAAAGGTGGGATACTACACAGTGAGTCATCATCCCATGTTTACACAATAAGATGCACCTGATGTAATGGATAATATAGCTCGGATATTGACGAATGCTTTCAATGCAACAGCAGTGGGAGAAGTTTGAAATTGTTGCCATCCCACATTCTCCATTTACACAGGAATCTGTTACCGCTTCCCAAATTAGAATATTGGCAAAACAGCATTCTGTGTCCAAAAGGTTGGATAAAAGTCGGCTCATGATGTGAATGACGGAATCCTTGCAGTTTTGGCCACACTCTCAAAAGGTTCTCTGGCACGTTTCAGTTTAGTTCTTTATAGTCGGGGAGACCGGGGATAGTTGTATCATAAGTAAGTTGTCACATTGCAATGTTTTTCTCCACCAGAGGGCACAACGAAAAAGTGGAATATTAGTTTTCTTTGATTAAATGGTCAGGGGTTGTGTGCTGTCGGAGAAGAGAATAGCACATTGTGAGCTGACATGAGTTATCTGTTTTGCACAACCCAAAGTAAAAAATGTCAACTTCATATCTTTTGAAACAGCCGTTGTACATGGACAAATTCTGGCAGCAAATCATGTGGACTCGTTAGAGGAGAGATTCAGGCATCTTGTCATGCCTCAGTCATTCCTCTGTTTTAAGCTAACTTTAAACTAGAGCAAGTATTAGCCAACATGGAAGTTTGCTCAATGACCATGGTAAATTTTCAGGATCAATGATAAACAATTTCTCTGGCTGTAAAAACAAACAAACAAAAACAGGAGCACAAGGATAATGTTGTCCTTGTTTTATTAGTTGCAAAATACAATGTGACAACTTGCCCCATATAGTGTGACAACTTACCCATTGGTGGGGCAACATGCCACATGTCCACTCCCTCTATTTGATGGCTTATAGCTCTGCACTGACACAAAGTATGAACATAACATGAATACATAAAATATACCCAAGACTTTGATCTTTCATCTGGTATAGATTTTGTTTATACTGTATATCAGGGGTCCCTAACTAAACCGGCAAGAGGTCCAGTAACTCCATCAGCCTAGTAGACCAGGGTCCGAACATGCAACAACATTCAGACGATAATTCATTTTTCTGTTCTTTTATTAAATTGCAAACGTGCTGTTACATTGACAATAATACATCTTGTTAAACTTACTCTCTTTCATTCATTTTAGTGCAAATATATTTGAATGTAAATCACAGTGTAACAAAAATGTATTGCGCATTAACTAACTCCTATTCTTATATTTGTATACTGCCTAGAAGTGCAATACGTGTGCTCTTGCACAAACCTTAACATTGTGATTAAGTATTTCACTTAAAGTGCAACAGCTGACATTAATGTGCCTCAAAAAGCATTTCACTTATCTAGTGCAAATCTGAACTTTTTGTTAACAGACCACAACAGTGGGTTGCAAATTATTCATGTTTAACATTCAATAAAATAAAAAATAAATAAATAAATAAATGTATTATTACCATTCAAAAAATAACTTTGGTAAGTGCAACTGCTTTCTGAACATAAGAGTCACATAAACTGCAAAACACGCTTATTTAGCTCAGTGTGAGAAATTTGCATGAGCACTGGCAGCTAACCTCTTGAATCTGTTGTGCTGTTAGCGTCTGTGCAATTACCCGTGTTGCACGCTCATACTGTCCTTTCAATTCATGTAATTTCTGTGCCCTCGTCGCTGATCCGGGTGGGTAATTTGTGACGAAGGTTTTGTGTCTTGTCTCGTAATGCCACTTGATATTGCCGCTTTTAACAAGAGCAACAGACTCCGTGCATATAAAACACACTGGCCTTGTAGCACTCGCTGCTGGCAAAATGAAAGCGTAAGCTTCAGTCCACTCATCTCTAAAGACTCGGTTTTCAGAGTCAACTTTTCTAACTTTAGACAGCGCCATAGTTCACCCACTTTCCCATAATAAAGCCTGTCCCATGTAAATAAGAGCATGCTGCCGGTCAAAGGACCCCGGTTCAATCATAGCTGCCCTCGCGCACGCCTATTCAAGAATGGCTTTTGTTAAGAATGAACGTATTATCGTACTTTAAAACAAAAAATGCTTGGAGGTCCGGATAAAATGGTCTCGGGGTCCGGGTCCGGACCGCGGTCCGCCAGTTGGGGATCCCTGCTGTATATGAAATATGGATTCCAAGAAATATATAAAAGTATAAAAAGTGATACAACTAGCCCCGGTCTCCCCTATGCCTTTTATTGTGTTTCCTTTGTAAAGGATCCAACAAACCGTCTGGAAATTAAGCTGACAAGTATTTAGTGCCTGGATTTATGTATTTTTTGTTCAATTAACTGCTTGTGTACAGTTGTAAACAAGCCCTGCATAGGAAACACAATCCAACACACAATCAAGGTTTACCTGATCTGAAGAACTGTACTGTCGAAATGAACTAAACCGTACCGCTTAGTAGAAACGTGGCTTACAGACCTCCCCATTCATTCGTAATATTAGACAAAGTGTCATTAAATAACAGACCTAGAGAACGATATAATTGTTTGACTTCTATTCCATTCTGCAGTCAAAACTGCAAACGCTATGATTCCATTCTTTAAATGTGAATGTGCTTTGTACTTTCTAAATTGTATTTGATTTTTTTTTTGTGATTTTGTTCAAACATACTGAAGGCCTTTCTCTTGCTTGATTTTGTGGTTTTATGAGGGTTAAAAAGAAATTGGTTTTCTATTTCCCAATGATCTGCTTGAGGCCTCTTCTCTGTAGAATTTAGTGGGATTTAATGACGAGAAAAATGTGTTACTTTTGAAAGCCCATGTCACTTAGAAAATAGCTTTTATCAAAATCTAGTGTTTATGGTGCAGCTTGTTTTTCATGACGCTCATGTTCCAATGAAAATTGTCCAGATGAAACGTTATCATCTTTTGTCCTACTAAATTTTACCGAGAACCCATCGATCTTGTTATGGTGGGAAAAATGTTTGCAAAAATGATGAAAGGGTATTCATTTATATGAAGCGGGCCAATGTAAATCCTATGATTGTTTTGCTAAACAGAGCACAAGACCAGACTGCATCAACAACCATGTGCGATGAATTTTTGAACTAATGGAGAAATCCTAAGAATGTTGAACTTGATCAAAGGCACAGTTCTTAAAATGACTTTGAAGAAATGAGAAACGCTGCAATGGATTTTTGTTCTTATTTCACAGTGCTTCTCTGCGTATGTTTTTTTCTATCACAGTGGCAAAGAAAGAAAAGAGGCTCTATACAAAAAAAAAAAGTTGCCGGATGTATCAGGAACCTTGAGCAAAAAATATTTTTGCAGATGTATCATGAACTTTGAGCACAGGACTAGTTTACAAAACATGTCAGTTCTTGTTCAACCTTTATTTTAGTCGAAGTATTAGAGTTATCTTTTCTCTGTCAGAAACTAGATAGAGGTAGAAGAGATAAAACTGGGACTTTTCTATCAAAAGTCTCTTTCTGCAAAAGTGCATTATTCGCAGATAGCTCCCTTTGATTTACATCAGTATACGTGACAGCACAGATTTTTCATTAACACACATTTACACATTGGTTCCAGAAAACACAATAACAAGATTCCACTTTGGGCTTTTCCAATCATCCTGTGTTCTAAAATTAGGCTGGTCAGAAATGTTTGTCCTTAATATAGCTTTTGTGTTTTTAACATGAAATTACTTAAGAGATGATAATAATAAAAAAGCTCAATTAATCAGGATAACCTTTCCATCCGTGCGCTTTTCTCATCCTCCGTTCAACACACTAACGTAATTTAATCCACAAAAGTTGAATTGAGGCAGCTGAACTGTGAACTGGAATATTATGAATGGTATTTCAGAAAAAGGGACATTCCCTTGAGGACACTAATGTCCAAATTCTGGAAAGAGAGGACCTTAATTTGGCTTGTGTTCCAAGCACAGTGTATTTGTTTGGATGGTGATGACTGTCAGCTACATAAATGGTCTGACCAACCAGTTAATTTGACAAAGAAAAGGAAGCCATGCAGTAAATAAAGGACAACAATGAAGGGAGTCCAGCATTTTGTGTTATTTTCTTCCAGGATGATCCAATGTTAAGCACATCCACCTCACAGTTCTCAGGTTGGAGGTTCAAAGCCAGGCTTTGGTCTTCCTGTGTAGAATTTGTATGTTCCCCTCATGCTTGGTGTGTTTCCCCCTCCACCCCACCGGGTACTCTGGTTTCCTTATTTTCCAAAAACACGCTATATTTTTGGGAACATGATGCTTTCTGATACCGGACTTAACTAAGTTAAATTCTTAGCGCCTCTATAACCTTTACACATCCTTTGTTTAGAGATATTTGTCAACCCTCTAGAGGTATAGTTTGCCTACATAGTTTTAATACAAGTGTAACAATAGCCTGTTAATGTAAAAAATGTACAACTACGTCCAACCCCTCTAGACAGTTAACTAATTTTCCCTTCATCGATGGTGTTAAATCCGAATACGACAGGCTAGCTAAGCTATCTATCTCCGTTGTCAAGCTTTATCTACCTTTAGGGGCGGCATGGCTCAGTGGTAGAGTGGTCGTCTCCCATCCGTGAGGTTGTGGGTTTGTGGATTTGTTTGATTCCTCGCTTGTTTTGCCCACAGTGATGCCAATGTGGTCACTGAAAAAGATTAGACCGAAGATGATAACACTTTCATGTCCACACTGTGCTGTTAAAAATCCCTCCCTGCAGTGTGTATTTAGCTCAGTTTTAAGAATAGAGTTCCTCAGTTTGGTGTCAGTTTAGGTTACATTACTGTCTATGTTCAAATAAGTCACACATAAAAAGTGTGCTATGGGGTAGTAATGATGAGGCAATGTGAAAACCAGGTTTACATTTGTGCATATTTTTAAGGCTAATAAAAAATTATGCAAAACACAAGTAACTCAAATCAGTATTTTATTTGATATTTAGATGACTGAAGGCAAATGTCAAATCAATAGATGCTCCGTTCCATCCCCAAAACTAAGTTATACATCCGATTATTTTAATTTGATTTAATTGTTTACTTATTCTTGGGCCCAGTGTGTGTAAGTATAAACGTAATTAAATTTAGCAGTAAGTAAAAACCATTGCTGTGCGGTGACATTCATGACTGGTGAGGTACTTCTGACTCCTCTAAAGTCCGCTATTAAAATGTGATCCCAAAATAGAAAATTGGCCTGTATTTCAATTTTGACTTTAATCGAAGCGTTTATTTTCAAAGCTTTAAGCTTCTTTCAATTACACATTATTCAACAATGTGGATAGCGGGGGTTGGGGGGTCGGGGTGTGTGTGTGTGTGTGTGTGGGGGGGGGGGGTTCTGGGGGAGTAGTTCCCGTTGATTTTTGTTGCTGTTTCTTGCTGATCTCTCTTTTTTTAAATGAAAAAGCATTTGGTCTCACTTTTATATTTCATATGTTATGAAAACCCCAATTATAAAATTACCCATACAGTTAATCAATTAATCACCAGGTGCATCATTCACATGAACAAAACGGCACAGGACAGGCATGCAGCAAAGCTGGAGTTCCCAGTGGAGTTTGAAGATAAAGGGCTCTATTTTCATGCCTAACACAAGTCTAGCGAGGCAACCTGTCGAATGCTGCGTGGAGGCAAACTCAAGTTTTCGTAAGTTTGCAGACATATGCAGTTTGTCGCAGTTAGAAACATGGTGGAGTGCACACAGCCATCTTGAATCACCGCCAATCATTCTGTTAAAAATCAACACTTGCATAAGAGGTGCATTGACTTGGTAGAAAAAAAGAAAGTCCATGTAGGATGCATAAAAGCACATTTATAAGGAACCCTCAAGCAGACCTGAAGTGTGAACATTCATCACATTCAAATGAAGTCGCATTCCCCTCAGAGGCCGTCCATTACCAGTTGGAAAATGTAACATTCAAACGTCCTCAACCTCTTGGAAACAACTTGATTTGACAGGCAAGCCATCAATCAAAATTAAAAATCCCATTATGAAAATATTAAGGGAAGAGTAGGAGAGATTCAGACCTCCGGAGAGAATCTGACCTGGATATCACAGACATCTTGTCTGCGTTCTGAATAAAACTGACCTGTCTTCATAATCCTCTATTCTTGTTCTTAAGAACCAGTTTAGTTTACAGTTTGCCATCTTTTATATTTTTTTTCTGCAAAGTTTCTAGGAGATACACATGCAATTTGTCCTTTTTTTCTTCTCAAAATGGTCTAACCTGTCACGGGTGATGTGAAAGAGAAGAGCGAGAATGATCAGCAGGCTGACTCAATGAACTTTGAGTGAAGATGTTAGCATGTTAGCATTACATCGATCACTTTACAAATTCAGTATATACTCCTTAGGTCAGCTGTGAGATCTTTTGCATTGCAAAGAACCTTCACAGCTCTATTTTCATGAAGGGTGTAACGCTTGCAACAGGTGTTGGTAATTTTGCAGATGATCGCAAGCCGTCCAATAAAAGGCTCCTCTTTCAATACAGCACGCGCTGATCATCTCGACACTGACAGCCATGTGGGTGTCCAAAACATCTACACCAGGGATAAGGAACCCTGGTCCTCGAGAGCCGCTGTCCTGCCTGTTTTCCATGTCTCTCTCCTCAAACACAGCTGACTCAACTGATCAGCTAATCAGCAAGCTCTGTAGAAGCCTGATAACGATCTTGTTTATCAATCAGGTGTGTTGATGGTGGGAGACACGGAAAACAGGCAGGACAACGGCTCTCGAGGACCAGGGTTCCCTACCCCTGATCTACACCATGAAATGCTGTCATGGTAACGAAATGGTCACTTGTAGCCCCTGATTTCATAGCTGCGCTACCCACTGGGGATGATTAATAATAATATATAATAATTATAACGATAATAATAAATAATGCATTCGATAATGAAGGTTTGATTCCGACTGTTCTCACATTTATGAATGAGACGAATCTGCCTGCGTGCCCGTGCAGCTTAGTATCTTTCTGCCAGCACGACGATCCATTTCACCAAAATAGCTAGAGACCGGCAGTCATCCGCCAGGCTCATCTCCATTGACACTCCCTCTCGTGCGGCGGCAAGCTCTGCTTGGCAGAGACCAGTCTGTCAAATCTGCAAAAGCGTAGCAAGCAATTGCACTCACACGCACTCAAATCAGGATCCGCCAGCATTTGTGCATCGCCTCAGATGTGCTGTCTTTGAAAAACAGCAGGTTTTCAAAAAAAATACCCAAGGGAAATCTTTTGGTCCTTTGTCCTCTGAGGCTTGGCTACATAAAGCAAAAAAAGACAAATAAGAAACAAAAAGAACATACAAATACATTTAAATTATGAAAAGAAGTGGAATGAAGTAAAAAGTTATTTTCTCCAAACCCCATCTCGACTGGACACAAGATAGCAAAACCAGCCAGGCAGGAGAGGTGTTTGTGCGAGCCAGTAAATTTCAGAGATCTTTATCTCCTTATAAAAAAAGACCCCAGATATAACCTTTAGCACATCTTTGTGCTTTGTTCTCCTTGAAGTCTTCCCCAAACTATTCTATGCTTAAAGTCAGGTTTTTAGAAGCTTTCTTCCTTCTGAGTGGCCAGATGATGGACATACTGCTATGTACACAAGAAATTGAACGTATTAAGCATTTTACTCACTGTTTTGACTTTTAGTGACAATCCATCATTATATACCCGCTGTTGACATTCTTCCTCTTCATTTAAAATACTTTTTGCTTATTCTTCGGCTGCTAGTAGCAAGCGCAGCAGCTTTACACCGTCTCCAATCACCTGGAGATGTGGCTGGGCCTTCAAATATCTCAAGGCATCAGATTACCCCGTTCATCTTGCGCTTGTTGTGAAAAATCACTCTCCCTCTCTTTTATTTTCCTCTTCTCTTTTCTGCGCCTGAGGGCTTTTCTGGCAGTTCAATCAACCTGATCGCGCTCAACACAAACACTCGCTCTGTCCTCATGCAGCTACGCCCCGACTTAGAATAAACGACAAAGTCAGACTGGATTTGGCTCCGGTGCTGCAAGCTCTCAGCTGGAGATTAAACTGTGCTAAGATTCCCTCTGTTCCTCCAGAGGCGAGGAGAGGATGACATGTGGAAGAGGAGTGAAAAGATGAGAGATAATGAGAGACGAGATGGAGAGGCTGTCGGTGAGAGAAGCCAAACGCAGGAAAGCAAGTTGGCCATTGGCCGAGGTCTTGCTCATCCTGTCTTCACGCAGCCTCAATAAATGATGACCAGCAGGGGAAATAAGATGGCACTCACTTTTAGCCTGCCTGTTTCCTCAGCGTCAGCTGCATCAGGTGCTCAATTGCCACTGATAAAAACTGCTGGTGTCCAGGAGGCCTGAAGTTAAACAATTGTCATTTACAACACATGCATATGAAATTGAAAATAATCTTTTATATAAATCCAATTTATTTTGGTTCTGTAAGACCTGGGATTTTTTTTTGTTAAATGTATATTGTGTTTGTTAAATAGCTATCTTGCAGCTGGAAAGTATTCTTTAGTGTACCATAAATTGGCCCAGGAGCCATTTTTGGCCCACTGTCAATTTTGAGCGGCCACAGCATATATTAAAATTGAAAAGTGACATGACCTGTATCGTTTGCCTGGATTGTACTACGAAATGTGACTCGGTGCCAAGGCAGGAGAAGAGCAAAAGACGGAAAAAAAATTCCATATGACATTAAAATAGTAACATTTCTATCTATAACACAACTCAACTTTATTATAAAGCACTTAAAAAATAACCATTGTTGCATAACAAATGTCATCCGGTATTTTGAGAAAAAAGCTTGACGTACAAAAACGAGGACAGTTACAACAATAAATACAATTTAAAAAAAAACAGTTAACATCATAAAACACTAAAACAATACAGAGTCTGAGGTCTAGTAGAATATAATGATGTGTCACGTCAGTTTGACTTTCGACTTGAAAGTACCTCTGCAGTGGAACTGCTCTCAGCGCAATTAATGTAGGCTGCCCTGTGGGATGTCAAGCAGCTCTTCAGCAATTATGGTTCAGTAACGTTCTTAAAGCATTGAGAAATCAATGTGTTGCATATTGCTGAAATCTAACAAAAGGTTGGACAGGCCTTTGCAACTCTTTCACAAAGCATGTAACTGTTGCCTAGCAACCACACTAGCTGCAGTTGACAGTGGTGCTTTTTTGAGAATACTCTCACACTGTTAGTATTTTTGCCAATAACTGGTTGATTCAGATGACTACCTACATTTTCATTTGTGTCCCACCGGCTCTAGCAGGGCTAGTGGTTTGCATGCCTGCTTCACTGTTGTGAGGTTTGTGGTCCCAAGCACTCTTGGCCCTTTACTTTCCTGTGTGGAGTTTGGATGTTCTCTGCATGCTTACCTGGGTTTTCACCTGGTATTCTGTTTTCTCACACTTTTTTTCAGTTGAAAACTCGAAATTATCCATAGCCGTGAATGAAAGTGTAAATGGCCTATAGCCTCTATGATAGAGTTGCCACCAGTCTTATTTTTCCTAGAATTGTTCTCTTTTTTTTTAACCAGGGGAAAATAAAAATCTATTTAAAACACAATTTGTCCCGGAAAAATGCCAAAAGCTAATTTGATTTCCTTCTGTCATGTTTGTGCTCTCAGATTGTATCCTTTGTGTTGCTGCCTGATGTAATCCTTTGGAAGGGCAGGTGATCAAAGTAAAAAGAAAAAGAAAAGGGGGGCATATGATAATGTGCCTGTCCTGCACTGTTCACTCACTCGGGGTTCGAACTTCGAATTCATGCCATCGAGCCGCTGTGCGTGGAGCTGGGGGGGATGAAAAATTGGTAGAGGGTGTGTGTTTGTACGTGTGTATCTATGTACGTGCGTGCATGTGAAAAAAATAATCCATTGTAAAATTCTTAATTGAAATAATGGCTAAACAATAAGTCACATATGCCTATGACAATAACCCACAAAAAAACTGTTTGAACATTTGTGCATGAATAATCAATTATGAACAACAAATTTACATGAATAAAAATGATTTTAAAGTAGTGCTATTGGGATTTTTAAAAGCAAATGCAGTTTACTATTTGTCTGTGTAGATTGTCAATCTTTAGTTATTGCAACTGTATTCAACAATTAACTGCCACATCAAGGAAAGCTAGATTGTTTTTGAGAAAACGCTGTGATTATATTTTATTTGGTTCTTCATTGTCCCACTAATTTCTGAAAACACTGCTACCTGTTTCTTAGGACCTCACTCTGACCGCAAACCCCACCAATGGAAATAAATACATTTTAAAAAACGAGCTGTTGGTGATAATAAAAACAAAAATCATGTAGCAATTTCCACAGATACTATAAAGTATATTTCAATTCAGCTCTTATTGAGCAATAGTAGCGCCAGAGCTGCGTGCTCCTAGCGCTTGACAGCCGTGTGAAAGTACAAGAAAACATGTAACTATAGTGTTTACATGATTAGCAGATAGCATCAATTCTATGTCTGCCTTGTAAGATTTGTCTGCCTTGTCTTGATATCTGACTTCAGGAAGAGGGTTGATTAAAATTCTGACTCAGAGGTACAAATTCCGACAATTTCTGTGTACCTTAAACGCATCAGTGAGTTGTAGCAGATCATTAGCTTTACCGGAGATTTTTTGCAGTGGCAAAAGTGGACGGGAAGGATCGTGGCTTTTTATAGAACTATTCACCAAGTCTGTGACTTTGTTTGTATTTTTATGTATATGTTTTGGGAAGTCTATGCCTTGTTTGTACTTTACATAGTGTGTGAATAGCCGAATATTCCACTAAGTTCAGTTTATTTTGTAATGAGGGACATGCAGCTATGGAGGACCAAAAATGGACCAAAGATAAATAAATAAACAATTAAATAAATACATAAATAAAAGTGAAAATAAAAACGGATATGAAATATAATTCAACATTTAAATACAAAAAATTAATATAAATGGAAATAAAAACAACATACTGTATATATATATATTTATCGATCATATCTTATGAAATGTGAATATTTGTATGATTTACTTGTAGAGCCTTGGCTAGATTGGTCATTAGATTGGTCATTAAATGCCCTTTTTGAAGATCTGGCTATAGAGCTGTTTTCAGGCTCCTGCTTGAATTTTGAAGCAGCGCCAATAAGAGAGTTTATGCAATACAAACAAGGGTCAAATGAAGTATACAGCAGTCCAGCAGAGCCATTGAGAAACAAATGTGTTATTAGAAATTCCACTTAGGGATAAGCGAGTTTTTTTTTTTCACCAACTCTGACCCCCCCATTCCCAACCCGGGGGAACCTGCTCTACTTCTCAACATCTCAACAGGAGCTCACCTCACCTTTCTCTGCACAGTTGCCACACTTTCATCTCTCCCTGTGGCTCAGCAGGACGGAGGCATGTGCTGGAAAGCTGGCCGTGGGGTACAAATCTGAGAAGCTAAACCATAGAGTACAAGTCATCTATGAGCTGTAAATTTTCAACACACACACACACACTCCTCCATCCCCTTATTTCGCTCCTCCGCTCCCCCTGTCATCCTTTTATCTCTACCGACCTCTCATCGTCGCCCTTCCTCTTGCTCCGCCGTCCCTCTCCTCGTGCTCCCGCTCGCTCTCTGTATCCCTTTTGGCTTGGCTGCAGGCAACGCTGACGTATTGGAAGCAGCATGGGGCTGAAGGAGTCATCTGGCGCTAAGCGGAAACTGCTCCAAGCTTTGGAAAGGCATCTTAACGTTTGGTCTGAAGAGGCTAACAAAGACGATCAGGTGATAGAGCTGTCAAGCTGAGCACTGGACCTCAAATGCCTTCCGGTCAAAGACGGAGAGATAGCCGAGCAAACTTGAATCTAATGCCAGAGGATTTGGAGCTGTTTGGCATCAGCCATTTGATGTTAAGTTAAGAAAGAACTTTTTTTCTTTCGGAACCTCAATGGAACCTGTGACTTTTCTCTGAATGATTAAGCCATTAAAGTGGAACTAAACTTCTGCAACATCACGCACGGCACGCAAGATATTATCACAGAAACTTGGATTCTTACTGTTGCTAAATTATTGTTTCACATCTTGAAAGCAAAAGCAGAAGACGCTTCAATTGGAGTTCTGCCAACTGAAGGTTTTCTGCAGAAATAATATTGGGAGGCGAGTTAATGTGGTGCCTTGTACTTTCACTTGCCATCATTTGCATTTAAAAACCATTTGATTTCAGACTGGAGGGCTGCATCCCATCTGTTAGAAAAGTTCTCAATAGAATGTCCACACACAATTTCATCAAGTGAAACTTTTTTTTTTTTTTTTTTAACCAAATACTCCTGAAATGACACTGCACCAAGATGCAGGAAGGTTAATGCAAAATTGTAGCCACCAGAAATATCCACTGAAAGTTTAGTCTGTCCACTTAGCTTTCTCTACTTAGGTTAAGGAGTTAAAAGATTTGTATACATATTTCAATGATGTCCAGCTCACAATGACAACACAATTATATGTGTCCATTTATGTTGCAGTGGCTAATATCCGATTCATTCATCCGATCTGAATTTTATCCACATTTTCGAAGATACCTGATTCTAACCCGAGGTTATCCAATCGTATGCGTTCTCTTTCCACAGCGATGACCTATACTGTAATTGGGCCAGGTAGAAGAAAAAAATAACTCTGTTATTGGAACCGTGTACAATAGTATAGATTCCGTCAAAGAACAGGAAAGATGATGGGACTTGTTCCTCTAAATGGATTATGTATATCAAATGTTTCGCTTATCTTGTGCTTTTAAAAACAAAACATACAAAAGAGTGTATCAGATTGGTCAAACATAATTTGTCATCAGAGAATGATGTTTGCAAAATATGTTTACACAAACATAATGGAGAACTGGGCGTTATGGTGAAACATCTGGCAACATCTCCGGGTTCTCTGACTTATTTTCCACATTCCAAAAACCTGCATGTTAGTTTCATTAAAGACTCTTCTATATTGTCCATTGGTGTGAATGTGATTGTGATGAGGTGTCTCTATGAACCTTGGCTGACAACTAGTCCTCTAAGATTGAAAAAAAAAAATGGTTGAAGATGGATGGATTAAGGTGAATTGCTGAAAGTCACTGTATGTGGAGTGACAGAGTCTGTGGCATATTGTACAGTATTGGTTGATTATGACGGAGATGTGAACTCATTGGAAGCATACATTTGCTTTCAATTACAGTCTGTGTTTTCCTGCTTCAGCAGGTTAAAACCAGTTAGTGACAAATACAATAAATAGAACCTATGGAAAGATACTTCCTGAACCATCAAATTCTGCTTTTGATTACTTTTGTACAATGATGTGTATATGTCAAAATATCTTACATAACCAAATTATTTTCAGAGGGATTTTGTCATTTAGCATGTTGACATTGGAAGCCAGAACGGGGAAGGCAGGGCAAAATATTGGAGATGACCTTAGTACAAGCAGACAAGGTCGAGGCTTTGAAGGCCTGCATGTGTCACGATGATTATCAGTCAGCAGATGCAGATACGGCATCACCGCTGACAAGAAAACCCACCAGCTGACAACCAACGTTCTCTCTCTCTCTCTCTCTCTCTCTCTCTCTCTCTCTCTCTCTCTCTCTCATGCCAAAGCAACAGGTTGCACTGTAAGCCCAAACCAAAAGGGGCCAATCAGGGACCAGAAAAAAAAATGGCACAGTGCAAATCAAAGAAAAAGTTGAATAATCCATGTGGACTGACCTGCTTGAAAATAAAGTGCCGGTAAATAAAAACCAATAAACATAACTAAATGACGCTAACAAGACCGCAACAAAATGCAAATGGTCATGCCACCCTGTCTACTGTTATTCCCAGAACACTGGGGCCGTGCATAAAAACACACGACAAATACAAATATCTTAAAAAATACAGTGCTAAATACTTGCAAGAAAGGTGTGTCTGTCAAGCACTTAGAGCGAGGACATTGAGTTGAACACAATATAAGTAAGGTGTCACACTAAATATGTAGTTGATAGACCAAGAAAGATGACAGTGACGGTGAGAATAATGGGCAGGCAGAGTTAAGAATAGCTGACATTGATTGGAAATTGCCGTGATCAGGATGAATAAAATTGACAGATAAAGACGTGTTAAGTGTAAGAAAACATTTCCCACTGCAAACATTTTTTACTTCCGGTCTAAAGGAAAAAGTAAGTTTGAAACTATTTCCATAAACCAAATTACTCCTTGAAACAATTATGATGGCATGTTATGATCATATTGACATTAAAGCTATGTACTGAATACAAAGTTTGAGGTAGGCCTACTGGAAAAACAAAATTATGAACATAAGCTTAATATACTTAATGTAAGTGAAAACTTTCTAAGAGGGCAAAGGTACCTTTTTTGTTCTTTTGTTATTAGTTAAAATTGGAATGATTAATTTTGGATGAGTGGAGGCACACATATTTCCATTCCAAAGACTTGTCTTTCATCTTTTAACTATAACAGTAGATTTGTATTTTAATGTGCCAAAAGGAGGTATTTTTGCAGAGCCAACCCCTCAGTGACACTTAAAAAGAATATCAAGTAGAAATAAATATTCCCTTGGAGAAATTTGCAATCGACATGTCAGGACAAGTGTACAGGTTTTGGCACCAAAGTACAGGTTGGCATGAGGACAGCCAGATTAATAAAGTTAGCTGCGTCTGTGCAAAAGGCAGCGGCTGGTCGGGTGAGTGAGGGTACAGACAGCGAGCGCTCCGAAAAACCTCGTCTGTGCTCTTTCGCTGCTGCAAACTGACACCACAACCTCCATGCATTTTTCATGAAAAATGTTGGCTGACAAGGCTCTCACGCACTCTTTAGTCCTACAAAAATAACACGCACACAACCATACAAGCATCATCTCCGCATTCTACTCTCTACCTAGCTATCTCCTAAAACGTAATAGCCATCAGCTGCTCTAATTTACTCGCTAATGCAAAATGACTTTTTATAACGACTAAGACAGGGAGGTCAGATGACACACTGAATTAACAATTAATATTGGAGGTTTCACCTAGTAATACCTTCATGCTCTGCATAGTAATAATAGACGCTAGGATGCTATTTGAGATGAGTAATTAATGTGATTCATATACATAATATATAATATATAGTATAATGAATGTAAATTGTGTAAAACAATGTGAATATGAATCATACTTACTAGTTTTGAAGTAGAAAGGCAGTCGGTAGAGCTCAGACCTGGATTATTATTTAGCGTAAGTGGTATAAGTATTTCCCAAAAAGCAAAATGTTGGGTTGATTAAAATTAGACTTTACACTGATCTAATCAGAATCGGCTGATATTTTGCATTTAATGCAGAATCGGTGATTGACTGTCTTAATTTGCCCGATCAATCAATGACATCATTGATCGGATCCATGTAATAAGACATTACATGTTGCATTTAATATTAATCAGCATTTTTTGAAGATTTTCTTTGGTTTATTTTTTCTTCTTCCATGGTGTATAGTATATGATGTGGATTTTCGCTATTCGTGGGCGGCGCCAGTCCATATCCCCCTCAAATGAAGGCAGTCGACTGTCGGGTAAATATAAAAGCTGTTTAAATAGATATATTGCTTCATCTTCTGACCGAATCGGTGATTGATTATCTTTGTTTGTTTTTCAAACTCGCTGCAAAAGAAGCACATGAACGGCCCGCGAGGTAAGCGCTTCAGATAATGGATGGCTGAATGAGAAGAAAAATAATCAAATAATGCAAATCTAAAGACACGAATCATCTATAAGCTATTTATTTTTAAGAGTCCCTGACCGTATTCAATTTGAAACCCCTGATACTACATTCAACACAGTCAAATATCAACAACCGGGTTAAATGAATCACCCCAAAATTGAGTCAGAAATACAGACTTCAATTTATACTTCCTTTACACCACTCACACTTGTCGTTTGCTTTCAACCCCCTTGACTGTCTGCCCCCTTCTCTCTGCTGACTCCAGGTCAGACAGCAGTTTTTCTGTTAGTCACATCTCATTATGTCCCAACTCCTATCTCTGATTCAGGGTCAGAAAAGTGCCCAGAAGCCATTTTCCCTGCAGCACAGTAAAGTTAGACATTTACTGCTCATGGTCACAATCATAGTTTTGCTGAGATGTGAGTCCTTATTTGCAGTATATTCAAATTATATTGTTTTTCAACAAAGACTGCCAGTATTCAGATTACTGTAAAAACAAATGAAATTGGCTTAAAAGTTGATTGATGCAAGACAAGAAGGAGCAGTCAGTAAACCCAAATAAAATTCTCATTCCCAAGTTTAATTCTAAACTGTCTGGCAGAAAAGCGATAAAAACAAAGAGCAGACTCCCCCAGGAAGTGGGCGGGCTAGATTACACCTGATGAAACAAACAATCAGACAAGAGGGTGCAAATAGAACTTGGAACAAACTCCACAACAGGGATCTCTGAAAAAATATATAGGCACTAACATCATTTAGAAAAAAACATCTAATACACAAAAAGAGTACAAGCCAAAAACTCACACAAAAATTAAGATTGTTTTTTCCCTTTTCCTTACCTGACCTAAAAATACCCAAATACTATATGATGGATGTAACAAAAACCTATTTGAATTAGAGAAAACGTTTTGACTCAAAAGATGAGTGCCTCAAATCGAACTGAATCAAATGGTTATTGAGATTTTACCAAATCATATTTTATTGGAGAGATCCATCTTTGAAAGAAGTGACACTTTACTGTACTGATAAGTTCAGTATGTAAAATTATAAAAAAAAATAAAAAAAATAACCTCATCATATACCATATCTAATGAAACCAGGTGAAAAAGAGGTAACAGGTTTTTTTGGTTTTTTTTTTTTTTTTTTTTTTTTTGAGAGCTCAGTATTGTTCATTCTGTAATTTTACCGATTCGACATGTCATCATCATTGCTCTCTTTTTTTATTTTATTATTTTTTATTTTGCATTTGTGTGAGTATGTGCATGTGCATGTGCGTGTGCGTGCGTGTGAGTGTGTACTCATTAGTTCACCTAAAACCTATTAAAAATCCCATAACGTTCACCTAAACCGAATACTTCAGAATTCAGCTAGAGTTGTGAGGTTGTCAGGAGACCCGAGGAAGGATCAAAGAAAAGAAAGGAAAGTGAAATCCAGCACCGACCAGACATTACCTACTACCCACCGGGTTACCAACCAGAGTCTTTCACCAACCCCAAAAACATCTAAATTCTAACTAATTAGGGAGACCTCAAGAGATCAAAGGAGAGAGGTAACTGTTAGAAACCACACAAAAAAAAAACTGTTGTCACTGCCGCTTTGTGTACCACTCTGTTCAGCGTTTAGGAATAATTTTCGCTTGTTTGTTTCGTTACAAAAGCGCCATGTTTGCTAGTGTTGTGTGAATAACGGAGAGTGTTTTTGAGAAATTAAAAAAAAAACTTTTTTAAGTTGTGTGCACTGTTTGACCGGCTTCACTAATATAATCATAATCTCACTGAATCGGACGAATCGGTCCATTTTCAAATCGAACCATCCATTGTATCACACCCAGAGATACGCTATGATTCACTGTGCAGTCATGGGGGTAAGGAAAGGATGGTGGCAGCTGGTGCACCAAAATTCAGATAAAAGCAAACAGGAGTGCTGGCAGAAGTAACTTAACAAATCCTGCTATACTGCCAAAAGAAAGGCCCTTGAGGCAGGAAAACAAAAAATATATACAAAAGGCTAAACCTCATGAGCTCAAGAAACGACTGGCAGACCGGCCAACAAGGACTGAACCAAACTGGGAGACTAAATACATGCATACTAATTGCACAGCAAGAGATTGGGAGCAAGGATACAAAGGGAGGGAACAAGCAAACTGGCTGACACAGATGTATTGATTCTTCACCGTTGTCAGAATTTCTTTAGTGCAATTAGGGAAAAAAAGAACAATATTAGCTGATCTTAAAATTATTATGGATTTTATTGAATGTCAAGATAGCAAAAAGTTGTTTGTGTCTGTCTTTATGGACCTTTCTAAGGTGTTTGATGCAGTAGATCTTTCAATTATTCAGCAAAAACGGTTTCAGGTCTGTCTAATCTAACAATTCACTGGTTTAACTACCTAAACCTAATCTATCAAGCAGAACATATTAATTCAGAACAGGAGTTTCATATATTCTAAACTATATAAGGGTGTACCCCAGGGATCTGTCCTAGGACCACTAGTACCAATTATTTAAATCCATCATTTTGTTACAAACTTGAGCAGGTTTTAAATACAAAGAATACAAAAGACATGTTACTTATGAAAAAATCTAAAACCTTCAAACATTCCTTCCTAAAGTGTTCAGAGATTGTACCTCATTACAGAGAGCTTTGAAAGAGTAAGAGCTCAGCGCCCAAAAATACATGCAATGTTTTGTTTTTTTAAATAAAGTATGGCACGTACTTTACACCACATATTCAGCAGGTGAGAAAATAAAATAAAAAAACTGTTATAATACGTTTTTATTTTAGTATTATGGAGATGAGCTGGATTATTCACGCTGTCCACAAGCCAGTTGAAACACTGGCATGTTATAAATGAAATTTTCAGTTTTGTTCAGCCGTAGTGAAATTTTACATTACATGCTCTGCTTTTAAATATGTTTATCAAGCACTGATGTGTGTAGTGTGGTTGCCAATTATCTTATTTTATGGGGTAAACAATTAGGCCTACTATGCTACTGAATTTTAATGTTAGTCATCGTGGTGGTACTATTTGAAAAAAGTTAAAGAGCCACTGACCTGAGCTCAGGGATCGGGTAGAATCCTTGCATTTCCATAACCTTCACTTTTCAGGACAAAAAAAACAAATGCCATGTTTGTTGAGTAATTTAACATCACATTATTAAAGAGGAGCGAGCCATTTTCATCACATTAGGTTGGTCAATAAATCAAAAAAATACATTTAGGGACTGATCAACAGTATTGATTTGTGGGAGAGAAAAAAATGTGGCTAACATGACTGGCTAACCAAACCATACTGGTTGTCCATTATGTTTTAGCATTTGTGAACACTTATATCCATCACTTCTCAGTTTCAGTCAGGAAAGAGTCAACAACGAACACATCAGTTAGCAAAATTTAATTATCATGGTGAAAACATGTTTTGTTGCGACAATGCAGCACTGCTTTGTCCTAGCGCATCAAACCATACCCATTTTTGTTTGAATGACTCTCATAAATTACTTCTGAACGAACACTCATTAAAATGAGACTTTGCTCAACAACTGCGTCTTTCATTTATGAGTGTGCAGATGTTTGTTCGATTGGTGTTTTGCGATGTTACTCCCCAGCATACGTTGTCTTCTGTAAATGCTTTGGCGTCTTTGTGTCTGGCTTTCTCAGACTTAATTACAATCATCTTTGTATTAAACGCCTCCTACTGATAGCACCTGGGGTATTTTGTTAATTGGGTAAACAAGATTTGCCACCACCAACCACTACATATCACATTTCTCTTCTTTTTTTTTTTTGTTTCAAATAAAATTTTGAAATCTGCAGTATTTTTGTTTAAGCCTTCTCAAGTGCAGTTCATCTATGAAGGCATCTTAAGCTAACACTGAGTGCTTTCAGTTTCCCGAATTCAATCAATAGCACAACCTTGGTTCATTTTAATCACTCATAGTCTAATCTTGAAAGTAATGGTTGCTTCAGGGCGTGATATGCCGTTCACACTTTGCCTATAAGCGATGGTGCGGCATTCATGAGTGACAGGGAATCGATGCAGAGGCCTCCGTCTCAAATGAAATAGGGTATTTAACCGCTTCGCTTTAAATTAATGAGAATGTTAACACTTATGATGATATGTCATATGATTTATGAAGTTCCACTCCAAAGAGGAAACTTTAAGGCACTTATAAAGCTTGAACGAACCACTGCCGATCTATGCCCATCTGGTGAATGCTTCACAAATAGAATTCGATAATTCTAAAAACATGAAAATATAGAATTTTGGGGCACAGTGTTGGTTAAGAGACTAAGGCTAGAGTAGAGGATTGAAAGTGATGTTCCACAAATGTATGTAAACAAATAATGAAACACGGTCACTAACAATGCACAAAATGTTTTATTCTCATTAACTGTTCAACATGCAACTTGCAAGCAGTATCCACTATGAACACCACTGCAGTCAAATCAAAGAGTTATTATTGCCCTAAGTAGGAATGAATAAATATTTATTCATGGGGGAAATTAAGTTGGTAATAAAAATATCTAATTTGTATTTAGTACCAAAAAAAAAAACAGTATGTTGACTTTATGAACAAAAAGTGTAGCGAAAAAGCCCTGCAGAGTACATATACAGAAAGAGTTTCTATTGTGTTGATCAGTAAAAGTGAAGCAGACACATCCAGTGCGAAAGTGCCGCCTTGGAATAATCCCTCATCAACTATTCTCCTCCTCTGTAATCTATAGTGCATGTGGAGAGAAGCTATGAAAGAGTTTCCATGTATTATTGAACAAAACAGCTGCCACTGTGGATATGCTACAATTCAGTGGGAGAGCATGTGCGTGTGTGTGCGTGCATGTGTGTGTACGCGTATGTGTGCACTTGTGCCAACCTACTGGACGGCCAGCGCTCCTGTCAGCTTGTGTTGCCATGTTTTTGTCTGAGAGCAAAGAGTGGGTTATTAAGCACAACTCCCAAGCAAACACATTCGCACACACACACACACACACACGCACCCCTACACACACGTACACACCTTTTGGACAGCTCATCTCGGTAATTAGTCTCTGGATAGGTCCATGGTGCACAGAGAAAGAAATTCAAAGAGATAAATCAGTTTCACAGGGAAAAGTGGGTAATGTAAAACATGCTCCACATTGGAACCAATGTTTGGATGTTGGACTTCACTTTTTTGTTTTGTTTTGTTTTGTATTAATTATTTGAATTCGGCTCTACTGATGCCGTGACAAATCCCTTTAAATATCCAATTAAAACAACATTTAAATGAAGGTCTCTAAAACTATTGTTCACAAACATTTCTCAAAAGTGAAAGGACAAGGACAGACAGAAGAAAACTCTTCAGTCGTTACATTAGCTGTGCATCTATATGACTTTTATACAATTTCTGTTTGCATTTATTCATAAATGCAAGCGTGGTTAGGGAAGTTCCAAGTTCCAACCTTCACCCCCAAGTGCTTAAAAGAGAAAGATCAAATCCACCACATATTTAGTTTAGCACATAACTGTATCAGCTGTCATGACAAACCAAATATAAAAAGAAAACTAGCAGAAGCAGAATAGTGCACGTGTGTGTGTGCCCTTTCGACTCCCTTTCTCTATGGATAGTGCTTGTTTAGACTTTTAGACTTATTGTTTCTTTATGTGGCGCTGGCCAGCCCGGAGAATGAATGGGCTTGGCGTCCACCACAACAATGCAATGATGGATGAGGGCGGCCATTGTAATTATATGAGGACCAACAGGTAACGTAGAAAAGAGACAGAGAGCCGCAGCCTGCCAGGGCACGATAGCGCGCATCGCTTCTGTTCTCCCCCCGCCCCCCCATTGTACTCAAAGAGTAGCTTGGCTCTCACATTTTTTAGATAAAAAGTAGTTTGCTGTGGTTTTGGGGTGCTTCCTGCTCCAAAAATTGCATGGGAAGTCAACGAGTAAACCAAATCTAACAAACATTATGCAAAGGAGAAAAGAAATATAATAGTAAAATCTAATTGATCTAATTTATGGGGAAAGGTACTCTTTTTGATACAACAGCTCCTCTCGATATCCGCATTGACAGTATGCATGTTTTTGGAGTAAACCAGCTCCTCACAGTTTACAGTGAGAACACAAATGGACCTTAGACTTGTTTGTTTTCTGACTATATCTTGCTTGTTTGTATTGTTTGTACTTTGTTATAAAATAATGTATACATTAACATACACATTAAAAAAAGAAATGCGCTTGAATCTGCAAAATAATAATATTGCATGTAGTCTGTGTATGGGCGAGTAAACGAGTCAGTGAGTGAACGTGTTGCCATTTCCGGTTCAGGAATGATTCAGTGAGTGAACGTACTTTTGTTTTTGATAGAAACACACTCATGACAACAAATATAGCAACATAACATTAACTGCATGTTTTATTTTTTTATTTTTTGCGGGTAAAGTTGATTCATTTTACAATGTACTGAATGAACTTACCAAAATAAAAGCATTCAACGTTATGCAAATGAGTCACTGTAACACAATTTAGCAATAACAAATTAAATAACAGTGCATATATTTGTAGGGACTAGGGTCAAGTTGTATTTTACATTTTAAAATGTGCAGAATTTCACAAGTTAGTTCATGTTAAAAATGAGTTAGCTCTTAATATGAAAAGCAAAATGCACTGAGCTGTCAGCATTGCCTTGCAAACAAAATGTAGTGACAGAAAAGCACAAATCAATGTCACATTCGTTTTCTTACAGTACAGTAACAATTATTATTATTTTTTTATTTTATTATAAAAAGTATGAAATTACTGATTCTATCTATATATATATATGTATATATATATATATATATATATATATATATGAATAAAAAAAATTAATCGTTTTTTGAAAATGTATTAAATGTATTTGTTTGCATAGACTCCTCCCAGTGCAAAATTAACTGGATGGCAATGTTGCCCATTGACATATTAATCCTGGCTGTGCTTGGTTAATACATGTGTGCAATCAAGTTCGTGCACGTTTGCATATGAAAACCTTTAGTAACCCTTTGTGTGGTGCTTGACCTTATTCTTCTCCACGTTTTGTCAGCGCTAAAGCAAATGTCTCTCACGTTGTTCTCTTTGGATGAAAAGGTGAGAGAAAAATAAAAATACTGAAGATTGAAGAGCCTGAAAAAACCTTGGCGTCTTGACTGATCTATGCGACTTTAGTTCACCCAAACAAGGTTGTCTCTTGATATAGAGCAGTTTATCGTTCATGCGTGTGATAATATACTAATCAAGCAGCACCAAAATAAATGAGCTGCATAGCCTCACCTTGTATCTGGTTGTGTTGGACAATGAGGCAAAGACAGAAATGGCAACAGGATCTGGTATATAAAGGGGAACGGATCATGCATCATAGGGTAGCAGTTGGGTACACCCACCATCGCCCACACAATAACGCCTCTCCCTCCCTGTGGTTGCAGCATGAGGGCAGCCACCACAAGCCATCCTCCCCCAAATACCCAAGAGTCAACGGGATTCACATACGCACAAATAAATACAGGTGCACATCGGAGGACGACAACCCCTGGAGCGCGACCTACATTGTGTGTACTCCTGCCTCAGATCAATTCATCACCACATGGCAGAGGCCCCCTCCCTGGCACTGAGGTGGGGGAGCATTGGCTTAAAAAGCACTGTGGGTCCTTTACACCTAGGGGAACAATAGTTCACTCAATGTTCTAATTCCAAGTTTTCTACAATGAGAAGTGAAAATAAGTTATTTAAAGGGGACTAAATAGGGCAGAAAACTCTGATTTTGATGACTAATTTATTTTGTTTACGTGCATATTTTGATAAAAGTGTATAATATCATGTATAGAAATACACTGTCAAATAACAGTAAAGCATTAGAAAACCATAAAGAACTCTTCTGTTGTTTGCTCTTGCCTCTTGCTCTTCTACTGTGTTTATTATAAGCCCTGTGTGATCAAGACAATAGGACAGCGGTAAACAGGAATTTGGTGCAGTCAGTGAATACACATGGTGAATAATAGGCCTACTGACAAAATGCATCTGCTTTTTAACATGTCTATTGAGAGACAGATAAACTGATAAGTCTGTTTGTATAAGTAAGTATACAGTTAGTGATGAATAGCACTACACAGCACAAAGTGCCCTGGCTGGTCCATTAATAGTGGAGTCAAATTCAGTCAAGCCACGTCAGTTCAGTTTTATTTAGATAGCCCCAAGTGGCAACACTTTACAAATGGGGCGGTTTTGGAACTACACTCCTCACACATTAAAGAAAAGCAGCAGAACCCAACTTAGTGACGGGGGCATCTGAGGAAGAAACCAGAACCGAGACTCAATGTGGGGCGAATGTATACTTAAACCACGTGTGTTGAAATATTGAGATAGTGGAGGGATAGAGAAAAAATGGAATAGTGATGGTGGGCCATCTTATAACTACTTTGACTCAAATAATATAGCACATAATGGTATTACCGTTTTTTGTCTGTGACACATGTAAGCAACAGAGAAGTTAGTGTCACACACTGAGAGCATATGTATATGAACAAGTAGATGGAAGAGAAGGGCTTGTTTAATAGTAGAAATCCCCGCTTTAACTAAAGATGCCATATTGGATAACCCTGACTTTTACAGTTTGGCAAAAGAGGGAGCTTTTAAGTTGGCTGTTAAAAAGAGAGAGCATGGATGCCTAACAAACCAACAACAACAAACCTGCTATGGTCCTATTCCACTATTAGACATTCTGGCAACAACAAGTTAATGTGAACTTTGGGAGCACAGAAGGTTTATAAAGCACCACAAGCTCCTTAAGGTATGCAATGATTTTAAATTTGATCAGAAGTCAGTGCAGTGAGGTTAACACGAGCGAAACATGATCTCTTCTCCACCTTCGCTTCAGGACTAAGGCTGCATCAGCTAGTGGAAAGAACATTACAATTTTGAGGATGTTACGTAACTAAAACAACAGCAACAGCAACGCTGTCCTTGATTGTCTTATAAATCTATTTAGTATGTATGTATGTATGTAACGATAAATTCATATAAAAGGTGATGCCAAGTGATTTGTTGCAGCAATCTAGAGCAGTAAGTATTGCATTGGAGACCTTGCTTCTAAGGTCCTGGGAGACAATTACTATTTCATTTAATCTGGATTCAATAGTAAGAAGTTAACGGTGATCCAATTCTTGATTTTTTTTCAGACATGTCTGGATTCATTAAAAAAAAATCACCAACAAAAAAGTCCAGTACTGTATCCTTTTTTAACGAAGGTTTCTGACTTCATTTGTTAATCACTGCAGATTATTGAGATCTTCGCAGAAGAAGCCATACAAACCCAACCTCTAAAATGAACTCAGCTGAGTTTCACAGATATGCTTTAATGTTTATTGAAAAATTTAAAGTTCAGGAAAAAAAAGCTTCTCTTGTAAATTGTGCATCAGATTGTGGTGTAAATATCTAAGGAAAAATAAGATGGACTGTGAACTACATGAAGAGCACAGGTTGAGGACTCTATGCTCACATTAACAGCAGACAAATGACAGACAATGAGCTACCACTGCTCTCCATGCCCAAAGTTCACATCTGTTAAATGCATGCCCTTTTATCAACCGTAGGAGTTGAGCACCGTCTTCATTACTGTTGTTTCAATTGCACCAGATGCTAATGCTGACGCGGCACTCGGACTATCATACAATACTGTTAGCAGCCAGCACAACGGTTAACCTGGAGCAGTTCCAAAGCTGGAACTATTTGCCCATAATTTGGCAGTGGTTGACGAGCATCAGGATGTTTTAACTCACCGCTGGGCCTGCATGCCACAACGTTGGAGCCCACTGCTGCTCACAAATTCTGTACAATTTAGCTAAATGGTAACAGTTATCATGCACGTCCATGAGGAAGGAGGCAAGTGAAGAGGAGAGGTTGAGGAGGTTGCGTGATACACTTTCATACTTTTTCATGGTATCTTAGGAGGATGCACCTTCAATTTGGCTGTACCTGTCACAATTCTTACTAAAACGTTTATGACAGGTCTTATATTCCTCTTTTAATGTAAAAAAAAATGTAAATGAAGGAAATGGCCGTCCTGTTCCAACACTTTTTGTGGCGAATGTGTTATTTTTCTTTTGGTGACAGACACAATCTCTCTGCTCTTTCTCCCTGTGGATGTGAAGAGGAGAAAGGAGGGCAGAGGAGATTTTAATTGCTCTCCTCTCATCCACATCTGCCCCAGCTCATTCATCAGTTCAGCTCACCCTATACAGAAAAGGACTGAGGAAATTTTTTTTCTTCTATTTTAAGGGGGGGACTCTCTCATGGGACGGGGTACACGGATGGTGAAGAAAGGGTTGAGGTAGAGGTATTGCCATCGTGTCTGCGTTTGAGCCTGCGTATCCTCGTGGGGGGATGAATGGCCTCAAAGCCTTAGGGAGTCTGTGATTGGGAGGGAAATGGCAAATTGGGACTCGAGGAATAAGAAGAAGAGGGCGGGTAAAGATGGGAGGATTGTGAGGCACAGAAAGTAGAGAAGGACAAAAAAAGGAGCGAATTGGACCAATACAAGGACATGTTATTTTTCAAAGCTGGAGGAACAAACAAGTAGCTGAGCTAAAAAGTGTGGAAGGTAAAGTTACTCACAGTAAGTTTCACGATGTTTGAACAAGAATTGATGAAATAATTTCTTGGAGAATTTTAAGCAAACAAAATGTGAAATTTCGGAAATCAAATGTTTTAACAAGTTGAAAATAAATCAAACATCGTTATAAAAATGGACTTTTAGGGTTGTTGTCATAAATGTGAAACATCAGCACCATCACATAACTGCTTTGTTTTGCCTTTTTTTAAATTACAAATCAGTTTTCTTTTTATTCATTTTTTTCACTTGCGTGACAGAAATATTAAAGCTACTTCTCGTAAACAAGATGAAAAGTGAATAATGACAAAAACTTGCAAATCGTTGACACAGGTGCTTGAAACTTAATTTCACTGTCAGCAACGTTTGAATCAATAGTTTGTGTGTTGCTTGTCTACATATAACATCAAAATGCAAACGTTTATCATTTATTATGAGCATGTATAGGTAAAATATCTTTACGGCTTTGCATAATACATACTCTGAGTTGTATTTGTTTTTTTGTTTTTTTTCTTAAGTTGCAGGATGAGCCAGATGAAATTCTCTTGCAGGTCATACAGAATATTTTCCACTGTTCACTAATATCGCTGTTTTCTTATCTGACTCTTTAATTAAGCAATGCAAGACTCGGCATAATTCATACCAGTCAGTTTAATATATGGCCGATTTTATTTCCACCTCAAAAGACAGCAAATTAAAACTATTCATTCAGATACAGCAATATGGGCTCAGAATCATCCAATATGTGGATCCACCTGCCACCAACAAGAAATTCAAGGTCAAGTGGTTCCAACAACTGCTCAATGACATCAAGGCATACATTATAAATGATGTATAGTATAATATAGGGGAAAAGTCCATTGTAGGCCAAATACCAGGAGGAGGAGAGGGAAAGAAAAGGACCAGGGTCTCAGAGGCGGAGTCCCGGATGCTGAGAGGCCTCAGAGGGACCGTTGGATGATTGTCTCTGACCTCCCCCCAACCCGAGCACTGTTCAATGTCACAGTCGGTGTGTGTTTTTAACCATGTGATTGTTTCACTGCTCCACATATATGTATTTCTTGGTGGAATTTGCTACATCGTTTGTATTATTTAGTTTTACAAGTGACAGGTGTAACAAAGTACAGTGCATAAATTATACAATGCAACCAACCATTTTCATAACCGCTTATTCTTCACAAGGGTCGCGGGGTTGCTGGAGCCTACCCCAGCTGGCTTTGGGCAGTAGGCGGGGTACACCCTGAACTGGTTGCTAGCCAATCACAGGGCACACAGAGACAAACAACCATCTACACTCACAATCAAACCTAGGGACAATTCAGAGTCCCCAGTTAACCTGCCATGCACGCCTTTGGAATGTGGGAGGAAACCGGAGTATCCGGAAAAAACTCACGAAGGAACGGGGAAAAAATGCAAACTCCACCCTGGAACGCCGAAGCCCGGACTTGATCTCACGCCCCCAGTACTGAGAGGCAGACGTGCTAACCAGTCACCCACCGTGCCGCCTATGCAATAAAATCAATGTCAAAGTCCAGTAGTAGTGGTGGGGCCAATATATTTCACAGGGTTGTGGGGCCCACTCGTCCTTGTGGGGCCATTTTGCTGGGCCCCACAAGTTTAGACCTCTTTTTGAGGGTCAAGACTTGGTTTTAGAGTTCAGCTTTGAATTGGGTTATGGTTGAGGTTAGGATAAGAAGAGGGGTGTAGGCAATCATTTTTGATGGTTGGGGTTAGGGGAAGGGACTAGGAAATGCATTATGTCAATGATATGGCCCCACAAAAATAGCACCGTGACGATGTGTGTGTTATGTGTCTGCAAATGCTAACTATTTGCCCACTTCTGGATCTATAGTGGTGCTCCAGTTTTTTGTCTTTATTTCAGTGAACCAACATCTCATGAATACTTCATCAGATGCACCTTGAGGCAGATGAGTCATCTAACAAAAGAGGTGTGGAAGCAAATACACATTCAAACACGCCAGAACCAGATAACTTCTCATTATGAAGCATTAATCGCCTTTAATCTGCTGTTAATCCAATATTTTATAACCTCAATAATGAGCAAAATGTCAGGGTTGGATTAGTGTGCAAATTCTTGGGATCTAGGGAAAAGAAAAGGAAAATAAATTGGTTCTAAAAAGGAGGACTTGAGTAAACATACATCGTTTTTTCTTGATAGTTTGTCTTTAATTTAAAGTTTGTTTGACCCTCTCCAAACAACATTTGTGTCATACCTTCAAAAGGCAGTGCAACTTAACGAGTAGCAAATTTATAGAATTTTAAACGTATGTGATTGCAATTATAGACTTTACTAAATACATGGATTCTATAATTGAGATAATATAAACATATTCAGATTTATTTAATATCTGTGAAGCAATGAAAATTGCAGACTGAGTAAAATATTTGATTCTACTTCTCCTGGCCCTTTTAGAGACCTGTCATTTGTCTAATAAGACCAAGAAAATAGCGTTTGGATTACTCATTTCAGTCGCGATAGCAGTTAACCAAATGAGTGATTACGTTCAGAAACAATGAATGGCATTTGTCGTTCGTTGCTATGTCTACAAGTCTACTCAAGTTTTTGTGGTTCAGCTGTTTGATTTTGTAATATACGTATTTAACTGTTTAATGTGTTACTATATTTCCAGGGTGTGTCCCCCTAACCCCTGTTCACCACGTCACCAATGACGTGGGGAATATTTCCCACGCTCACGCTCACCACATTGCCGCGGCCAATTTGTCTGTCAAAATTGCACTGCGGGGAATATCGCTAATAGTATTGAAGTGTTGGTTTCAACTATTGTTTATTCCTATGAAACCCTTGTAAATACAATACAGAGATAATTTTCAGTAAACATAAGTCCATTTGAAATGTTATATAATTTGTTGACCGCCAAACACTTATACATATTGGAAGAAATACAATACTCTTTTGCGCCCTTAAGTATAATCATGTACTTATTCTGCATTTCATACACCAAAAGTACACTTTACATTATTTTTTTTGTAGGAACATGAAAGACTACAAAAATGTCCAGCCGTACCGTATTTTTTTAACAAAGGATTGTCACCCTCACTGATTTCAAAATTCTTCAAAATAGTACAGCGCAATGAGAAATGTGAGTTCACACAAGTTTCGTGTATGCTTAGTTATGTCTCCAAAACACACACGCACGCACACACACACACACGCACAATGCACCAATGGCTGTGGTTAAATGCCAATTTTCACATGCTAATGCTCCTCTGTCTTTTGCCACATTTCAACCTCCTCCAGGCAATGAATTTGACCGTTGGCACTATTGATGTTATTTACCATAATGGCTGCAGGTCCGGATGAAATAACATTAAATCAACTCTTATGCTGACTCTGAAAGGTCTGTAACATAATAAAAACAACACAATCATACGTGCACAGAACTTTAAATACATAGTGTAAAACCAAAACAATCAGGATGCATACAAGTAAACAAATAAAAATAGCAGTCATTAAAATACCATATGTGCACACGTTTAGGAAGCCGAATCAAGTGATTGGAACCGGAGGGTGTTGCCTTGGCAACGTTGTTGTTGAGGAAGAAAAGTCTTGCGAAGCCTCCACAATCAAGACTTTAAAGTGACTGAGTAGGACTTCTATGCTGCTTGAAATTCAGTGACAGCATTTGTGCAAGAAAAATGGGATGTGGTGTCCATAAATTATTTTGTGAATTCGGAAAAATAATTGGGACAGAGATTCCTTTTTACTTGAAATTGAAATGTGTGCTCCAAGAGAGAGATAGAAGGAGAAAGTGAGGGTGAATGGGCAAAACACAGCCAGGGTACCCTTTATGCAATAATATCCAAGAACAGGCCACTCAATAAATGTTTCAGCAATTGACTGGATTTTCTTTATATTTCCTCATACTACCAAGACATTTTGTATGCTTCCAACTTTCTTAGAACAGTTTGAGGAAGGCATGTTTCAGTCAGTACGACCACAAACCAAACTCCATATACAGTATGTTAATAAAGATATTCCTGGATGAGTATAGTGTAAAAGAACCCCTTCAAACACCTCTGTATTGAATTACAACCCGTGACAGCTTCTCGGTGGCACGGTGGCATATATATATATATATATATATATATATATATATATATATATATATATATAAAGATTTGGCCACTTCGGGGCAGTGTGGTTCCACACGGTCTGATACACTGTTAAGTTGTAGCTACATTAGAGAGTAGAAGGAAAAAGTCACGATCAAGTTATTCCAATAAAAGTTTTTTTTATTTCTTGCAGCATGGAGCCGTTCTTTTGAGTGATAAAAGTGCCGCGAGTAGAGCACTAATTAGCATTAGCGAGTCAGACTGGAGTAGATCATTACGATTCCTTGAACATCTATAAATTGAAGCAAAAAATCATTGTCAATCAAATCATTTTGAATCAAAAAAAATTCCTAATCGAAAATCTATTCTGAATCGAATTGCACACCCAAAAATCGGAATTGAATCGAATCGTGAGACATTCAAATATTCCCACCCCTAATATATATATATATATATATATATATATATATATATATATATATATATATATATATATATATATATATATATATATATATATATATATATATATATATATATATTTGTTTATTTATTTATATATTTATTTATTTATTCATTCACACATTTATTTATTTTTTAATTTGGGCAGTTTTGGTCTTCTATAAAAGATGACCTAAACAGCCTAATTAGGAGAGCACATCAAGGTGTTTGTGGTGTGAAACTTGTCACAGGGCCTAAGGTACAGCGAGGAAGAGAAGGAGGCTGCTTTTACTTTGGAGGACAGTAGATTTGTCCAAGGTCATTTTTTGGAGCTTTTCACTTCTCTGGAGAAATATGATGACCTTGAAAGAGCATTTTGTTGTGGTTGCGTTGTTGTTGATGTGCTCTGTTAATTATAAGGGGCCAGTCTAAAAAATTAAAAAATAATCAATGATCACCTCTTTCAGCTACCGCACACTCTTACTTAATGCAATGTTTTTAAAGCATGGAGCACCATGGGCTGGGATATGTTGGTGCTGCATCCCATGAGGGACTGTGACAAGACATCACGGACACCAGTCTGTCCGTCTGGCACCCCACCTGCTTTGTCCAAGTGTCCATCTGCACATCACACATGAACCATCCAGCAACGCTATACAATAAAGGACGCTTTGTTAGTGATTTGCATGTTGAAATGTCAAAGTCTGTGGGCTGTCAGTTGCACATTTAATTTGGATTTATTTGAATGTAATGTTCCCCATAACAAAAGCTTTATGGATTACCATGCAGCAATGTAGCAGTAGATCTAAATAGGATTTGATGAATCTAAAACACAACTATTGTAAGTATGACTGCTATATCTGTTTCAGACTCTAGTAGTATAACATTAGTTTATACAAGTTGGCGCAGAAGCTTAAGCACACTGTTTGAGTATTGTTCACACTCAGCATATAATCAAAAAATATTTTTTACATTATTATTATTATATTATTTAAATATCCCCGGGATCTGGGGGCTGGGGGGCTGCCGGTTGGTGGGGATGGGGTCGGGGGGGCTTGTTTGGGGGAGGGGGGGTGCTGGGGGGGTGTCTGTGGGTTTGGGGGCCTGGGGGCGTCTGGGGCTGGGTTGGGGTGGATGGCGGGAGTGGATGGCGGGCGGGGTCGTGGGGGGAGCGGGGGCTGTGGACCGGTGGGGTGCCTGGCGGGCCTGCAGTGCCCCGTCCTGCTGCGTTGGGTTGGGGGCGCGGGCCGTGTTGGGGTGGGGGGCGCTCCTGCTGCTGGGTTTGCGCTCTGCGGGGCCCGGGGATCGTCCTTTGGCGCTGCCGCGGCCTGGGGGACCCTGAGGTGTTGCGCTTGCTCTGTCCTGGCAGGGGTCGATGGCTCCCCTCTTTGGTGGAGATTTTCATGCATGCCAGATCCACCACACCAGCATCTACCGAAACTCAGACACAATCTGCTTCTTCCTCAGGTCATTGAATCGGTGGAGGCTGGTGTCTGTGGATCTCACTCTGCTTCGTTTGTCCTTCCTTCCTTTCCTCAGTCTCTCCTTTGGTCTCTTGGGGTCTCCCTGATTTGTTAGAGTTTGGATGTTTCTGGGGTTGGTGGGGGACTCTGGTTGGTGGCCCGGGGGGTGGTGGGTGGTGTCTGGTCGGTGCTGGATTTCGCTTTCCTTTCTTTTCTTTGGTCCTTCCTCGGGTCTCCTGACGGCCTCACGACTCTGGCTGGAAGTGTTCGGTTTAGGTGAACGGTATGGGATTTTTTAATAGGTTTTTGGTGAACTAATGAATACACACGCACTCACACGCACGCACATACACATACTCACCCACATACAAAATAAAAAAAGAGAGCAATGATGATGACATGTCAAATCGGTAAAATTACCGAATGAGCAATACTGAGCTCTAAAGAAAAAAAGAAAAAAATCAAAAAATATTCATTTCGCTCCTCACATCTCATACATAACACATATTTAACACATACTTGCAGACACCAAACTGTCAACTCTTAACTATGTGATGCCTGTAGACACTTTAGGGATCATGATTTCAATTCCAAGTATTGATTAGGTTCTCAGAGTCCGAGAGTCTGAGAGGTTACACTCAAGCTATTCGGTTTAATTTGCTTCTATTCATACATCCAGCTTGAATGCACTGACCTTGTCTTCCCACAATCTCAGTGGGTGGATGCACCCACGGTCATGTTTGCAGCGCCGACATGACCTCGGTGTTGTCTCCATTCAGATACTGTCAGAACACAGAAAGTCTCTAGGCAATTGGAGCCGCCACACCTCATAAAATACATCGGGGAATAAAAGAGTCAAGCAGAAAAATAAGTTACTATCCAGAAGAAGTCCATACAGTGACTTATGTCGACTATTGATTGAGTTTACTTTTTCACTCAGCAAACTAAAGCATACACTAAACTGTCTGTCTGTGTTGTTGAAGATTGGATTCTCAGTGCAACTAAAGCTTGATTTATAAACAGCAACTATTTGAAAGCACTTTAATATGTGGAAATAACCTGGTTTTTTTTACTATATATATATATATATATATATATATATATATATATGTGTGTATATATATGAAGGGACCAAGATTTCTCCCAGGACAATTTGACATATATGTGGTTGGATTTGTGCATCCTTCACAAAGGTGAATCTGTCCAATTTCAGCCTTGTTGAAGGAACCCCGGAACATCTGCACAGCATATAAATTCAGGTTAGCATGTGCAGTGGACAGGAGGTTGCACACCTCAATGAAAATGTAATATACAGTACATAGTTTCAAAGGAATTTAATGAAACAGTTCAGTGCAGTTTGTAATCACATGAAGGTCAGTGTATCCTCTTTTGAGAAATTCTTTTTTTTTCCCTAAATCCCTCCAAAACTGAAGGAGGTTCTTGGTTTTCTTTTCTCAGCTGGTCACACCCCTCTCGGAGCAGATTGTGACGGTTAACTCTCCAGGATGAAAATCAGATGGGAAGGCATACATATCAAACAGCTATAATCTATCTCTATTTGCATCCGCTGCTTCCATCTTGCACACTGCGAGTTTACCATGGCAGGGGCTGTTCTCGGATCAGTTTTGTGTTGCCTTTGCCTCTGCCCCTTCCTCCATTCGGCCCACTCAGGTTGTTTTCCAGCGAGCTAGCCGAAGAGAAAAAACAGAAGGGACGGATGGAATCGGGAGCCTGTAAGCTTCTTGAGATTCAATGGACCTACGCCAGAGACACTTTGTATGCCCTGTAGTGGTACCAACATTCTAAATGGAATATTTTACCTTCATAAAGTACCTCAATACGATACTAAAATGATTCCACGGCAAAACTGTAAAACATAGCGAAAGCAGTGAAAAGTAAAACTGAAAAAACTTGTTTAATATATCTGTTAATTCAAAAATGTTGGAATACCTTCGATTAAAAAATAACTTTTTCAACATTTTTAATAAACACTTTTGATCTTTTGCATGCACAACGTTATGCATTGTTAAACAACATTGAACATTTGAGCACAGAAACAATGTCTGACCTATTTGACTGCATTTGTCAGATAGCTCATCGAATACTACCAGTTTGGAAAATGATTGGTGATCACAAAATAATCCACATTTCACTTATTTTTAAAGGGAAATGTTTTGAAATTTGTTACAGGCTGTGTCTTTTAAAATCAGTTATATAAATCAGGATGCCGATCAGCGAGGTGTTTAGCCGATCGTTTTGACATTTTCATGCTTCAAGCCAGAGTATTTTTATAAACAAACCTTGCAGACAACTATGTCATTCCTTTCGACTTTGCCCTAGCTGGGGACTGTGTAGGAAAAATATTTATATATATATTCTAAGAATTTGAGGAGTGCAGAGTGTGCAGCGGCGAGTTTGTAACTTTCTTTCGAGTAAAACGCACGCACACACACACAAAGGCATTTTCTTCTTGTTGAAAACCAGTATCTTAGTGCACCCGTCTTTAAGACACAGAATAAGAGAGAGGTTGCTTATAGAATTTGTATTTAGTTATTTTTAATTTAAATACATGTACTAACAATGGTTTGAATGTGAGTGGTTAATTCTGAACACAGCCACAATCCCAGACCACAATGTGCAACCACATTTAACTCCAACTCTCTAAGATCTGCCCCACCCCGCCTAACTAAATAGTACATGATGTCACATTAGTGGTGGAAAAAATTATCTTGGTCTCGTTTTTTTTTTTTTTATATCGCAAAAAGCTGATATATGAATAGATTGTGTTATATCCACTGGTGGCACCAAAACAGACATTCCAAAAGCATGAATATCATTGCTCGCTTACACATTCAGACGAATAAGGCATACTCATCATATTTACATTTACGACAAAGTAAATGTTAACCCCTTACAGTAACTTTTTTTTGTTAACAAACACTGATTGTGTTAGACTGCTGCATCACTGATTACTTTAGAACGCTATACATTTTACAAAGCAAATTGTCATTATAGTATACCAGGATCCTATGTTGACGCGGGTGGCTGTGGGGCAGAAAACATGGCGGACTGTATAGAAACACCATACACGAAGAAAGTTAGCGGGTGAAATCCCCGCTAGTTAAGCACTTTAACGGCCGAAGGAGTTTTACGGAGAAGCTTAATGTATGTATTGGCAACAAAACTGAAACTATTGAAGGCCCATATGAGACGTGGGATGATGACCAAATTTGGTCCGACTTACCTATTTCCTGGCCACACATCTGCTTTGGGGACATTTACTCTTATTTAATACAAAGTCCTGTGCAAAGCTGGGTAATTATTCTTCATTGAAGTGTTCTTTGTGGTGGCAAAGGGAAAGAGGGTCTATCGCATTACAGTTAAGTTTATGGAAGTACGTCACTCCAAAACCATCCACCCAACACACTCAACAATCATTAGTTCCATGGGGGAATAATGTCAACAAGCAGCACACCTTATTCTTTATTTATTTTTGAAATTGCAGTGACTTTGGTACAGTGACACTTGTCTTGTGATGTGAGAATTTCAATGGCATCTGGTCTCTAGTAAACTATATCACAGCTTACACAATTCTTCTTTTCAAATCCAGTCTTGGACAAACACGCAGTCATGTTACGTAGCATTAGCATACTAGCATTGTAGCACCTTTAATGCAGCTGTCAGGATAGGACTTAACAACTAAAGCTACTGCGTACACAAGTGAAGGCGGCAGGTATCAAAACACAGATGCAGAATGCAATATTTATTCGGATAAGATAAACAATATGTGGACACTCAAATGAAACACTAGGCACAAAAATATATATTTTGTCTGATTTGTAGGGATCCATAACACAATTCTAATACTCCGTTTGTAATGCTGGACAAAACATTGTCTGGCTCTATTTCTGTTTGGACATTTGTTGTAACATGCAAGGCTGTCGTGATAAGTTGTGTATCGGCTGTAAATAGTTACAATGGGGTTGGTGAACATGGTTCCGGGATGCAGCTAGCGGGGGCTACTCCGCCGGGTGGGCTGGCCTTGGTGAGCGCTCACGAGTATCAAGATCTAAGCATCATCGGATGCTGGCAACAGTGGTGGCTGAACTGACCAGAGTGGAGAGAACATTACTGTGGACGCAATGGGCAGAATACAAGCCGATCTACTCTTCTGGAAGCCACAACGTTTGTGAAAGCTGATCCAAGGTCAGCGAAGACGCTACTAATTAACGAGCAATTCCAAACGATTGGTACTAGCTGCAACTTACACACAGACATTACTCAAGATGAACTGAGCGAGGAGTGTACAGACTTAAGTCTGGGATTGATAACGATATGAATCAATGACTATCATAATCAATGTATATGACTGATGCGTATGGTAAGAATCGATGGGCACGGGTTACTAATAAGCCATGGTTTCTACAAGCCAGCCCTTCTTTCGGATGTCAATGTTACAAGTGATATTATGTGATCGATGTAACCTGTAATAATAAATAAATAAATATTACTTCTTGCCTCCAAATTGCCAGATGCGCTGGGGGCGCAACAGCTCCGTCCACCGGAATGCCCAGCGAGGCATAGTCTACCAAATTCACAAACATGCTCAACTAGACTTGTCCTGGTATGGAAATAAAGATGGACCTGTTTTTAGGCCTGCTTACGACAATTGGGCCCTAATGTGCACTATTAGTGGTCAGTAAATGTGATCTTTAAATCATATTTATTATTCTTTTTTTCTGTATAGTACTGTACTTTTTAATTATCTTGTGTCCAAACCTCACTAAAAACATTGTAGCTGTATCATTACATGCATTGCTGAAGTTCCAAAAATCGAAACTTTGTTGCAGCAGTGAACCAGTAAACATACTTGTTAAGTGTAACTGCACATTTGCATTTGTTTGTACCTGCATGCTGTTAAGGGAGGTTTAACATTCAACACTTGCCTGCCATTGTCATCACAGAACCTCTCAGCCGCCTCCTGTTTCCATACAAGGCTGAAAATTGACTCGACTCCAGCCGAGCCCCTTTGAGAGTACACTCCACGGGAGGTATATTTCAACACTCCACATGAATAATAGCACCACTTTGTACACTATTGAGAGAAATATTTTTCTCACCCCTTATGGGCTCTCCAGAGATGTTGGCTTGGTCACCATGGGACAACTTTTCTTTAAAGTAAACATGCTGATCCTAGCACTATTATGTGCAAGGCTCTATGTGTGACTCATTAAGTTATCAAGGATTTCTCATCATCTTTGGCACTAACACTCCACACAAGTTGGAACACTATACTAATTTCCTATTCACAATTTGTATAGTGTTCCAACTTTTTTGTAATTGGGTTTGTATATATATATATATATATCCATCCATCCATTTTCTTAACCGCTTAGTCCTCACAATGGTCGCGGGGGGGTTGGGTCGCTGGAGCCTATTGTATATATATATATATACATATATATATATATATATATATATATATATATATATATATATATATATATATATATACATATATATATATATATATATATATATATATACACACAGAAAATCTGGGATTTCTTGGCAAAGAAAATTTTCATCCAGACTTTGGTGGGTTCCACTCGTGAGTGTGTGTATGTTGCAGAGCTATTTATGCATATTTTTGTATTTGGTCTCTTTTCACAATCTATTACACACACTTTGTCCATATCCTCCTTCAAGTTCCTAAAGGCACACACTCTCAAACTTGCACTCTCACCACACTCACATGAACAAGGAAGAGACACGCACTATATACTGTGTGAAATGCGTTCTATAGCAGTTTAACAGCCACACAAAAGTATAGTGGGAGGATTTGTACCAGTGTCTATTGGGAAAAGAGGTCAGTGCTGAAGTGATGCGTTGGCAGAGCCAGTCTACCACCCACGTAACTTCCCATTATTGAGATGAAAAATGGCTTTTTAACCCGCACAGATCATATCCGCGGGAAAATTATGTACCCGGATTAACCATTTAGGCAATCAATTAAAAGAAGAAAAAAAAATACATATATTTTTTTAAACCTGATAGGTAGTTTTCAATGCTGATTCATTGTTTTCTTTTCATTCAATTAGGATCAATCAGTCCATTTACTATTAATACAGATCAACCATTAATGACAATTAGTTATGTCTTATTCCATTGGGCCGAGCCACTAAATTGAACACAATGAACAGAATGAAAAAGCAGGCCAAAAGAGAATTTAGGGGACGCAGACTAAATGTAATACAACAATTAAAAGTAGATAAAATTGTTTATCAGGTAGCAGACATCAAGATATTACTTTGTGGTGTGCATCATGTTGCACCAAGGACAATGCTTTCACCTCTACCAGAAAGTATGCGCCATCAAGGTGGTTGAGAATGGACACATGCACACGCACTTGTAAATAACTCAGTCTTCATAGTTTGGAAAAATGTTAAAATTGTAAATAGATACTTGGATAATTTCGTCGTTAGCTAATTGTTTTTTTTGTACCAATATCATTTTTTTCTGATTTGTTTGATGTTATTTTGAAGAAAAAATACTGTTTATATGTTTGACATGTAATAAAAACAAAAAGTATTGCTGTCAAAGTTGAATTTTTACTTGAAATGCGTCTTTTCACAAAAGCCTCAATTTCTGTTTTTTTGTTTTTTATTAACAGGATTTTCGGTTAAACTTGCCTCTCATTTACAGCTGATTTCTCAAGAATGACAAATGCTAGAGACTAACTGTTTTTTTTCTGATGAAAGATGAGGCTTTCTTTTTTGTAGGTCCCATGTTGATATACCCATAGAACACAATATTCTGTAGGCCGTAAAAAATTGGTTAAAATCCTGTAAAATGTCTGGCACTGAGGGGATGGCAGCGCTGCAAATGGCTGTCACTCAATGAGTTAAAAGTGGCAATCGTTGTAAAAGACTACACAGATACAGAAATCTCCCAACACAATCTCAATAATGACATACTGCATCTAAACGGACACAAAATGTTTCCATTCTATCACAATCGCTACTCTATATGATCACATTTATCTCTGGCTCTTACAGTTCTGCGATCTCTGGTATGCTACCACAATTGTCATACTAATATGATAATTTGAATGAAACGCCTCTCACAAAATCTGGAAAGAAAAAAGGACTAGAGCTGTCAAATATCTTACATAAATGATGTCAGTGTGAATTGCTAGCCACATTAGCTCTGCCCCCACTGGCATAAAAACAAATTCAAGTTCACGTTGATGAATCGTGACACGACCATAACACGCACTTAAGTCACTAAACTTTGCCTCTAAACCTTGGATGGGGTGTAACTTTTTAATTCCTCAGACAAGGGCAGCTGAGGTTTGGTTGGCGTTTTGGGAGAGTCACCTCACCCCAGGGCCAATCTTGGGGTTAGTGTGAGGACCCCTGCTACTGACAGGGTGTCAATACAAAGCAATTTACAAGTCCCCGATGAAGAATCGACCCCCCAGCTAACAGGCAATTTCTCTGCTCTGCTGGTCACCACAACCTGCTGACGACCAAATCAGAGCACAGAAGTAAACAGAGACTGAGAGATTAGAGGACAGAAGATAAGAGTATCGGCTCTGGACTGCAGATTGTGTAACACTAGCACATGCCCTCGAACGCTTCCATTAAGAACAAGGGTCCATTTCACAAAGCATGTTCAACAAACATCAAGACTAACTCTGAACAGCGAGTTGACATGAGAACTACGTTTTCGGTTCCAGGACAGCTGTTTTGAGGTAGATATATCAACGCAGAGTAGTTTCGCCTGGCGTTGCCACGACACTAAAAAGAACACATCAATGGAGCCCCGATTCGTCGAGTCACCATGGCGTTGTTTTTTTACCCCTCTCAACTGAAAATCCTAATGCGATCATATGGCGAATTTGAACATGTCTTTCGAAAAAAAGTGCAACACCACAGCGGCTCCCCGTAGAGGAAGGCGGCGTGGGAGAACGTTACTGCTCGAGTCAATGCGTAAATTTAAATGTAGTCCTTTGCAATCACAATAATATTACAGGGGAAACCTGTTGAATTGTAGCTCATTAATTCATTTCATTTCAAAAACATTATTAGTGCAACACACAATATATGTTGTGATGTGAGCGCAGGACTACGGCGCTGGTTGCAAATGTAAGGATGGATTAAGTTGTGCATGTAGATGATGGACTATGATATGAAACGGTACCGTTAAAAAAAAAAAAAATCCAGAAATGCCAGTATATCTATGCGCGGTCTGATAACAATCTCGCAACGAATATTTAATTACCCGTGCAATATTGTGGCACCTTCATCAATAGGGTCATTGTCAAAAAGACATGCCAAGTTCGCGACAAAAGTGGACTTTACGCTATAGACTATAGGCGTATTTATGCAAAAACTCACCGCAGCGGACTTTATGAATGTGGAAAAGAGATGTCGTGTGTGGCTGAAAGGGGGCGGGGACAGAGAACACCCCGAGGTTCATTGGGAAAAACCAAAAACTATGTTTGATTAATGGACAATGTTGCTATGGTAACTGACCGAGAGCGTTTCGGCGCCGTGATTGCATATAGACAATTTAGCGCAGACGGTGCGTGGAGTGGCGCGGAGGATGTTTGGAGCGGTCGGAGGACACGGTGCCGTGCGGTGAAAATTTGCATATTCGCCAAAGTTTAAATAATGAACTTTCTTCGCATTCCGCCTCGCGGCCTGATGGGCTGAAATATGTGCCACATTATTACGTCACACACAGCGTCCTGTCTGTTGTCACCTTGAGTGCAACAACACGGGCAGCCTCTTACCCCCTATCGCGGGTACAACGCATGTTTTTCAATAAATACATGAGAACACAAGAAAAAAGTATTTACTGCGGAGAAGTAATAGAAAACCAAGCACTCTCGCTGCAGTGTAGTCTAGGTGCATAAGACCAAAATCTCAGCTATACATAGAAAAAGATCAGATGACTGAAAGTTACTGTTTTTCTGTTTTGTTCCAGATGTTTGAAGTTTAAATACCTGTTTACAAGGAACCTTTTTGAATTAACTCCACTTTTCTATGGCAAAAGTTATAACATCCCATGGCAGGGGATGCAATTTTTGTACGGGGGTAAATACTTTTGGCACAACAGCGGTACAAATCCCCCTATTTTGGTGTGAACATATCATTAAGTGCTTCTGAATTGTTTCAGTGCGCTTGTGTAGCATTATCTGTTTCCACTGATATCTATTATTCATTTAGCCCCCGGAAATCTGTCCACCGGCTCCATTCTCTGTGTATTTGACGAGTCACGTCGACGTGCGCACGACGGTGTTTTTGTTATCTGTTACTTTGCACATCATGTTGAATCTAAATAAGTTTCTTACGTATGCCTTGTTAGAATCATGTTACAGTTAAAGTGTTTTATTGTGTGTTATAGGTATAACTGTGCCATACGCAGTTTTCTTTGCCTTCAGGTGGTTTGATGAGGTTTAGCTGCAAACATTTATGGCGACCTTTATGTCAGGGAGTTCCAGCAAGAAATTCCCGTCACTATCACCCCTTACACATGGCACTCACAGTCGCACTAGCTGGAGAACAAGAAAGGAAAGGAAATGTAAAATAAGGAGGGAATTCAACAATGAATGGTGTTTATTTTAGAACATTTTTACTTCATATGTTGGTTGTTGATTGGGTAGACTGTTTTACTTTGTAAATCCCGTATATGTGAAACCAAAGAAGAACAGGATGGATTTATCATACATCCCTTTTCCTCATGTCGTGGGTGGATAAAAATCAAATGGGAATTGAATATCCGCCAACGCAAAAGGGTTACAACATTAAATACGCTGTATCAACTCTTAAATGAGAAAACTATTTTCAACAGCAGCCAGTAGAATATTGTCCAGGTCACCTGCAGTTAAACCTCTGAAGTGAAGAATTAATGCAAATGCAAACAGTATGTAATATCTCATATTTATTCCCAATATTATATATTTTTTTGCTGCTTTAATTATATACCAGTGTGCTGTTGTTCATTTTTATTTACTTATTTATTAACCATTATTATGATTACAATTTAAGAGTTCAAACACAAATGCCGACAAGTGAAATTGTGACAAAAATAGAAACAACTAAACAAAACACTATGTAAGACTTAATAAGATAAAGGTTTAGTTGCAGAATGTGCCAAACATTTTGCTGCTGCTAGCGTCATCTCCATTGAAGACAATTTAATAGATTCAAAGATATTTAAATCATCACAAACTCGTCACTGGTAATGTATGTCCTTAAACGTGTCTGTGCCCGTTATTTCTCATTAACTCGCCCCTGGATGAAACATGGCCGCCACATTGATGTGTTTTTTGCCTGCTCTAGTCTACTGTAAGTCTCTCTTTGTTGATTGCACTACAGCGCCATTTACTGGCAGTGTGGCAAATTGCGGACAATTGTGGTCAATTCTGGAACTAACCTACTTTAGAAAAGGCCGTTTTGAGTGATCTAAACACTAGTTTATGTCCGTTGAATCCGAAGTCCCATGGTTCCGAGTCCGTTCAATTGCGGTTCATGGAACTTTTCTGACATCTCATACACAAGCAAGTCGTCACACACACTGTAATACAATTTGGCATCACGGCAGGAGTCTCTCTTCCTAATTAATTCCCATTTTCCTCCAGGATCTGATTGCAGGAAAAGGGAGGTACGATGCAGGCTGCCCTCTTAAAAAAAAAAAAAAACCCAAATGAGCTTAATCGACCAGGCTCCACAATCTCATTTAAGCCTCTCTTTGCCCATGAATTCAACTATTGCAGAAACCGGCTTGAGCCGAGATATACCGCCTTCTAAATCACAGCAAATGGCTCTAATCCCTGTACATTAGAGGGGTCTTGCAAATGCCCTCCCAGCCTGATGCTAAATTAACACATGGGTTATAACATTGTGTTTTGTGCTGCGTGATCATTGCAAATAAAAGGTGAGGAGAGGTTCAACTTCTATCATCCACATTGCCTAGCTTTTTCCTTTGCGGGCTACACAGTGTTTCACGCTAATATTCGGATCACTCCGTTCACCTGGCTCACCTCTGACAACCCCAGCCAGCTTTGTCTCATACAAAGCCTTCTGAGCTCATCATTCAATTTTTCTCCTCTGCACTTCACCACCCGGACCAATCCTTCATGGCCTCTTCTTCCTGTGGTCTTTCACTTCTCATATTTTATCTACACAACATAGCTGCACAACCAAGACATGACGCATCCCCACTTCCTTCCAACGAACAAAGGAAAGGCCAAAGGCTGAGATCTTTAGTCAATTTCATTATTTGGGGTGAATTTTACTTGAGTTGTGTGCATACTTGAGATCCTATCGGACTCACTCGCTAGTTGATCTACTCAATGTAGTAAAGTAATTCATGAGACGGCCACACAGACAGATTTTATTTTTTCTGTTTCCAAATATCATTTAAAACCGTCAAGTTATGTCCTAACTGGACTATGTTACTGCAGCGCCAGCTTTCGCAGTGTGTTTAGAGCAATTATTCATCTGTATTTTGATGCATGTTACTCGTAATGAGTCCAGAATTTTCTTGGCTTCCATTTTGTAGAGAGGTAGAATGCAGGATTTTCAGGTGTTTTGTCACACACTTTATCATTTAGAACTCCATCAATTTTGTAGCATCTGAAGACAAAAGAAAAAGCTAATCACTTCTATAAAGAGCACATGCCATTTCAATTATGTACCTCGTATTCGAAACGTGGGTCTGCCGAGTCAAGTATGAAATCAAGTATGAAATTACACAACCAAGGAAATCTGAGCTGCCTATTTCCAAAAAGACGCCTGTGACCAAGCAGGTTTGCACCACTGTGATTTCCATAAATTAATCCCCATACCAAGTTTCTTCATCCCTAAATTTGAAGAAGGCTGAGTGAAGATCTCGCACTTTCGAGCGACAGACTGTCTGCAACACTATGTTAAAGTCAAACATAGAGCTGCATCGAATGTTGCTTACAGATTCCCGTTATTTTATTACAGCCTAATCCACACTGTGCATGTGCATGTTTAATTATATTGCAATATGATTTCCCCCACTGCATCATCTCTCATTTTCACACTCCTTTTTAAATTTGACCCCCATCTCTTAATCCCGTTCTCCCTTTCCAAGTTGCCCTTTCCTTAAGTTGATCTCTCCTCCACCCCTGACTCTTTTACATTCCTTACATCCCAGTTCGATCCAGTCCTGGTTCCCCAAGCTCCTTGTTAGGGTGGACTCAGGTGGCTGCAAAGTAGTTGAGATGAATGAGGTGTCATTGCAACATGCGTCCTATGGCACCGTCAAGGACCAGCGCCTGAGGCCAATATCCCTTCGTCTTTTCAGGTCAAACCAAGACCATTGAAAAGAGTGTCGTCCCATTACTTTGCTTTGAGTCGGTGACTGGAGTCATAAGTCCCTTTACACTGTCTGTTTAAGAAAGTTGGAGCCACAATGTTTCCTGTTAGCCCTGTGTTTGGCACTGACAAGTAGCCCAAAATATTCAGCCAACATTAGATCCACGTTAAAACCGTAACACAAGTGGAATACCATCTTATTTTGCAAGATCACTGTCAAATAGTGGAACCCAGGTTTCAAAGCATCTTGTTGTAGCGGCATTTAGCTGTTATGCTGCATGCAAATGGAATAAGTTGCCAATAGAAGTGAAGTCAGCCCCAAGTATAAATGATTTTAAATCCTGGTTAAAAATATTTTACATTTTTTCTCCATACCTTTGATTAAGATCGTTTAAGCATTTTTCAAATCAATTTCACAATAGTCTTTTAGTAATTTTAGAAATCTGCTTTACATTTCTTTCCCTTGCTTTTAAAATGTAATGTCTTTAAAAAAATAAATCTTAAATGCATTTAAATGTCATCAATGTGCACTCTTAGGTCTCTTTGTTTTGCCTCTTCAGCTGTCTGTAAATGCTTTTAGGTGTTGTACATGAAGCACATTGAATTGCCTTATTGTGAAATGTGCTATATTCAAATTAAGTTGGCTTGACTTGCCTAAGCATTCAACAGTTTATCCCATAATTATTTTGCTGTTTGCTTGAATAATTGTAGCACTTTTACCCATCTAGATATTTTAAAAAGTGCCCTGATACAAACAAAAATCAATGTTCCATTTTCCACTGCAGTGCATTTGAATGGATGGTTGAATTGTGTTGCTAATTAGCTAGAGCAAAAAAAGATAAAAGAAAAAAAAGAAAAGGAGAAGAAAAAAGATAAGAATAGAAGAGAAAAATGAAAAAAAGTTAGGATAGTTGTGCTAAGAAGATAGAAATAATGCTGCCAACCTCACTTGGGGAATGATGATGTTTAACCTCCCTAGAATCCAGCAGCTTTAAGCAGCTATTGATTTGCTAATTGCGTTTCACTTTCGATTCTATTGTTCCTTCAGGTGGTATTTAACCCCTGTGATATAATGTATTAATAAGAAGAAAGATCGAGATAGGCTGGATTCAAAGCCAGGCTAAATGGGGGGAAATTATGAACATAGAGTGTATGTTGACTTCCACATAAAGCCTCTTAGTAGAGAGCATAGCTAACGAATTGAGGCTAAAATACATGATTATTTTTTAATGGCAAACTTGTTTATATCTTGGTTATGGAAACATCTAAAAATGCAGAGCAGTTTTGTGTAACTGCAATTCCAGTGAACAAAGAATGAAAACTAATCATTTGTTTTTCCCCTTCAGGTTAACTAAGGCGTGGATGTAATTATGGTTCAACCAGGGACAAGGTGAAACACATAAGAAAGGAAATTTATAAGATTAATGTTGTCTTGGATTAACCTCCTTGACCTTCATCTGATTATGCCTTTAATTGACTTGTTAGGGTTACAATAAAGACATTAATGTTTTTTTTTCTTGTTTTCTTATTAGATGTGCAACCTTCAACACTCCCGATCAAATAAAATTAGCAGAGTGAGCTCACCGAGATGCTGATGCAGAGGGAAAGGGGCCGCTGTATCCCAGATCACATTAAGATGAATGCTATTACAACAACTCATTTAAAGGCTAAGACTTAATCAATAACTACTGTTTAGTACGAGGCTCTATTCACCTGCAGGCAATTCAATACTTTGTTAAACACATTGTCATGTTTGATTGGCAAATCTAAACTTTACACTTAGGTCACATTTAAAATCATTAAAAGAGAAATACAGGGGTTGAATATATTATATAATATATTGATTACTTCATTTTTGCCTTTGGACCCCATTGTGGTAAAGGGATCAATTTCCTAGCAAGTCTTGACGTTGACCAACACAGCCAGCATAAAATAGACTGGTTTCTCCTAAAGTGAAACCCGCCTGAAGTTGTTTATTTCAGAATTTGACAGAATTATTTCAGACTAGCATTTTTTTTGTTTTTTGTTTTTTACTCTGCCTATAGGGCACAGTAACCCCTAACTTGAAAGTTTAGGAGCGCAGGAAGAACATTTTGTGGTGCACACTTTAAAGTGACTTGCAAAATAAATATTCCCATTTCCCTCCATATTGAATTATTGATGAATACTACAATGTTTTCAGTTCACATTTTATTATGTAATTTTCGATACAACATGAACCCAAAGTATAAGTTATACAGCTTACACACTGAAATTGTAAAATTGATGTTTGGACCAGCAGTGCAAGTATCATCAGCAAATTTCGCACTCTGCAGATGTTTGTGCAGGAAGAATTAGTAGTTGAATTGAATTTGTTCGTTTGACTAAGGTCCCAATGGTCACCCCACCTACCCCGCCGTGTGCCGGTGTCTCGACAAAACAGCATACCCGTCAGAGTAGCATACCTTGCACTTCTGTGCATGCACTGTAGGGAACAGGTCATGCGCAGTATGAATGGGTTGGTTGTTGGGTTGAGTTTAGAGTGAGGCTACAGATAGAGTTTACATAAAGGCAGCTATACGCATATGCTGATCTGACAGAACACCGGTCACGTTATTTTCTTGCATCATCACACCATCTTGTTCCTGCCAGCATTGTTCCGGTGAGAAAAGTATTTTGATTGTTTGCAGTTGCCTAAACGGATGTGGATGTTTTTTATTTTATTTATCGAAGTGAATTCCCGAGATGGCTATAGGTACAGAATTTCCCAAAGTGAGTCTTTTCTTGCCAACATGATGTATGCGTTCCTTTTCCGAAACAACGACGGATATCCGGAGTGTGTGCTCGTCTTCATTTTTGAGAGAATGCGTGTCATCACTGGACATTTCTGCCTCAAAGGATTTTTTGAGATCTGTGACGATTCACTTGGTAAGTGTGAACAATATACAGATGAGCAAAATGTGCAGTGAGCATAAAGCACTGTTGGCTAATCACAGGACTCACAGCTGACAGCTGCCACTCAGTCTGGTCTGTTTCCACCATAGTTTGCACTGGTAGTACCTTTGAAGAAAACATGCTACTGTCAAAATAACCATCATACACAAATCTTAACTGAAAGAAATGTATCACCAGAATCAAATGTGCCTCACTATTTTATCTAAAACAAGACATGCCAAGGTTGTATTAGGATGAGTGTTGCTCAAGTTAACTTAACTGTGCTTAATCTATTAATTACGACCTCATTATAACTTGGACCGGATTAGACTACAACTTGGGGTTCATTGATCCAGAACCACCTGACCCAGAGGATATTAAGTTTTAAGTGGAATCATATAACAGAGCTCTATAGCAGAGTACATCAAATGACTAAGGTCTGCAATGTGAAAATAACACCATGGGACAGCAGTTATAAGCGTATCAATCATATGACAATCACCTCTTGATGTCACCCTTCTTACCCATAAAAAAATCATACACCGCACAGGCTTTTGTAATATAACTGAACAGTAAAATTTTGGCTACACTTAATAAATGTGTGGGTATAAATAATTTCACAGGTTTGGTCCTCAATCACTTATATGATTACAATTTTACAGTAAAATAAAAATGAGTTAGCAGAGACTTTGCGAAAAGCAGGGGTGCGACCAAAATCTATTCCAAAATATTAATTATGTCATAAAATAACCAGTGCTCTTCCTGAGAAAGGTGTTTTTTTTTAAATCTTTGAACATCAAGCAGTTTTTATTTCAGCCATAAAACCAAGTGTGAGAATGTAGCAGAGAGCAACAGCATGTTTCTCTGATGTCTCAAAAGTGTAAAACTGTTTTAATGATCGACATAAAATCATTTATGTGTTGGACATCATTTAAAATCATTAACTCTCTTGCATTTATTAATGCAATCTTTCAATCTAAAAACAGTTGGGTCAAAAATGGACCGATCCTCTACTTGGGTCGATTTGACCCTACTTTGAGTCAAGAAATGGGTCTTTCAGCGTAAAACAACTCTTAAATATTGGTCAGATCTTTAATGAAAAAAAAAAGGGTCATTTTGTATAAAACAACCCAGAAAGTTGGGTCAAATTGACCCATAAAGTGGATCGGTCCATTTTTGATCCATAAATGTGGAGGAAGACTAATTCAAATTGACTGGTAAGTGACAAAAAGTAAATAGTCAAGCAATGTTATGGGTAATTTTAGCCTGTTTAGCTGGTTTTCTGCCAATAGGACTCACCCTAAAAAACATAGTGGGCATTGTCACAGGCAGGAAATATATCACAGTAAATAAGTGAAACCGGTTGATCGGTAACCACTACCACAGACAAACAAGTCCCAAGTTTAAACACAGTCAAATACGGAAACAAACGCAGACACACATCAATAAATGCGCACACGCTGGCATTTGTAATGGTGAACATACAAATGCAGCATGTGCAAGGTGTAATGGAATGCTAATTAATGCAAAGCCCTTGATGTAGTGGTGAGCAGACGGCCAGAGGAGGAGCGCCACAGGGCTGACAGGTACACGCACACGTACGCGCACACTTTTTCAACGCGTCTTTCAATTTCTTCTCTTACATTCTGTGACTTTTTATGTTTCTTTATTCACAGAGCTTCTTATGTTTCCATTCATGTTACGCTTTTAAACTTAAAACGTCTCCCCCTTCCTCTCTCTCCTTGAACCTCACGATTTCCCATTCTTTCATCACCATGCCATTTTGCTTTACTTTTTCCTTCTCAAATGTATAAATTATCAACACCATGTGAGTATGGTTCTAAGAAGTAAACAGCGGGAACTCCTCAAGTGATTCGGAGGGGTGGGATAAAAGAGGGCAACCTATAGGCAATAGCTGCAACGAATAAGACAGATCATTTCAAGACTCATTTTGTTTTTTGTCTGAAAAGGTTGGAGGGCAGCATCACCGATTTAACTTGCAATGAAGTGTGGCTGGCCGACTGTAATTAACAAATATGTGTAATGATGAACTTGTAAACTGGTTAATGATCATACAGCATATCATCATCAAGTGACAAGACAAGAAGGAGGGATCTAAATATGCAATCTACAGAGCAAAGTCGCTTTTTTAAATCCCATGCAGAATCGTTTTAACCATAAAAAAAGAAGAGAATGTTAAAGCAAGGGGACATATGGACCCTTCTGAATTTCTGCCTTTTAAGCTTTCCATGTGTGTAGGTGACATTTTCATGGTAGTAATTTACGATCCAATCTGAATGATGGAGTACAGTATTTCTCGTCGAGCTTCACCTAAACAAAAGCTCTTTGCTATACACACATTGTACAAAAGAAACACATGATATCAAACAAATACTTCACTAGCATCTATACTTACATTTTCATCAGATCTGATAACGTTCCATTTTGCTAATGTGACTCACAAAGAATACTGTAGAATACCAAATACTGTATAATCATTAATTCCTCATCTCACCTTTACAGTCACGAAGGTGATGAAGAGGAGTTTGTCATTGCATGTCGTATAACGCCAACCATGAATCAGTGGCAACTGCCAGCTGAGTCAGTTGTGCAGCTGGAAAGTGACTCAACTGATTAGAAACAAATCAAAATTAAAGCACACTACACAGCTACAGACGCCTGGTCACTAAACATTAACAGCTTGGGGGAACATCATTTGCATATCCCATAAGCCTTATAGAATGTGCCAGATTATGATATCAACCATGCAGATGGGATGTACTGTATCATGGAAGAGTGTCCTTTTAAGCAAAAGCATTATTTGCCATCAGTGATACACCAGACCGGTTTAAAAAAAAAAAAAAAGGTACTATACTCAAAAATAAATGGCTTTTCAAATTCAAATAAATACAGAGTAATGGTTCAATTAAAATTAATCTTGCCTTATCAATGTAGAATTAGTTTTCTGTGTTACTTTCTTATTGAGTGTGTATGCCTGTTTTCCTGCCACTTGTCCCTGTTCTTATCTTTGCTGTCTGAAACAGGACCGTCAGCTAACATATGGTCATCAGGTACATGCTACAATTTTTTTTCAAACCTATTAACAAGTTGTCGTGGTGATCGTATTATCTCAGTCATAATGAGTCATGCAGAGGGAGGCAAAGTATTGCAGTTTTCTTCAACTGCAATCTACCCTAGTGGTTGGTGTCGACATAACGTTTATAACGTTTCTTTTTATTTAAATATCTTCAACACAGCCATCCATTGGTTTTCTATAACACTTGTCCTCATTGCCGTCATAAGTGTGCTGGAGCCGATCAGTTGACTTTGGGTGGGAGGCGGAGGACACTGGTTGCCAGTCACTTGCAGGGCACAACAGACAACCATTCACATGCACTCACATTCACACCGACTGCATGGACAATTTGCCGTCTTTGGCGGCCCTAACATGCATGCATACTCCCCGCCACTGGCACATGATAAAGTTGTATGTTTAAGTACATATTGATTGAGCTGTATTTTCAGTTTAACTGTAAATATAACCGCCTTTGACTCGGGGTCAGGCTAAACCAAAAGCTACAATAACGTTGCTGTAGCAGGAAGTCAGCTATGCACAGCACAGGCAGAAATGTATAAATGATATGGTGTATCTATTACTCTTATGGTTTCTGCTACATTGCAACCACCCCCCACCTTCCCCCCACCCCCGTGTGCTGAGGTTTCTTTATAGGAGTGAGCCACATTAGGACGGTTCCATTTCAGCGCCAGTCGCGTTCCCACAGCTGTTAAGTATCTAATGCATCGCGTAATTGCATAAAATAGCATAGCAGAAGCAATGAGTTGCACGAGGGTTAATTCAATTTTATTGAGTCATACCAATCGAGGTCATAGTTCCTTCACCATATTAGGGTCATCAATAAGAAACTCCATTGAGATGTTCTGTCTAACCAGCAAACTCGAAGCCCTGAATTTCAAATAATTAACTATTGGCTTTGTGTAGTGATCGCTAAGCATTGTCTGCATAGTGCATATAATGTGTTGGCATGCTGATATCTGGCATAAATAATTAAAACGGCAGACAATTGGTGTAAAAGTTGAAGCACATTAAAGCAGAATTTGCTGCTGTGTCCTATGATGGAACCTATCGCTTATCATTACCATGATGCTAATGTAAGTAGGCTATTTCTTGTCGCCCTTGTGTGTTTGCAACTTTATGCTTTTAGAAAACAATAATAATAATAATAATAATAATAATGATAATAATAATAATAATTTCATTTGGTACATTAAATAAGATATTCAGCCAAATTAATTGTCTGTATTTACAATTCAAAAAACACTGTAATCAGGTTTGAATTTTCAGATTGATTGATAGATTGATTTCATATTTATGAATGAGATTTACCGACACCCACCACACATATCCGTGGAGTAAAGAATCTGCCTGAGCCTGGACCAAATCCACCAAAACCGCATTACACCACCTGCACCACAACTTAGACCTGGGCTATGTTTGAATGTTCACCCTACTCCCTTTAGAGTGCACTACTAAGGGGTCATGCCATGTTGTAGGGGTGTCCTAATGTCAAAAAGAAAAAATTACCCACAATGCACTTTAAAAAGTAGTGAACATCCATGGTCACTCAATCGGTTGATATAATGTAGACCACAATGCATTGCGAGTTTGAAGGGGGGAAAAAATGGCACGTGATTGTGCAAACTACAGAAATAATTCATTTGTTTTAGTTGAAAATATTTTCATCAATGAAAGTAAAACACAATTTAAAAAGATATCTATATATTCACAATAAATAGTTAAAGATTATGCACCGGTGCGTCATGACAGGTACGGTGGTCATGTAATACGCGACAAGGACCAAGTAGTAAGCTGGCTGTCCAAATCGCCAAACAGAATGAGGGCACTATATCTTAGGCTACTGTGTAGTGCGGGGCTGTACAGTAAATGAGGGGTTAAGCTTTAGGACAGAGTTCACCAATTCTGGTCCTCGTGGTCCGGAGTCCTGCAGGGTTTAGATGTTTCCTCCCACTAGCACACCTGTTTCATATAATCAGCTCATCAGCGTGTCTGATAACAATCCTGATCTTTAGTATCAGGTGTGTTGGTAGGCGGAAACATCTGAAACCTGCAGGACTCCCGACCTCGAGGACCGGAATTGGTGAACCCTGCTTTAGGGGCTAATAGGACATCACGTTGATTGGGGTAAACACTCCAAATTTATGAAAATCTCTAGCCAGTTGTTTTAAACTTAAACAAACTTTACTATCCCAAAGCAGTGATTACGTACTATTATGACGATGCATTCATGCATTGAAATGCATAATGAACATTTTGGGGCAAATGGACTAGTGCCCCATTAGATGTAGCAGATAGTACTGCAATTTCAATATTGATTGCACATTAAGGAGTGAGTGAGTGAGTGAGTGAGTGAGTGAGTGAGTGAGTGAGTGAGTGAGTGATTAATCTGTAATACACTTGTTTCATAATTCTCACCATGCTGTGAATATTATTCAGTCTTATCTAATAATGTCCTAGTTTGTGTTTTTCATTTCTTATTGTTCTATTTGCCTTTGTATTCCCTTGTATGAATTTATTGCATTATTGATAACAATTAAAGCTCTACCTGACCCACTGCCGTCCTTTATCTTAGCGGAACCCCTTTTGGCTGGTGTTAATTAACCAGTGGTGACTGACTAAAAAGCCAAAATGGCATTCAATGTGGTTTGCCCAAGGCACAATCACATAAGCACTGGTAACTTTTAATCATTCACACAGCCATAGAATCAACCTCAGTCTATTAATGGTCTTTTTTTTCACATAACACAAAAAAAGTTATTTTGCTATGGTTACAAATGAACGAAAACAGCACTTATGCTGTCCTTGAGGAAAAAAAAGTTACCTCAGTGCTGTTGAAACCTAATTTGGATCAACACAAAGATATCACTATTGCCAAACTAAACTGCCATTGGCTCCAGCTCACTTGTGACCTTAGAGATAATAAGCAGTCTAGAAAACAGACAGGTGGATGGATGACAAAAAAATCTACATGCTTCTCATAAATATTGCAATTGAATACAATAAAATCAAATACAAATACATTTGATGTCAATTATCTGGAATAAGTCACTACCAGGCAAGGGCTACTGATCGTGCTCATGATAAACTTTTAACTGCAGATCACATTATTGCTATGCTGCACACAAATGGAATAAACTGCCAACAAAAGTGTAGTCAGCCCCGAGTGTAAACACTTTTAAATCCAGGTTAAAAACTGCTTTTTTCTATACCTTTGATTAGGGTTTTCTAAACCTTTTTAGTCATGTGTTTTCATTCAATTATTTTAGAAAACGACTGATTTCTAAACTTAACTTTTTAATGTTTTTGGTTTCTGTTAACATGTTTTATATATATTCATTTAGTAATTTGGTAAGCTACTTTTGTTTTCTCTACTTTGCTTCCGAATGTTGCTAACTATTGTGTTTGTTGATGCTTATAGGTGTTGTGTGTTTTCTTGTGTAAAGCAAATTGAGTTACCTTGTGTATGAAATGTGCTATAGAAATAAAATTGCCTTGCCTTGCCATATTTATTATTACTCACAGACTCAGTACCTGAGACCTGCAACTTCCCATATTAATACATACTCTTTTTTTCCCTTTTTTTTGTTTATATAGTTTGTCAATTAAAAAAAAGAAGAAGGTTAGATTGTATTGATTTTGGTTAAATTTGGGTACAGTTGTGACAAAAACCAACTTCATTCAAGTCCACAGAGGGTTGAGACTGATATTTCTTAGCTCATTTTGGAGTATGACTGTATGCCACTCAAATGCTAAACATTCGGATCTAGCTTTTAAAGGTTATCAGATATTGACCACCATGGGAGCTGACATTTCCTGGATGAAGCAGTCTAACGTGTGATGTGACTATATGCGTTAGTGGCATATTTATGAGAAATATTTCATATTTATCCTGGGACGACTCCTCAAAGAACGACCTGTGTCACTTTTTGTGCCTTTGGCATGCTTTATCAGCATTGCGGTTAAAAAGGGCAAAATGCCTTTTTTAAGATCTTGGTATTTGTGAAGAGTTTTGCAGTTGCTAGGTAACACAGACACATCAGTGGATGACTTTGTAAGTAAAGAATATTTAATGTCAAGTATGTGAATTATGAATTCAAATAATTTATATTGCCTTCATCCAAACAAAACTCTCAAAAGTCACACGTAAATAATCATTGGATTGGGTCCCCACCACTTGGCCTTTAGAAAAGCTCTTTAGAACCTTAAGTCCTAAAACACTTGACTTTGCCATTCAGGGAAAACAAAACTAGAGTTCAGCGACATGGTTGTCAAGCTCTCAAAGTGTCATCATTTCCATCATGACAGATGACACAAGTGCATAAACAAGAGCCACCTCAGAATGGACAGTGAATCATACCCTCTCAAATCTACGACACAGCCCCGGACGGCCTGCCCTTCTAGAGAGCAGCCTGAGGAGATTGGGGCAATGCAGTGGGCAAAATGAAAGCAGGGTTCTTGATTTAAAATCAGAAAAATATGCAGTATTATAATAGTTTCCCTTTATTTGAATATTTCAACAATTTTTTTTTTACAAAGAAGTTAAATTCTTATGAGATTACAAAGACATTACGCTAAGACGAGCTAAGTAGCTAATGGCCATGGGTGCCCATAAGTGGTGTACGCATGAGGCCTGGAAATTGAATATTGCACTCTTATTCAAGTCTGTCGCCGTGCTTTTGCAGAATATTGCAGCTCGGTCAGTCCTCTTGACTGCAGTCAGGCCAGCCTCAGTTCCAAGTCAAGCCAGCCACCGAAACAATCTCTTCCGTGGGCCAACATCAAAATAAAAGCAAAGTAAGGCATTTATAGCCATGCACAGTATTACTTGTTTCGCTTTTATTTACAAGTTGATCCTCACTGTGCTTTGTATAGTTGCCAATGAACAATGGTTGTGGCGGCTTGCTTGACTAGGTTGGCTACCCAATAACAGTTGGCCCATCACTTTAGCTCATTAGCATTTAGCCTTGCTTATCAATTGGATCTTTCACAACCAGCTACAACAGAGGGAATATGGTGCTAACGTTTAGCAACTACAACAGTTTTGACAATGAGCTTGTCAGTTTTAATACAATTTTTACTTGTTTGCTCTTGCTCAAATGGTCATTAGGGTGACGTTTGATTTGATTTTGAAGCACGGAGCCCTTGGCTGCACCTGACCTCATGCATGAGATTGACTGCGAAGATGATTTTGTCTTCCTTTTAGCCAGCTCTAATGAGAAGCTTTTAAGAATGATGAGACACTGATTAGCGAAGGGCTGAGGTTGAGCAGTGAGATGAAGATAGGCATACAGATGATGGAATTGAATGGAGGAACAAATAGCGTTTACGCAGGAAGAGACAGAGAAACATGAAGGCTTTAAAGATGATGAGTGTGGGTTGAAGTGGAGATGTGAGGTGAAATCAAATCAGAGCATGGAGCAGATATAAGGAGGAGATGGCGGAAGAATTTAGAGTGGCCAGAATGGACCGAAATAAAAGCAAAGATTGGTGAAGCATGTTTGGGATTACTGTTTGAGCTGAGGCCTCCATGCAGCCTATATAAGCAGCGTATACTGATTTAAATCATGAAAAACAGAATTAGTGCAATTTTCGGTTTATTGTGGTAAAAAAAGATAACCATGTTTTGGACATGAGAGGAAGTGGGTTGGAACCACTTAGGTAGGCTACACAACTTTGCTGAGCTGCTTGTACCATGGAAGAATTCATGATCCTTACATTCACATATATTTATGAGTCAGAAGGCTTGTATTTATATTTGATTTTTTTTTTACTTTCCAGTCTACAGCTGTATACTGCCGCTCCAAAGATGATACAATTACTTGAAGGTTATACACAGAGTTGAGAGGGTTACTTTTAAAATGTTACCTGCTAAAAATGTAGTTAGTAACGTAATCCAAGTACCATAATATTAAAGTAATGTAACTGGATTACTTTTGGATTACGCCAATATTAAGTATGCTCATAAAGACAAAATAAAAATAAATATCACCACAATATATATTCTATACAATGTGCCCTTGCTATTCGTGGGTGAGAGAGACCCGGACAGCCTACAAATAGCAAAAATCCTTGTGTAATTAAAAAGCATGTAGGCGATGGATGGATGGATGGATGATAGATAGATAGATAGATAGATAGATAGATAGATAGATAGATAGATAGATAGATAGATAGATAGATAGATAGATAGATAGATAGATAGATAGATAGATAGATAGATAGATAGATAGATAGATAGATAGATAGATAGATAGATAGATAGATAGATGGATAGATATTCATCCAATGAGGATGGCGAAGTGTAACAACTGCAAAATGAACTTTTATCCCAGTCACAAGTTTAGCCGTGTATATGTTGTGTATGATGTTTAAATAGTGAATTGGTGGGAGGAAGACTTGTTTGGAAGGTGTAATTCACATTATGGTTGTAGGCTAGCGGGCTAGCTAGCAAGAAGCTACAGCGAGTAGCATACCGCTGAACTCTCAGGTCGAACTTTCGCTCCGAGTAAATTCTAGTGAATACCAGTCGCTATTTCCTCCTCCCGCCCGTGAAACTTTTCAAACTGCCCGCGTGTGGAAAACACGACTAGTCAGTTCGTTCGCTCCCACCTCCCTGACATGTAGCAACGGTCTCACTCGCGCGGGCGTGCACGCGCTCTCTCTCACTCTGTCCTTCTCTCTCTCTCTCTCGCTCTGTCTCTCTCTCTCGCTCTCGCTCTCCCTGTCTCTCTCTCTCGCCCTCTTTCGCACTCTCTTTCATCGTAGAAATTGTAATCCCTCAAAGTAATCCCCATTTTTAATAAATATACCTGTAATCTGATTACATGTTTTTTCCCGTAACTGTAATGGAATAGAGTTACATTTTTACATGTGTTCCGTTACTCCCCAAGCCTTTATACACTGAGCACACAGTCAAGTGAAGTCAATCACAATGTATCATTACTTTAAGGAGTGCACAAATAATTTCCATTTGTGGTACCTTAGCTTGCAGCCTAAATCGTGTTTATTTTGTTGTTTATTTCATAACCCCCCTTGACACCCTGCTCCATCATATAATTTTTTTTTACTGGATACAGATTTTAACATAGTGTGTAACAAACTGTTATTTGCTAGGGCTTTGTATTGATATGCCTTTTTGTGCCTTTCAAGTTTTTATTTTGAATTGTTCATGTAACAAAAACAAACAAACGAAAAAATCACGATGCATTGATTTTTTATTTATTGATTTTTTTTGCCAACACAAATCTTCTGGCAGCACAGCAACAGAATTGCCTGAATTGATTTTGTATTGCTGATCAGGAATTTTTTGTAGCCACCTGTTGCTCGGCAACAAGTAAGATAACTTATTCTATGAAAATAATAGCACAAATATTCCAAACAAATCCAGCTTTATCCAAATCCACTACAGGCTGTTCTGGTATTTTTGTGTTGCATTAGCTAGTTTTTGCGTAATGTTGCAAACAATCAACATGCTATCCACCCATTAATTACTCAACTACCAAGCATCCTATCTGACGGCAGTGTTTATTTGATTTATTTTCTCACGTGGACATCACACCCAGTAATAAATTACCACAGAGCATAAATTAGACTGAAGGGATATGTTTGGTGGACACACAGTGAACAAAAAGGTGTGCAAATGTTAAATATTATTAATGGGAAGTTCAATGCCACTACAGAAGATACATTTAATCAAATGTGTAAGTAATGCAAGGGTAAAGATAGTCTTTATTTAGAAAATTAGAGTGAAAAAAAATTGAGTTTAGAGAAATTCCCAGGTTTGAACATAGTAATTTGCATATCTTGCTGCACAACCCCACACGTCACCAATTAGCATCCAGCGCATGCATAGCCCATTGTTCTCATCACCAAGGCAACACATTCAGTTCTAGAAGTTCTACCTTGACCTTCCGGAGCGCTTCCCTCCTCTTCTCTGCCTACCTGGCCGTGTCAAGCTGTCACTCATAAACCAATCATAAGCTAACATCTCCCTTCTCGAGTCGTGGCTCACCTTTGACCCCGCCCCTGAACCCGGGTCCAGTCCAATAAGGCTCCATGTCACACTGAGGCACTCACCCGTAGCACGCAGACACAGCCGCCAATCATCCAGGATAATCTGAAATGGGCTGACCCCGCGGTGGCCCGTCCTTGCGGAGGCACGGCTAGGATGAGGGGCGGTGGAGTGGAACTTACAGGTTATTTTTATGCTGTCTCAAACTCACACACTCTTTCATAGGGAGTGCAGCTATTTCATATTAGGGTGCAAGAATACTTCTAAAAGTTTTTTTTCTAACAGATGGCAATGGGTACTTATCACTAAAAATAATATAATTCTGAAGAGTTTATCTCTTGGGTGTCTCAGTGTTTACAAAGTGGCTTACTAAGTAGTTTTTATTCGCACTCTGCAGTTGAAGTGTTGCTTGTGATCAGTTTGCCCTTGAGAAACAGCAAGCGCTGTGATGATGAGATTGTTTTTTTTTATATGATGTGCAACAGTGGAGCCATTGGCTTGCTCCATTAACCTTTAACATGCTGCCGTGTGCATCATTCACTCATGCCACCGGAGGCTACTTTGAAGGAATAAGTAAAAGGCGACACAATTTAAAAAAAATTAAAATAGGGGACACTCTTAGTATTTACAAATTGTCAGTGGAAAACTTATATTACATCTAAGCAGCTTTACCTGTTTACTCTCTCAGAACAGCTGCTCTTGGTTGCATTGAAATTTGAGCAGAAGTTCAATGGGAACTAATATACAGCTATTGCTGTTTTCAAACATGGAACTACCTTTGCGTGTGAGTTTTTTGTTAAACTTACCCATACCACATTGTCTTGTGGGAAATGTGATCTGAAAATAACCTGCATATCAATCTATGACATTCATATCTCACAGTGGTGAAAGGCATGTAAAGAGAGAATTGATCACTTGGCGCAGCACTCGAGCCAGCGCACAGTCAAAGGTCATTAACAATCTACAGGAAATAACATCCTGTTGACTCTGATCTAATCACTTTCTTCTCTGAACTAATGCTGGACAGTTTGTCAAGGATTAACCTTTTATGAATGAAGCACATGTGCTTTCTCCACGTAAGCAGACAATCAATAACGGTCTTGTTTTCTGCCAGTAATTACACAAGGCCACACTCACATTGATAAGAAACAATTGGTTAGAAGACAAAGCAAGGAACAGTAGCTTTATTTAGAGCCTATCTCCCTTATTCCTGAGGGCTCTCATGTGGAAATGATTGTGGTACCCACTTCCACTTCCGGTCATAATTTTCCTATTTGTTCCAATGGGTTTCGTGCCATTGAGCGGTTTCTTTGAACATTTTTATTCCACCCTTTCTAAACGATCCTAAGCTCCAATTGCATTTGGAAACAACTTACACAACTCACATAAATTTTGGTTGAGATTGCGGTCAAGTGGTTGAAGCTTGTTTACATCAAGCATTATGCTGCCCAGCTGGTGATGTAGTGAACATGCAAAGGGAAAGAGTATGTTTGGCTGGCTCCAATGTCTGCTTTAAAAGGAACCCCGACTGTCATGACAAGTTTGCTCAATATTCTTTATTTGGTTGTTACTAACATAACTATGAGATTCATTTTGCAAAAATCTATTCCATTTAAATACGTTTTGTAGAAACATTATTTGGACGTACTATTGTTATTTACGTCGCAATGTGAAACACCTATAAAAGAAAGCAAGTTAAGTCTAGTAGCGTTCCTAAAGAAACAACATGTTTATTTGCTGTTGCAAATTCTCAGTGGAGAGGGGAAACATTGATCAGGAAAAAGTGGTTGCTTCCTTGATCCGAAGTCTTTGAGAAGACAGTGATTACTTTTATTTCTGAAGGACGTGTACCGACATCATTTCTCAAAGGACTGTTTTGTTAGTGTAAGCCTGTTCAGAGCTGGATTAGCAACACGTTTAAACATAATGGATCTGTCCCAACAGTGTGACACAAATGCAAACGGGAAAGATGTACGTTTAACATTTTTGATTTAGCCTTCCTTCCTATTCTTTCTAATAAGAGATGTGCACCTTCTACCATATTACTGGTGTATTTTAGTGGGAGCTACATTTGTCGTGTGGAGGTTGTTTGGTTACAGATATGATAGATACAGATATGATAAAGCAGACGGTGGCTGGATAATATGAAGCGGTTGTGTATTGCTTTGTCAAGATACAACTCGCCACCTGGGTGACATGACTTTGTGATGCTAACCGGCCGCTAAGTGGTCTTGACTGCGCAGTGGCCTAAATGTGCACATTTGTGTTACTCATAACAGCTTGTAAATGTCTACAAGCATTCACGGCAAATCGGAGACATTCACGGCAAAATAATGTTTGCAGGAGATTTGCCAGTTAGGGCAAAATAACCATTGCCCAAACTAACGCTACAACATAGTCTCTGTAGGAACGTTATGCTACTTTTGCTTATGGTAAAACGTTGTGCCACTTTTCCACATATTAAAATAGTTCTCAAAAGTGTAAAAGACATGTCTGTATTTTTCTTTTCTTCTGCTGCCATGGCCAGTCGTTTCCATTCACAACATTAGCACATGGCTACCATGACCCAAATCACTGCCCCTTCGAGAGAGAAGGGTGTGGCCTAGGCGTGGCCTGGTGCAGCTATTTACATAAAAGTGACACACCCCTAAAACAGGCTGTTTTGAACGGAGCATTTTTTTAGGGACAGCAAAAATATTAGACCCAAAGTCAATTTTGACGAATGCATGTCACAGACATGTCTTTTACACATTTGAGAACTATTTTAGTATGTTGAAAAGTTGAATAATATGAGACCTTATAGGAACGCTACAGAGGCTTACCTTGCTTTCTTTATAGATGTTTCACATTGCTCGACAGAGAGCCTGCCGCCATTCTACAATATAAATTGTAGATTGTAAATAACAATGGCGGAGTATGTCCAAATAAAGCTTCTACAAAATGTATTAAATTGGAAATTATTTTTGAAAAATGAATCTCATAGATATGTTAGTAACAACCAAATAAATAATATAGTGCAAACTTGTCATTACAGTCGGGGTTCCTTTTAACTCTTTGACTGCCATAAACGTTATAAAACGTTTAGCATAAACCTAGGGAAGGGCGCCGAGGACGTTAAAAGACGTCCCCTATGTTTTTTTTTTTTTTTTTCAAAAACGGGTGCAGGAAAGCCTTGGGCAGCTGTGCTGAAAGAATCAGGCTGATCTGATTAGTCAAAGACTCGTTTTGGCCCCTAGAGGGCAGCGATGACTCTCTTTGCACAAGGTTGGATGGGCCGCCCACCGTGGGCGTCAGTAGAAGACGTGAGGCGGAGCTAGAGTGTTGAGGAGACAATGGCTGATCCAAGCCACAATGGCTTGACCAAGCAACCGGTTACAAGCAGCTCAGCTTGAGCATTTTTTTCAAAGACGGAAAGCATCAATCAATACTAAAAAGCGCATTGATGTCAACGATGATGATGACAACGAGCTCTACGCCAAAGTTGGAAGCTTTGGCCTGTTACTATCACGTAGTAAGCCTCACCGGCTACGCGCGGCTAGCGCGGCTAGCGCTGCTAAGGCCGGAAAACGCGCACAATAGCCGGCCGGGTACTTCTGCACAAGCGGACATTCGATCGGGCGATGGAGAGTTGGCATCGACCAATGCAGATTGATGATGATGATGAAGATGACAACGAGCTCTACGCCAAAGTTGGAAGCTTTGGCGTGACTGTTATGAACACGTAGTAAGCCTCACGGCTAAGCGCGGCTAGCGCGGCTAGCGCTGCTAAGGCCGGAAAACGCGCACAATAGCCGGCCGGGTACTTCTACACAATCGGACATTCGATCGGGCGATGGAGAGTTGGCATCGACCAATGCAGATTGATGATGATGATGAAGATGACAACGAGCTCTACGCCAAAGTTGGAAGCTTTGGCGTGACTGTTATGAACAAGTAGTAAGCCTCATCGGCAAAGCGCGGCTAGCGCGGCTAGCGCTGCTAAGGCCGGAAAACGCGGAGCTGCACAAGCGGACATTCGATCGGACAATGAAGAGTACCCCGAGTCCAATGCATATTCATCGGAGGAGCGGGTACAGTCTGATCACGGAGAAGACACTGTTTCTGGACTACGATGCCACCATGAATGGAGTGGATAAAATGGATCATGCAAATGCTGTTGCGTCTTCTTGCACGCAGGAGAGTGTTACACAAAGAAAAACTGTCGTTGAAACATCCACATATTTGTAAATAGCACCACAGTTGCACACATTTGTAAATAGTTTGCCAAATTGTTGTCAAATTGTTACACTGTTGAATGTAAATAAACGTATTTTGCTATCAAAAAACACTTTTTCATTCTTGGTGGTAGTGTTTTATAGAAGTAAAGCACTATTTAGGTGTTTGTGGCATCATTCATGGACAAAAAGAAGTGTCAAATTCACTAGAATGCATGAAATAATATCGTTTCACTAAAAGCTTGATTTCTCCGTATTTTGGTCCAACACGGGCGAAATTGGGTCAAACTAACCATTTTCTATTGTTGATTACTAAAGAACGGAATAAGGTAGAAACAAACTCTTTTTTTCTGATGAAAGATGAAAGTCCAATCTTTCATTTGGTAGTACGTGTGTTTCCATAGTCCAAACAGAACATTTTCTGTGGACCTTGAAAATCAGTCAAAATGCTTAAATCGGCTGGCACTGGCGGCATCCCTTTTCTGAAAACGTCTGGCAGTCAAAGAGTTAAGCTAAAAAAAAAAAAAAAGACTGTGTCCCACCTCTTTTAACCAAACATGACCAAAATTATGCTTGTGTAGGTAATGATTTGCTGCAGAGCATTTGAGATTGCTCATTGCGTCACGTTTGAAGCGACAGAGTTCGGAAAGTAAACGTGACTATGTTGTCGCTGGCCTCTTTTTTATGTAATTCTTCCATTTCTGTGCCAACCTTGCTCTGCAAGCTGAATTCTCGCGGTATTTGTGAGTTCACAAGCTCCCGAGAATACATCTTGTACCGAGCCTGCTGATTTTCACCGATTTATACACTATTTGTACAAACCAATCACAAAGCAGTATTGTGTTTGGGGGTGGGATATGCAGCTGTGACGAAACCAGGAAGCGACGCCGCCGGGTGAAACAAACAAACATAACTTGGACGAATGGATGCTGCAATTAATTCTGTTGTCGCAGAACTACTCAGCGTTTCCTTGTTGTATGTTGAACAGCGAAAAGCGCTTAATGCATTTTTAGCTGATAAAGAAGTTTGTCCTTTTTTTCTGCAACGAGAACGAAGACGACATTTTCATTTGACCCTAATTGGTCAAAACAAAAGTTAGGTAGACGTGGTAGACAATCAGCTCAAAGTATTGTACAGAATGTCCCGCCATTGCCGAGCAAATGACCGTGAAGCAGTTTCCAGATTGATATTGTGGAGAACTCCCTTGAGTGAATCACAATTATCAATCTGGCTATAGCCAGGTTATTTCTGTGCAGCATAACAACTAAATGCTGCTTCACCATGTTTGCTTTAATCTCTGGGTTCTACTATCTGACCCGAGTCTGTAGACTAGTGTCTAGAAATTTGAAATTTTGCTCTCTTTTTTTCATTCTCAGCTGATCAGTTTTAGCTTTTAGCTTTTAGCTCTAACGGCCGCAGCACGCTTTTCCCTCATTGGTTGCTTGTGCAGTGGGCAACAAATAGTAATGGCTGGATGTCGGTCGAACCAAAGCAAGTGAGCCGATCGATACGTCGATGCAAATTTTTCACAACCCAAAGTTGGCAAGTATCAGCTGGAAGACTTAGGATTTGCAAATAGTGCGAGAGTCGCCACTAATGACAAGTGCCCCATTCTCATCGTTTTGAATGCTAAATTAGCATTAGCAAAAAGGAAAATTAAATTATTCATTTTGCCGAAATAATAAACAACCATTGCGATCCTAATGGGAATCTGTTGCATTTATATTTCATAAGCGAGCAAAAGATATAAAACAAACTGCTTCATTATAAAGACACACACACTGTAATTTGTATGATTGCCTCCCCAAACACCCGCAGTCAAAATCTTCAAACAAAAGTCTGTGAAATATCTTATCCTAACAAATCTATGCCAGCTACACACAAAAAACGCTGTTGTCTCTCTCCCTTTCTGTCTGCTGAAGTGATGCTATGCATATTCGCAAAGGCTAATTCTCTGGCATTCCCTTCCAAGTAGCCGTTGTGTGATGTCTGCTCACTGCAGGCAGCAACCTGTCTGCATGCCAAGAGATAACACACACAACAGAATAGAATGATAGCAAGCAGCACAATGGAGAGAGAATTCGACTGTGCTTCAAACTAATCAGAGATGTTGATCAGGGATGAGAAACTAAAACCAAATTTTAATAAATTATTTTGTTAAAACTAGAGCTGTCAAACGATTACATTTTTGAATCAGATTAATCACATCTTAGAATTTTGATTAATCACAATTAATCGCTTAACAAAAAAGGCTTTTTTATCAATATTTTTTTACCGCCAAATTTGAAGGGCACCAGATTATGTGTTAACTCTTTTGACATTTAATGTTATGAGGATGTCTTCAACATTTTTTATCCACTGCACACGCTCATCCTCATCTTTTTCTAATGAGTTACGCAAACATTTATTAAATGCTTTACTTTAATGCATGTAATTATGTTTATTGCTGAAACACAACCTGTGCTACCTTAAACGTAGCCATCCACTGTCACGCTATAGGATAATCAAAATTAATAGTGCAATTAATCTGCGTTAATTCATGATGAATGCGCAATTTTTTTTGTGATTAATTAATCAGTTAACGCTTTAACTTTGACAGCACTAATTAAAACTAACGTGACCGCTCACAATGGGTACAATTCTCATTTGAATCATTTTATCACTAATGACATTTCTCCATCCTGTTTCCAAATTATATCATGGCAGATCAACATTTATCGGTAATGGTCACCTAGTCAATTAATACTAACCTGATCAAATTGCAGCTTTTATTTCCTGGGTCCCTCAACCTCTGTTTCCTTTTGTTCAAATCTTTACAACTTTTTCCTTCTCTCTCTGTCATCATATTTCCCTCCATCCATCTCCTCCAGAGGAGGAGCAACTATTGCACACCACCTTTTCTCCCCTCTCATTTATTTCAATTTGTCATGCTTTCCTCTCATCCGCGCTGCCGAGCAGCCTGAAATGCAGCACACCAATCAGAGATGGCCGATGAAATTTCGGCGTCTTCGGTCTTGTGGTAATGAAACATTTAGATGCGGGCTCAGCTATGCCTTTGCATTAATGGCTTGTATTGGTGGAAAAGACGGAGAGAAGGGGACACTTCACCTTCATAACCCTCGCGGATCCAGGTCGGACACCAGGACGGCCAGATAATCGGTTTCCTCAATGAGTCGCTATGATAGTTTCAAAAAGGTTTTACATTATGCTTATTGGTGTGTGTGTGTGTGCGAGCGAGTGAGTGAGCGAGTGAGTGAGCGAGCGAGTGAGTGCGTGAGTGAGTGAGTGAGTGCGTGCGTGCATGCATGTCATAAACTGTATGGAATGTCCGTTGACATGTTTCATCTCAACCAAGATTAGCCTGTCAGGAAACTGCTTTAGGATTGTTCTACAGTTTATGTCATACTAGCTATCCAATATAATAAAGTGGCTGAGACATTATGTGAAAATGATGATTGACTGGCTGGATTAGCTTTCTTAGGTCACCCAGCTTCCATCTTTGCAAAGGAGAGAAAATGGAACCGTCACCATTTGCGGCGAGAAATGCAGGCCTTGAGAATTGGAGGCAAAAAGCTTGTGCACTCTACATGCTTTATTTTTATTACCTCCACCAAGGTTATGTTTTAATTTCGTTTGTCAGTTTGTATGTGTCTACTTGTGGGGAACCTTTCGTCTATAGTAGTTTCTGTATCACAAGGATCTTTTGTGATGGATTCTTCCAAGGACTATAAACACACACACAATGAATCATCTCTATTTATCTGTATTAGCTTAAGCCACTCAGTATTACTGCAAACAATTCACTATAACAAGATATACATTTAAGACAGAAATGCATATAATGTAAGGTGACCATTAGGGTGGAAGCACTAAACAAAAAACTTCAAACAGAAACAATAATTTGGCGACATTATTTTTCATCATGGTTATATTAGTAAATCTAGTTCATATTTCAGTTGAATGGTACGTTTTATTTCACAAATTAAAAGTGGCCAAATTTGGTTGTTTGCCTGATACTCAGGGGTTCACAACTTTAGTGTTTTTGCACCCTCTAGGGGTGTGAGATAACATTTCAAGTGGTGTGAAATGTTTCAAATTTAGTATACACGTATACTTTTTTTGGCTCATTGTTAGTTTATATGTATTCATTTTTCTTGGCACCCTTCAAAGCTGGGAGCAAGTTTTTGCCACCCGTCTGAAGGCATCCCACAGCCGTATGGGGCTCTGTTTTTAAGTTAGCACCACTTTTTCACAGCTCAGATGTTGCACATTTTAGGAGGGCTTTTGGCATTAACATCGGCCATTTGTTAGCTTTGTTGTCTTTTGAAATGCCTCCGCCTAACTCCTGCTGTCTTTTGTCAGTAAATTTGCCACAATGAGCCCGCTGACTGTCATAGAAGAGTGCTTACCAGGAATCCGCCCTCACCACTTGTCACTTCACATCTATCGCTTCATGCGCGCGGTGCCGCTTGGAGGCTGTGTGCTATTATTCATCCTTGGCCAGTAAGTGAGTATGACATGGCGAGATAAAGGCTTATGCCCATATGCCGGTCCGTGCACAGATGCAGGCACATGCCCACTTGCCCAGCCTGATTACACGAGAGTCGAAAAAGAGTCATGGGCGTAAAAATAAACAAGAACATATCTCACCAGCCCCTGTGATTGGTTGGTGACCAGTTCAAGGTATACCACACCTCTTGCCCAAAATCGGCTGGGATAGGCTCCAGCTCACCTGCGATGTGAGGATAGGCAGGACAGAGAATGGATGGATATCTCATCAGCAATAAACCTTTTTTTATTCAGGGGTCCAAAGTGACTAAAGGCTTTGTTCTGAGAGAGTGAAATAATAGGTATAGTGAAGGGCGAGTACCGATACCAGGAATTGGTATTGGGTGCTTGTGGAGGCTGCTGATACCAGCCACAGATACCTAATGCAAAAAAACAAAAATCCGACAAAGTACACTACACGATACACTGTGTCAGTTTGACACATCGGTAGAGATGGGCACGTCGATACATTTTGAGCATCCATCATTCACCAGTCAGGACGCCCTCCCGTCATGGTAAAGTCAGTATTTAAAGCCGAGCTGCATGGTAGTAGTCAAACCTTCATTTGTCATTCCTTACCCTGGGATTACACCGCATGCGTGTGTGCTGCGGATCGACTGTGGACCAGCTGCGTCGTGCCGGAGGCCGCCACGCGGATAGAACTATTTTCTATTCTTGCCGTCTGTTGGTATGCGGGTTCCCTTTAATGACGTGTGAAATAGTTACAGCATCAAACTGTGCATAATACTGCATAACAGCAGTTTAGTAGTGTTCAATTGCGTTTTACTTTTCAGTGCTTTACACTTGCATTTAATCTAAAGAGCAGTTTGATTTTATACATTTATTTAGTCCGTTTTTGTTTTTTTTTACATTAATGTGCAGTAAATTTTAAAGGAATCATTAAGTTTATTTTTTTATTTTTCTAAATTTAAGTAAAGTGTTATAGTTAAAACTGTGCATAATGTACTTTTTGGAATAAAAACTCACTCCCTACTATGCAAAATGTATTTTAATGTTACTTGGTGTTAAAAGTTAGTAGTGGTAGTAGTACTAATGTGTTGGTATGTCTAGGGATTACCTATATAAAATGACTATGAGTCTTCTGAAGCAGTTTTTTTTTTAAGTGACTTTGCTTTCTAGCCTCTTCTGTCATTGCCTTCATTCAACCTCCTGCCTAGAGGCTTCTAAGATACAGACAATAGAAACATTATGTTATCATAGCTGCATAATATTGCTTTCATCACTTCGGATTCTGTACCATATAAGAATATTCTACCCAGGCACAAAATGAAGCACATTACATTTGATTTGTTACAACCGTGACTCCTCATAAAAGAGAGTGAAAGAAAGACAGTAAACCTTTTTGAGAAAAGACTCCATTAAAAGTGACAGCAATGCCCAAAGATGCGCCTGTGTTGTGGCTGACAATTGGCTTTTTCAAGCAAATGTTGTTTTAACTCATCCTAGTTCTTGTTTTGCCAACTTTTGTCACATTCTAGCTGTAAGCCATAGCTCAAATGCCTACATAACTCTTCCCCATGTGACACTGCATTGTGCAGGCAAGGCTTTATTAATTCCCCATCCCAAAATCAATGCCATACCTTTGTATTGCAATGAAAGTCTTGGACATTGTATTTATTATCCTTGTAGTATCTCATCATCTCTTTCTCTTGCTCCATCTATAACTCCCTCATCTTTTCCTGCTCTGTCCTTAGGGAATGCGATGAAGATGAATGACAACAGGGTCATTTTACCAGCAGCGGAAAACGTCCCACCGATAATAGAAGCAGTCATTTTGTGTGTGTATGTGTGCGTGTGTGATTATTTAGGCCTATATTACATAACAAAAACCAAATGCATTTACATGCATATTACACATTTCCAACATCCCTATCATTGTAATATACATAGAATGTATACAGCCTTCAAGGATTTATTAGAATGTAGGGCGACATCACCACCACCAGTGTCACAGCCTTCAACCTTGCACTGGCACTTTGAATTAAGTCACTATTTGAAACATCGGAAAGGAAGGAATGGTACGCTACTGGAATTTCCCTTGACCTTTAGACTGAAATGTCATTTAATTTTACGTCAGTTCTTATTATTATCCCCATCATCATCAGTTCAGGCGGTAATTTGTTGTGCTTTTGAAGGATGATAATCATAAAATGAAGGGAATTTTTCATTAACCACATGGGTGAGAACTGATTATGAATACGTGTAGGTATAAGGATGTATGTTTAGAAGTGTTATATTAATGTTTAGTGTGCATTATTGCAGTGTTGGGAACAGGGTTATTAAAGTTTGGCACTTTCATTTTAGTTAGTTTTGATTTCATTTTGTGTTTTGTTTTTTAAAATTTAGTTAGCTTCAATTGGTTTTCAGGGTGGTTCTGTTAGTTTTTTGTTAGTTTTAGTAAAAAAAAAAGTGTGTATTACTTGTGGCTAATATTAAAACACACACACACACACACACACAATGGTAAAATTAGAAAAGTAATGCATTTCTTTTTTCTTCTTTTTTTTCGAGAGAGAGCTCAGTATTGTTCATTCGGTAATTTTACCGATTTGACATGTCATCATCATTGCTCTCTTTTTATTTTTATTTTTAATTTTTATATATTTTTTATTTTGTATGTGGGTGAGTATGTGCGTGTGTATGTGTGTGGGTGTGCATGTGTGCTTGCGTGTGAGTGTGTACTCATTAGTTCACCTAAAACCTATTAAAAATCCCATACCGTTCACCTAAACCGAATACTTCAGAATCCAGCGTCGTGAGGTTGTCAGGAGACCCGAGGAAGGATCAAAGAAAAGAAAGGAAAGTGAAATCCAGCACCGACCAGACATTACCTACTACCCACCGGGTTACCAACCAGAGTCTTTCACCAAACCCAGAAACATCTAAATTCCAACAAATTAGGGAGACCTCAAGAGACCAAAGGAAAAACTGAGGAAAGAAAGTAAAAGTGAAAGTAATGCATTTCTTACCTAATGTTGCATTTCGGCTTGAGTTAAATGGAAAAAGCATGCGAGGTTAGCTATTGGAACCAAAAGTCAAGCATGAAAAATTGTCGCCTCAGAGCTACGTCATCTGAAGGTGCTTTTCTATTGGCTACTGCTAGATGTCACTTCTGCGTGACACACTTTCAAACATCCTTATACGGGTTAATATCAAAACAAATCTACTTAAAATCACATTTTAAATCATCCCCAAAGGTTCATGCATTAAATTAATTACCAAATACTTAAACAAAGGACATTTTCGCTATAATTATAGTTAGTTTTAGTTTTGTAAACATGTAAATTAAAAAATGTAGTTTCAGTTAATTAAGAAAAAAATATATATTTTTATTTTATTTAATTATCAAATTGTTTTTGGAATTTTAGTTTTATTTTTTTCATTACTTTTCATTATCTAAAATAACCTTGGTTGGGAATAACGCTGTTTCAACTAACTAACTAAGGTTTTTTTCATAAATGGAGTAATCTAACTTATTATTTTCCCTGAAACAACATTATCGTTATTATACATTAAATGTATTGCATTACAATTGATTTATTAGTTTATAAAAGGCTCAAAATAAGCTTACGTTGTGATATTAAAGACCTCCTTCAAAATGTGTGTGTGCTTTTATGGAAAGCTTGCTCCAAATCTTTGCATGAAAAATGTTGTTGTTGTTGCACCTTGTCACAATAAAGTTATGTTTACAGCTGTGATGTGTCGTGAGTTTTGTTTTGTCCGTGCCGTGGGAAGCGTGCCACGACGTGTCTTCCTTCACAATGAACTTGTTAGCATTGAGCAAGAGTCCATGTCCCTAGCCTGGAACTGATTTGGGGCTTGACAAGACTGATGTTGGTCAAAACAGCATTGTAAGAGATGTGCCGAAAAACGATCGCCGTGAAGAGCCAATTCGGTTTCCCTAAGAACCATTACGAGACGTCATGACTCCACAAGCAGCATGACCTGACAAAAGTCTGATGCTGTTATTATTCAGTGCATTAATAAACTTTATTTTTGCTGTTGATTGCAATACCGGCAACATAGTGCTTTTACTTGTGTGTATTATGCTATACTCACCTGTTTCCTACTTTTTTGTATTTGAGTGTACCTATATTTTTTAAATATTTTTTTCCCTGGGTGGTATGTATTATCCTTAATCCACATAATACTTTTGTTATTTTGAGTAAGTTAAAATATATTTTTCAATGTATTTTTGTCATCAACTTTCCCAAATCTGAGCATACAGTAAGTTTCTTAAAAGTATTACGTAATAATCACACATATAATCTTAGTTATATAACACACATTTGAATGTTGGGCTTTATGTGTTTTCCGTAGATAATACATATACAATCATGCCCTTATTTAAGAGAAGAAATGCTATATTGAATGGTTCATGCACCTTTAATGCACTCTATAGAGAACATTTGTAATCATCAATATATTTAAACAGCAGTTTTGACTTACTGTGATATATATATATATTTTTTTTGTTTTAACTGTAGCTGTATGGTTGGAAAGACGTGTGTTTGTGTGTATATTTAGAGAAATTCATACCTTAATTTTTTTATTCCTGGACATGTCAAATTCTATTAGTTTTTTTGTTTTGTTTTATCTCCTTCTCATGTTGCAAATAAAGCACACCCTAGTTGAGCCACATTAAAGAAGAAGAAAAAACTGAATTGTGTTACTTGAGCCAGGTAATAAACATCTATACTACAAATGTTTGCATGCAAAACCAAAGCACTGCTAAGTCTAGCAGAGAGACAAACATTACCTTTGAGATTAGCCATTGGAACGGCAACTCCTGCAGCTAACGTTTTCTTACGCCCCCTTTCTAAGCGGTCAGGGACTCCAAACTTGAAATACTCTTTTAACCTGAATAGGACAAGCTAGCCCAAGTTATGTCTTGTTGTAATAGCAATTCCCACCACAAGAGGCCATAGAGTGCGATCTACCTGTGGATTCATTCGTTTCCCTTTGGGTTATGAATAAGACTTGTTTTTGTTTTTGCTGTTGATGTTGTTAATGGCATGCATTGCAAAAAACGGCTTCCTTACCACATCTATGCTCATTAATCAAACCAGTTGTGTGAGGGTGGCACTAGGGCCGTGGGATTTTGCTCCAGGACCTGGCTTTAGGTTACATTTTGAAGGTTTTAATCCTTCTGCACACCAAAAGAGGATAGGCTTTGCGAGTGGTGGTTAAAGGGGAAGTCAACCCAAAAATGGTCTTTACAATAATGTGTACTATGCACCCCTATTAGTCTAAACATGACATTCTGATGAATATTGCGTTTATGGAATGTGAATAAAGCAGCAACACCCCATTGTTATCCATCTCAAGGGGTGGCCATTATGCCATTTGCTGTCAAGTGAAAATTACATCACACTTGCTCAGGTTAACACCTTCTTGGAATGTTAACATACTGATTCTTCAAAGGTTGAGGTTGATGCCAAGTTCTTTAGCCCGCTTTCAATATATATATATATATATATATATTTTTTTTTTTTTTGAATGGCTTTGGATTTCGCTTTTATCCATCAAGCAAATAAATCTGTACAGTGGTACCTCGGAGTTTGAAGACAATTTGTTCGTGTGAAGTGTTTAAAGTCTGAATTGTTCAAACTCCATGAAATAATGTAAATAAATAATGTTCCCAAGCTCCAAAACCAGAAAATTCCTATTGTACACAACCCCTGACCATTTATATGAAGAAAACTAGTATTCCACTTTTCCGTTGCACCCTCTGGTAGACAAGAAAATTGCAATGTGACAACTTACCCGTGACTAGCCTCGGTCTCCCCTACAGTACAGTATTTTAAACAATAAAAAATACCTTACCTTTTTTGTTGTGGTGTGATGGCATCAGTGGATGCTATGTTAATGCTTGCTTTAGTTCAGTGCTGAGTTCATATATTTTACATTGGGCATATTGTTAGACCGAGGGGTCCTTGTGCGCTGTTTAGCGTCAGGCACGTTGTAGAACAGCTAAGGGGGGTCCGTGTGCTGTACTTTCGGAAGTAGTCACATTAGTTATAACGGCGCGATTATCTCCTTCCTAAATCCACTATGGTTCGTAGCACTACGTTTTTCTTTACTGCCACTGGAACTGCTGTCGTTATTTGGGCCCATGTCAAAGAAAATTGGCACAAATGCATTCGGAGCACGGAGTACGGAGCACCTCCGGGTGTATTCACATGCTCTGACTGGAAATGAGCATCGCTTCGTCTCCACTACCGCAATGTGAGCATTCTGCAACGCTCGGCTTCACTCCGCTACCCGATCAAGGTACGTTCAGCTTTACTTAGTTTGCTTGGGTGTTCAAACTCCGAGAATGAGGTCAAACTCTGAGGCATTTTTTTACTCATATTTTTTGGTTTATTAGTAAGTATGATTAGAATGATTATAAACCTACATAACTGATTTCCATGAAGAATTGTGAAATGGCACAAATTAGAAGCAAGTATATTTCCCAATTGACTTTGGGTGAGAGGCAGGGAACTTACCTGTCAATCACATGGCAGGTGAGATCAAAGGGGAATGGCCACAATAAGGATGCCACCTTAAAAAAAAAAAAAGTTAAAAGTGCAGGCGCATTCTCAGGAGTGGTGTCTCTTCAGAAGCAATATGGACAGTAAACATAACATGATGAAGGAGGTTGGTTATTGCCATCAAAGTGTATTTGGGGATGATAATCTTTTGCGGAGCAATAGCACCCCGAGTGGAACTTGATGCCATGGTTATTAGTCCATCTCCAGACGAGAGGGACTCTGTCGTCTGGAAGTTCTTGCTGCCTGCTTTCACACATACATGAATCACTCTACAGATTTCACCAATTCTCTAACCAGTTTTTATATATGTAGACCAGTTTTGGAAGTTGTATACAGTATGCATAATGTCAGATATTATGCAAAATACACATGCTTAGCTGATTCATTTTATTTATTTTTTTACCGACATGTTTCCATTGAATCAGTGGAAAGTTTTAAGAGAAAAACAATCGGTCATCTAAAGTCAAATATGCCTGAGATTGTACCTTGAATTTGAACCCACCACCATGGCAATTGGACCCAGAAAGATTTGATCACTTTTTGGACTAACACATGAAATCTTTGTTTTATGTACCCTAAAAAACATATTTTAATTTGAAGGAAAAGAAGAAGTCACGGAATCTTGGTTTCACTCTCAACAAGAAAGGCTTATGAATCCACCAGGATTTTACCTTTTGGCAACAATGCAATGCAGTATTTAATTTAAGGTAAGCCGTTTGAATATACAACTGTAAAGAGAACATCATTAACGTAGTTAATAGCCGTCCTTGCCTGCTGTCGTGGTGATGAGCATGTACGGTGCTTCATCACATCTAAACTCACGTGTTTCCTTAACTTTCCTTTAACTGCATGAGCTGGCGCCTTATTTTGTGTCATTTTTAAAAACCAAACGGACATTTGAACACCGTTCTGATTTTCTGAATGGTCTGAGTGAAGGAGTGTGATTGAAGCGTATTTCCGAACACACCCACATTAAGGGTATGTGAATTTTAGGGGCTACGAGCTCCTGGTCCCAAAATTGTGAGGGAAACCTGTGATACATCACAAATGAAAATCTGTTGTGATCACAGATAAAAACTCGTGAAACAGCGAGGCTGCAAAAGGTGAAATTGATAGAGCGAAGGAACACTGTATAGCAGTTTATGTATATACTTTCTGTTAGGGCAGAGATAGGGAACCCTGGTCCTCGAGAGCCGCTGTCCTGCCTGTTTTCCATGTCTCTCTCCTTAAACACAGCGGACTCAACTGATCAGCTAATCAGCAAGCTCTGTAGACGCCTGATAACAATCGTGTTCATCAATCAGGTGTGTTGATGGAGGAAGACTTGGAAAACAAGCAGGGCAGCGGCTCTCGAGGACCAGGGTTCCCTTACCAATGTGTTAGGGTGTCCAGAAGTCCCATTTAACCGGGACAGTCCAGTTTGAGCCTTGTGTCCCAAGTCCCAGTGGATTTCGCCAGCCCATTGTTTTGCTCCACTTTTACGCAGGTGCCATCTTGGCATCCCATTTTTAATCCAATTGTTTGTGGCATGTGTATGTCAATCAGTCAGACCCAAACTGCGAGCTGAGCTTTTCTGGTAGCATATTTTTAATGTTACAATACAGGATCGACGTGAGGGAAACAATACAGCCAGCTTCAAAAAGCTGCTTTAACCGAGCAAAAAAATGTTGGATAATGGTGAGTGCGTTGGCTTGTTTAGTGGTGTTGAACTGTCAACCAAGAGAGCATTTAGCATTAGCTAAAGTAATAATCACAACCATCAGTCACCAGATTGACTGGCGATTGAATTAATTTGTTATATATAGTTCCTTGTGAGAATTTATTGTATATTTGGTTTTCAGCAAAATTGTGTCCCCGTTTTTAATTTTGAAAATGTGGTCACCCTACTCTATGTATCATCCATACAAGTGCCTCTTCCTGACGTTGACCTGGTGGCTCACCAAAGTCGTTGTCATAATTACCATGATCACATCCACTATCGTTTAATTGGTCTTATCTCCTCGTCTGCTGCTTGTTAGCTAATTGACTCACTTTGCAGAGTAAAACAAAAGGCAACAGACGGAGATCAAGAGCTGACATCTGCCTCTGTAGAGCAGAGAAAAATGGCGACAGCTCATCTGTCACAGCAACGATTTTCTCAACAACTGTACACACTTGTGAGGGAGAAACCCTGCTGCTGCTGTTTGCAGTGACATGCACTTAAACACATGGTAGCACACAGACGCAAAATATTTTTTTCCTGCTGTATATGCCGCCACAAAGCTGTGTTTAAATTATGTCATTTACATTCTTAGCAAATATATATAAATAAATAAAAAAGGCTTTAGCTATAAACTGTAGAAACTCTACAAACAAACACAAAAATGATCATACAGTACACATTAGCGAGCAGTAACTGTTATTTTCTCATCACAACAACCCTTGCTCTTGGTCTGGTATTTCTTTTTTTTCTTTTTCTTTTCTTTTTTCTGAAGAGCTCAGTATTGTTCATTCGGTAATGTCATCATCATTGCTCACTTTTTTTTTCTTTTTTCTTTTTATTATTTTGTATGTGGGTGAGTATGTGTATGTGCGTGTGTGCGTATTCGTTAGTTCACCAAAAATCTATTAAAAAAAATCCCATACCGTTCACCTAAACCGAACACCGCCGTCAGGAGACCCGAGGAAGGACCAAAGAAAGGAAAGTGAAATCCAGCATCGACCAGACACCACCCACCGGGCCACCAACCAGAGTCCTTCACCAACCCCAGAAACATCTAAATTCCAACAAATCAGGGAGACCTCAAGAGACCAAAGGAGAGACTGAGGAAAGGAAGGAAGGACAGACGAAGCAGAGTGAGATCCACAGACACCAGCCTCCACCGATTCAATGACCTGAGGAAGAAGCAGATTGTGTCTGAGTTTTCGATAGATGCTGGTGTGGTGGATCTGGCATGCATGGTTGGTCTGGTATTTTAATGGCCCCTCATTTCATCCTCTTTACTCAACAATGGTCTTTTTTTTTCTTTCTTTTTTTCTACTGTACTGTATCGACCATTGCTTTTTGCCTCTGTATCTTTTGCACTAAATGTCACTGTGCAAGGAGAGCCTGGTGGTGGTGTCAATGGTAATAGGGTCCCCTTGGTGCATGCTACATTCTGGCTTCGGTCTGAGAACTGGCTGCATAATATGTAAAAGATCCATGGGTGGGTGCTTTGACGTGAATGTGCGTGAGGGGACCAATATTTAAGTGAACACAAAGCCCCTAAGAGATGTGCGCAATTAAATTTGAGGACTGCAATGGGCTGAAGCCTGAAAAGGATCTAAAAATTTAAGCTTTTTAATGGGCCTATTGCCCAACTACGACCTGTGATTGAAGTGTTTTAACCGAAACAATAGGTCAGAAACAGAGCTTTTCTTTTTGTGGAGGTTGGTGGTGGACCCAAGTGCAAGGAAGCAAATGTGGCAGGCAGGGATAAGACCAAGGTGAATACTTTAAATGAAAGCGTGGAGGAGAACACGGAACTGGCAGGCTAACACAAAAACAACAAAGTCCATAATCAAAAGGATAAACTAAGCAAGGGGACAGCAGGATGTGGGGCAAAGACAAAACATGACACTGACACACAATGGACTGACAGGAAACAAGGGACTGAGGCCCCGTCCAGACGGAAGCAAATCTCGTACACACAGAAGCATTTCAAAACTTGCGTGTGTCCAAAAGAAGACGCTGAGGACGTTTAAAGGCTGTAATGTATATGCCAAGTCTGGAGTGGCGCTGTAGCGCAGTCACAGGGAGCTAACGGAAAGCGTAGAAGAAGAATCAGCAAAGAAGACGAACACTTTTTTTCTAACTTTATTGTAATCTACAGAACAAACATGGCTTTGCATGTATCAAAACAACATGAAAAAGACAAACACAGGAGAAATGACAATGGCGGGTGATTCAAGTACAACACCGCTTCTTAAACGTGGGAATAAAGAAGCAAAATATTTTGCGCAAAACGACTACGACATGGCTATCCGCCATTGTTGTTGACAGACTGACGGTTCGCGCGCAGTCACGCGGGAATTGCCACATACGTCATCAATCTGCGACAATGCGTCGTCATTGAGCTGCGGCCATTACGTCATCACTGGAGGAAGCGTACGGGGCGCGTTTTGAAATCTTTCCACTCTAAAGCCCGCTTTCAAAAGTGACGAACGGCCTGAACGGTTAGAAACTTGTGAGGATACATTGGATACATTGAAACTGGCTTTCGTGTGAATGGGGGCCTAAATACACCAACACTAATTGACATAACAAGGCACACCTGGGGATGACACGAGTGGCCAGGGCTGGACTGGGACTCATTTTCAGCCCTGGAATTTGATGGCTCAGACTGAATGATGATGTATATTTCATATGTATTAATGTACCAATCTAAAATAGATTAAACATTCAAATAAGTAACCAACGTCAATAGTTATGTTGTCTGTGATCAGAAATTAAAAGAACTTACTAGATCACAATCAGTTTATCTGAACAATAATGAAAACATAAATAAAGTCAAGAGTGCTAAAGAAACTCATATTCTCTGAAGAGAAAGCCTAAATACGGAGATAATAAGGCAAAGTACAAGACCATTTTTTACTTTTTTAAGAGCTCATAATACTGCCATCACACTTTAACTTCCTTGTGCTATAATGTGTTTGCATTACTATTAGCAAGGGAAGGGTTTACAAAATTGGGTACAAAATACGAGAGTTAGTTTCAGTCACATTTAAAAACTAGTCATTTCTATATTTGTTTTCAATGTAATTACTTTTTTTTTGTTCAATTTCAAAAAGCAGGTCAAGCCCTGCTATATATCTCTTCCTTCTAGTGGGGCAGCATGGGTTTTTTTTCCCCCCTCAATGAAACCTACAACAAACACAAATACCACAACATTAAATGAAAAATTATCAACCAAACATGCTATTGGATCATTATTTACACATTATTTTGGTTTGTTTTTGTGTTGCACTTTGTGTTTTGCTTACTCTGTCTTTTCCTTCAGGCACATGCACTAAAGGGTTCTGTGATGATTTATACATTTGAGTTAGGGTGTATTTGGCGTGTCAGCTCCACTCCTTTTCTTTAATATTGCCTTTTTATGCGCTATCTGACTTTCTTTGTTTTGAAAGTCCGGACACTCAGACAGAGTGTATTGTTTAATTTGTTTAGCTGTGTGTCGGCCAGCAGCACAGCGCTAGCGAGGTTGGGGAGACAGAGGGAGCAGAAACCGCATGGGAGCGAATGTGACGCTTGCTTAAAAAATGTGTATGATCCATTCGGCACAAAACAGCGGTCGAAAGGTCCAAAATTCAGGCCAACCGAGCGGGAAAATGCGAGCCACTCTAAGTTAGTCACTCTGGGTCTGGCTAGGTCTACCAAAAGCACTTTAATTGCTGCTTTTGAATCAAACCCGCGTGTCGAAATAAACAGCGCCCCCTGGCAGCCAACCAGGAGATTTCCCTCGGGTTCCACCGTGCCAGTCCGGGCCTGCAAATGGCTGAGGGCACTGATTGGTTGACACACGAGGAAAAGCAGGCAAACACAGGTGGACATGATAAAGATTGATGAGACAAGGGAAAGACACAAGGACAAGATTACAAAACACAGATCATGAAAGACTAAAGAATTTGGAATGAGAAAAATGAGAATTCTACACGTTGAATATGGATATGATATTAGAAGAGAGAGCTGTTCAAAGAATGATGTATGAGAAAGCTATGTAATGAAACACATTGTGAAAATATTTAATTTCCCACTTGAGAGTATTTTGGCCACCACGAAAGCCTTTTTGTCATTTAATTTTTCAGTAACTTATTTTTATATGTTGTACATCACAAACACAATTAAGGGGAAAAAACAAGCCATAGTCAATCATTTCATGGTTAAAACTATTTTATAACTGAAGTGCTGCAACTTGAAAGGAGCTGTGAGTGTAAGTCCTCGGTTTTTCTTCCACCATAATGGGAACACCTGGATCATTATTTTCTTCCGTCAGGGCAACACTTGTCCACACCACGTGGCTGTGATCTCCATTTATGTGTTTTGAGGGACCTTTCCGAACACATCAACAGCAGCATCTTCTCTTCCAGTGAACAATGTCAGGCTTCATAAAGTAAATGGGTAAACTGAAGCCACTGCATAACTGGCCATTGAACTCGTCCTTATTTGTTTGTGGTACAGGTAGGCTATTTCAGGGTGATGGGTTTTTATTTGTTTTTTTCCCCGTGGACTTCAGATCCATCTTAAACCCCTCTGACCCAAAACAAAACATGTATTTCTAAGAATGCAATGGGCCCGGCTTTATTACTAGCTAATCTAAACAGTGTACATATACCAGCTCTAATACCGTACATTGGAGCACATACAGTACATGTAAAAAGCTGATCGAGAAACTCAGGACTATGACATGGATCATATATTGTCCATAACTTTAGCAAAGTTTATGGTTTGTGTGGTGGAGGTGGCAAAAATGGAGGACACAAATGCGGTGAAGCAGAGAGGCAAGACTGAAAAGCCTATCTCAGCTACTTATTGGGGCACAAACCCACAGAGCTATCCTGTAGAATGAATGAAGCACAGCTGACATGATCTAAAGATGTTTAGGATGACAAGTAAAAGAAAAGATTTTCATTTTGTTGAACGATGTTGCCGTGCACTGTTTCCCAAAACTAACATAGAAGTAAACAAATAAAATCTCCTAACTCTTTTTTTCTGTATATTTTGACTTATTTAATGTCAAAATGATTCATATAGTGTGTCGCAAATGAAAGAAAAAAATAAGCCGAATTAAATATGCCTCTCGATACATGTGTACATATAATCATATGATTAAACTCAACATATAAGCTTACACATATAACAATTGCATTTAATGTACATGCATATGCTGACCAGGGAATAACGGAATACATGTACCGCCGTTACGTAATCAGATAAAAAAAATGTTTTACTGTATTCCATTCCAGATTAACAAACTGACTAGTCGTGTCCTCCACACGCGGGCAGTTTGAAAAAGCTTCACGGATGGGAGGAGGAAATGGCAACTGGTATTCACTGGAACTTACTCGAAGCGAAAGTTTCAGCTAAGAGTCCAGCGGCATGCTACGCGATGTAGCTTCTTGCTAGCTTGCTTCCAAACAAATCTTCCTCCCACCAATTCACTATTTAAACATCATGCACAACATATACACGGCTAAACTTGTGACTGGGATCAAAGTTCATTTTGCAGTTGCATCATCATCTTCATTGGATCTATCTATCTTTTTTTTTTTTTTTTTTTTTTTTTTTTTTTTTTTTTTTTTTTTTTTTTTTTTTTTTTTTAAGAGCTCAGTATTGTTCATTCGGAAATGTCATCATCATTGCTCTTTTTTTTTTTTTTTTTTTTTTTTTTAAATATATATATATATATATATACACATATATACATACATATATACATATATACATACATACATACATACCTTTTTTTTTTTTTTTTTTTTTTTTTTGTGTGTGTGGGTGAGTATGTGTGTGTGCGTGCGTGCGTGCGTGTGTTTGTTAGCTCACCAGAAAACCTATTAGAAAAAAAAAAATCTTATACCGTTCACCTAAATCGAACACCAGGAGACCCGAGGGGACCGAAGAAAACCAAGGAAGGTGAAATCCAGCACCGACCAGACACCCCCCACCAGAACTCCTCCCCAGCCCAAGAAACATCCAGACCCCAACAAATCCAAAAAACATAAAGTCAGGGAGGCCTCAAGAGACCAACGGAGAGACCGAGAAAAGGAAGGAAGGACAGACGAAGCCGCGTGAGATCCGAGACACCAGCCTCCACCGATTCAATAACCTGAGGAGGAAACAGATTGTGTCTGAGTTTCGGTAGATGCTGGTGTGGTGGATCTGGCATGCATGAAAATCTCCACCAAAGAGGGGAGCCGTCGACCCCCGCCGGAACAGAGCAAGCGCAACACCTCAGGGCCCCCCAGGCCGCGGCAGCGCCAAAGGACGACCCCCGGGCCCCACCAGGGCCACCGGCCGGAGAGCAAACCCAGGAGCAGGAGCGCCCCCCGCCCCAACACGGCCCGCGCCCCCGGCCCAACGCAGCAGGACGGGGCACTGCAGGCCCACCAGGCACCCCACCGGCCCCCAACCCCCGCCCCCCCACCACCCCCCGCCCCCCATCCACCCCCCGCCACCCACCCCAACCCAGCCCCAGCCGCCCCCATGCCCCCAATCCCCCAGACACCCCCCACCCCCAGCACCCCCCCACCCCGCAACCCCCACCACCGCCCCCCCCCCAACAAAGCCGCCCCCCCCCCCCCGACCCCACCCCGACCAACCGGCAGCCCCCCAACCCCCGACCCCCAGCCCCCGGGGACCACCCGCACCCAGGCACCGGCGCCGAAGAGGGGCCGGACAGCGGAGCGGAGAGGGCAGCCGCGCCCACCCCACCCCCCGCCGTGTGGAAGGACGGAACACCGGGGGCAGAAGGGGGAGATGGGGGCACCGGAGGGCGGCCGACACCCCCGAACCCCAGGCCCAGCGGGGGAAGGCCCCGGTCGTCACCCCAGCGTTCTTTGTGAAAATTAACCCCTGTTACTGAGTCCGCCAGCTCGCGGACTGGCGAACTCTACCCCTAAACCGTGAATGTGACCCCACCCAGTGTATATACAAGTGTGTGTGTGTGGTGCATTAAAATTAGGAGCAGGTGAACCGGAGCCGATGGAAATGATATTCCCACGCTCCGATCCACCCGCCACCCAAGCATGTTGCTGAGTGTATGTGGTGCATTAAAAAAAATAGATAGGGCGGGGGGGGGGGGGGGGTGGCGACACGGACAGGGGACCGCAGCACTGCTCTATACTGCGGCCCCCAACCGATGGCACCCCCACAGGCCCCCAAGCCCCCCCCCCCACCCACAAGTTGTGTGGTGTATTAAAATTGGAGGGGAGTTGTAGGGTGAAGACGGTGTTTCCACCCTACCCCACCCCCCAAAGTGTGTTATGTGCCCTATATGTCTATAAAAGTGTATTGTGCAAACCTAGTGTAGTGAGTTAAGAGGTGTGACCAGCGGGGCCCCCCCCAACCGGGCGGGGGCAGGAGGCGCACCGGCCCACCAAGCCCCCACCCACCCCACCAGGACCCCGGCGGGCATATGGGACCCGTCCGGCGGGGCGATAGGGCTCGCCCCCCGGATACTGGGTCCCGCCCGAGGTGTCAGGACGCCCACCGGAGCGGGGCGGGCACGACACCAAACCCCAGCCACCCCCGCCGGCCCCCATAGCACCGAGACCCGGGCCATGGATGGAGCCCCCGGCCCAGGGGAGGGGAAGGAAGGCGTACCGGGGAAGGGGAAGGGAGGAGGGAAGGGGACGACAAGAAGGGCAGGGGGCAGCGGCAGGGACGCAAGGAGAGGGGGAGAGGAGGAGGAAGGGCGACGAGGGAGAGGGGACAAGGAGGCGGAGGACGGGCGGGGAGAGGCGAGGAGGGAGAGGCAGCAAGGGGGAGGAAGGGGGAGGGGAGAGGGAACCACCGGGCACCCCGGCGGCCCACAGGCCCCGAACCGCGTCGCCGGGCCCAGAGCGACGGACCGCGCCGGAACGGCGCCGCCCCCGACACCAGGGAAAGCCCCGCAACGCAGCACCCCCCAAGAGACCCAGGGAACGGCCAAGACGCAGCCGCCACCCAGCAGCCAACAGAGGGGCAGACCCGCCCACTCCCCGCCAGGGGGGACAGCACCCACAGAATTAACCCACTGGCATGCCGTGAATCCGAATATCAACCCCTGGTGCCCATCGGAGGTGAATCCGCTCGATCCCGCTGGCAGCAGCCGGGTTCCTGACTATGGAAACACAACCATTAGTTAAAAATTGCCTAATACAGAAACATCAATGCCAGTTATAACGCTGCTGTGGCTCTCGCTAACAGGCAGAATTAAAATCCAAGTTTAGGTTAAAAAATTCTATATACGTAGACCATGTTTCTTTAAATTTTGACATTTGGTTTTTATTTGAGGCAGATATTTTTTCCATTAAAATATGATTTATGAGGAGGTTAGACCATTGGTCGATATTCAAAGTTTGTTTATTTTTCCAGTTAACAAGAATTGTTTTTTTTGCGATAGTAAGGGCTACAAGTATAGATTGAAATTGTTTATGTGGTAAGTCAATTGTTGTTAAGTCACCTAGCAAACACAAGTTTGGAGAGAACGGTATCCTACAGTCCAAGACAGCGGAAAGTTTTTCTAAGACTTTAGTCCAGAAACACATAACCGGAGTACATAACCATAAAGCATGAAAATAAGTGTCTGTAGTGTTTTGTAAACACTGGAGACAAATGTCGGAGTCTGAGAGTCCCATTTTCTTCATCATATATTGAGTAATGTATGTTCTGTGAATAATTTTATATTGGATAAGTTGTAAATTTGTGTGTTTTGTCATTTTAAAAACATTTTCACAAACTTGAATCCAAAAGACAGATTCCGGAGCTATAGACAAGTCTGTTTCCCATTTTGAGATGGGTAAAGACGTTTTATCAGTATATGAAAGTAACTTATATATTTTTGAGAGTTTTTTTGTTGTTGTTGGAGAAAGCTTGGTAATATCTTTAGCTAAAACAGGCGGTTGGAGCGTACCCTGGAGTGTTGGAATTTGTTTCTTTATCATACTTTTAACTTGCAAATAATGTAAAAAGTTTCCGTTTTTTATTTTATATTTTTGGAGCAAGGATGTATATGATATAAACATATTATCTGAGAAGAGATGGTGGAGATGTGTAATTCCTTTCTGCTCCCACACATTCAAATAAAACGATTGGTTGTTAATTTGAAAGTCGGGGTTATGCCATAGGGGAGAAAGCCCGCTGGGCTCCACTTTGGCTTTTGTCATTTCTAGTGCCTTCCACCAGGCAGTCAGGGTGGCGGAAATCATTGGATTTTTAAAGCAGTTATGGCGCTTAATCGATGTTGTAATAAAGAGTAAATCTAGGAGTCTGAGGTTATTACAATCCTTCTGTTCTAGTTCCAGCCAACAGTTAGTATCTCTATTGGGTTGTGCCCATAAAATAATATATTGTAGCTGGTTGGCTATATAATAGTGCATAAAATTTGGTGCCTCTAGACCTCCTTTGGATTTATTTTTCTGAAGAGTAGATAGACTAATCTTTGCTTTTTTTTTTTTCCAGTAAAATTTTGTAACGGCTGAGTCCAACAACTGGAACCAGTTAGCCGTAGGTTTAAATGGAATCATTGAGAAAAAATAGTTTATTTTGGGTAAAACTTTCATTTTAATAGTGGCTATTCGTCCTATTAGAGAAATAGGAAGATTATTCCAGCGCTCCAAGTCACTATAAATGCTATCCAGAAGTGGAGTGAAATTTAAATGAACTAAATCAGTTAATTTAGGTGAGATTTTTATGCCTAAGTATTTTAAATTACCTATAGGAAATGAGTAGTATGGGTCCTGGCTTGCAGGGTTCCATGAATTTTCTGTAATAGGTAGAAGTGTTGATTTTGTCCAGTTAATAGAATAGTCTGATAACTGTGAGAATTTAGTTATTAAGTTAAATACTTCCCCTAATGAAATAGCAGGCTTTTCTAAATAAAGTAAAATATCATCGGCATATAGATTAATTTTATGTTCTGTTACCCCAGAGTGAATTCCTTGAATCATTCTTTCCTGGCGTATGGCTAATGCAAGCGGTTCAATAAATATTGCAAATAATAAAGGCGACAGTGGGCATCCCTGTCTTGTGCCTCTCTGTAGAGTAAAACTCTTAGATATAATCCCATTAGTAGTAACAGTAGCTTTAGGAGAATCATATAATACTGACACCCAGTGAATAAATGACTTCCCAAAGCCAAATTTATTTAAAACAGCAAAGAGGAAGGACCAGTTAACTTTATCAAAAGCTTTTTCTGCATCCAATGATATAATAACTGCCTTTTTATCATGCCGCTGTGACATACTAATAAGGTTAAAGAGCCTTCTAATATTATTAGTAGAGTGACGCTCTTTAATAAAGCCTGTTTGGTCGCTATGAATGATTGTCGGGATTACTGTTTCTAATCTAGATGTAAAAGCCTTAGTGATAATTTTAATATCAGTGTTAATTAGTGAAATCGGACGGTAACTTGATGGAAGGGTGGGGTCTTTTTCTGGCTTTAATAAAAGTTTAATTGCTGCTGTATTCATGTGTGGGCGTATGTGACCATTAGTTTTAATTTCTGTTACTACTCTTAAGAATAGTGGAGCAAGCATTGACCAGAAGTGCTTTAGAAATATAGCCGGATAACCATCAGGGCCGGGTGCTTTGCCATTTGGCATACTATCTAGAGCACTGTACAACTCGTTTATAGTAAGTGGTGCATCTAACATATCTTTATATTCAGTAGTTACCTGAGGTATACTTAAGCTACTGAGGAATGCCTCAATATGCTCTGGGTTAGGTTTATTAGTTTCTGAGTATAAATTGTGATAATAATTATAAAAAATTTGATTAATTTCTTCTGGTGATTGTGTACATTCACCAGTTGTACCTTTAATAGCCGTTATAAGCGATTTTTCCCGATTACGTTGAAGTTGGTTTGCAAGAAATTTACCTGATTTGTTATTATATTCAAAGTTGTTGTATCTCAATTGTTGTATTATAAACTCTGTCTTTTTAGTTAACATATCGTCTAACTGTATTTTTGTATTTTGTAAGTCAGTCCATATTTGGTTATTTGGGTTTATTGCGTACTCATCCGTCAGTTGTTTAATTTTATCTTCCAAGTCTTTTTCTAATTTTTGATCCTGTTTCTTTTTATAAGATGAATATGATATAATTTTACCTCTAATTACTGCTTTCCCGGTTTCCCAGAGAAGAGCTGGAGATAGGTCTGGAGAGTCATTTATTTCCAAAAAGTCCGCCCATTCTTTTCTTATAATTTTGTCAAATTCTGCGTCGTTTAGTAGTGAGATGTTAAAACGCCATGTAGGTGGTGGTTTAAAGGTATAATCAACTTGTAGGGAAAGGGAGACTGGTGCATGGTCGCTAATAATAATAGGATGTATTTTTGTAACGGTTTTATCAGCAATAGAATTATTTGTAAGAAAAAAATCAATTCTTGAAAAGGACCGGTGCACAGCGGAAAAGAAGGTAAATTCCTTCTTATTTGGGTTTTTAAGTCTCCAGCTGTCGACGAGGCCAAAGTCATCCATATATTCCCCTATTACTTTTGTGGATTGTGATCGCCTTATACATGTTGTTTTATTAGAACGATCTATTAATGGATTTAAGGTTGTGTTAAAGTCTCCTCCAATAATAATAGTAGAGTTCGCTGCTAATTCAAACAGTTTAGAGAAAAATTCATGGAAAAAGGCCGGATCATCATTATTAGGGGCATATAAATTACCGAATGTATATATTTTATTAAATATAGTCACCTGAATAATAATGTATCGGCCCTCTGGGTCTGTTATTGTATTATTTAGAGTAAAGAGTAAATTATTATGTATGAGTATACAGACTCCCCTTTGTCTACTGTTATAAGGGGCAGAGTACGCTTGGCTAAAATTTTTATCAATAAGTAATTTTTCTTCAGATTTTTGTAGGTGGGTTTCTTGTAGGAGGCAAATATCTGCTTTTAATTTTAAGAGATGGTCTAAAGTTTTTATTCTTTTTGCCTGTGAGCGAGCGCCACAAACATTCCAGGAAACCAAAACTAATTTATGCATACAAATAATATAAACACAGTCCTATGTATATATCTGTATAGGCCATTTGCCACCACTGGCATGTTATAGGATAGAATCAAAGTGGTTAGGTGATTTATATAGTTTGTATAAAATATGAGGTAACGTATAAGGCAACATGTAAGGTAATGTGTAAGGTAACGTGTAAGGTAACGTGTAAGGTAACGTGTAAGGTAACGTGTAAGGTAACGTGTAAGGTAACGTGTAAGGTAACGTGTAAGGTAACGTGTAAGTAAATAAAACCGTGCAAAAACGAGTAGGGCGGTGAAAGTGAGGGAAATTAACAGGGGATTAAACATAACAATACACCAGTAACCCCAGCGAGATTTTTTTTATTTTATTTTTTATAAATATACTTTAGATATAGTTGTGTATTAATATTATATTTATAATATAGCCTAAACATAATAAGTATTCATGTTTTTGGTTTTATAACCACATATACAGTATATGTATACACCTAGTAATCAAACTAAGTTTAGTTCCACCAATGCTAATTAGAACAGCCAGGGAGTGGAATTGGGGTTCCGGAATAGTTGGCCATCGATATATAACTTATCAACGGCTATCGTAGTCCGCTTACCCTCCTGCCTATTTTGTTTCATTATAGGAAACAGTACTATCTATCTATCTATCTATCTATTAAACTGTGAGGTGTGGTTGCTTTCAGTGACAGCTCGAAAACAGCATACGGCCTTCAATCAATCAATCAATCAATCAATCAATAGCCTACATGATTTTTAATTACACAAGGATTTTTGCTATTTGTAGGCTGCCCGGGTCCCTCTCACCCGCAAATAGCAGGGGCACATTGTATAGAATATATATTGTGGTGGTATTTATTTTACTTTTGTCTTCACGAGCATACTCAATATTGGAGTAATCCGAAAGTAATCCAGTTACATTACTTTAATATTATGGTACTTGGATTACGTTACTAACTAAATTTTTTGCAGGTAATTTGTAACTGTAACGGATTACATTTTAAAAGTAACCCTTCCAACCCTGATGCTGACAACATATGCACATGCACATATGCACCTAATACATTTATAAATCACATCAAAATGTATCCTTAAGTGCCATGAATGTTCTGAATGGTAATGCAATAAATTGAGTCACACATGCCAGCACTGTGGTGATGTTTCATTGGAGCGGGGGGCCCATTGAGAATTGTTCTTTTGGATATGATAAAACGGAAGGAAGAAGGCAAACTTGCTAAGAGTGGCAAAACAATCAATACCAAAATTGGTTGACATTTTGTCAGTTTGAGTTCAGTTAGGTGAGAATTGTTCATCTCAGGTTTAGCAATGCAGAAATGTTATGTATGGCATCTGTCATAGGTAAAAGCCTGGAAATATAATTGGAATTGGATTTGATCTCTAACGGCATTTCCCTTCCTACCCATTCATTCACTCCCACAGTCTCGACTCTTCTGCAAATTTATCTCAAAGTTAGTCAGCAAGCCTTGACTTAGGATCTACAAAAAAGTTGCCCATGTTTGGCATTTTAGAACAACACCTACAACCACATATACACAGATAACCTGCCCCTGCTTTTTTGCTGCCTCTCACATTTGTCCTCACACGTATGCAAGCTGTGAACGTGCGTTTGGGGGAGTGTGATCACGTGTGTTAGAGAAAACTGAAAAGCGTGTGAGTCATTCTTTATGCATGCATCGGTACATTTCTGTTTACATCTTGGAAAGCAAATGCGCTTATATGTGTTGATTCGGTGTCTGCCTGTTGCAGGAGATGGTAAGCAGTGATTGCATAGTAATGCTCGGGTTGTCAGGAAGTCAGCAGGCAGCCAGCTTTTAGCCTCAGTGGGAGGTGGTGTGATCATCACTATTATACCCGCCTCACTTTCCTGAAATACAGACCTGGAAAAAGGGAATGGGTCTTTGAGAGTTTTTTTTTTTTAATGTCTAATTTATTTGGACACTGTGCAAGCACACATGCTCTAACTGAAACAAATTTAAACTAAAGCTATTTAAACAATATTACGACAGTGGACTTGCAACGATAGAAAGTAGTTACCCTTGACAGCTGTTGTGACGTTCAAACATAATGTTTCTTTTCCGATGAAGAATCAGCAGCATTGTAAATAGAGTAACATCATAGCAGCAACTACTGTAGCGGGTCATTTAACTTAAGAGTATGCATGCAATGGGTGACCACGATCTGTAAACAAATAACACAAACAAAATTCTCTTTAGTTAAAATTCGAACAGCAATTCTACATTTTTATTCTGTGAAAACATATTTTACATTAAAATGAAAATTGCCCTGTGACTGACAGGCGGCAAGTCCAGGTTGTAGGCTGCTTTTGTCCAGAGTCAGCTGGGATAAACTGCAGCTCCCCGTGACCCTGAGCAGGATGAACGGTATAGAAAATGGATGGATAAAATAAAAGCAAAAGGAATAAAGATTGTCAGACAACTGAGCACTTCTCTGCTAGGAGTCGAAAATATCCGAGTGAAGAAAACGCAGAGAAAAGGATTCTACTATAGCAGGTCATTAATAGTCAACCAAGATATACCGCAGGGGATAGGAGGCATCTTGATAATTCAATCTGTCAAATCGCCAGCTATAAGCCAGGCCAATTAACTAGAGAAGAGGCAGGCCTGACCCTCACATTCTTTACTTGCTTTATCCTTCTTCAACATTTCTGGCACAGTTTACGCTACATCAGTGGGTTTGAAAAAAAAAAAAAACACACACCCCTGTTTATATTCATTTTGTTTCTTCTGTTGCTCGCTGGTCTTCCCAATTGTGGTGAGACCATTCCCAATTTTGGTTTGTTACTTTGTATCTTGTTTTTGTGTTTTGTTTTAGACTTCGGTTCATTTTGTAGTTTTTCTTTTCTAGTTTCCCTTTTTGTTCTCTTTCCTTTTCTTTTTTTTATTTGAGAACATCCTGAACTCCTGTTTTGTTTCTCCTGCTTTCCTGCACTTAGACCCTAACTCCTCCATGCTAACTCCTATTATAACAGAATGAACCATTCTTATGCTGCATTCGAGGAAGGTGGGAAATTGGACTTTTCTTTTTTTACCAGGAAATATGCACAGGAACGCCCCTTTGAACTTGGAAATCCAAGTTGCGAAGTTGGGGAGAAAAGGATCCCGACTTCACCGACCAGTTTAAATCTGAAGTCACTCGACAATGGCGAACCTCGTAGGACAAAGACCGTGTATGGCAAAACATAATTTACACAATTATAAAAGTATTGATCTATTTATTTATTATAGCATTAATTAAGTTATTCAAAAAAGTAACTTTACGCAACCCAACATGATTTAGACTGACTGTGTTAACCAGACCAACAATCATTTTATCGGTATCAGCCATCTTTGCTGTTTACATTCATTTTGAATGCTTTGAGGTCGGAACTGGGATATTCCAAATAGGTCCGACTTCCCACAAATGCAGCATAAGGCCATGGACACAGAAACACAGAAACACCTGGAAAAGACACGAGTGGTTGGAGAGAGCTGATTGGTTTAAAGAAGGGACCAGGATGACGAGAACAGGTAGAACAACATGACATAAAACACATGAAAACAAAAATAATAACATGAAACAACAAAAAACACAAATCATGACATAAAATAAACAAGGAAAAAAACTGTGGCTTTTTTTTGGGGGGGGGGGGGTGATTTAACAAAAATGTGTGAGAGAGAGGGCGAGAGACCAAGATAATTTCAAAAGATAATTTCCACTATTAATGGAACCTGGCTTAGTCTATGAAAATGTTGTCTTGCCTGCACAAAAGTGTAGGACAACAACACAAAATACACATTTTGTTATTACAGAAATGTGTTCTTCTTATTTAACCATAAATACAGTCAGTTACAATACAGTTTTAATGTGCTTTTTCTTTCTTTCTTTCTTTCAAAATATAGCATAAAGAGCGTAGCTGCTCCCGGAATTCAGCATGTTCCTTGGCTAAGAATTTATGGTTTATTTAGATATTTGAAATTTTAATGAATGTTTTTCTCCAATTTTAAAGATTATAATACAAAGTAAAGGGTTGTAGTTATTAAGTATAATGCTTAAAAAAGCAAAATATCAATCATTAATTAAAAATAGTTTTATAGTCCCTTGCTTTTATATCATATAGTGGTATGATTTGTAAAAAATAAATAAATAATAATAACAATTATTATTATTATTATTATTACATTGCAGCCATCAAAGTAATAATTTGAACTTTAATCATCTTGTCTTTGTAGTGCATTCAATTCAAACTAGGATGAACAGGATTTGCAAATCAAAGTATTCCATTTTTATTGAATTTTGACACAACGTCCCAACTTCATTGGAATCGGGGGTTTGTATGTCTGGCATTGCACAGGAAATTACCACATTGAGTTGCATCGGCATCTGCCTGCACGAGGCGAGAAGATGCTGTTTATGGACAGATGGCTAAACAACAGCTCTGATAATTGACAGCTAATTGCAAACACTCAACGGCTGTTCAAGCTTTCTAACAAATGAAACCTGAGTAATATTTTCGCTTTCACTCCTCACTGTGAAGGCAATAAACAAAAGAGAAGCAGTCCTGTCTTGTTGCTTCATCCCACACACCCTTTTACTGTTGTTTAGCTGCAAATGAATACTTTCACCACATATTAAAAATCCACTCATAAAAGCATCTAAAGGAAGCCAAACAAATAGAAAAGCTGTGTGTGTATGCATTGGTGTGCGTGGAGCACGATGAAGGCGGCAAATCAATTGCAGCACAATGTTGGAAAAGCAACTCGTCATGCTCGTGAAAATGATAGAAAATGAAAGAGTTTGAAAGCGAGGTCACAGTAAATTATAAAGAAAAGCTTCTCAGCAAACCACAAAGAAACAGTGAATTATAAAGAAAAGCATCAGAGTGAACCACAAAATGTGTGTCTGGCCTTCGTGCAAGATTTATTAAACGTTAATCAGGAACCTCTTACAGTAACAAGCTGAGAGCATCTCTGTTCTATCTTCCCGCCCACCTATGTATCAATTTCCCATTCATCCATCTGTCCATCCAACCAACCACCAATTGAGGCATGGGAGGGCAGAAAAATAAACCGTAGCATTAGGTGACAGTAAGAGAACAAATAACAAGCTACAACATCAAATACATGTTATAAAGCCTGAGCCAATCAAAAACATTTTGTCCAACTAATCAAAAATTCATCAAGCATATCCATCCATCATCCTGCGAGCCAACTATGTTGTGCAAGGTTGAAAAGCAGATCACGTTGTAAAATAAAACTCGGGTGAGCGCAAGAAAGAGACAACCATAACAGAATCTGTCCAATCAAATAAAAATAAAAAGAACAAATTAGGCAATCAGAAAAAATCTTTTTTGTGCTCAGCGTTAACAACTCCTGAGCAACTGAGTAACTTACTTTGTGCTCCTGCATATTTGGTGGTTTGTTAGCTAAAAAAAAAAAGAAACACTGTGTGAAATCCAATACCCTGCTTACTATTCAACCATCAAATAACACCCATTCATGAACTATCAACCAGCAATCACACAAATCTCTACATCTGTCTATCCAACCACTTATCTTTAGTCATTCTTCCATCCATTTATCATCTCTACCATGGAACTTCTAACATTTATCCATATAAACATTAATCCAGCCAATCAACCATACAATAGAGCACAATGTAGGTTGTCTCACTCTCTACTTAAAAGAGAATGGTTAAAATTTCCGTCTGTGTGTAAAATCCGGCAGTAATCATATATTTATTTGAAGCGTCTCGCTTTGATAATCCTCCACCGAACAACCCTCTCCAATGAGATAACTCCAGACAGCTTCTATGGAAGTTTACTGTAACTCTCTGTGAAAGGGGGAGAGATATAAAGGCATCATCTTGAATCAAAGAGACTCCCCCTCTCCCTGGGCCATATGAAAAATTGTGGGAACTCTCTGATGAGCACTTCTTCACAGGAATGAAACAAGTCCAACATGGTGTAAGAGAGTGAGAGCTGGAGTGTGTGGAGTGGAGGAGATGGAGAGGAGAGGAAAGCCAGAGGTGCAGATGTGAGCGTGCGGGTGAGATGAAGAGAAATAACCAAGAGACTGGTGGTGTGGAACCAAATCTGGCTCCTCTTCATCAGGAGAAGCTGCCTTAGTGATGATGACTTTTTGGGGTTAGTGCAGAAGGGACCTGTAACTGCACGGTGCACACGTGCGCATCGACATCTGCGCGCAACCACTGCTTCGCTTACGGCTAAGGCAGGATTAAATTGTAACGTGCATGCACACAACACTCAAACACTAGACAAAATATCAAACAGTAATCGCATCAGAAAAGTTTTGAACCTGAGCCTTCCAGTGAAAACATGTCTTTTTTTTTTCCTTCTTAAATTGTCAGAGGGCAAAGAGAGCGTTGTTTGATCGTGACAGCTTTACACCGAGTTTGCCTTCACGCTGACTCCAAGCAAGTCGAGAGTGTCAATTAGTGGCAGCAGATCAAGAATCACTGGCAGTGAGAAAAACAAACCTTTGTCTTTGTGCTGTGACTTCACGAGGAGGATTAAAAAGAATGCGAGGTGGAGACAAAGGCACATGCATGTCATATTAACACTGCAAACTCATGATTAGTTTGTTGGCAGCAACACTGTCAACTGGTTGGAAAAAGTTTGGAAAGTGTATATACTGTGTGTGTGTGCATATATATATATATATATATATATATATATATATATATATATATATATATTAGGGGTGTTAGAAAAAATCGATTCGGCAATATATCGCGATATTACAACACGCAATTCTCGAATCGATTCGATATGCGGCCGAATCGATTTTTAAACATACATTTTTTATGGGAATATTCAACAAAACGTCTTACTTAGTGTTAGGATTTACACATTAAGCATGGAAGAATGTTATATTAATGGAACATTAAGCCTTAATATTTTATTTCAGTGCTGTTCAAACATGAAACAGAGTGCAACCTGTTTGTTAAATGCAGTGGCTCAGTTATAAGCCTGAATTTTCAGATAAATAAATACATTTTCTCACACAAGTTCAGTTTAACTTGCTCTAAAAATCATACATTGCAACAAACCATATGCTTGATGGCGTTCTTCCCTATTTGATGCAATTTGGCACAAAAAAAAGAAAAAGAAAGATTGTGCAGCTTTAGAATATGTGTCTGTAAATGATGCACAAAATTGGTTAAAGAAAAAAAAATTGAGCCCAACCAATCAGGGGTGTTGCAATGTTGAACATGTTCCTCACTCCTGTGATAAACTTCAAATGTCACACTCGTCCAGCTGAAGGTGCTCTACAAAAACTGATTTCGGATTTGGAATTGATTCGTTTCACCATTCACAACAAGACCAATGACAGGAAACACACTCACAAATTCAAAGACAAAGATGAGAAGCAGTTTGGCTGCAACAGGGCCGCCAGACAATCACAGCATTGTCTACTTCTTTATTGGCAAGAGGGTTTGAGCCAAAAATCTAACATGAACACATTGACCGGAACTTCTCTGAAGGACCAGCTGAAGCTGAAGACCACTTTGTTCTAATTAACAACTACCTCCTGAGACACAAGTGTGTGTACTGTTGCCTGTGTCATTGTGGGTGTAGCACACTTTGTATCTCAACATAAAGATGCAAGATGAGTAGACACCATATGTGCACTCCATCAGTAGCCTTTCATTTTACATGCCTTTCAACATGTTTTCGCCAGGATTTTGTGTGATCTAATAATGAACCTGAGCACTGGCAAGCACTGATCAGGAGTGACACAACGCCGACTTGCCCAGCGTCTAACCCCAAACATCAAAACACGAAGGACAGCACAAGCGCGGTAGCCGAGGAAACGGCATGAAGAAAAACTCTTGCTATCTGCCCGCTGACAGCTCACGGGGACGCTGCAGGTAACAAATCAAACAAGGAAGTCCAAGCTCCAAAACATTTAAATGCAAGTGAGGCACAGTCTCACAATGGTCCTCCCCTTATCTCCCCTCAAACACCTGCCATGTCGCCTGCTACTTATCCTGTGATTAGAGCTGTAGCCATTTTACAGTAATTCACCAAAAAGTGATTTCTGAAATAAATAGATTTTATAATGCAAGTGAGAGGAATGAAGCTTGAAGAGAGGAAGTGAAATATTCAAGTTGGAGGGGAACATGGTGTTCTGCGATTGGAATAAAGAAGCAGACATGGAGCAAATGGAAGATGAAAAACAGGGGAACGTCCAAAAGGAGGTTGGATGTGATCTCTAGTCCTTAGACGCCTTTGCGACACTATTGATCCCTACTTCACACAACTCCCAACATGGTTGTGTTACAAAAATATGTAGTGTGTCTGTAGAAGACATCCCATGCATTTTTGCATTGCACAACAAAGTGCGCATTCACAGTGGACACCATTCAGACATGTCAAGGAAGCTGAAACATACTCAACGTAACACACCGCTTACGTGCAGGCTAACTTCAAAATAAAGTTTGTTTACATTGATGGCAATGCAAATAGCCTTAGTGGACATTTACTTTGAAAGTGGCCTATGTTGTGGCATGGTGGCTAAATTGGCTTCCCTTTTAGACGTCCGTAGTTTTGATTGGCATTAAAGTTACAAACAACATCAACCCAACGCTATCCCAAACTCATATTCAATCGCTAATTTAGGACGCTAAGAAACCGCTAATTAATTACGCCGCCATTTTATGATATGGCAGAAGTCTCAGACGAAAGTGGCTACTGGCTAGCATGCGCCTAGCTGTTAGCATTAACTACGGGTGCCTGGCTGGTAGCTGTAAATGAGTTTGACAACTGGCTTACTTATTCTGGACCAAGACAACTTTGTAATTCACTCTCCATGTTTAAAGGAAGGGAATGTGCCTTAAATTACACTTTGAGGACTTTTCATTATAAAAAAAAAAAGAAAAAAAGATAAATAGAACTTTGTATTCATTTATTTTATAAAAAATAATTTTGCCCATTAAAAAAAAAAGCATTCAACTCAAAATCATAGCCATTCAGATTGTTAGATTGAACACAAGTTTAAGCCCTTAGTAGCTTTTTATTTTACACATGGGCCATGTATAAAATGAGAATGTTTCTGCCTCATATTGCACTTAAAGTTGTATTTTCTAAATCCTAAATGGCTATATTAGACATTTTGAATGGATTTTTAAAGTCAACTTAATGGGGAAAAGTGTTTCACAAAATAAATAAAGACACAAAATTTTAAATGGCTATATTAGACATTTTGATTATTTTTTTATCATGGGAAAAAGCATTATACAAAATAAATAAAGGCAAAGTGCTATCTATGTTTTTTTTGTTTTTTTGTTTTTGTTTTGCTGATCCAAAAAACGATCCGATCCATGGCTCAAATCCGTAACCGTGACTTCTGTGATCTGTTGCACCACTAATAAAGATTCATCACTCAGTCTACGGAGCATCCACTGACTCAAACTTGTACTGATACTGAGTTCCAGTGCAGCCCTCTTTGAGTTTGGTCTGTTCATCAGTGGTGTTAGATGGCAGAAATTGTACAATACGGCCACGCGTTGGAAAAGTGTGATGGCCATGAAGATTTTGCTGGTGCTCAACTGCCATTGGTGACAGAAAAACATCTGCATAAAGTCAATGTCAAATGACGACGATCATGTTTGACCGAATGATACCTCAAACGAAACAGAGAAAAAGGAAGTGCACCGTGACTTCTGCTCCACCCTGAATTTACCACCTCTGTTCAAGCAGAACTGTTTAGCATGCTTGTACAAAAATTGCTTATTTTTCTTTTCTTCCTGAAGGAGATAATTATGTAGAACTACGGTATATTGCTCACACTCAGCATGCTTCCACTTAAACAGTGTATCTCGAGATTGCTGTACAACAGTCAGGCATCTTGCCAAAGCACTTTAGAAACTGTATGCAAACCACCAACTCCTTTTAATAAATAGAAAGGCGTGTTTACTGATTTGTCATGCATGGATTAATGAAGACAATTAAGATACAAACGAAAGACAGCACAGAGGCTAGTCAAAGACCTTTTGGGGTTCATCTAAGATCACCTCAGTCATAATTTTCTTGGTATTTGATTTTGATTGTCACATAGAAAATAGTACTATGATATCATTTTAAAAAGCATCTACTGTATTCAAGTTAAGATTTAGTGCATAACCAAAAGTTTTCTGTGAAAGGAGTGTGCTCATAGTTTTCCTCCTGATGGATATGACAGACGCATAATGAAACACAGTGACTGTTGAATGTAACACAAATTAAATCAGGCATTTCAATTTTAATCTTGAGACTCCCAGAACAGTAGTGAATCATAATGTTGAAGTCTCTCCCCCACCCCCCTTCCCATCTGTCTGTCATTTCGTTGTCTTTCTTCCGGTTATCCTCCTGTCACTCTTTCTCCTCATTTAGACTGCCCCAGACCCCCCCATCTAACCAGACTGTGGCTCAACGGTGCTAAATCACTTAGAGCTCAGACAGTTAGGAAAAATGTCAAAGAGAAAGCAATGCTGCCCTCTGCTGGACAAGGGTTAACGTATGTTTCAGCATCTTGGGGAAAATACAGATAAACAACCATGGCGTTATGTTGAACTCCGTTTAAATGGCTTCTTTTTTTTTTTTTTTTACAGTGGCCAAACATGAACAAAAGCACATGAACCAATAAACACTTACAAATGTAATTTCATTCTGTAGAATGCAGACCTGCACCAAGGCCAAACAATCTCAAGCGTCGCTTTCTCTTTGTTGAAAAACGGTATAATACAAGATGTTCCATTTGCAGCACATAGCCGTGTTTACTTTGTGTGCCACCGTTCATAATAAAAAACTGAATGACTGGAACTGCCTCGACTGTGTGGTTTGTTCCAAATCACTGGTGTTTATTTCTTAAGCAAGGTTACTTTTAATAATTAGCGTGATTTGGCTATGTGAATTATTTGAACTCCTGCACAGTTAATTTTGTAGAGTAAATTTTACTCTGAAAATGACTATATATATATATATATATATATATATATATATATATATATATATATATATATATATATATATATATATATATATATATATATATATATATATATATATATATATATATATATATATATCCCAGTCCAAACAGAGTAACCTTTATAATCGGAAGAGAGTAAAATATTCCACACAAAAAAAAAGAAAAGCATTCAAAAGGGTAACAATCACAGAACCTTCAGGTTGGGAGACTAACCAATGACCAATGACCAATGCCAATCCTTCTCTGTGTCAATATATCGCAGGTGTCAGGTCAAGTGTAAAGTTTACTCTGTTTAAAGTGGGACCAAATATAGTCTCTTTTTTTTTAAGAGTAAAATGTACTCTACGAAATTTACAGAGTGGTTATTTGCATTATGCTCTGTAGCAGTATTTAGAAACAATAATGTAAAAAGAAAAAAATCAATAAAGAAAAAAATACAAAAAGAAGCATTGATTATACAAGATGTCCAGACATGGCCTGGATGTCAAATGTGCCCAAGCAGGAAAGAGATTGCCTAGTTTACGTGAGCACTTAGGGGGACACAGCATTCCATAATGTGGGTGTACAGAAGTGTGTACTGCCAATGTAGCATAGACTGGCAAACTTGCTTGAAGGCACTTGAAAGTTTTGGGGAAATACGTTTGAATGTATTTGGATATATGTTCGAACGTATTTGCAAATATGTTTGAATGTAACCTCGCAAACCAGATTGATCATTCACTCGAGGGAGTTCTTCACATTATCAATCTGGAACTTCACTCGGCAGATCTGTTTGGGAAAGGAGGGACTTGCTGTACAATACTTCCAGCTGATTGGACAATGCGGCATCTTGCACGTTTGCTTTGACCAATCAACGCAATGGATGAAAATGTTGTCTTCTGTCTCGTCTTAGGGAGGGGCGGGGGCGGGGGTCAAGCACGAACATCTTTACCAGGTAAAATGCACGAAGCGCCTCTCGCTGTTCAAATTTAACAATGGAAACGATGAGTAATTCTGCGAGAACAGAATTAATTTGGCGCGTCCATTTGTCTGTTAGGTTTATTTACCTGTTAGGTTTATGTACATATCTTAAGTTCAAAACATCTCACGGCACAGCATCAATAAAATTGTCAATTAATTACTTTCTGCCATCTAATAGAAGAACATATATTTGTTCTGTCAGTCACTATAAGTTGCTGTCATAGATAAATGGAAAAAGATCCATTATTTGTTATAAATAGATAATTTTCTGAACAATTAAGTGAAATTTGATCATTTCCCGCGGCACACCCTTAGTACTCTCCCGGCACACTCATTTATGTGCCCCGGCACACTCGTTGGGAATCACTGAAGAAACCACCATGGGGATAAAAATCCAATTATACTTTGTAGTCAAATCTAAAGATATAATCTATCTTCATTTTTGGCCAGCTGCTCTCGTCAGGCTTATTTGATATCTTTTTGTGCATCCGTTGCTAATACTTGGAGCACATGAAGGCAGAGTGGCCTTTTGAGAGACCTGTGGAGACAGATGGGTAGAATCTACAAATGTGGGAAGAGCCAGCAGCTGAGTTGGCAGTGGCACACCTCACAGAGATTCCCATTCTCTGAGGCCTTCTTGTCTTCATCAAGGTTGGCATCGTAGTGTGAGAGTGTTGAGAGAGACAATATTCAAACATCTGCTGTTACTATGAGCTGGAAAGACCGCGATCGACGTCAAACCACTATTGATTAGACAAATCACAATTTATTTTTATTTGGCTTGTTTAATGCATTAACATCCACATTAAAATGGATTCATGTTTATGTTTTCCCATCCTTTTCTGCTCTCACAGCGAGGGATGGGGGTGTTTGTCGAGAGGTAAAGGCTGTAATTCCACAACTGAATGGCTTCCTAATCACACATTACTAATCTGGCTCCACTCTCCTAACACTCATCCAGCTCGCCCTTTTGTTGCATTAGAGGCCTTGTGGATAATAACGCGGACCATTGCTCCAGTCACAATGAGTAAACGGATCCCAGCTCAAATCTCATAACCTGAACGTGGCAACTCACTATTGATTTCTTTCATAAAGCACGCTTGGTGTCCCCCTCCCTTCTTTTCCTCGCCAACCCTTTTCCTCTGCGTCTCGACCCGTCGGGCTGTCGTCACCCTCAAAACAGCGTACAACGTGCCCCCCCCCCCCCTCCCCTAAAGAGCAATTACTCACTCTCTTATTGTCTCCTGCATGGCTCCGTATCAGGCTACTCATCTCTGACAGCGGTGCAGCTCAAATTAAATTCCCTCATCTGATAATGAAAGTCATTAGGTCCCTCTGGAGCCCTTTGGAGGGCCGAACAAAGCATGGTGAAGGTCCATGTAATAACTCCAGGACTGAAGAAAAACAACTTCTCTAAACTAAAATATATATAGGTGGGCACAGATTTTCTGGTATTTGTTAGTCTCAAAAAATCAGACTTTTTCCTTAAATATAAGGATGACTTTTTAACTTCAGGGTTGAAAGTTACACACAAAAAAATCAGCAGTATATCACGGCACAAAGCTTACAGAACCACTTAAAGCATGCCAAACATGTTGCGACACAAACATGGCGGACCTGTTGAAAACATAATAGAAAAAAAAGAAAAATGATTTGCCTCAAAATGTTAATACAGTACAATGAAACCTCTAGAAGTTTATCTCTGAAGGCCGATTTCGAGATATTGATGGGGAAACGGAGCAATATTGTAAAGTTGGTTAAATATATGGTATGGTATGGTACTTCATTTATATAGCGCTTTTCCTGGTGTTCCCATCTTTGTGTCTAGTCTTGTATTCGCCAAAACAGCTCAGCCACAATCCCCGTGTTTTATCTTAATGCAAGGTGCCATGTTAGGAAGGAATTTGACGTCACATCATTGACTTGGCTTTCCCTTTTACCCACCAGTTGGCGTTGCTATGGAGTAATACGCTAATTAATCGTTGGTGTTATCATATATAGCGTATGGGGGCTGGACTCTGTACCTCAAAACCACAGATGCTGTTTTTGTTTTTTTGTTTTTAGATATCTTGAGTATACATACACGCTAACGCAACGCAGCATCAGAATCCCTGCCATACACTGTCAAACAGCAGAACCCATGGTGGTTAGAGCTGTGCAGATCGATCCAAGTATTGATATAATCTGTACTAAAGTGAATATAGGTATTATTATCGATAGATAACAAAGAGCTAGTATCGATCCTTTGCATTTATTTATTCACTTTGGTTTCTCATATGGGTCCCTCGCGCAATCCCTATGTATTGCATGCCATGATAGCGGTATTATTAATTTGTTTACAGTGAATGACATTTTACATTAAGAGTCATATTATGCTTAATTTGAACTTTTCAAACTAATAGTTAAGCTAAGTATTAGTGTCGCACAACATAAGTATTGTATTATGTGTCTATAGAGGAACTTCGGTGGCTGACATTTCTTTGAGTGCAGAAGAGCGACAGGGACTTAGAATATGAAGATTATTACTACATTGTAACTTTAAACAACAGTCTTGGTACGTTTCAGTTGAGGATATTACATTATGACATATTTAAGAACCCAGTAAAAAAAAGTTTAATTTGAAAAACAAAACAAAAAGCATGTTATTCAATAGGTAAAAATGATTTAAAATATTTTATGAACCTAAAAATACTTGATACCGATATCAGTATTGGCGATCCTGGCACCAGTATTTACTTGGTATCGATCAATACCAAAATCTCAAATATCGCAGAGCTCTAATGGTGGTGTTCTGACCATTCATCCATTTTCTGAAGGGCTTATTCTTTGGACTAATTTTGAATCCATCCGCTTGTCGTACAAGCCGCTAGCTTGTGCTAATAACCGGTGTATTTTATCAACTGTCTAGCTGGGCTTAATTGACCGCTTAATAGTTGAATTTAATGCACGATAGCTGATTCCCATACACAAGCAAATGCTTCTGTGTTTTGGTCTCAAATGTAGCGGGATGTCACACCCGGCGCATGCGCTTTTCCAACATACATCAGTTTTAACGGCCAATTTCTGCTTGTCTTTGCTTTTTCGCTTGAGATTGAGACATCCACACACTTACCATTCCACCATCAGAGCTTTTTCATAGACCAAAATCCTGTGCAAGCAGGCACTGCCCATGGAAGCCAATAGTGATCCACATTTGCCATTCAACGATGCCATGTCTGCAGAAGAAGCAAGTATGTCTGCGCGCGTCAGATACATGATGTTTCGGACTGAAAGGTCCAGGGTGAGCTATTATAAGCATGCTGTAATACAACCAGTGTAGCCAAAACGCAGCTACACTTTAATTCAAATGTCCCATGGTCGTACAATTCATAACTCCACCAATATTCAATAGGAAAAGAACTCACACAAAAATATTACAACAGTTTAAATCATATAAATCACACGAGACCTCACCAATTCTCATGAGACTTTAGCCCATGTCATCTTATGGAATTTGGAGAAGTCATGTCTTGTGTGTCGAGGTAGCCAGCCAGCAGAACCGACATGAGATCAGTGACCCACCTGGCCCATGCGCACAGTGGAAACAAGTAGGGAGGATCTCAAGACCTTAGAGGTTTGTGGTTGTGTTTACAGGAACTCTATGTGTAGTTGTTTACCGTTTTGGACTTTTGGGCTAAAATGCACTGTGTATCCTTATTTGGAATTTATTTCTTGAGTGGTTGTAATGTTAATTATATCAGCATCATTAGTTGATTGGTCATGATTTCTTTTGTTCATGATTTCATCATTAAATAGAACAAAAAATGCTTGTGAGTACATAGCTTAGTTACATAGCTCTACCTTGGCTCATCTAGTTTCTCTTGAAACAACTTTTTTTCTGTTTACTTGTAATGTTGAGAAAAATATTAATACAAATAGTACATGAACATGATGCTTGCTAACTTATAGGCACTGTGCATGCTTCAGTAAGTGGAAGAATTTAAATGGGCACGGGACATAATAGTTTTATAAATGACTTTATTGTGCACAAACTAGCCCCAAGTGTAGGATGAATAATTTAACACATTTCTAGTATTTCACACATTTAACACCTTCCACACAAGGTATGTGCGAAAACCACTTTGACATACATTTTAATTAACAGGGTTACATGTTTCAAAGTGTCCTGAGTATACTGTTGAGAATGAGATAAGAAGCATCATGTCTTTTTTGGAACACATCGTGAGATTCCGTATATCGGAAGATGGTGGTTGGAAGCTCTAATGAATAAAAACAGTGTAAATGGCTCTCAAGCGTATTTGCCAGCCCAGGTGGTGGCTCGCTCCGTTACAACACTTAAACCATTATGCTGATTATCCCCGCAATTACACATTCATGAATTTGCTGTTAAAATGGCATTTGCTGCGCTGAGTGCACCAGCTCCTGTCAAACTACAGCACTGGGTAAAACACTTTTAATTGGTCCCAGTCTTTCCAGCCTGCTTGATTATTGGGCTGGTTTATTGCGCGTACAGTTGAAATGTGGAGGCTAAAAGGCTCCAAGACTGGCAGTGGGTGTAGATGGGGAGGGTGAATGTGAAGGAAATGTCAGAGTAATCACCTCAAAAGGTTGACATGGAAAATAGCTAGAGAGAATAATTTTCTGAGATTTGTACTCTGTATGTGCAACTGTGTCTGCATGAGGGTTGTGTACAGGGCCGCCTTTACCTACTCATAGGCCCCGGGGCTAACCATCAAATATAGGCCCCCCTCCCAAACCCTAACAGAGACGCGCTGCTTATTTTTCCACCATTGACAAACAAATCAGCGCACATATTAAGTTTGTGGGCTGCACATGGCACCCACTCAGCTTGGAGGTTGATTTTCCTCAAGCGTGCTTGTACCCCTTTGTAGGCTCCAGACATATTGCTGGCATTATCATAGCACTGCCCCCTGCAATTTGCGATATCAACCCCCGTCTCTTCTAAAACACTTGTTAGTGACTGGAACAGGCTTTCACCAGTGTGCCTTATTATTGGCAAACATTTTACAAAGCGCTCTTCAATGCAACCATTTGGTGACATAAATCTGATCAACATGGGAAATGTCAACACTAATGGAAAAATATTTCACCATTTTCACTTTACCAACAATTTCAGATAGCATTTTTTTTTACCCATCAGATCGATAAATTCCTCACACACATTTAAAGATAAATATGAGGGTGTTCCACTTCCAGCATTTCCATATTTTGCCATGCGGGATTTCAAAAAAGGGTCAAATTGGCTTAACAGTTTCACACATCCCAAATAGTTACCATTGTGGACATCACCAAATTGATGGATGCTTCCTCTAAAAGCCAGTCCTAAAAAAAAAAGCACATAAGACCAGTACTGACAGTCATAGTTCAGAATCCACCACACCGTGTTCAGCTGACTCATTAAGAAAAGCTATCATGGACATTTATGCTCACGTAATTGCTCATCTGCTTGTTTCCAATCCAAAAATCCTGATGCAGAAAATGCTGATTTAGCTTTATGCACGCACCTTGTCTTCCACCACTTAAGGGTGTCCCCATCGAGCAGGGTGTGTGTCATAAGGGTCGTCCGAGTCCGAGTCCCCTCCTACAGCAGCAGCAGGACGAACCGGATCCTCTTGAGGAGTGGCTTCATCTTTGTCGTCTCCCTCCGTCAAATGCCCCGGGCTCTCCTCCCCCGTACTGGCTGGGCGCTGTCACTGCAGCTGGTGGTGGTGGTGGTAGCCACGGCGACGGCGGCTGCCTCAGGTCGAGTCGTGGCGGCCCGTTTTCTGATTAGGCCCGTCTCACCTCCCACTTCCCTTGCTCCTTATTCGCCAAAGCCCGTGTTTGTGCGACTTAAAAACCCAGTGAGCTTGGGAATTTGGCCCATTAGCTCTTTGTCACGGCGCTCTTTTTCCTTTTCAACCTTTTTGTGAGCGCAGCTCTAAAAACTATTTTTTCTGTGACAACTGTCTGTCCTCGCTCGCCATTAACTGTATTGATATCCCCTACTGGCGGAGTGGGCGTGGTTAGTAAACTAGTACAGCGGCAAAGTGACTGACAGAAAGTTGAACGAGTGGCACAATAGTATATGAAACTGTTAAGACCTCTGATAGGCCCTCTCTTGGGACACACCTATCACGACCACAGCGATGCACAGAGTCATCTGCGGCCACAGGTTGGTCATCTCATGCATGATTGCCAGAAAAATCTACAAATTGTCTTTTTTTTCTTCTTTTTTTTCTTCTTTTTTTTTTTTTTAATAAGGATTCTGATAGGCCCCTGACCACTGAAGGCCCCTGGGCTGCAGCCCAGGTAAGCCCGTGCATCAAAGTGGCCTTGGTTGTGTATATTTGTGACTTTATTTGAAATTGTTCCAGTTATACTCAAGAATCAAAATCTGCAAAATATCATCATGAAGCTTGCTTAATTCCCTGCACAGACCTACTGTACCCGAACTACAAAAAAAAAAAAAAAAAAGTGAGGTGAAAAAACAGTGCCTTTGTGATTTGAGGGGGTGGTCAATTCCATTGTTATAAGAACTCAAAACGGAAACTTAAAGCTAAAAATAAAACACCCTTAACGCACCTTTATCTAGAAATCGGTTATGATTTGCTGTATCAAAATGGCTGATGTCATCAAAAAGGCCACTTTAACATCAAAGTATAAGGCAGTCAATGCTTTAGAAGAAAAAAATGGTAGTATGACTTATTGCCAATCTTCCTTGAATAGGAAATCATTTCAAATCAATGAAGTTTTTGCTATGTCATAGAAATGGCATCTTTGAAAGTAGAAAGGTTCATTGAAATGTGGCAGCCTCACCTTGGACTGCAGCTACCTCACCCAGCTTCTGCCATATGTCACCCATAATCAAATAGACTCTTGCTTTGGTGTAAGTCCATAATCACATCATGATTTAAAGCTAGTTGAAAATTGTACATGGTAATGAAGATGTGTGTATGAAGATATTACAATGAGTAAGACATCTTATGAAACCAACTGATCAATTGCTTTGCTATAGAGCAATAAAGAGAGGTTTAACCAATTAATTGAGTAGTCGACGACTTGGCTTTACTACTCCACATTGTCATTCAGGGCCCTATTTTCGCACCCAGCGCAAGTCTAAAGCAAATCGTGGTCTAACTTAAGTTACGTTTTCTTTCTTTTGATATTTTTGTACATGCACGCAGGTAGCAGTGGGTCAGTACAGACCCGCTGGTTCGGGGGAGAGACTTGTGATTGTCACTGGAGATAAGATTATGTGTGTTGGTCATCCCAAGTTACATCACATACTATGTATGTAAACATATATGGAGATGTGCTAAAAAGGAATGCATTACAGCTGATGTTTGGTGTTTTAAAGTGAGCACGTTCTTCTTTGGAGAAATGATCATTTATCATTATAGAGAAATATATAAATATACTGCATGTACTATGCAAGGCTATTTGGGACACATTCAGGAGACAAAAGTTGAAAAATAACATAATGCCCTAACACTACGTTTTTACAATAACTAGCTGTATGAGATGAGAATCAGAGGCATGCTAATGGTCGAGGGCGATCAATGTCCATGTGGCATTTAGTCAATTCCAAACAGAGAAGCACACGGAAAACCAAATGCCATAAGAGCACAGTGTTGGAGTTAATTGTTAGATACTTGTGCTGTATTTGGAAGGCCTAATTAGTCCGTGTTGTCGAGACAGAGATAGGGGGTTGAATCAATATTCACCAACTCATTGCTTTCTCACCACTGTGAGTGAATATGAATGTTACATATTAGTCTCCTTTGTGGGTACCAATTACAACAACAGCAACCAGGTGATCAAAAACCTCTCTAATACTGACTGATGTGTTCTTTTAAATCTACAATTTATCTTCCAACAATATTCCGTGCTCACTAGAAAAAAGAATTGGAGATTTTTTAGCTTGGCAGGTAGCTAACACAAAGATGAAATTTTGGCACATTTACGGAGTGATATAGTGATAGAGTGATTCTATCAGACATGGGGTGGTGTTGTTGTTTTTTTTTTTTTTTTTAAATACAAACAAGCTCTTGTGTTAACCAGAATCAATAAAATTGGTTTTGGTCAAATTGACCACCAACATTATTTTAATGTATTTTTTTTTTCTTCTTCTTTCTAAGAGCTCAGTATTGTTCATTCGGTAATTGTACCGATTTGACATGTCATCATCATTGCTCTCCTTTTATTTTATTTTATTTTTTTTGTATGTGGGTGAGTATGTGTATGTGCGTGCGTGTGAGTGTGTGTGTATTCATTTGTTCACCAAAAACCTATTTAAAAATCCCATACCGTTCACCTAAACCGAACACCGCCGTCAGGAGACCCGAGGAAGGACCAAAGAAAAGAAAATAATATTTTAATCTGTCTAATAGGTACTTCTATTCTCTCCACCTTGAAACCTCTCCTGCTTGGATTCTGTATCAACCCGCCAGGACAGGACCTGAGGAAGAACACTTCTTCAGAGATGTCTACCTGCAACACTTCATTTAATCAAATCTATAGCATTTATGTAGGCTCTCAAATCACATGAGAATAATGTCCACTCACCATCCATTGCAGCCAGGTCATCCTGGAAGACTACTACTATTCTACTAGTGCTTGCATGACTTTGATGTTAATCTAATGAAAGTGGAGTTGACGCTGATGACGTCTTGATGTGTTTTCCCAACATTAACTCAGTAGAATGGACAGCTCATACATTGAATTCTCACACATTCTCTCTCGCTCAGGGTTACTTCCACTGGTAACACTTGCGCTACTTGGCCAAAAGGTAGGTTCTGGATCGTGGGCATTTGTAGCTTTGTTGCATCTCTGCACCATATTCTAATTTTGTGCGTACAGTATGTGACAATAGTGCAAGAAAAACATCTGTAGTCTTTAAATCATGGGCCAGTTGTGTGCTCATCTGTTCATTGTTTTAGTTCCAGTCTGCTCTTGGGAGGGGGTTAAAACTGCTGTCATTTTCTTCTAGCATCTTGCAATTGGTTAAAATAAATAAAGTGTGTGATTCATTGTCGAATATACGAACAAGAATATGTATCCGCCAGCACTGCAGGACAATTCCCATCTGTTGTAAAAAAAAAAAATGGCACTTGCTGATAATGTCTATAATCAGCCTACTTAATGCTTTCAACAGAGCAGCGGATATGAAGCAGATGGTGATTCTGCAGGCACGATGTGCTCCACATTAATTGACTTCGGCTGTTGTTGGAGGACCGCTGCATCGGAACGTTTGTACCCTGGAGGGGCTGCGGATGCCTGCATTGGTTAAGAAGGCCAACTGACATTCTAGGCACTCCAATAAATCATTTTTTTCCCCCAGACATGCGAGGTTAACCAACCATGTCATGTTCTTCCTTGCAATCATCCTCAGACATGTAGGGCCTTAATATACAGTATAAGGAGAACAAGCAAGACTGCAAGCTTTGCAGTTCTTTTCAGGCGAGCTGAACGAAAACCTCAACCCCCTCACCAAGCATGCCGCAGCACAGATTTGATCAGCCCCCTGTTGTGAATCATGTTAATAGTCCTGCTGCACACACGGCAAACACAAACACTCCATCCTCTTCAGGGAAGCTGGTGGTTTGGTGAACATCTGAAAATTATTTAAAGGCCTAGGACAAAAGTAATAGCAGGACTTTTAAAAATGGCGTACAAACATTTCCGGTGAAAATGCTGCTCTTAGCAGTTTGTCAGAGGAAGTGCACACTGGGGAGCCGACGAACATACAGAAAATGTTCTCCTCGGATGCTCATTGAGAGGTTATGGCTGCAATCAGCGCTCCTGGTGGAAATTGAAATAAAGCACCCATTTAGAGCTGTGATCGGTCACAATGCATGCAAGCACTTTTTGGCCATGATAGCATCTGGAAACGTGTGTGATTCCTTTCCTGGGTATCGTTTTATCAGCTTAAAGTGGAACATTCGAGGACACCAGTTGACCTTTGTTACAATTTCGAAGCAACTCTACAGTCAAACTCTTGCCTAGTTAAATCCTTACAGGCAATGTTTTTTTTGTCTTTTTTTTTACATTCTTAACAGTCATACAAAGGTAAGTTAATGAAATAAAATTGTTCATCAAATACATGATGTTCTGTGCGACATGATAAAGGCACCCCAATGTAATAGGCAAGTCAGAACACATCATAGCTTATCACTAAACTACACTAAATAGTAAGTAAATAGTAGTAAATTCATAATTGCAGTACATGTATGCAAAACAAATCTAGGCCACACACATATGTAACAATTATTGGCCGGTTGTAACTTTTGCAACCTCTTAACTGACAAGGAATTTCAGAATTTCTTCCTAAGATTAACCCTGAACAGCGAGTTGACATACACTCAAGCCCCGCCCACACGAAAGCCAGTTTCAATGTATCCTCACAAGTTTCTTACCGTTTAGGCCGTTCATCCACACGATGGCGCGGTTTCGGAGCTTGAAACCAATCACTTTTGAAACCGGGCTCCAGAGTGGAAAAGATTTCAAAACGCGCCCGTCTGGACACCATATGCAGGATACTTCTCCAGTTATAACGTAATGCTCGCAGCTCGATGACGACGCATTGTTGCAGATTGATGACGTATGCGCCAATTCTCGCGTAACGTCAGTCTGTCAACAACAATGGTGGATAGCCGTGTCATAGTTGTTTGGCGCAGCCTCCTTAGCTTGCTTACGCTTTTGCAGCAAAACATTTTGCTTCTTTATTTCCACGTTCAACAAGCGGTGTTGTACTTGAATCACCCGCCATTGTCACTTCTCCTGTGTTCGTCTTTTTCACATTTTGATACATGCAAAGCTAAGTTTGTTCTGTAGATTGCAATAAAGTTAGAAAAAAAAGTGTTTCACTTCTTTGCTGATTCTTCTTCTATGCTTTCCGTTAACGCCCTGTGGCTGCGCTACAGCGCCACTCCAGACTTGGCATATACATTACAGCCGTTCTTCTTTTGGACACACGTAAGTCTTGAAATGCTTCTGTGTGTACGAGATTTGTTGGAGGAACGAAGTCGGCTTTGCTTCAGTTTTATCAACGCAGAGTAGTTTCACCTGGAGTTACCACACTAAAAAGACCACATCAATGGAGCACCGATTCGACGACTCACCATGGCAACGGTCTTTGTTTTTTACCCCTCTCAAAGTCTTAATGCAAATGCAATCATATGGCGAATTTGAACATGTCTTTAGAAAAAAAAGTGCCATGTCAAATCAGTAAAATTACCGAATGAATAATACTGAGCTCTCCAGAAAAAAAAATAATAATAAAGGAAAAAAAGTGCAACACTGCAGCAGCTCCTTATAAAGAGAGGTGGCGTGGGAGAACGTTGCGTAAATTTAAATATAGTCCTTTGAATTCACAATAATACTACAGGAGAAACCTGTTGAATGGTAGCTCATTCATTTATTACATTTGGGTCCAATCCTGCGAGGGACAAGCACACTTGATTTAAGATTAAATATGAAAGACTTGTGATGAAATATAAAAACATTATTCAAACGGTATAAGCAACACAAAATATATTCTGTGATGTGAGCGCATGACTACAGCTGGTAATATTGCAAATGTAAGGAAGAATTAAGTGTGTATGTAGATGATGGACTGTGATGTTAAACGGTGCCATTCAAAAAAATAACTGTCCAGAAATGCCACGATCTGATAACAATTTCATGACGAATATTTAATTAGGGTCATTGTCAAACGGACATGCCATGTTCCTGACAAAAGGGGACTTTACGCTATAGACTATAGGCGTATTTACTCAAAAAGTCGCCAGAGAGGACTCAAGGTAATCAAATGTCGTGTGTGGCTGAAAGGAGGCGGGTACAGGAGAAAAACTCGAGGTTTGTTGTGATAAACCTGCGACCGACCAGCTTAGGTTCATGGACTCTGTTACTACAGTAACTGGCCGAGAGCTTTAATGAACTCTTTTTATGAAACAGGCTAGAGTTACCTCTTTTTCTCTGGTTTCAGTTACCTCCTTTTTCTGAAACGGAAAACGCAGAGTTTCCCACATTTCAGGCTTTATTTATTTATCAGGGTTCTCACTAAACCTGCTTTGTAAACTGGACCTCTGGTTTCAAGAACCCTGATTTCAACAACCAATATTACTAAATACGTTTTGGTGATGATCTAAATAAGATTGCATTATATATTTATTAAGTAAGTGTGAACTAAAGCTTGGTAAAACTACTGGAATTGACTTGATAATGCGCCCTCTGCAAGGTTGTCAGCCTTTTCAAATAAAAAAAAACCCATCAATAACCATGAAGTACTGTTGCCTACTCTCTAATGAACAAATGGCCAAACAAACTAAAATACAATGCCCTATGAATTGTTTTCACTTGTATTACCAGTTCAGCTTTGGCAGAGGTCTTGGCTCTATTTGGTGGCCTTCTATATGATCATTATGGCATGAATGCTAAAACAAGAATTTTAATGGTGGCCTAAGAACTCTACTCAGTTATGTGTCACTTTCTAACTTGCCGCACAAATGTACAAGAAAATGAAACACTGTTCATAGTAAATCATGAATGCTATGTCAAAGTAATGTATAGTAGACAATAGTTGATGCAATTACTTCCTGTTGTCACCTTCAGGTCATGGTATTTGATCTTTAGAGGTACAGGCAACCTGTCATTGAAAATGTCCTTTAAGGTGACAAGCTGTCATTTATATTAAATGGGAGCTGGCCTTGTGGTGGCAATCTCTCTCAGCTCTGAGCACAGATCTACATGCACACTAGGGAGAAAGATAAAATACAGGCAAAAAAAAAAATCACATTATTGTAATTAACATTCCCAGTGACCCGAAAATAAACATTTATTTTCCCATCTCGTGCACACGGCGACGGATTTTTGACGCTGTCCTTTGATAGCCTGATTTCCATTTTCATCTGGGTTTTTCTTCGCCATGCCTCAACTGTAATTTATGCATCAAATTCATGCATAATTAATTTTGAATTTGCCACTGTATAAGTATTGAGACACCCAAACAAATTCTCCGATAATGGAGGTGGCTGAGGTCCCTGCCATTTTGAATTAATAACTTCCGCTTTCCCCATCCCCTCTTTCTTTGACCACAAACTCAAGAGGGGAAAAAGTTGAAATAATCATTTGAGGGCAGGGCTGGACTGGCCATCTGGCATTAAGGGCAGATGCCTGGTGGGCTGGTGTCTTTTGGGGCAGATACAGTGCTATTTAATTATTCAATTCCTCCATTTTATCCCAAGAGACTAACCCACAATTTAGAGGTGGCCTCCCATTAATCCATTCACAATATAGACAGCAAACTGAATCAATCAACATCAGTGGCAGATCTATGTAGTAGTCAGGGGTGACCAGGAGTCATATTTGAATGCAGATTTTATAAGAATATGTCTTGAATAGAACGTTTGAATGTTACAGTCAATGTCAATTATATCCCTAATTTTCACACCACAGCAAGCAAACATGGCTGACATGGCATTCTCTATCATACCATAAAATGCACACCTTGCTCACATTCATTCTGTAATAGCATGCGTAGGTGAGCGTACACAAATGTTTTTCAATTCCCATGTCAATTTAGCCTCAGAAACAATAATAATTGACAGCAGAAAGTCATTCACTATTAACATGAACAGTCTAATAATAGTATAACAATAATCATTTAATTAATTAAATTATTTTGTATAGGTCCTGCTTATGGTGGCATAGTTAGTCAATACCCGTCTCACAGTTGTGGAATTAGGGGGTTGCTTGCTCTGTGGAGTTTTTTTTTCCCCCCACATTCCAAAAATACTGCTAATGCTGGCGACCAGTTCAGGGTTTATCCCGCCTCTCAACCAAAAGTCTGCTGAGATAGGCTCCAGTTTACCTATGACCCCTAACCCATGAGGATAAGCAGCATTTAAAAAAAAATAAAAAATAAATGGAAGGATGAACACTGTTTCTGATAAGAAAAAAAAGGAAAACATTTACAGCAACTTTTCATTGGACAGCAATGATAATATTTAAATGACGATATATATATATATATATATAAAATAAAATATAAAAGAAAAAAGATTCCTTTGGGGTTTAATTCCGGCAGATACAGCTATTAGCTGATGATATCAGAAAATAGATAGTGTCGATCATAAAAAAGGAAGGAAGGAAGAAGAGGAAACAGAAACACTAATTAGGCACAAAGTACAGAAAGAGTGCTTTTATTTATATGGCAGGTTAATCTGAAGCGTTTGAGAACGTCTGACAACCGTGGAAGATGAAGCAACTTACACAAGAAGATAATGTGCTGCTTAAATTGCTGACAGGGCTGAGACTGTAGTAGGAAAGATCAGGACTTTTTCTGCCAACCTTTATCATTGTAACGAGCCTGAATGGACAAAGAAGAGCTTCGCAGCGAAGAATGGTTGGTTGCACATTTGCAGCAGGGAGGAAAAGCTTGTTTCATGAGTTACGGCATCAACTTGTATTTCTGTATTTGGCAGATTCCAAAGTAATTTGCAAGTACCGACCAAAGCAGATAATGATATGGAAATAAAAAGCACATACATTTAGTCATGATGAGGACCCAAATTGGCATTAAAAGCTCTTTGAAGTGTTCTTTTTTTGTGTGTTTAAACCTTTTACAACCAGCTAGTACTGTAAAAAAAAAAAAATCAAACAAACAAACAAAACGCAGCACTCAAAGAGAGAAACTTAAGGTTATGTCATTTTCTAAAAATGTCTTCATCACAAAGAAAAAGATAATTATAATAAATGAAAAACACTCAAACAGTGAAGCTTATTTTCCACATGACAAATCTCTTCTGAATGAGCTTTTGGAAGACTTGTGAAGGAAAGACACAAAAAGTGCGCAGACGGATCATAATTAGGTGGGAAAAAAGCTTCAAATGTCGGTTCCACTAGCTTAGACTTCCAGCACATCATGCAATCTGCTTTTGTAATTCCCTAAAGCCCTCCAGGCCAATTTTCTGCTATGCTCGCACTATCCTTCCAAGGAATTGCTTATGTTAATGTGAGTGAAAGCAATTAAACAATTAATGTGTTAGACATTTACTGTTGTTGTTTACCACCTTTAAATATTGACATTTTCATGCTTCCTCAACCATGTCAGTGATTAAATAAACAATTAAAAAGCTATTCTTTTCCTGAGAATCACACTCAAGGCAACTGGACCAGGGGGAAAGGAATGTTTGAGTTTCTCCAAGGTTTTGAGCTAACTCGCTGTAATAAATCAGTATTTTTAAATATATGCAAGTGATTTGTGGTTTTGCATGTGGTAAAGAAATGATTTGCATAGAATTAGGAGAAAAGTAATAGTTTGCAGTACCATGCGTTTTCTCAAGAAGTACTTTTCCGGTTCAATTCATTAACCTAAAAGGAGAAAAAATAAGTCCTATGGAAATTTTAATTGAGCCGAGCCTCTAATCACCCTCTGTCTGTCAGGCAAATGTTGCCTTGCCAGTTTTGTTGACATGCAACCTCACGTTTTGCAATTATCCTTAAAGTGTTTTAATGATTAAATTATGACGGATGCAAGACAGGGGGGGGGGGGGGGGGGGGATATGAGTTTACGCTATTTTTGGTCAATGGTGCACAGTTCTCAACTGATCCTCCTTGAAAAAGATCCAAGAGCCATTTTTGGAGAACACATTGAAATTGAGAAAATGTACGTATTGTGCTTTTAAATGCGCCGTATGCCATTTTGCATTAAAAAGGCAACACCTGCATGTACGTATGCATCAATGTTTCTTTCTTGTCTTCTTTGTCGCAGCTGGAAAAGCAAGGATGGAGGCAAGGGGGAGGAGGAGAAGCATATTGAAGATGAAAGGCTGGCGACTGTAGAATGGGCATGAGAGCACAAGAGACTATTGCTCATCATAATAAAACCCTTGCAGAGCTGAAGACGGGGCTCGAAAATGACAGAGGCTCCTAAGTGCACTTTGTGATTCTGAAAGCAAAAAAGGTAAGGCTCTTTGAAAGCTGCCCATTGGTGTGTGTATATGTTTTTTGTTTCCATTGTTGTGTGGAGGGCCATGCAGACATGGGTAAATAACACCTGCACGACACAGTCATTGTGACCAACGTACAAAAACTCAACATCAGACGGTTGTGGCGTGTGTGCTCATTAATGTGTCACCTGACTGTTGTTTTTATTCCTCTAAGGCAAAACCAATTGTTTGGCATTGCCAGCCAAAAAGAAAAGAGTTGATTTTTGGAGGATGAGATTTTTAAGAAAACTTTGTTTTATTCTATAAAAATTGAGTTAAATAATAATTGTGACTGCAACAATCAATTCACTTTCAGGTACCAAGAGTGCGTGACAAAAGCTAACTTGTAATATATTTGGCCCATATAACCTCCATCCATTCTCTTTCTTACCAGATTTGTGGGTGTGCTGGAGCCTAACCCGGGTGGTTTTGAGCATGAAGCAGAGTAGACCCTGAAATGGTCGTCAGCCAATCACAGGGAACACATAGAAAAAGAAAAACATTCAGCGTCACTGACAATTTGGGCAATTAACCTGCCAAGCATGTTTGTGGAATGTGGGAGTAAGCGGATAAAACACATGTAGGCTCAATGAGAGCTAGATACACTTGATGATATCCACAAACACCAATTTCAATGAAGTTCTGGAGAACCTGGAGAAAAATTGTTGCAGACATCAAATTCAAAATGGGTGAATACTTGCACCAAACAAATAAATAAATAAAAACCCTATAGTTTATCTGTTTGAAAATCGAATATTTGTCTTTGTATTGTATTCAATTGAAGTTTAAAAAGGATTTGCAAATCATTATATACTGTTTTTATTCATGCTGTTATGTTTTATCCCAACTTCATTGGAATTGTGGTTTGTATAAGAAGCCCCAATATACCAAGAGCGGAGCTAAAGAGAAACACAGACTTTCAGCACTATGAAACAAGAATAAACAATTCAAACTTGTTAGTGAAAAGCACGGTTGGGCACCTACCATGTAGGTATGCTCCATACCAGGAAATGGAAAATGATTACTTTCTGATTTTCTCTCGGCTTCTCCTGATAACACATATTATGTCAATTCAGAATCAGAGTGACAAGTTAGAACAAGGGTAGCTTACTTAATAATAATAATAATAATAATAATAATAATAATAATAATAATAATAATAATAATAATAATAATAATACTCTCTAATTCACAATTAAGTGCTGCGTAATAAGATCATACTTATCTTACAATAGTCCAGTGCAGCAGCCATAGCTATAATGATTTAAGACATCTCAAAAAGTATGTATAAAGTAAGTATTGAATAGCCTTTTAAAAATGAGAAATTGCGATAACTAAGAAGCTCTCTCTAAAACGCTGGAAATAATGTTTTTTATGATATAAAGAAAAATGATTTAATTTTTGTTATTGCTTGGCTGTTTAACATCTGGCTGCTAATTTAATGGCAAATACATCACTCTGTCTGGCACGTGAATCAGACTAATTTTTTACACCTCACCAGTTATGAAGCTCACCACACGTCACTGCATCTAATAGAGGAGTTATTGGATGCAGTGTCTCTTTTTTTCTTTCTATTTTTTTCTTTTTTTACTCTTTTGCTGAGCTTCTCTTGTTGGGCTTTCTCTCATGTCGTCTCTGCACCCCCCCCCCACAGCCCCACCCCCCCATCTTTCAACTCCTGGCACATTAAAGCACTCAACATTAACGATCAATTTGACAGTGCAGTGTACATCCAGCATTATTGCCCAGGAGAGACTAGTAATCAAGAAGCGTATTGATCCAAAATATAATTCTCCTGCTTGCTTTGAGTGTTGACGAAATGTCATGTAACACAAAGGTGATGAGCAGAAATGTTTTATTGGGGGTTTTTTTTGTTAGTTTTTTGTGCAAAAAATGTGTCTGTCAAATCACAGATTTGGTGGCATGTCTGTTCATTGCAGTCATGTACCTGAAAAATATACATTATGCCTATAGATAAGAAGGCAAGCATATGCAAAAAAAGGTAATAATAATAATAATAATAATAATAATAATAATAATAAAGCCTTAACTGTTTCAGAACAGGGTTGAAATTGCCTGACCAGAAAATTGAACATAAAATGCACTCAACCGTCTTGATCATCTGATCAGTCATTCAGCATAACATCGGTGATATTTGTCCTCATCCTAACACAAATGAGATCAGTTTGATCTAATGCATCATCAAGATTTTTTGGGATTGAGCACACAATTTATCATTAATGTCTCATTTATCGTACTCTGCTGTATTTAGGAGAAAAGGACTTGTTGTAACACAATTAACAACGTCACAAGACAAGATCTTTACTGGAAAAGGAAAACAAAAAAAAGCTAATTATTCTCTAATCTGCCTCCGACTATACTGTGTGCAAAGTGAGCATTTCATATGGCAAAAGGATATAGATGCGTTGCACGCTTCCCCGCTGCAGCCCCCGCCGCCAGCTGGGCAACCCCGCTGCCATCAGGCGCTGGCCACTCTGGACGTGCTTCGGGTGCTCGCGGAGCATCCAGCTGCGGCGCCCGCACCGGCGCCTGGTAGTGCTTCGAAGGGAGCCTGGCGCCTAGCCTAGCCTAGCCTTGTGTGAATCCGGAGGGTCCAATGCCCTTCGCGGGGTCGGCAAATTCCGTCCAGGCCAGCAGTCGGCAGACACGCCGAGTCCAGACCCAAAGTCAGGATATAGTAAGATTAAATACATTTTGCTTGCTTGCTTGCTCTTCAATTGCAGCCTTTTGTTTGTTGTGAAATTTCCATAACAAAAGCAATACATTTACTAAAATGTACATTAAAACCAACCAGGGATAAAATAAATTTTTAAAATGCAGGAAGCATTAGTGTTGGTTAGCCCATCAATTTGTGTTAAGTATCATGCTTTAAAACGGCTACAGTAGGTTCTCAAAAATAAAGCTCTCGTGAAAAATTAACATACTGGTTAAAAATAGCCCTAAGTAACTCATAGATGTGCCAAAAAGAAAGAAAAAGGTGTGGGGTGGGGAGTGGGGGGGAAGGGTGTGTGTGTGGAGGGGGGGATTAAATGTTTCACTTCTCCACTCACCATATAAAACGTGTTGGAGTAGTTTTGTTAAACAATAATAATAATAATAATAATAATAATAATAATTATCCTTCATAAAATGCCAAGGTATCAGATCAGGACTCGAAATCGGCTGATCTTCAATTTGAGGTGACCCGGACTCGGGTCCAAAAAAGTGTGATTGGGACATCTCTAAACATTGCATTTTCATTTAGATACACACGTAATGTCCATTCACTTGCACACTATAAATGCAAGTCTGAGGACTAGATCTTGGTAACCACATATAAGTGGCTTTCTTCATGATCACGAACTAACTAACTAACAACACACAACTAACAGTGTTCAGAAATCAACTGAGACTCAATCACAGCACTAATGGAGCATGTGTTGCATTTGTATTTACATTGGGGAGTATTTAATTTGTTTATTTCCGTGTAATTGTGTCTCAGAAGACCTGTGTGTGATGTGGATTCGTGTGCATCCCTGCATGACGGATTTGTTTATTCTCTGGTGAATGCAATCAGAGGAGTTGTGTTTACAACACACATTGGATATTTCTTGCAATGTTGTTCCTGCAATAGCCAAGCCCCCATTGTGAAGACATGGCAGGAGTCAAGCAGCTCATCGCAGTGTCTCGGCCTACTTTATGCATGTCCACGCACCAGTGACGTGCAGTGAGCTCTAGGTTTGGGTAGGCAGGCAGTCGCAAATTGAGACGCACACACAATTACAAATTTGTGTGGGCAGACAAGTGTACAACGTATATCCTAGGGTGACCATATTTTCATTTCCCCAAAAAGATCATACTCAGCCTGACCTCGAGATAGCAATGCCAAACACCATGTAAAGTGAAACAGCCAGTTAATCGAAGCACATCCACAAAGCCAATCTTTTATTTTTGCACCATTCTTTGTGAAAAGAACGAATAATTCTCTGTTTACAGTTACTTTGCTAAAGATCTGGTAGCGAAGGCGTTGGTCTCGCATCATTCAAAAGATGACGTTTTCCCTCAAAAGAAAGGCGTGAAAACAGTTTCATAATCTCCAGAGTTGCGTCATCTTACCGCTTTGCTGTGCACTAAGTGTGTTTTGAATTCACCAAAGCACTGCACGAAAGTACGTTCGCATAGGAATAATACAGTGACGCAAAAAGGCTGCTTAGCGATCTGCCTATTTGCGTAAAGGACTTTTTTACTGGGAAACGGACGACGCACACACACATGAAAGAAATAATTCAAATAAATAGAAAAGGCCAAACGGTTTCAACTTTCATTTCAGCTGAAAGCAAAATCCTGACCGCACGTCACTGCCATGCACATACAGTAAACTCATTGACTGGGCACATAACATTTTACAAATGTAGTGTTCCCATGGAACTATACGTAATATTTTCATCACAAGATTAGTCAACCGAAACTTGCAACTGACGCTTGATGACTAAAAGTAATGTTGAGGGTGTTTGTGTTTTTTCTTTTTTTAAATGTGTGTCAAACATTTGAACTCCAGGGCCCGGTTGTTCAAAACTCGGTTATATCTTTAACCACTGGTTAAGTAGATTTAACCGACCATTGACTTTAACGGCACTGTTATCTTGTTGTTCAAAACTCTGTTAACTTTAACCGGTAGCCAACTTGCTGTTAAAGTTAACACACCTAAGGCCCGCCGCTAACTTTTTAACAGTGTGGTTAACTCTGCGTTCGTGTCTATTGCTGCCGTTGAGCGCAAGAAAAAGAGAGTCTATCGAAGGCTTAACTTTGACATTGGTGATTATTAGAATGAAGTTATGCACACGCTACTACTTAGCAGTAATACAATGCTAAATCTCATTCAAAAAAGTCAAAAGAGAAAGAATAAAAATTTGTTTTTTAAGAAGAGTTCTAAAAATGGACATTTAGTGGGAGGTGAATCCAAAGAGAAGTTACCTGTGATGTTTTCAATAATCAACAACAACACTGTGAATAGCGGCTAATTATTTACGTCAAATGTATTTAAATTTAATATAATAATTATTATTATTATTTTAATTCATTTTTATTTAAAACAATAATTACAGATATTAGATGAAAAATACACACATACGTAAATAAATAATAAGTACAAAAACAAGACAAATAATTAAAAGCAATTCTAACATACAATATTTCATGCTACAAATAAATTGTCAAAAATATAACACAAAATATTCATTGAAAATACACACAGTAGAACAAAAAAAATTATAATGAATTAAAAAAAAAAAATCTATCATTTCACAAAAACTCTTAAATCAACCATTGATCGTTTGGATAGTATCCATTTATGTTGCCGACCCGGAAGTAAACAAAAAGAGGAAATGTGGGATATGTCTGTGCTTACCAGTGCCGTAAATGGCACGGTTACCTTTGACGGTGCCGTTAACTAACAGCGTAACTAACCATGTTTTGAACAACGCATACTTAATGGCTGGTTAGTTAATGGCGGGTTAAGAATTTAAGCAGCGGTTAGGGGTTAAACAGTGGTTAAAATAACCGAGGATTGAACAACCGGGCCCTGGTTGTCCATTTTTGCTATCCCCTTAATTATGTCCAAAATGATCTTACATAAATTCATAATAATAACCCACGGCAGCTCAACAAATGGCAGTGTGTTGCTCGATTAAACCAAGATGTAAGTAAAGAAATACTTAAATAAACAAGTGTCACCTCTCTGGCAAAAACACATGAGGTCCTCTTGGGGACTGTGACACATCCCAGGTGGCTTCACCATTTCCACCTGCCAGCTACCAGAACTCTAATCCCAGCTCCTTCACCATAACATCTTGAATAAACAGTGGCACTGTTTCAGGATTATTTTGTCTCAAGTGGATTTAGCATACATCAACCTTCTTTTTACAGGTTTTATATTTTCTGCCTCCTCCTCACAGTCTGTACTCTGACTGAGAAGACTTTGTTTTTGCACCATGTTGACAGATTACCTCCTTTTGTACTTGCGAAAGGCAACATGACACTTCCAGTAGTGCTAATACTCACTTGACCTCCTCTGGTACATTTCGAAGAGGCGGGCGATGTCACAATTGGTCATACACATGCACAAGCAACGTAGACGTGTCATACAATTACTGTAAAGCGATCATTCCCAGCTATATCAATTAATTTTCTATACTGCTTATCCCATTTGGATCGCCATTGAACTGGTGGCAAACCTGGAAATAACACATAGATTTTCCTGTCCTAACCACAATGTCACTTTGCTGCCCAGTAGCTCATAATATGTCAAATATGACATTTTGGATGTATTTTTTTTTCCAGTGCCCTAGGTGTGTAATCCTGATGGATAAAGCAAGCTCTTGCAATAGAGATTGAAGTAGTTGCTTCAGAGACAGACACTCCCCAAAGGATGAATACCTTTTAGACCGAAAGCTCACTCCTTGTTTGCCTCAAGTCTAATGAGTAACATTCAAAACCAAGATTTCAATAGCAGCCAGTTCATTGGCATTGGAAGTGTAGAGCAACCTTGAGCTAATGCAAGGCTTTGACATTTACTGGCTCGATTTTAAATAGCAAAAAAAAAACAACAACAACAACACACACAGGTAATGTTGTCAATAAAACAGTGTTTACCATGTCTAATTTGTATTTGACTGTTGTGAAATGTTCAAGATTTGAACCGGAGACCTGTTAACTATCAGGCAGGCATGGTAACCATAGCGACCACGGTTGCACACAACCTAAACTAATCTGGTGAACACTACATTGTTTCCATGTCCCCCCGCCCCCACCGTCCAAACAAGTTGGATTCAAGCTCTGAATGTCCACTTGAGATTGAAAAGATGGAAGACACGATCAGGCTTCTTATAATCTCCTGTGGGGTGCAACGAAGTGTTGATTTATATAAACCCCAATGTTCCTTCTGCTGTTCAAAGATGAGTATTTGATAAGAGGTCACACGCAGTGCCAAGCAATCGGATAAGAGGTGAGTTTTTGAAAAAACCTGAAGGTTCCACTTCTTTTGGCAGAAGGTTTTTATCTTCACTTTTCTCTCTTGAATCTTGTTCAATCCAGGCATTAACAAGTGGGGCTACAAGATAGCCTTGTCTATCCTTTCTTTGCATCATTGTGAATTCCTATGTGAATTGCCTGATCTTAGGATCCATGCAGTAAACTGTGTAAATTAAGTAGCATGGAACTTTTGAAAAGTTTGGACTTGATGTCAGACAAAATGGCAGTATGTTGCACAAAGACTTTACCTCAGCAACAGGGAAGTACTGAAGTACTGAACGTTTTTGTTCCTCCTGCCATGTGACAAATCTATATATACTAATTTTAAGGATGACATTAAAAAATGACTTGCATCTGATGTGATTGAGCTTTGATTGATTTTTACACTGACACTGACAAACAAACTATTTCCATTACATGTATTGCCATTATGAGTAAAAATTTCTTTACAATACAATCAAAGGAAACGGAAGTTGACCAGCTTTCTAGAATGCATTGTTTGTGTGTCTTAGAGGTCTACATGTACAATGCTGTGAACCGGCCTGCACAGTCACAAAACACTTCTTCTTTTTTTTAAGTAGGGGTGGGCGATATGGCAAAAATCTCTATTTTTTTAAAATAAATTCACAATCACGAGTTTATCACAATTATTTATTTATTTTTACATAGGTTTTTTTTGTCTTATCTGCACATTTCTGACCATTGTCCCAAAATTTGGATGCGAGAGAAATATTTACGCCTGAGCAGCTCATAACGAGGGTCTACTGCTTTGAACAGTCTTTTAAACCCCTCGTTTTCCAAGCAAGATAATAAGTCACTGCCTCTGTTACTTCTTTCCACTACTTGTTTGGGTTTTTTCTCCCATATGTAGTGCCCTTGGTAAATGAGTTTGTTACCGTGGGTTGTGTTTGCTTGGAGCTAGCAACTGATCTCAATTTGGTTTGCCTGTCTGTATTGTGTTTTGGGTGCTGTCTCCGCATGTGATTAAACAGATTCGTCGTGTTGCCATCCGACGTCCGAACGGAGTCTCTGCAAACTTTGCAAATGACTTCGGTTTGCGCCTTGTCCTCCGGGGGAAGAGCCAAACCAAGTCCACACTATGGAGGTGGAGTTTCTTTTCGAGACCAACTGTTTCGCTTTGACTTTCCGCCATGGCTTCCCATTACAAACAAACAGGGAGGCAGGAGTATCAGGAACGATGCACTGTGCATGCTGTGATTGTTTGGTTGGGTACACGTCAGCGGCTGTGGTCGATATTCTCCCTGACTACAGGAGGCAGTGAAGAGCGTCAACGGCGTGTGAACAATACTGAACACCACAATAGAAGAAGAAAAAATATATATTTTCGCCCCCTCAATAAAGTATCAACACGAACAATTCGGGGTGAATAATATACATATATACATTTATCAAAGTAAATAAAACACATAATTGGGAAGTAGAAAACAATGTTTCCGACAGCATTTGCTCGTCCGCAATGTTTTTCCGTGCAGACCGTCCGCGTAGGCGGCGTATCTTAGAAATTCTTGTAGGTGTGCATTGCAGAAAATGTGGGTAATGTGGCCGCCGCGCGGAGTGATGATGCTGAAATGACATCATTTCGCCGTGTGGAGCCATGCAGGCCTCGCGGACGCGGCAAGCATAAACCAAGCTTCAGCCCCCATAGAGTTGAACTGTATAGAATGTGCATTACAGGCAATTTTGACGATCTATCAGCTTTATGAGATTGTCAACACATTAAAGTCCTCAACGTAGTTAATGTAACTTAGTTTGAAGTAAACATGCTAAACATATATTTTAATGAAGCAAAGAGTCTAATCGGCATACATTTATTATTGTTTTTTATATATTAGCCTTTGTTCTCTCCCATAATTACCCAAGAACTTGCTGTTTTCAATTAGTTATTTTCATTTGCATAGAAAATATCTTGACAACTTATCCTGTACTGCTTAATATTGTAAGATGTCCTTTTACCAGTAAGAAACAATGAGGCTTTTTATAGGACTCACTTAAGAAATTACTAGAGTTTTGTTGCATGCTGAGCAGATCATTTTTTAAATGTCATCATGTAAGTTGGAGATGATGCATTTATTACTTATTGAACACAATACCTGCGTCAGCTTTTTATTTATTGTGTTGGTGCATATTTAAGTTTATAAAGACACTTGTGGCTGTTATACAATCGGTGTTTCATACCTTGTGAGGAATAAACGGTTCAGGAAATGGATGGTTGGATGAATGGACTATTACATTTTAGCCAAAGAATGAGAATTAAATAGGGATTCAGATCAGTAGCAAGCAAGATAAATGGACAAAAAATTAAACAGTTAAATTCTGGAAATTTCTACAAATTGTTTAATTACATCACAGATGCATCTTAATAAATATGATATTGTTATAAAGTTTAATAAATTGTGTAGTTCCATTCAAAAAGTAAACTTTGTTCATTATACATTCATTAAGCGCAGAAGGAAATACGTTCTAATGTTTGCCAAATTTATATATTAAAAATCAATGACCGTTTATTTGGTGATATTGAAATTCTCCAGATGGTTATTTTCAGGTTTTTAGTAGCTCGCAGATACAATCTTCATTTAATCTAATATGACTTCTTTTTTTTTTTTTAATTGTTGAAATAAATAGTTTTCCATGATATTCATTTCTAATTAAATGAGATGTACCTGTTTGCATTAACGTTATTACTCACATGTTCTATGTATTTATGTATTTATTTATGTATTTATTTATTTATTTATTTATTTGACAAAGCAGTCAGACACTGTGTCCGTCAACTCAATTACATTTGCGACATGAAAAATCATGTCTGTGCTCAAGCAGCTCTCATCCAACGTTTCCATTACAAAGGAGAGCACACATGCTTTGATGGTACGTTTTCTCTCTCACTGGCACACTATTAAATCCCAAATAAAATACCTGCTTCCCGAGTCTGTTTCATACACATCAAACGACTCAGCTTGTGTCCATGCCACCGTGTGATGGTGCATACCCTATGAATCTGGTTGTGGTTCACTCACAATATTTCTAAACTCATGTCAGAAGGCGGATTTTTCTGCATCGATGTTTAACTTGAAGGACTACAGGTGGTTTCTAACATGAAGAAATGGCGCCATCATATGGCCAAAAGCGGTACAAAGGAAGGTCGGGTAGTTCATTTTTCGGCATTTTAAAAAAAAATCAGGTGATAGCCGCCAGTCAAATAAGCAAAAACAGAGTCATGCATGTTTGTTCTTGTCAACCAATAAGACATTTTCAGCAGTAACAATTGGATGCTTCCATCTGCAAACAAAACAGTTCAGACAAATGGTCAAATTTAAGTGCTGGAGTTATTCACACCTCCAAAATAATCAAACCAATTCCCCGCAGATATTGAGAAATCCTTGCTTGTCGACTGAATCTGTAAATTGATTTTGTGTTAAAACATCCTGTGAGAATCCGTCCCTGGAGGAAGGCCACAGTGATTTGTCTGTTGCTGAGCAACCACTTAGCGTTATGGTGTGTTTGAAACTATCTTTCTTTCCATTTGATAGCAATCACAAATATGTTTTTGTAACCTGTTATATTGTACAAATACAGTACTGTAAATGAGAAATGAGAATGTGTCAGTAAATGTTGAAATTCTAAAACTCCCTATAGTAAACTGTGACGGAAATGTGTGTCACTGTGTTACTAACAAAATTATATTACTATTATTATTATTATTAGTAGTAGTAGTAGTAGTAGTAGTAGTAGTAGTCGTAGTAGTAGTAGCTAGTAGTAGTAGTGGTGGTAGTAGTATATGGTATATGGCATTAACAAAAATCCTTGGCAAATTATACAAAAATTTTAATTTAAGGAACTGACAAAAAAAAATTACAAATACATTCAACTTTAAAAGAAATAATGAAGTTGTTTCGATAGTATCATGACTCATGCACGTCCTGTTCACTTTTCTTGAGCAAATCTTCCAGTTTTGTTTGGTGTGGACGATGCTGCCCTCAGGCGGTAAGCATGAGACCTGCATCTAGAAATACAATTTATACCACATTATAAAACCTTACGCATAATGTATCATTCTTGGGGTTATTAGCTATTACTAAAAGTTATATGGCTTCTCACATGACAGACACATAATGTCCCACTTTCGTTAACGTAAGCCATCTTTTTGTCTTGGTTAGCAACGGGCCTTATAAAATGCTTTTCTTTATTTCTTTGATGTCGGCAGTGTTTGATGAAGACATGTAAAAATGTTTAAATCTGGCCTCATTGCAACATGAACACAGGGCTGTAAAATGTTGCGGTCATGTTTTAGCACCTGTTGGAGCAAGTCACTTGCTTTAAGAACGCTATAAAAATACTAAATGCATAGCAGGTTGTCGGAATTCTAACTATTTTCTGTCGTATTACGTTAGCGCACGTACATGTTAAGCCGTATAACGGCAAGTATAATAAAATCGACTGCATGACATTTATGTACTTTATACATCTTCTATTTTCCTTTAGAGCTGCTTTGATGAAGAAAAAGAGATTTCACACTCATGTTTTATGCATTAAAAAAAGTTCAATAACGTATATTATTAGGCATTGTAAACATTTTAATAGGAAACATTTTTGGCCATAACAAAACACATGAACATTATCAGCATCCACAATTTCTCCGCAGTGGAGCAGAATAGAACACAACTGTCTTAAGAGAATAGAAAAGTCATGAAATCATTGCAAATTAATTGAAATAATTCAACAATTATCCATCCATCTATTCTCTGTACCGATTACCTCACAATGCTTACGGGTGCATGTGCTGGAGCGCTCAGCTGACTTCGAGTGGCAGATGACATCCGTCAGTTGATCACCGGGCACAAATTGACAAACAACCATTGGTACTCACATGCAGCTATGCACAATTGTTAGTCTTCAATTACATGCATGTTTATAGAATGCAGGAGGAAACCGGAGTAAATTCCACACATCAAGGCCACAGCCTAGATTTGATCCCACAACCTCGAAAATATGAGGCAGATATGCTAATCAGTTACCCACCGTACTGAACTAATATCTAAATATACATTAGGGATGGGCGAGTAGCAATACCAGGTATCGTATCAGGCCAATACCAGCCTTATTTTATGGTACCGGTACTCGTGATGGCGGCCGATACCAATGGCTGAGAAAGCACTTTTCTAATGTCCATCCTTTCGTTTGTCCATTAAGATGCAAATTCTGTGAGTGTATGTGTGTTTATAAGGTTTATAGTCATGTTCGGATTGCATTATTAGTATGCATTTACCAACATTATACATTTATTTGTCGACTCAGACTTTTTTCATTACAGTATTGCTTGCATTTACTCATTTTACACATTTGCCTGCTTTCGTCGACTGAGAAAAATTGAATGGAATGGAAATAGCAGTCCAAAAATAGAACGTCGTTATTATTCAGTGCATTATTGTGTTTTTCCTGTTAAATGCAGTACAGGAAATACAGGGCTTTTACTTACTAGTGTGTATTACACAGAGTCCTCTACTCACTTTTTGCCAATTGTGTCATGCTTAACAGTTGTAGCCTATCTGTATTATTTTGCACTTGAATTTATTTTGAACCGTGTCAACAACTGTTGTCAGTTTTATTTGGCACTTGTTTGAATCCTGAATTCAAAGTTAGATGTTTATATTTTTGTTTTATTTTGGACTGAAATTCTTTATTGCAGAGTGAATGTGCTGCTTTTTGTCAGTATTGAACAAAAGGTCTTTCTTTGAAACTATCCGTCATTGGTTTAACAGAAATTTTATGTATCAAAAGTACTATCGGTGAGTACTCAAGATCATTGTGTTGAAAACAAATTCAGTAAAAAATAAAATAAAATAATTATACACAATTGTGTACAGTACTTGTCATACGACAGTTCAAAATCACTTTATTACATACAATAAGTTTTATGTAACATGATAAGTTAAAACGCTGTGCTATGCTAAATTTCACATGCAGCTATTTTAACATCAGACATTTGGTTGAGTTTGGTTCATTTGAAGATGCCGTCAATGGAAACATGCCAAGAACTATGCAATATGTGCAAATGTGTCATGTCATAAATTTAAAGTGAGACGCTAAAATTATATTGTACAATGTCGATCACTTGTCCTGTTCTGTCCTCAGACGTTTATGAGACCCATTCATCCTGATTATGTCACAGAAAAAGTTTACACACCCCTGTTTTTGTGATGTAAAAAAAAAAGACCCATAAATCATTCAAGGTCACAGAAGACACAGAGTTAGTTGCGAGGGTACATGTCCACTCTGCGTCCCCACCACCCCAAAACCGCCACTGTTGGCAAACTCTGTGGCTAAACATTTAACTCCATATGAATCCAGTCCAAAACTTGGCCAAATCCAAGGTTGAAAAACTATCCAGATCTCCATCCATCTGGATCCCAAGTAGTCGAGCCTTCATCACATGGCAATTAGTCTTCATGTTTTTCTGGGGCCCAATGTTTCTCTTTGTGAGCATTTGTACTTAGGGGTTACCGAAATACAGCTTTTATGCAACACTGCAAGCCTTTGGGGGGACCCTGTATCAAGAGGTTCCTGGGACTTCAGAGACATCATCATCTTCAAATACCTGTTTGCTGCTCATCAGTCATCTTTTAACAGCTGCAATTGCCTGGCAGAAGCATTCCTTAATTGACAAAATACAGAAGTATTTTCTTGTAATGTCCATTGTTCTTGTTTATTCATTATTTTCGGAAGGCATTTCCATCAGAAAAGAGAGAAGATCCTTCATTTGCCAAATATACATACAAACTGTGACTTACTTGAAGTGTGGAACAACCTAATTGCCTGTAATGGATTTTATTCATAGCAGGAAATTAAGCATTTCCAGAGGAAAGGTCAGATGGCATAACAGTTTCCACTGTGAATGTCTTACAAGCTACTGGGGCGCTAACTGACGGGGGAAATAACCTCCGTCATTAAATGCGACAAACCGGGGTTGTGTATAGCTATATTTAGTTTGGTGCTGGTACTTATTTAGGTCAAAATGGCATTAAAATGTTGACTTCTTAGAGGCAAGGAGAGCTGCTTGCTCCTCCAGCCAACTCTGTGGTGTCCCGCTATATCAACTACTGTATAAATGTCAACTTGGTTTTGACAGACTTGTTTATCACTGTCAGTTAACATGACATGCCACCTTTTACTTTTGCTGAACTCGAAGATGTCCAACATGCTTGCCTACTACAAAACCTGTTTTTGATGGACAACAGTAAAATACTGTAATTAGACACTAGAACCAATGTGCAAAAATGTACATAGAAAAACTTGAATCCTCAATTTTTTATTTAATTAAATGCTTTAAATATGCATAATAACTTGAAACACAAAAGTATGTGGACATGTGTCAAGGTGAATATCAATTTTGGGGGGCAGGCAATCTTTTCGGGACCCAAAAGTTTCACAAATGGTTTGAATAGCGCAGAAATGGGGATGGGGAAAAAAATAACATATGGCACTTTAGATGCCGACCGAGTTGACTCGCTTGAGTGGGAGTCTTGTTTCTCATATGAGAGCTGATATTTTCCACTGTGAACCCCCCCAATGACTTTCACACGTTATTCCATCGGAAGATAATTTGACCTGTTTCTGTCAGTTAACCACGCTATTAGGAATAACAATTTATTTGCATTTTTTTATTTAAATAAATCATATGAATGAGGACACATTTAAGCATGCACACATTATATATAAAAGTTTATTTTGAAGTAGAACAATCAACAACACGGAGACTAAATACCTTCCATTTCAGGAATCTAAACACAAATGTATTTGTTGCACGGCAACGTATGAAGTATTTCCGGTGGAAAAGTCGGTTGTTGTATAGTGAATCTTACAAGCTACTGCTATTCCATTTGAAAAAGGGTTCATTCATAGATATGAGATGGTAGATAGATACAAAACACCCCTTTAAGCTGCATGCCTATGGCAAGTCTAAGCTAGTGGGGGGCAAAGTGTATGTAGATGCCACGGAAATGAAAATGAAAAGGATGCCTGACTAGGGTGCACGCAGGCACCTGTATCAGGATCTGTATCAGGTGTGTGTTGCCTTGGATTTTGGTGTATTGTTATGGCTAATGGGAATGACTATGAATTACCCCCAAAAAAAAATTATCTACATAATGTCTAGTATTTCGTTTGGGGGGGGTCAATTAGTGTCAATTTTACCAACATGATATGATATGGCACCTTGGGGATTTTTTTGGGGTCGGTTGGACGGGAGGTGGCTCTCAGTCCTGTTACTACGTCTCCTCTAGCCTCACGATCCACAAGTGACATTTTTTTCTTTTTAAATACATTTTTAATAGATTTTCTGGGAAAAAATTTGGATGGCGGCCAATTTACCTGGGTGGCCCGCCCAGGTATTAACATGGTGTGGGAAACACTGGGATTAGTTAGGCTCGGGAAGATTCCGGCATGCACGCAAGAGCAAGATTACATAAATTGCAGTACAATATGTGAAAGTACCCCAATTTATTTGAACATAATAAATACAGAACCTTTAAATTATAAATAAAAATAAGAAACTATAAACTAAAATAAAGTAGGTCTACTTGAAGCACTTTGGTATTTTCATATCATTTCTCATATCAACTATACATTCTCTCTCTCTCTCTCTCTCTCTCTCTCTCTCTCTCTCTCTCTCTCTCTCTCTCTCTCTCTCTCTCTCTCTCTTTCTCTCTCTCTCTCTCTCTCTCTCTAATCATATGTACAGCTGTTTCACAAGTTTTCGTAGGCAGAATTTTTTGGGGTTTATGTGCAATTCTACAGTCCATAGTCTTTACACTGTAAACACTAAAGTGAAATCAAGTGTTTTTCATGTAATGGGGTTTGTGGGAGGCTTTTTTTGTTCTTACTTTGACATTGTCGGAACAGGGTTTGTTACTGGCAGTTCTTTTTCAAATACATGTTCTGAAGCCTTCGTAAGAGGTTATTCTAAAATGTGATGAATCGTCCACAAATGCACTTTGACCATGTGCAGTTGACTTATTTGAGACCTTTTGATAAGATAGAGTCAGTGCATTACAGCCGGGACTCACACACGCTTGTGATTAAACACTTTCTGAGACTTAAAAATAGTCTCGTTTCATTTACTGGAAAGAGTCCCTTCATGTTGCTGAGTATGTTTGAAGGCCCTGTCATTGTCTTCTAGCTTTGCCGCTTACGTCTAAACACTGGGCCAGCCATCCCAGCCCATCCCGGAACCACAAATAGAAAACCATATGAGATCAGAGGGTTGTGCTGAAGTGAACCGCTAACTGCAGCGTACAACCTGTGCATCCCAGAGGGGAAACTGCACATTACCACCCGAAAATTCCATCACTCACAAATGGGTTAAGGCCTCCTCATGACATGTCTTGATACACGAACACACAACCTGCGTCATTATATGCTGGCTTGCAAAGATTTTCCATGATGCAATAATACATGCAGTATACACTCTAAAAACAGTTGGGTCAAAAGTAACCCAATTATGGATCAGAAATGGACCGGTTCACTTTATGGGTCAATTTGACACAACTTTCTGGGTTGTTTTATACAAAATGAAACCACATTTTTTGACCCGCAAGTAAAGGATCTGACCAATATTTATTAGTTGTTTTACACTAAAAGACCCATTTCTTGACTCAAATAGACCCAAGTAGTGGATCGTCCATTTTTGACCCAACTGTTTTTAGAGTGTATTGGCCATTGGCCTTGCTCTATGAAATCTTCTGGTTAGAAGGTTTACATATACAGAACATACTATTTGATGTCCATATCAAATTTCTATGTCATAGTTCCCAACTTCCCTTATATAGCATTGTTTTGTTTGTTTGTTTTGTTTTTGGTAATATTCTTGGAATTTTCACCATTAAAAATAAAAATGTTTCTATGTCTGTTATAGTTTATATGTTATTTGAGTTGTGAAATCTATAATGAAATTATTTTTTGCAATTTATGGCATAACTTCATATTAAAGCAAAGCATATTAGACAAAGTACCAATAGTAGCTTACTGTAGTTGTGAAGCTCCACCAGTCTTCCATTAAAATAATATATATATATTTTATTTTTTTTTCTGAACCACCGATAATTGTACGACAGTGCCTTTCAGACAGAACTCACCAAAGCGGGACATTGCTATGTCTGAAGTGTGCATTCAGACAGCTGTTGCGGGTTGCCATATTCACATAATTAGATGTGTGTCAGGAGAACCACATTTGCGTTCAACACAAAGGGGGCAGTGTGTCTCGGGTGTTAAAGTTCTCACACTGGGCGTGGTTGGCAAATTTGACTTCAACATCCCAACCTGCACCGTCACTACACAAGATGACAAGTCGAGCAAAAGTCACCTTTGAAAGCCAGAGTAAAAAATATCACAATATAAAGAGATCACGTCTCAAAACGGGCATTATACAAGATGATGTACAGTAATCTGTTGTTGGTCAGCAAAAATTATATGGTGGGATGTTTCAAGTGAAATCCAGACCAGTATTAACGTATCTGTATATCTGTGTATTCAAAGGTTGAGTGTCAAGTCATACTGGCAAATTTAGCACATAGTCAAGTCAACTTTGGTTCAAAGACACAGCGATATGGCTTCTTGCAATGGAGGTGGGATGCACTGCGCATAATTCTTTCGAAACCTCCTACTGTAGGTCCTATTTCAGATTTTTTCACAAACCGATACTATTGTTCAGTTCCAGTACAAATTACTGAGCATTCTAAAGTGTTCAAAATGGCTTGCTGTCTTTGGTGATATAATATGAATGGCTCAACAAATACGGCGTTTTGGGGATATTTCTAAAAGTGAGGCTTTTCAAAGCAAGATTCTGTAAAATCAATAACGATCATACAAATATGTTACAAAAATGTTAGGCATCTGCTATTATGTGGTGATCGATGTTTTCTTCACGTTTTATTTCACAATTGAAAAGTTCCATAAACTATTCTACTGCAAACATTCATGAAAAGCATCCCTTTTTAACTGTGTGACTAGGGGTGGGCGATATGGGCCAAAATAAAATATCTCAATATGATGTATGATGTTACTTGATAACGATATTTTAACAATATTCTACAGAAAGGGGGGGAAAATCTTGTAAATCTGCACTCGCTTCACAGAATAATTATTGACAGCGTTTTTGAACAGCTCTTGTTTATATTTTAATTTGCTCAATACATCTTCTGCAAAACATTTTACAACAATATTCTACGGCAACATTTACTAATGAAAGCTTTATTATTATTTCCAGGCTATGTAGGGTGTTTTCATTGATTTTTCTGAATCTTTGTCAATTAAATGTCTTTTATTATTCCATAATAACAGATCTGGTAAATGGTAAATCACTTTTTATATAGCGCCTTTAACTACACTATATTGTGCCTAAAGCGCTTTGCCTTACATTCATCCATTTACATCATCACATTTTAATCTGCACTATGTACTAGTGCACTACTGCCAAATACTACAGAAATCACGACAAAAGCCGTTTACTACAGCAGTCAGAATGGGGGTGGCGGGGGGAATATATATATATATATATATATATATATATATATTATATATGTTGATTTGGTTTGATGGTGATGGAACGAATATATAGATAATATATATATATAATGGTAAGAAAGAGCCAGCTTCCTGCATATATTGTAATGACAACAAATGCAACCGCGATCTTGGACGGGCAATTTCTGAAATTGTCCTGCACATAATACACGTGATAAAGTCGCAAATGTAGCTATGATGCGGAGCACAAGCATGTAAAAACTGAATATTAAGCCAATATGGATTGAAACATCCGGTCAACTTTTACTCGCTTGCATAACAGCGGCGTTTGTGAGGCATTGCCAATGTTTACTTGCTTTGTCAATTACAGTGTGTGTTAGCTCAATGCAGTGAGGCTTTTCTGATTGTGTTTGGCTGCTTTACTTATCTTTAGCGGTAGTCGTACTTGTGGAGTCTCAAAGACACGTAATCCACCATATGGTCTGTGTTGGAACAAAAGTGCTTTTCACGGCGAGCGTTTTTCAGCACACGTTACGATGTTTTTTGGTCTTGTCAACCCCAAATAATTTCCAGGCTGGGGACGTGGACTTAAGTCTTGCTAAGTTTATTAGTCACTAATACGAGACTTCAATTCCATGTTGTCACTTGCAAACACTTCTCCCGTCTGCCTCACGGCTGGCGCCACTGAGTCACGTGACTGAATCCTGCCCGCTGATTTGCAGAATGAAGACGTATCATGACCTCCTCTTCCGTCTATGCATGCTGATTCGCCAATTGAGAACTTTCATCACTTCCTCCTACTTTTCAGCCTATCAATTCAGCCGTACCCCCCCCCCCCCATTTTGAGATAGTATTAAAACTCGATAATGTCAAATTGGACATTGTGAAAACCAAGTTGACAATAATATCGATGACGATGATTATCGCCCACCCCTAATGAGATGGGTCAATAATGTGGATCAGTTTGAATAGGGCCAGATCGGATTTGCTAAAAACAGTCTGGACAGTCAGCCCTAAAAATCTGATTTGAAGAGGAATCTGATTGGGGTCAAATATGGCTGCACTCTGAACGCAAACCATCTGATTCATTGTTGGAACCATCATCATTATTTTTTGCCGTTACGAAAGTCATGTGACCACTCCCACAGAGGCGCAGCCCTCCCTCTCTAAGATCCGCTTTCATGCGCTCATTTGCAGAATTATAAAAATTGGGACTAGGCCAGAGTTACTTGTGTTCCAGTATTTCAGCTGGTCCAAAAATTAGTGCCTTGATATTTTAGATTTGAATTGTTTTTTGCCTAAATTTGTTGGGCTAAGAAAGTTACAAAATTGGGTGAGTGTAACCCTGGATTTTGATGGGAAAAAAGTCAAATTATGTAACGCATTGGTCAACCTTGGAAGTTCTGCCTAATTTATTTTTGTGATTAAAGATTAAGAACGTAATTACAATGTTAAGCAATAAATACACACACCAAACACTCTGGATGTGCAAAAATAGTTGTTTGGATACGATAACGTGACGTTTTAGACTACGAGAGAGCAACATGTTAAAATAAAAGTTTCCAAGTTGGGGGTTTGAAGGGGGGGGGGGGGCAAGGGAGGGGGGTTGCTGTGACGTCACGACGACCCTCCATGTTTGGCGAAGAAGTAGCTCATAAAACTTCAATAAACTGGACTTGAGTTTCAATTCGGCGTTTAAAACGGTATTCGCGAAGAAGGATTGCTTTTAACCGTTCGGTATCGAAATATTAGTGACTGATGTCCTCTGAAAAGGTAAATTAGCTTGACGTCTTTCACATGGGCACAGCGTCAGTGAGTCACTTTGTGTCCCGCATAGAGGCTTAACAGTTAAAAAGCGCAGCCCACACTTGTCTCGGATGGCTGCTCACAGCCGTTCTTCGCACCGTTTCATACCCCGAAAGGCTGCCGGGTCCTCGGCGAGTTGCGCCCTCGTTTTATGATCGGGGCCGAGGCAAAAGGACAGCGGCGAGGGGTCGCGACGAGGGGCCCGCCAGCAGCTGAGCCGGCAGGGCGTCAGGATGAGGATGCCCCGAGGAGGACGCCTGTTTCTGGCGACGTGCCTGGGTTCTCTCGTGGTCCTGGTGCTTTACTTCCAGAGTGTTGGCAAGCCCGGTAAGTCATGCAGACACTTTTATTTGGAATAGAACTTTCTTATATCACCCTCAATACAAGTACACACAGCGGTTGTCTTACGATCGAGTTTCATTAAAGTAAAGGTTTAAAAAGGGGGGGGGGACTTTTGAGCTACATATCTACGTTAATATTGTGCGGTTTACAGTGCAAGTATATCACTATTACTTATTAATTTAGAGAGATGTTAATTTTTAGGTAAAAAGCCTCTGCTTTATGAAATGATTGACAGGAGAACTGTTGCATACTGTAAAATCAGCCAGTGGATAAAAAAACATGCATTTGTTTGTTGTAGTTTTACACAAGATAATAAATTAATGTCCGTACTTAAACTGTGTTATATAGTAGACCTCTGCCCAGGCCATGTAATCATAGTTTGGAATACCGTTATCTTGCTTATGCCTTCATTTTATAACATTAACTTTAGTGCATTTACTGGGGTAAAAATAAATTTGAAAAACATGATATTAGGGATTACTTTCAATGTGATGTGATTTATCTGCGGAGGCCAGTCAAATTGAATCTGATGTACATCAAGTATGAATAAGGGCACTGTGGATAGTGAAACGTTCTGAGACCCCCTGCATTCCTCTGCTTCACCCCCTCTCCTTTTGTTTCCTGGGCTTAGCCCATCTGACTTAAGAAGGCAGATATTGCTCCCCTATGGGACAGCAGACTTCTCTCAGCAAAGTTCCCTGGGAGTGGAATCAGAACTCAAAAGAGAGAAAGAAAGCGTGAGGAAGTATGCCTTGATTGATTGGTTCTAAGCAAGCATGTGAGCCTGTACAGCTCTTTTTCCATTTGTAGAGTACAAAAGAGGAGGGCAGTAGAAAAGCAGGGAAAAGACAAAAGAGTATAAGGGCAATGGAGTTGTATTACTAGTCAATATGAATTCTGGGTCACGCATTACAAGAGTTTGTTTTCTCTGGTTTTTATATGATAGTTTTGATTTGATTTGACAGTTTGTACCCTGTGTCTGTTTCCTGTTCAAGTTAAGTAAAAAAAAATGTAAGTGTAAGAAAATCTGAAGCTAAATGCATCACAAGAAAACCATTTGACATCATTCTCGCTTTCAATTGGTCAGTCAGTGGCATCAGCAAAATGTAAACATGAAAGTGTACCATATAGGTTAGTGAGTGACATTGGTTAAAAGATATCTACGGTTGATAACTTGACTTCAGTATGCAAAGCTAACTGCACACAGATAAACTGAAGATGGTGGCAAGTCACCAGTATCATCTGTCTTATACTAACACATACCCCTACATGTTCGAACCCAAAGAAAATGTACATCCTTTTTTTCCCCTGCTTAGATTAGACTAGATGAAGTATCTATCTATCTATCTATCTATCTATCTATCTATCTATCTATCTATCTATCTATCTATCTATCTATCTATCTATCTATCTATCTATCTATCTATCTATCTATCTATCTATCCATCCATCCATCCATCCATCCATCCATCCATCCATCCATCCATCCATCCATCCATCCATCCATCCATCCATCTATATCCTTTTAAAGCCTCTAGTGTATTATCCCACCATGTTGATGTGGGGAATTTTGTGAGTTTCATGAGCGGCCGGTGTTTTTTTCCATGTTGTTCTTATGTGGGAAAAAAACTCAAAATCAGTAAAAAGTAAATAAAGAATTAAATACTATTTTAGAAAGATTCCCCAGCAGAAAAAATGCGGGTTAAGTGTGATCAGTTTTGTTACCGCATTGGAATGCAAATAGAAGACATTATTGTCGTGTTCTAGGGTGCATATGCAACAAAACGGATCTTATGAAAACATAAAAGACAACAAATAATAACAATAATAATGACGAACACGTACTCTTAACTGCAGGATGAAGATAAATGTTCCCACAAAGCTTCGAACAACCTTTGTGGTGGTGGCTGGCTTGACTAGGCTGGTGAGACAGTTATATCAGTGTTGCTTAACTGTGGCTTTGACAGACAGCCAAAATACAGTATATTAATGATAAATCACCATTTAATTAACATTCACTAAAGACATGTCTAGAGTGTCCAAATATACCCTCCCACACCCCTATATTTTCAAAGTGTGCTGACATTGACAACAAACCACTATGAGCCATTCTTAGGATCCCAGTTCATTACCAGGGCAAGTTCCCTTCGCTGTGCAGGAAATAAAATGAGTGCGAATAAGAGGATCGCGGTTAGTAATTTTTTAATTTTTTTGTTTAATTGCTAGATTGTTCAGGGACGTCACTGACGAAAATGACAATATTTTTAACTTGGCAACCTTGAAGTCAAGTTGCTGCTTTTGTTTGTTTGTACTGTTGACACGCAAGCGCATCAAAAATAAAAGCAATGCATACTTGACGTTTTATTTTGATTTCATAAAGACTGTAGAGACTATGGACAGGCTGGATGTAGCTCTTGGGCACTAACTTGCCCAGATGTACCGCAAGTTTAAGTTCATCCATGAGGTCGGTGGGTCGGGAAAATAATGAGCGGCAAACAACAACCTCTGGTGCTCATTCGAGAACCATGCCAAAGTTTTTATGTGCACCCCTGGCTATAATTCTAAGTCATGTAATCACATGCAACATGTCAGCCAATGTCCCAAAATATACATTGTGAATTTGAGCGGCATTCATTTTTCACACGAGACACACCACACCTGAATAGCCTTAAGTGCACACAGCCCACGTGAGAGGCGTTCAACACCACACGTGCTGCTTGTCCTGTATGAGCTTGTCTGCTGCACAGGCTCGCCAGTAGCCACTCGAGGCCCAGTCAAGCTCATGATGAACGTCAACGTGCAGGTTGTCAATTTTTCTTATCTTGATCCGACTGGTGAATAAGGAAAGAACTTGTCTGATTTATGAACATGGACGCATGCATGTTTGACATGTGATAATCACTCATGCAAAACATTTTTGAGAATGTACACATTTAAAAAAATATATACACTACACATTACAATGAGAAGGAATGCTGATGGAGAGATGTCAGAATGTCCCCCACCCCTTTACCCAAGGATAAGCAGTAGACAAGATGGATTGATAGAAATTCAAAGTACATGTTAGTACATGTGTGGTACTTGGTTTTGCAGCTCATATGCACTTATATTTGTAGACAGCTCTTTAAAGGTGATCTGTCCAAAATATTGCTGGCTTGGATCATAACACTGAGGCACCTTATTAACTTTTGTCTCAGCCTATGACATCTAATGATTTATCTTAGGAAATCCAATTATCTGGTAGACCCAGACTGTATATCCTTATCAGGCACACCCTGCATTGCTGTACAGGAAGCTTGTTGCATATTATTGTTTTGCATCCATTGTCTGACTTCCTGTGCCAACACCCTCAGGGTGGCTCTCAGGAAAGAAATACAAGCTCTATCAAGTGTGCCAATAAAAACTCATCAGTCTCATCGTCCGCTCAAACAAGAATTTAGTGTTGTCACTATTGAATATTTTTAGAATCGATTAATCTACTGATTATTTATTCATATAATCTACTGATTATTTATTCAGTGGATTAATCGACAAATTGGATTCATTTTAAAGTGTATTACAATTTTTTTTTCCTGATTATTGTTTATTAACCAGTGGTTGGTGGTTATTTCGTACTTCATTTTCATATAGTGATTTAAAAAAAAAAGGGGGGGGGATTGATGTTGTACCGTGTTACAAGTTTCGTCATTGTTTTAGTAAAAACAAATGTCTTATTTTGATTAAACACAGAAGATAATCAGTCTTCTTTTATGAGGAATTACAGAAATCAGTAAACAAATACTGTTGATTTGCTGAAATCAGAGCATTTGGACAATTTTAAATAAAAAAGTGGCTCCAAATGATTACTCGATTATTAAAATAGTTGTCGACTAATGTGATAATTGATTACTTAACGATTAATCGATTAATTTTGACAACTCTACAAGAATTTGATGTGACAGTCAATGAGAAAAAAAATAGTTGACCTTAGGAATGAAAGAGTTATAGATTGGGGTCATAAGTTTGACATGATCACCGCTTAATGGCTACGTTCACACTGCAAGGCATGATGCCCAATTCGTTTTTTTGTTTTGTTAAATCCAATCTTTTGAAGTAATTGTTCACCTTAAAAGAACAAATGTGACTTCTAATCTGAACAGAATGCATCCATGAAGTGACATGTCGAGTGACATATACTGTATGCTCACAAAATACAACGTCACGTGGCACATAGTGTCAATGGAAGTAAATACGATTCTGCGTTTATGGGCTCATCTCATTTCTCTAGGTCCTCGCTCCTTGCGCCTTTACTTTGTATGCTAAGTGTTGAGTAGGTGGGCGGAACTCACTTAGCAATAGTGTTGCATGGGATACCGGTACCTCGATTTTTTGGCGTCAAAAACGGCTCAGTATCAAAACATTTTTGCACCGGCACTTAAATAAATAAATACGAGACAGCCCGCCAACTCTTTTTTAAAGGCGGGTACACATACACGCATGGCCGCCTGTCTACCAATATGCGGAAAACGCCTTAAGCGGCACGCCTCTTTCAGCTTGTGTGCGAGAGGGCTCAGGAAGATGGCTTCACGCACTGAACACTGACGAGCTCGCTGGCCGGCCACTCCTCGTTGAGAAGTACGACTCGCAAAGTGTCTATGGAACTTTTTTTCTTACATGGCCGACAGCCACAGCAAGCCAACTGACATGACGTTTTGTAACAAAAGCAAATGTTTTTTCACAGAGAAGCAGAAAATAAAAAGCAACAATCACTCCTGGCCCTACAGTGGACTCAAGGTGCTCACAGTAGGAAATCACAGTTATGCATAGAAAAAGCCCAGATGACTGACAGAGCGACAGGTTGTGACATTTTTTTACACTAACCTTAAAAAATAAGTCCAATGTGAATTATTTGTTCCCAGTTTGTAGTATTTTATTGCACATTCGATTAATGGGCTATATGCCACAGAGGAGACGGGACTTCCGGGTTTTCACCCATCAACTTTGTTTCCGTTTCCGGTTTGCGACATGTGGGCCGCGTCCCAGTACTTGCGCTTCTGCCTTTGTGCCCCTCGGTTGCGCGTTCCCGTCGACGAGACGCCCTCCCGCCGATGAGCGGTAGCGTGCGGTTGGGGGGCGCAGGGGTGGGGGTGCCAGTGTTGGAACGCGGAAGTTGGAAGTCCGTGGCATCTACCCCATTGGGAGCGGAGTGGAGAAGAGCAGAGACATGCACGCACACTCAAGCAACATTACATCGAGTCATGGGAGGAGTGCCACTGTATTACCAATATTTAAAACGGATAACAACAAATGCAGTCAAATACAGTACTTCAAGAATATGGCATGCAATGTGAAAGCACATACATTATATACATAAATATATACAGTATTTACGTAAATTAACATGTATACATCCTAATATTTTGAATTCATAAAAATAATTTAGCTGCTTTTGCTGATGTTTTAGATTTTGTTTCAGTACCGGTATCGAGGTATTTTAAGCAGGTATTGCATCGAAGTCAAAATTTTGGTATCGTGACAACACTACTTAGCAATCATCACAAAGAAGTACAAAAGCACAACAACAAGTTTTTATAGTAGTTTAGTTTTAGATTACCAAATGTAACATTTCGAGTTTGTGTGGTGGAACGAAAAAGAAAACTATGTTTACAAGATTGGTTGGATTGCACAAAAATGCTTATTTATTTAACCTGCAACTTATTAAGCCGAGAGAAGTGCACAGCACCCACTTGTTCATATGAATAAAAAATAAAAAAAGACCACACATTTACTTGCAATACAGGATGAGTTGATTGACTAAAGAAATGAGGGTCTATGGCGGCAAAACACAAAAAAAGCTTACCTCTCGAGTTTTTATTTGCCTAGAAAAAGTCAACAACTCACTTGTCACACAGTTGTGCAGTGTGTCGTTTGAGTTTGCTACCTTGCCCGGTATCAGCATAGTGTGAAGCAATGCACTTTGCAATGTGTATACTATTGGAAAACAAAGTGATATTGTGAGCGTTTACGAGAGTCAAATCTATTCCTATGTGCTAATTTGCTAACAGCTCCAGCATAATCACCAAAAGTCAACAGAAGTGGATCCAATTTACAAAAAGTCAGGACCAGACAAGTTTCTCACAGATGCGCCACAGTTAGCTCACAGAGGTAAAGTCCACTCAGTTGCTTCTCATGACAGTGATGGATTCCTCCTTGCAGCTTTAAACCGAAGACATTAAGGCCTTCTGAGTGAGTCAGTTGACCATAGCTAATTTTAGCTCACGCTTACTGTAGGCATACCCACACACACCGTAGTATTTGAAAGTGGACACGTACGCAGAAATGTGTTACGTTTGTACAAGATCTGTATGACTGCATCACCGCTGCTGTGCATGGGCTGTTTTATGTAGTATGACCTCAACCCGGCTGTGATAAAACAATGATGGGATGCCTCTCTCGGAATGAGATGGGCAAAATATGGCCATTAATGGTGCATTAATCAGGCCTTCCAAGCTTTTACATCACGGGTGTCAAATTCAAGACACATTTCATAAGGCCCACAAAAGCAAATACTTATTCATGCATATGACAGCATTTGTGGTCATTTGTGTGAACTGTGATGTCATCGAATCCCCAGTGCCATTTGTGTAAACTGCTTGAAATTAAAGGCCACCTCTGCAATGTTGCCTTACTAGGGCAAGGGTGCAAAAATAATAATTCTAGGACATTATGCTGTTTGTTACATATTTCGATATTGTGGCTTCTCAGCGATGAGCTTTTTTATTTGCTAGAGAGCTGCTCTAAAACCATGTTTAACTTGAGTCAGTATTAAGTATTTTTATGTTTTACATAACTGAAAGGTCTGTTGATATGTTGTGAGATAACGCTGATATTTTTTGCAAAAGAAAAAATGGTAGGAAAAAGTCATCAAAATTTGGTATTGTTGGGCTGTTCGCTGTTGTTAAAAACATGCAATGTGTGATATAGGTGTTGAATAGTGTGATTTCAATATTATTGCAATATTTGATTTAATAATTGATCGATTTTATTTATTAATTTTAGTTAATGTACCTAAAACAATGCCATTAACTAATGGGAAAAAAATGTGCAGCCAAATAAGCAGGCTTAATGTATGCTTAATGTATTCTTATCAAATTAATTGTAAGAAATTCTAATTATTATTATTATTATTATAGTTTTTTGTTTGCTTGTTTGTTTTCTTTGTTTTCTTTGGGGGGGGGGGGGGTTCCATTGCACGTAGATGGGAGATTTTAAATTGTTTTGTGTCCGTTTTTTTTTTAAAGTGGGGATGGGGTAGGGGGGATTTCCTGCCTTCTTGGAGCTAAAACTTCCACTCACAAAATTTTATTTAAAAAAATATTTTGAGATTTATAGTATGCCTACTGTTCAATTACAAATTGAATAATTCACAGAATAGTAATTCAATATTTTACTCTTTTCCTGGCATTTGTGTTTTGCTGCAGTTTTCATGTTGTCTCAGCAGGAAAGCAACGTTCCTTTGGTCCCACCCCAACACATGAGATATCAGTAGAAAGGCCGGGATGTCCTCGACTGAGCACATCAGGTCTTAGTAGGTTAGCTCAAATGAGTCAAAAATATATACAGTATACCAAAATAAAATGTTCATTACAGTGGACACAAATCAATAGGCTGGTTCTCAGGATGATATGTGTTGATTTGCAGTGTTGAGCCATTTGAATGCAAGTACAAAGCTTGTATAACCAAACGAAAGGGCAAACTGACTCTAGGCAACTCATACTATGCTCCGTTACACGAGCCGTGCTCAAGCATGCTGAATTTCCTTGCCCCAAAGTCAACACAGTTGAAAATAGTGAAAATGTGTTATGTATGTATGTTTCGGATAAAGGATGCAATCGTTCCCCTGGCCAATTATAATTATAACCACCACCTTGAATGATAAAAAAAACTAAATGACAAAGTCAAGAAAGCGACCTATCACAAAGTGATGGTGTGTGTAAATGTGGTGAGCATAACACAAGCACAATGTGAGTGCAAGCCAGCAGAGAACCGGTATCGTTGTAGCTATTCTTCAGCACAACACTGGACGCCTACCCCGGGGTGCGTGTGCCCTATCATTAAAAGCATCATTTAAAAGGAAGTGTCTGTACAAGCTTAGAAAGGATATCACCGATTGTAAACTCACATCATTATGTCAGTGTAATTGCAAGCATGTGTAGCTCTTAAGCGTGTGACTGCCCTCACATTAGGGAGGCTCCTTGCTTTGTTTTACTTTGGTTTCCCTTTCAGGACTGATATGTACTTTGTGTATATACTTTAGTCCAGCCAAGTCATCTTTATTTATATAGCGCTTTCAAACAGGTGGATGAAATAATCAACCACGGAACCCATAATGTTCTTTCACTTTCAATAGATGGAATATAGCAATGTACTTTTTTGTTGCTGTACATAGCCACTATGTCACACACTGTTCTGTGCTCTTTGTGATGATCACAGACGGGAAGAGGTTTTTAAACAAGGAAGCTAAATTGCTCACCAAGTCGGGCTGAGATTTTGTGATGATTGAAGATTAAACAACTGGCCCACACGTTCTCAAGCATCCTTCTCCACCAATTGTTTTAAGCTAGTGCTGCCCTGTTTATAATGACACGTTGGGTTAGTGGACACTAATAAAGTATCAACACCAACAGACCCTGACTCTGAATACTGGCCCGTTTGTGAAGGGGCTCTGCTTCAACCGTCTGCATTGCTTCACTTCCTGGGTCTGAGAGGAAGTTGTGGTTTGCTAGTGTGACGGAACATATGACGCAGAGAAAGATGGTTTCTACGGATCAAAATACGGCAGACCTTAACTGCAACTCTGTAAAACCTTTAACCTCTCATGTGAATGAGGTCCTGACAAGAGTTTATGGTATGGAAATTTCCAATCGTGATTGTGGTGTTTAAAATTAACATAATTTGCTCAAATAAAATTAAAATTACAGATGCATGAAAGCATTGCAGCAAGATTTTATTTTCAATGCGAAGTGTTTATTAGGCTTGACACACAACTGGCCCCTCAGACAGGATCAAGATAAACAGGGCAGCTGTGGGGGAAATCAGACAGACACCGGAATGGCATGCTGCAGCTGGAATGTCGTGCGCCAACAGTGGAACAATTTAATTGAAGAGGGAGGACAAGGCTAGATGAGCTGAGAATCAGATTCGCTCTAGTGTGGGCAGACATGACATTACAAGTCAAGTTTATTGATATGCAGTAGCCCTCAATCACAAAAGTCCCAATTGGCTCCACAAGTCTACAGTTCACATATATCACACAATAATCATCATCATCATCATCATCATCATCATAATGAATGTTTATTTGTTGACTTCATTTCCACAGGGGCTGACAGAGCGCTTGTCTCTTTTGAATACCATCCATATCCATCCTCTCATATGCTCATTAGGATCTAATTTATTATTATTATTATTATTGTTATTCAGTGCATTAAAAAGGTCTGTTTTTCCTGCTGTGCCGGAAACAGAGCTTTTACTTGTGTGTATTATACAGTTGCTAACTTCATAGACTAGTGTCATACTTAACAGTTCAACCTGTATTTTGTTTTTATTTCGCACATTCCTTTATTTTAACCAAAGACTAGAACTAGTCAGTTGTATTTGTTTACTTTTGTTTGCACTTTTATTACAAATAAATCTCATGAAAGCCAAATTCTAACTGGCACAGTTAGGCTTGCATCATTTTCGAGCGCGCCGTCTACCTTTATATAGCCTTTACAGTTATCCCACACCCTATCAACACACCACTAATATCCATAAACAGCCCCAGCAAAAGTTAAAACACAATTATGTACTGGTCATCGTTTTTATACGTCTTCTTAAAAAGACACTTGTCTGCTTGACTTCCATATCTTGTACGCACAATAGCATGAAACTCCCTTTATCAATATTCCACATTCTCGTCATCAGGGTTCAGAATCAGGTCATTATTAACACAGTCATGGAGGATTAAGCCATCCCAAACCACAGAGTTAATCATTTTAACTATGGGCCATGTGCAACTGTGTCCACAACACAGGAGAGCCACGGTGCAACAAGGCATTTCTAATGTAATTATCGCTTAAGGAAGTTCATTGCAAAATGAGGTTGTGAGCACTTGCATCTTAGAAAAAGACACATCTGGTGGACACAGGCTCTCTCTCGCTGTCATTTACAGGCCTCTTTTGCTTTCACACTTTCCGTCATCTGCTGGTGAACTGCCTTGGTCTCCAGCTATTAAATGTATCCTGAGCACTTGAAGAGCACAGAGTTAAGAAAGCCATAAAGCTGAAGGCAGACGGCAGAATAAAATAAATAAATAAATAACATGAAATGCAGAGTTACTATGAATTCTTGGGAGGTTCGAGTCAACGATGACCCACACATTATTACATCACATTTGCTAATCACAAGATAGTTATTTTTCACGAAGCAATGTTGATACACAACATTCTCTCGCCCTCCCTTCGCTAGTCATGGTGAACTGAACCTTATTTTAGTATTTTCATGTGATTGACTGTTTCAGTTCCTCATGTAGTCATATCCTGAGTACTGTCACACGGGAGAAGCTTGGAACTGCTGAAGAACGGGACACAACTCTTTTAAAGTGTATTACTCACATTTGTTGTAAATCAGCCTATACTTATATTTTAGTGGACAGGCATCATAATTTGTACCATTTTCTCAAATAATCCAAACGACTAATAATGACTGCTGATTCATTAACCCAAATTATCACAGTTGTCTAATATGATATTGCTAAAACAAATTACACAAACAAAAATCACAGTCAGGGGTGTGCTTTTAAAATATTTTGAAAATAACGATAATAATTTGTTCAATGAATTGATTTCTACAATAAGGGATTGTCCAACGCTGTTGTCATACTTATGAATGAAATATCCACCACACGCGTCGAATCTTCTGCCTGCGCCTTGATCAAACCCACCAAAATCGCGTTATACCACCTGTGCCACAAGTTAGAGCGGGTTTTACCAAGTCTAGAATTTAGTGTACTTTTTGTCACTAAACTGCCAGATACGCCAGGGGCGCGGCAGCTGTGTCCACCGAAATGCCCAGCGAGGTGCAACGCAGTAGACTAGACTTGGGCACAAAAATGACGAGACGCTCATTTTTATGCCAAGCGCACGGGCGCCGGTCTACAAAAATAGAGCCCCAGGTGTGATGTGATAGTGAATTTTTGTTAACAGTACATGTGCCCTGTTGACTGTCTGACGACCAGTCCAGGGTATATGCTACCTCTCACATAATCAGCTGGAATAGGAACCAGGCCCATGACCCTAATTAGGGCAAGCGGTATAGCAAATGGACAAATAGAGCTTGAACACGGGTTCATTCATGCCTGCACATAGAATGTGACCTACAAATGTCTTGATTGCAGAACCCAGTGTTGGGACCGGCAACAGACCAGAGAAAAGCAGGAGAAGTCCACTGCAGACCCTCTACAGTGGAGACCAGGTGAGAACACAAACGCACATGTTGCATTCCCATTGTCAATATTTGTCAAGCTAAGTTCGATACCACTTGTTTTCAGACCGGTATCAGTACGAGTACTCAACTCTTGAGTGGTCACCAATACCAAGTACCAAGGCACAAAATTCCCACCAAAAAATAATGACAGATCATTAAAAAAAAAAGGCCTATTCATGCCAATGTAGCTTTTTTTTTTGTCTGTGCTGTTCATAGGTGTGATGTTTTTGGGATGTTTAGGGCCGACAATAGCATTATCTCAATTTAAGAGACATTACAACACAATCATCCATCCATTTTCTGAACCACTTATTCCTCACGAGGGTCGCGGGGGTGCTGGAACCTATCCCAGCTGGCTTAGGGCAGTAGGCAGGGTACACCCCGAACCAGTTCAGCCAATTCAGGGAACACAGAGATGAACAATTATTCACAATCACACCTAGGGACAATATAAAGTGTTCAATTAACCTGCCATGCATGTTTTTGGAATGTGGGAGAAAACCAGCATACCCAGAGAAAACCCACACAGGCACAGGGAGAACATACAAACTCCACCCAGGAAGGCCGAAGCCTGGACTCGATCTCACGTCTTCAGCACTGGGAGGCGGACGTACTAAGCAGTCATCCACCATGCCACACCTACAACACAATAAATACCATAAATTGTGCTGCAGAGAATATTTTGCTGTCAAAAAACAAAAACAAAAATCCTTTGTATGACTTGTTCTGAGAGGTTAAAGAAAATAGAAAAGGTTTTCTACGAAAGACGTAAGGTTAAAAACAAAAAAAACAAACCGAGACTATACAGAGGTCCATTGTACATTTTGAAGGACAGTTCTAGTAAAGTTCAAGTACCACTGACTGTCACACCCAGCGAAATTCTTTCTCCGCATTTGACCCATCCCCTGAGGGAGCGGTGAGCAGCAGCAGGAGCCGCGCTCGGGAATCATTCTTGATGATCTCACCCCCTAATTCCAACCCTTAATGCTGAGTGTCAAGCAGGGAGGCAAATGGGTCCCATTTTTATAGTCCTTGGTATGACCCGGCCGGAGACTGACTGAACCCACGACCTACCAGTCTCAGGGCGGACACTCTACCACTAGGCCAGAAGAATTTTTTTTTTAGCATTTGTTGTTTAGCTACACATGTTTAACATGTGATACAGAAGAAAACCACCTTCTCACCTTACAAGCATGAATTTTGTTTAACGTAGCATGGCAAGCCAAATTAAAGGGTTTACATCACGGAATTTTAAGCCCTTCCACAGTTAACTATAGGCATATAATGATTTAATCTTACCTTTGACACCATGGCGATGTATTTTTTTCAATGAAATATTAGGTCGTTTGCTGGCTATTTTTCTAAGGCGGAAGTAAAACGCCCGGTTCAGTAAAACCCCGCCTCTTCCCGTGTGGTTGCCGCACCCCTCTTGTCCGAGCCGGCTGCTGCCAAGGAGCACTGTGTGGCCATGCAAGACCGGCCAGCTGTGGAGATTGGACTGATGTTCAATTCTTCAATAAACGTTTGAAACAAAACGTCCACTTGCAAGAAATTGTAGTGGAGGAGGAAGGGAGAAGAGGGAAGAAAGAAAGAAAACCTGAGTGGAGACCTGCTGCTTACATGGCAAATACGCTAACCACTAAACCATTCATCCCAGCTGTTCATGCCACCATGCAAAAGTCGCCCCTGCTAATATTATTTGAACTTGTCCCACTAGCAGCTGCAGCTGTTGGCTGATCAGAAGACGCTTCATGGTCGCAGGGAGCTGCTGGAGCAGGCTTGTCTGAGCCATACCAAGAAGCGGCGGGTCCTTTCTCCAGAAGATCTCAAGCACCTCATTGTGGACGACAAGCACAGCCTCATTTACTGCTACGTACCCAAGGTTGGTTCTTATCACCTTTCTGAATGCAGTCAGTATTGCGACTGGACTGGAGGTTGCAGCTGTTTGTGTGATGTAATCCGGCATCCCTTCCAGGTCGCCTGCACCAATTGGAAGCGCGTCCTCATGGTCCTGACCAGCGACGGCCGCTACACTCAACCCCTCGCCATCCCCGCCAATGAGGCCCACGTAGCGGGCAAGCTGCGCACGCTGTCCGAGTTCTCGGTCCCCGAGATCAACCGCCGCCTCCGCAGCTACCTCAAGTTCGTGTTCGTGAGGGAGCCTTTCGAGCGCCTGGTGTCGGCGTACCGCAACAAGTTCACGCGCAGCTACAACACAGCTTTCCACAAACGCTACGGGACCAAGATCGTCCGGCGGCACCGGACTAACCCGGACCCGGAGGCTCTGGAGAAAGGGAGCGACGTTTCTTTCCACGAGTTTGTCCAGTATCTGGTTGACCCTCGGACCCAACGTGAGGAGCCTTTCAATGAGCACTGGGAGAGGGTGCACTCGCTCTGCCATCCGTGTCTGATCCACTACGACGTGGTGGGCAAGTACGAGACGCTGGAGCCGGATGCCCACGCCGTGCTCTCGTTGGCGGGGGCGGAAGGCACGGTTCAGTTCCCAACGTCCGGTAAAAGCACCAGGACGGATGGACACATGGCGGCACGCTTCTTTAAACACATTAGTCCCTTTCACCAAAAGAGACTGTTCAACCTCTATCGTATGGACTTCTTGCTCTTCAACTACTCGACTCCGGAGTACCTGAGAACTTGACGAGAGCGGCTTGAGCTGGTGACTCCATTAGTGACTTCATTGTTTTCGTGATGGAGAATTTGCACTTTTATATCACTGTGGACTGAGAAGATTCCTTCTTTTCTTTGCTGTACGATGAGCCTCATATGCAGAGAACGACTTAATTTTCTGGTTAAAGTACTTGTACTAGGGCTGGGCGATATGGCTTGAAAGGGTAAGTCAAGTCATAAATGTTCTTAGCAAAAATATATTATATGCAGCCCCACTGTATTCTGATTAATATTGTGTTTGTGGAATATGTACTGAGCAGTAAAATCCACTTTTATGGGGCGGCCATTTTGTTACTTGATGTCGACTGAAAATGTCATCACAGCTTTAGAAAACAGGTGAGCTGTGATTGGTTGTTACCTGAGCCATTAGGCACTGTGATGTCATTTTCAGTCGACAGCAGGTGACAAAATGGCTGCCTCCCTGAGACAGATAAAAAATGGTTGCTAAAAATTAGCTTCTTAATTTATATTTCAAAAACATAGTATTAGATATCAGAATCCAGTGTTTAGACTTTTGGGAGCGCATAGAACATCATTATTGTCAAGAAAACTTTTGACTTGACTCCTCTCCGAGTAAAAAGGAAAAGTAAAATCCCTTGATTAGTTGTCCCCAAAAAAATCTGATGTCTGAAATTAGTATTTTTTTCCCCATAAAAACAAATAAAAAGCAAAGGACAATGACATTCAAAACTTGGAGGGAAAAAGCGTCCTTTTAACATAACCTTTTAATATGTTGCAATGAAACATTTTAAATGTTTGATAATCTAACATCAATAAATAAAAATATTCTCTTTTGGGTTAATACAGTATGTCACAAATGAATGCTGGTGCTGTTTGCAAATAAAATTAACCTCTCCCCCCTGTACACAAAATCCTGCATGCTTTGTATACATAACGCCAGGTAGGATGCCTCGTTTTAATGAACACTCTTGGGCAAGAAAGATCAGCCTGTCTACAACTTGAGGCTTTTGGAATGCCGTTATTTGCTACAATGTCACCCTTGCACTGAAAATGATTTCTAATGGGGCACTTTTTTTTCAAGTCTATATTATTCAACCATGGGAACTTGATTTAATGCTACTGTAATGTTTGGCAAACTTCCAGGTGCTCTTATTGTGAAGTCACATGGGTGGAAGTAGTGATGTAATAGACTGACTTGTTGGGAATGAACCCCGTTGAAGTGTGTTATGTATTTGGATGAGCTACAGTACAGATTGTTTACCACAACCATCGGCATGGGACAGTGTATGGATAAAAGTATATATAATGTCACCATGGCGATGCTCAGTGTGATGGATTCAGTGAGTGGTCAAGCTCCTTGTGAAATAATTCTACTTATTTTATCTGTTTATAGCAGGAGCATCTTCCTTTGCTCTCAACAGCCTTTAAATATACATGTTTGTTGCTCATTGTCTGATGCCTCTATAGCCAATTAGCTCCTTACTGTTCAACAAAATATTTTTTTAGATTTTTGGTGAAAATAGATCAAATGTGACCCCCCTAAAAAAAAAAAGACATATCAGGAGGGGAAAAAAAACTATGTGACCAAAAAAAAAAAAAAAACCTTTAGATTTAATTGCCCAGCCCTGGAGATGTATTATTTTCTAACATGGCTCAAGCATGGCTTGTTGAGTGAAGCCTTATTTTCGAGGAGCAGGTTCTCCTCCTGCAAGGGGGTACTGACTGTGAACATGAACTTTTATTCCAAAGCACCTCTGTTATCTGGAAACACCTAAATTATATATGTCAATGCATTAGGTATTTATTGTTGTATGGAAATGTATGTAGTCTTATCGGCTATGGGTGAAAAATATGCAATCTGATATCATTGCAATATTTTGCCAGCAAGAGAAACAATATCACGTTACATGGATTGCACAAGAACATCGTTGGACACAAACCAGATGGCAATATCTATGTAATCTAAGGAGGGAAATGTTATAGAAATGTAATTTTGCATGGTAGCTTTTTTTTAAATGAAGAAATTACATTTGGCATGTGCATATTATCTGTTAATCAAGTTGGCCTAATGACCTGTTTTGAAAAATGTATTAATTGCAACTTGAATCCATTGTGTAAAATGGGGTGAACTACTTGCCTCGAACCAGCAGATGCGTTCTTAATTCACTCTCAACTACTTTATCAGATAGTTTAAAAAAAACAACAACAACCTGAAGTTGAGCGACATGTTCAACTGACTCAAACTGCTCCAGGTACGGTAATATTCTGCTCTATACGACACTGCCAGTGAACATAAGCGATTCTTATTTCCCTTAAAGAAATAAATATCACACATATTGTCAATGTACAATCAGATAGTCGCAACGTCCATATGTGATGTCTATACAGTATATCAATAAATGTACTGCGAGAGATAACGATTACATATATTGACATTTTGTCCCACCCCTCCTATTAATAGACTGCGTGCCGAGTTTGAGTGAATATGGATTTCTTACATGGAGCCAGTTACTTGCTTTTTGCACATGAACTGATGCCAAATAAAACTCCCATTCATTTGTTCACAACTGGCTGCTTGTGTACTTAAACTTATTCTTGTAACACATGTTCTCAGTGTCTTAGCCATCTGAGTCATTTCCATTTCGGCTTACAGTCATTGCCCAATTCCAGTAAGAACTTGCCATCCCTCCACTATTGCCGCCTGTTTTGCACTGGGCAGCTATGCTGTATAAACAACGGCTTGACTGTGGTGGACGCTTGAGTAAAGCTCAACTCGGGTCAGAGCTTCCCTTGTTAGGTCCCACCTGGGACATGAAGTGGTGGAATCCACCAACATCATCGTTGCATAAGTGTGGACTTTTTATAAAAGGGGTGGTGCTTTGGTACTGATTTTTGAGGGAAAAATTGCAAATGTGTATTTTATGAAGATGCTTCCAACAATAATTGTGTGCAATTTCATTTTCACATGATGTTGGAAACTGACTTGCAAAATTGTAGCATAAACAATAAAGGGTACTAAATTGAGTGCTGGGGAGGTTGCGCTCAAGAGATATTTTGTTTGTACTGTATTTAGTGCAATGCTTTACAGAAGGCCAGTTTGCCCCTAAATTCTATCCTACTCATTTTGATTGTAACCAGAAATCTAAATTACATAAAATAAAATAAAAAGCTGAAATATTTCACAGCGTTTTCTATTCGAGCTTGACTTTTCACATTCACATCCACTTTCAGCTCCTACTTCCAGAAGGGGGTGACTGGATCAAATAAAGAATATTCAGTTCATCACAAATTTCAGTATAATGCAGATAGGGAATTAATACTGCTAGTTTAAAAAAAAAAATTTTATTCACCCTGCAAAAGAGTAACACATATTAAAGCACACAGCCATCATTTTGCTCAGTGATCAAAAACATATACAATAACAATCATCCCAGCGCATTTGTAATCTTAAACAGTCCAAATTAAAATCTGTTTTTGATAATAAAAATGTACAAATAAATTAATATGATTATAAATCATTGTAACATGATTTGGCTACTTACAGTAAACACTCACCAAAACATTTCTACATTGAATTAAATTACAAAAACCAAAACCTCTGGGCAAAAACACACACAGGGCAAGTTAAAGTTTCCAACAATGTTGACTCACCATTATTCATTTACAATAATTGCAGTCATTTCAGTCCAAGACGTTATTTTCGTTCCAAAAAACACAGTATGTGCAAATGCATTCACAACTGAAAATTCCAAACATTGGTGGACAGTGTTTGTCCCCCTCACACCACAAAAAAAAGCTTTATAAAATGGCGGCGAAGCACTGCTTTTCTATTAGACAGGATACATGTCCAAATGAAACTCCTCCCCTCACTTAAACATAGTTTTGTAGCACCAAAATGCCACAAGATGGCACGAAGAGCAATACACTTCCTCTTCGTTAGACAGGGCTTTGTCCTGAGCATAAAAACAGTGAATAGTTACCGTAGGTTTTAATGGATGATACAGTTCATAAAAAATATCCGCCAACAGGTGAATACACAAGTTGCAAATTGCTGTTATGCAATATGTAAATGAAACATGTACTATCAACCTTTTTCTTTACCTGTCTGCATTCAAAATAAAACACAAGTGGCGACCATGACATTGCACCCGGTCACTGTAAACTGTTAATATTCAAAAGGTGATGCTCCATCAGGGAGCAACAGTGTCAAAATATTGTGCCAGTGGCCAGCACATTATTCCAGGTCACAACACCGTTGCCCTCCTCATATTTCAAGCGACCCTCGTACACAAAACGCCATTTTCATCCAAACTCCTACAACAGGAGTCGCGGTGTCGGATATTCGAGTCTTAGTAAGCAACCACGTGGATCGGGAGCGCGCTGTTCATCGCACTGTTCATCTCCAGTTGTAGGACATCCAGAGAGAGGCAAACAGCAGGTTGGCGCTCAGGCTGACGAATAAAAGCACCATCCAAACCCGCCGTGTCGTATCTGTGCCAGACCAAGAAAATACATTTTGCTGTAATGAGGCGTTGACATTTCCATCAGGTCCCGAGACATTCAAACTCTTTAACAAGACTGAGAAAACATGCGGCCTGTGAATGCATCCGTTTCAGTTTCCATTTGTAGCACGGGGAAAATTGACTGGAATCTCAACAAATAGAACACTGATTCACTCAAACCCAATTGCATTTTCGATTCCATTATTTTTTTTCTCTTTTTTTACAAAATGACTCATTTGATAACCACATTTTAACATCTACATTTTGTCCATGTTACAAACATGATCTTTTTGTAACTTTATAGGCGATATAAAATAAATAAATAAATAAAATGGAACTAATAATTTTGACTATTTAACTATATTTTTGTCCAAACAGTGTTTTGTGGTTAAGGTTAATATTTTGCCCTAGCAACACGTTGTCAGCTTTGTGCAGTGAGACAGAAAGTATGAAGAATGAAGCTCCAGAAGCTTTCTTGAGGATTTGTGATGATTCTCTTCCTATTTTCATTCACAAGGTTTGTCCTTCAACTTTTCTTAATCTTCTAAAATGTATTGAAGTACTTGTGTATGTCTTTATAGATTCTGATTTAAAATTGTGTAAAGAGGAGGGTTTAACTTGATATGTTTCACTTCTTTCCGCCCCTTCTCAAACTTGCATCTTATCATATTGTGCTTTTTTTCCCTTTCCTTTGTTATGGTTTTATTGCTGTGCTTGTTTGAGATGAATCAAATCAAAAGACAAAGACTAAACAGACACTGTATCTGTTCAACAAGTCCGAGCCCTGCTGAAAACCCAGTTGGCCAAACTCTCTCTATATATATGGCTCTGCAACAAGTGTAACAACGAGGCCCCCTACTGGACTAATAAGACACTACATCGGCAACACGTATTTCACCGCGCGTGTAATTCATGGCGATAAACACACAGGCGATAAAGTGCCTCATTAAATAAAACGAGGAGCCACTTACAAAACTTAAAACGTTAACTTGATTAATTACAAAGACCTAACCAAGTTTATACTGGCGTCTACAAAGACCCAATCAAGTTTGACAGCGTCCTCGGAGATTGTTCCAAAATAAGCACAAAAATCTAGTTGAGATGTTTAACACAAACACACTCATTGGAAATTCTGAATTACTGCATAGTGTATAACAACTTACATCATAAAACAGAGCTAACTCCGAGGGAAAATAACACAATTCAGAGCATTTGGAATTTTCTGTGTGTTTTTGTGGAACACAAAAGATGAACCACTTGAGACGTCAACCTATCAGATGTCGGTTAATCCTTTTGAAGCTTGTGGAACTGATCTCTTGTGTTTTGCTCATTATTTGGCTTTTTTCTTTTGTGATAAGACAAAAATTCAATCCATTTGAAAAGTGAAGTGCTCTTAGACGCAAGGTTAATCATCTTTTGTACTACAGCTTTGTCATTTGTCACTTTGGTAAGACTACAAGTTTGTTTAATCTTAGGTTTTAAAATCAGCTGTGCTTACCGCACTTTTTTGTTTGTGTTTTATCCTAGCATGGCTCATTTCCTATTGGAAACCTGGTTTACAAATTCAGAACCACATGTCGAACAGCGTCCCGGCAGGGATCCTGTTCGACCTTTATGAGCTTCTACTACGACACTAAAAGTGAAAAGGATGTTTCAATGCTTACTTTGTGAGGTGGTTCTGTTCTCTGGCAAGCCTGTCGTCATGCCAACCAGTGAAGTTAAAGACCCAGACGTGCTGCTCTCGTTCTCCTTCACACAGCTGTCTTCATGTATTGAAGTCAAATCTACATTAAAACATGTTAACACAAAGAAAATGACTCGTTTTTAAATTTCAATGTGCATTTGTTGGCAGACAAAGTCATTGTCAGGATCTAAACAACAAAAGCTAACAGAAAGTGCCATGAGGTGCCAGTGAAAGCACAATTTTTTTATTTATTTTTGCTTGAGATCTGTGGGGCTTACAAGGAGTCCTAATTAAGGATTACCCAACAATGCTGTACTCCCAACTCACCACTCTGGCTGGGGAAACGGTGTATGTCTGGTGAAATGCGACCACTGTAAACGGAGGTCTGGTCCGAGTGGAGCACATGTGACGGGGACACCAGTGGGGACTTGAAAGTGGACTGTGTCTTGCCGGAGTACAACTTGGGCTTGGGGCCGCCGAGGTTGAGACGCGCCGGGCTGATGAGAGGGCGGATCTGTCTGTCCGAACCCGAGCTGGACGTCGCGGAGCCATCCAGTGAGGGAGTCGGCGAGAGCCCGGGCGATGACGGTCGACTCCATGACTTCATTGAGAAGTAGTCTGTGGCAAACGTGGGGGGACGAGACGGCCCAAATTAATGTCGTTTCTAACGCCTGCACCGGTCCTACTACAGTGAAAGGCAATTTGTGACCTTATATATTGCGTTTGTGAAATATGAATTAAGCAGCAAAATCCACCCGTTTTTAATCGCTCTCAGGGGGCGGCCATTTTGCCACTTGCAATCGACCGAAAATGACATCACAGTTGCTCACGGCTCAGGTAACGACCAAACGCGGCTCACCTGTTTTCTGAGTTTGATCATGTGTCGCAAGCTGAGCCGTGATTGGTCGTTGCCTGAGCCCCGTGCACACGTGATGTCATGTTCACTCACCAGCAAGTGGCAAAATGGACACCCCCTAAGATGGATAAAAACGGGTTGATTTTGCTACTCTATTCATATTCCGCAAACACAATATTAATCACAATACCATGTTTACACAAGCGGGGGCTGCATAAAATTTTTTGGGGTTGACTAAAATTTTATTAAGGTTTTATGATAGCAACAGTTTGATCAGGAAACTGAGGACTTGAGTTGGCATTATTTCTTATTGGAACTTTTTTCCCCCTCTTAAATCCACCAGCTTCCCAGAGCAGACTGTGGTCGGCCTTAGAGATATTGCATTTCAATACCTGAGGGAGGGGAGTCTTTGTAGACTGAGGCTGGTCTGCTTCCACTGAACAAGTGGCCGGAATCTGAAAAACAAGTTTGATACAATTATAATCCCAGCATTCACTTTCAGCAGTTCTTAGAGATTTGCCTGTGTCGATGATAGTAACAAGGTTTTTCCATTGACAGGACATGGTTTGCTGGTCAGGCAAAATGTAATCTTTCACTCCTCCTAGTGGCAGAACAGTATAAATACAGCCTACAGTCTGAACAAAGCAACCTTCAGTTTCCGACACATATTGACATTAAAGAAGTCGAAGATGTGGACGGACAACACACAGTGAACTAGTTTGAGCAGCATGCACAGTTACTGATGTAACTACTGTTTTTTTTCACTAGTTTTATACCTATGGCCTATTTTCATACACATTTACAGAAAGTGTGACTTTACTATTGCATTAATGTTGGTAATGTTGATAGACTACGTACAAATTTGCCCCGAGCACCCCGTGTAATTTTTTAACACTAAGTCATTGGTGCTACCTGTCATGGTGAAGGCGGAGATGGTGCCAAGGCAGAGGGCGTTCTTGAGTCGGCGCGGCAGAGTGGAGAGCGAGCCCTTGGGTTTCGGGGGAGTCTTTTGCTGGTTTATGAGCTTGGAGATGTTGGGAGGAGGTGAGGGGATGAAGGAGCGGATCATTTCAGGAGTAAGCAAAGCGGGCTGGTTGCTTAGGGAGCGCATGGAGGAATCCGGGAGGTTTCTGCAAAACAAGAGCAGTGACAGTCTACTAACCTGCTAGACAAAAAGTGCGAAGACTGAGCAGAATGCATTCATTTACCACTATTTATTGACTTACAATATATATATTGATTTATTTTGGTGTTATTTTGTTTTGCCCTGGTTTTTACTCCATATACAGCACATTGTATGCAGCAATGGTTGTTTTTAAAGTGCTTTATAAATAAAGTTGAGTACAGATGTCAACTCATGCACAGTTTTGCCTCACTAAGACCAAGTAGTTGCCCTACTAATATGCAAAAATATGACACGGAAATTATGGGTGGGGGTTGACTAATAAGACAGCCGTTCTATTAGTGTTTTTAACTGTCTTGTCTTGTGATGCTGAAGCTCATACTAATACATGGACCTTAAGCTAGGCATCGAGGATATTGAATAAAAGCTCAACTGGCTTTCCACAGTAGCACAAATGTTTGGGCCAAGTGTTGGCGCTTTGTGAACGGTGCCAGAGATGCTGATGCAGCTGTCAACCAGCAAGCAACAGCTGCATGTGCATGCACATCAAAGCAGCTTCACACAATGAGGCCATTTCGGCCATGTTTGACAGTTAGACGGTGGCAGTTAATTGAGTTCAAACAGAAGATGCCAATTGGTGTTTTCAATAACTATTTGAACAGAACAGCTTTGCCTTCACTGCACATAAAAAAGGACACATGCTTATGTAAGCGGTTTATTATATATATATATATATATATACACACAGCAAATATTCCTACAAAGTCTTAAATAACATGACTGAAAAAACAACAACAACAGATTTCAGCATGCAGACAACTCACAAACGAGCTTTAAAAATACGGTATGTGTTTTCACCAAACTTTTCTAAACACTACCTGTATTTCTATAAATATCTTAAAGTGTTTCTATTTTCAAATGGTCACTTCTAAACATTCAGAGGAAATCCCATTGGGTTAGCTATCTTTCACAGCCTGCCTGCTACTCATGTGGTCCTTGGTGGGACCCTGATCGCCTGAGGGCAACATGCTGACGACCCCTCGTTTTAGACTTTTTGGCCGCCTTTCACTTGTATGCTGTCTGTTGACCCCCATTTGAGTTTGTTACAACAAACAACCACAATGCTACATTGGTGCTAATTTACTACAAGTATGAGTGCAACACAAAAAAAAATACATTACGCAAAAGTTGTACATTTACAAGAATAAATATTACTAATTATTTGTGGTTCCAGTTGTAATACTATGAGGAACAAAACAAGAATGAAGTGGTTTATTACGAGAACAGTAGCTTTTAATTTCAGATAATAAACTCAAAGTAAATATCAATATATTAGCTGCACATCTCGGACCATTATACTTTATAATACTTCACATAATGTTCAGGATTATTAATGCCACAGTGCTATTAAAACATTCACTACATTAGTAAAACACAAATGTGCTTGGCTTGTATGAAGCCTTGACTACATTTTAAATAACATTTTCAAAAATTTGTGCTCTTAAAAACGCATGCTTACATACAGCATCACAACTAAAACCAGTGTTTATCACACGTCAGTGTTTTCCAAACTTTGAGCCAAGGCAGCCATTTTACAAAAGAAAAATCTCACAACACCAGAAAAACAAAAACACTAATGATCTTGTGTCAACTTACTCCCAATTTGACCAAACTCAGTGCAAAACCTGGGCCCGTTTAATTCAATACCAAGCTAATATACTCCCAGGGAGCCATCCATGCCTTATTTTATGAATGCCGACAGGTGGATACACAGGTTGATTGCCTCCTGCCCTCTAACAGAAGAGCATTTAATTGTTCTGTCTTTCACGATATATCCCTGGCACAGATAAGACAAAAATATATTGTAATTTATTTCATTCTCAGGCAAATTCAGTGAAATTGGTTAATTTCCTGCAGCACCCTGGCTGGAAATCACTGCCTCAGATTGTATGCACCGGGGAAAGTTGGACACTTGACATCAAAACAAGCAAGTGGACAGTGACAGAGGGCTGAAGTAAAAGCACACACCAGCCAAATGAGTCATTGTGGTAAAATGAACATGAGTACGCTGTTGAAATCCCACGTGCACAGCTTTTTAAAGTTGGAATAATTGGCAGTACACTATACTACAAGACACTTGATTAGGGACACCTGGCACTATTGGTTCACTTATGTTATCGACTCCAATTTGTCGGTACAAAGGTTCAACAATTGTTGAGGGAACATTCCATACAGATGCTGGTCCATTATGATTTGTTCATCCATGATACAACTAAGCTGATTCGCTACATTTAAATGTTGCGCTACTGGGCAGAGGAAGCCATTTCAGTACAAGTGCCGCCCATTTCAGCTTGATTAAGGGGGCATCAGAGGATGTACTTGTGGTCATCAAGGTGGATGGCCTCGACCATGGCTGCAAACATGAATGTGACAAGCTACTGCCATGTGATTGGCTGATTAGATATTTATGCACATTTATGATCAGCTGATCAGGTGTACCTTATGAAGTGTCCAGTGAGTGTATTCACTTTTACATCTATAAACAGATGTGGGAAGAAAAGTCCACATGGCTAGAACACATTGGCTGGTATGTGGAGGACAAGATGAACAGACAGTAATGGCTACATTCACACATTCAAGGTGGGATCTTAAGTTTTGACCGTCTGTGTTTGTAAACAAACAATTCAAATCTGACTCCTCCCATGGCTCAACCTCCCACTCTTCTCGTCAACATCAACCGCTCTGGGATTGGCTGGAGGGGTAAACATAGAGTTTCCGCCCAGAAACGTCCCTCTTATGGCAAAACACAGGCTGGGGGTGGAAGTTGATGACAAAATCACCACCACACATTAACAGAAGCCCAGAGGTGTTGATTGAGAAGGATTTCATGCATATACATCCAGTGTTTACGAAGTGTTTATTTCTGAGTGAAAACTCAAGACCCCACCTTTAAATAGTACAGAGGGGAAAGGGAAAAGAAAAACAAACTACAATGTGCCAAGAAAAAGTTACAAATCAACTGCTTTTCCAAAAGGTTTTCAGACGCTCATCATCATTTGACAAGACTACAGTGCAACATAATATCAACAGCAAATTCTCAGCAAAGATAATTCTTAACTAATACTAATAACCTTGGTCTATGTTTTTGTAAAATAAACTTCCCAAGAAATGTGACAAACACGTCCAGTGCAACTTGACGGGTGTGAATTACAGCCCTAAAACCAAAGTAAGTACTTTTTGTAAAAGCATTGTGGCATATTTAAGGTTGACGGTGAAGTTGTTTTGTCTCAAAATCCTTCCAACACATATTTTTTGCATGATTCTGGTTTTGTCAAAGATGAAAAACAGCAACAACAACTGAAGTACATCAGAGCTGAGTTTCTGACCTTCGATATCTGCCTCTTCGTTGACCTAGAGGGTTGCGCGTCGCTACGGCGGCAGCAAAGCTGACCAGGCAACAGAGTACCGTGGTGACATGCGTGGCAGTCCAGCTGGACTCATCATCCTCAACGTACACTGCCAGCAGGTGCCAGCACAACACCAGGAGCCACAGCACTGAAGACACTATGTCGATTCTCCTCAACCTGATAATCACACCAAACGGATTACTGACGTTTCCTCCTCAACCAGACATCCACAGCGGGATGCGACTTACCTGGCGGCTCCTGCCAACAGCAGACCAATGAGACACGATGACAGGCCGACACAAGCGACTGCCATCTGATGAGCTTGTCCGAAGAGCCACGAGAGCTTAGCGTACTCTACAAGTGTAACTGGGAAGTGCTCGGTCAGGTTGTGCCACGCCTGTGCGACTCCATCGCTGCCATTGTTGGCGGCCGACACATTATGGCCGCCAGGTTGGAGAGGATTCAGTCCTCCGTTTGACGCCTGCCGGTCGGCCGAGAACGACATAGCGAGCAGGAAAGCACAGATGAGGAAGGAGAGGCATCTGAGCAGAACAACCGCCAGAGGAAAGGACGCAGAGAGGGAGCCCTGTAAAGAGATCAGAAACGCTCCATCAATGTGAACTTGACGGAGAAAGATACACACCTCCTCCCAACACAAATAAATGCATTATAAAAACAGCCGCGGTTAATCTAAACTGCAGTAAAAACGGAAGTATGTCTGTTGACTATTCAACATTTTTTGGCTATGACATTCATTGGAAGCAGGAGAATGTTGGTGCTTGATGGTTGCGCCTTTTCAGAAGCACATGCTTGCATTATCGCGTTTTTTATTGAGGAGAATGTCTGCGCTATTCGGCCGTTGCCGCTTACAGCCGCAGGGCACTTGTTTTTTGCAGCTAATTGGGCAAAGTTTTTCTGCTCAGCTGAAATGTCGGCACCGTTGACACCGTCTGCAATGGTACGGACAGACAGATGTATGGAGGAGCTGAAGGGAGTTTGCGTTTGAAAAGCAAAATGAAGAGGAGCAAATTAAGACAATGGAACTATTTTTTCTGCATGTTGCTCGCCAAATTGATACCGCAGTTGCTTGCTTACGTTCAGATTTAGCTTGGAGCAGACTTGAGTGACGTCATGCAAGCTGTGATTATAAAATCAGAGGTTCACTGGTGAAATAAGACTTTGAGTCGCTTATGTCATGTGTTCTGTAAAGTGTTTTGTTAGAGCTGCAGTTATTGAGTTGAGCTGAGGCGTTTTGTACTTTTTTATAGCCTAAAAATGCCTAATACAGCACGGCGTTATACTCCAGATTACTTGAATGTGCATGTTTTTAAGAAAAATTGTTTATCAATTTAAGTATAGGCACTAAACATTTTATGTGTAGTATAAGTCCAGCTCTGGATCATAGGTTTTCACACATTGGTTTCAATCTTGGTAGGTCTGTACATACCTTTATGAAGCCCTTCAGCGAATCTCGCGTCTGTCTAAGATGATTGCTGAGCAACACAGACCTAAGTTGGCGGTTCTGATATTTGATGTAATAGTCCACAGCTGCCTGACACGGCCTGCACAGCTTATAGTGCTCCTCCAAGTGACACTTGTAATGGTCAATCTCTTCATCGTAGTTCTCCTACAAAATTAAAAAGGAAGGATTACCCTGATAACGGCAAAGCAACCATTTTTATACATACATCATCCTTTGGTATGAAAGAGGCCAGCAGCTTGATCTTAGTTGATTGGTTGTGATTGCACTTCCTGCAAAGGAGCATCTTGGAGTTCACCCACTGTGTGGTACCAAGAGTCACTTGAGTAGGAATGCTGCCAAACACTCCATGGTTCAGATCCTCTGTGTACTGGGCCGGAATTGGCTTGTTGTAGTCCCCATTCTGATATCAGGACAAATAAATGTTTAGTAATGCAACAGCTATAAAGCATAGTTCTTATGCCATGAGTGTTATGGGGAGTGCGGCCAACGTACGTCCTGAAAACCATTGTACTGGTCACAGCTGGGGCAGTCCCAACAGTTTCTGTTGCCAAATGGAACTACTGTGTTCTGATTACAGAACCAGCAGTTCACCGTAGCATTCAGGGGCTTTTGCCTGCCAATTGAAGGAAACATTTAAAATCATGACTGTACCAAAGTTACGTTACTACGCAACATTATAAACAGCAATCGAAGACGCATTATTATGCATACATTACTTTTGCATGTAGCTTTACTGTTTGTTGCTGATGTTAGTAGGTTAGTATGAGCGGAGGTACACAATAGTGCCGTTGTTACCTGTTAGCTAGCTTGTAGATGAGCGCGCCGCCCGCCACAAAAGCTGTAGCGCTGCACAACACTTGAGGATATAGTTGCAGAAGGTCTTTGAAGGCATCCATTGCATGAACATAAAAAAAGCTGTTTGGTAGAGTAAACAGGAACTTTATTTTATGAATTACTTATTAGTGTCCATGTAACACGCCGTCAGTACGCGGCAAATGAGTCTGTCTTTTGTCTATGCCCATGTGCCGGAAACGGAAACTACGTCATAGGACGCGGTCCAATATGATTGTGGACATTTGTCAGATTTTCTTTCCCTTTTATCTAATTTACACAACAACAAAAATATTGTTGTGTAAATAGTTATATTCAAAACTTAATTATAATCATAAGTGTTGCATTAGAAATAAAAACGTACAAAGGTTTCGACCAACTTCTGATCTGCTTGGTTCATAAAGGAAATAAAATAACCTTGTTTACTTTTCCACAAAATACGTTTATTTAACAAACACAATGAATTTTACATCACGTAAACATTTTAAGCAAGTGAAAAGTGCTTGAACTGCCAACAAATAGGGAAAAATTGTAGGCTGTAAAATAATTCGACTTTGGTACCAAAATAACATTGGTTAGATGTTTGTTTGTTTTTTAATCGAACGGGTAGGAAACATGATGTAGGCTATTTTACATCAAGTAAACATTTTAAACATGTAAAAACTGCTTGAACTGTAACTGCTTGATTATAAACATCAAGTTGGCGGTAAAATATTTCTCGACTATCAAAGAACTGTATCAAAATACAAAATGTTTTTTGTTTTGTTTTTAACGAACGAGGGGGTGAGTTACAGTAATTAACAGTAATTACTGCTCCAATTGCGCAACGTTTCCCCCTGTGGTGGTGAAGTCGAAGACCGGACTCCCTCCCAGGACTCGGTGACCAAGTTGGAGTTCACCAGCGGTCTCGGGACGCAGTACTGGTACCCGTCCTGTGGCACCCGAACCGGTTGCTGATGGTAGACGGGGAAGTACGTCGGCGTGGAGTAGGGGCTCACCGGAGGGGAGCCAATGCTGATGCTGGCGGCGTGGTTGTGGTAGAGCAACGGAGGCGCGGTGTAGAAGCTCGGCTGCGGCGAGACGGGCTGGCACATGGTCCACATGGACCACACGTACGGCGTCGGTTGGTTCGGTTGAGTCGAACTCGTCAAGTCACTTTGGGTTCTCACCATGCGACGACGACGCCGGAACTTGCCCGCCTCGAATATGTCCTCAAAAGCGCGGTCCAGCATCCAGTAGCCGCCCCTCTTGGCCTCCCCGCTTTCCATTGGCGCCTTGACGAAAAACTCTTGCGTGGACAAATTATGTCGGATGCTGTTTTTCCACCCTTGTTCGTTGTTCTGATAAAAGGGGAACTTGGAGGTGATGTAATGGTAGATGCCGCTGAGAGTTTCCCTCTTGGCCGCGCTCTCGTTAATGGCCATGGCGATGAGAGCCGCATACGAAAAAGGCGGCCTCTTCGCCCAGCGGTTTTTCTTGTCGACCCCGGCAACTTGGGCCTCGGGCCGAGTCGAGCTGGAGCTGGTGTCTGGTGGAGATTTGTCAACCATGGCGACGTTCGCGTCCTCGAAGACCAAAATGAATGATGTGCTCTCAGCAAAGCAGGTTCGCAGGTGTCCCACATATGAACCCTCCCTGAGGTAGTGGCTCAGTCTTATTTGATCATGTTTACATTTGGCACGTGAAGTTTAGGGACTTGCAGAATTTTCCCACGGTTTAGTTGCAGCAGTCGAGCGTGAGAAAATCCTGATGCCCACGTGTTGTTGTGTTTTTTTTGTGTGCGTGTTTTTTTTTAAACTAACTATCGTTTAACTGACATTGAGGGGATGAGTCGTCCATGATGAGAGCTGATTGATTGTCCTCATAGGTGACCCTTAAGATATGTTCTCACCAAGAGACATTTACACAACTAGTGCCTGAGTAAAAACAGATGCATAGATAGATACTCTCCTTTGAACTTTGTGCTAACTGCGATGCTAAACTAATCAAGGTCCATGCTTTCCAGGACAGTTGCCCATGCTAATATGCTCATATGGCCATCACATATGTCCAATCGTCTTTGATGGGATCATCATATGTCAATAACTGTGGCTAAAACGTTTATTCATGCAATGATCTTCTTAGAAAATATTGTGTGCCTAGCTGGTCTCTGACGTGTGCTTCCATGCTTAAACTCCCGGAAACGTTGTATAAGAGAACACTGAAGGTTCTTGATAGGAAACCACAATCATACCACTAATGCAATATACTGGATAAATATAAGTTACTAAGTTTGAGTAACTTTATTAAGTTTAAAAATGCTTGCAAATTTCAAAATCATAAACAGCTTAGCTCCCACGCTAATTAATACATCAAACAGAAACCTGTCTGTGGTCCGATGAGCATCACCACCAGAGCCAAAGATAAAAAGGTGACTGCGTTGTTCCATTGAGGTGCACCACTTTCGGTCAAATGGTCTTGTCAGTCATTGGTGGCAAATTCTGGAACATGTGACCAATTCAAATCAAGGCATGTTCAACACTGGGCACTTTAAAAAATATTTAAAGGAGTTGACTAAAATATGTACACACCTGAATTGAAACCTTGAACACTTGGACTTTCAATTTGTGTAATAAGAAGTGTGCAAAGGTTTTATGTATCTGATTGTATTTTTGGACTATTACTTAAGTGTACCTTTAAATGTTTTAGAATATAACTGTATTGATATTTGTATTGGTTTTATCTTTTATACTGGTTGTATGATACTTGTATTATGTTTTTAGTCTTTTAATGTGTTGTTTGCAAATTTTAACTTTTCTTGTTATTAGGACACACCTGTATATTCAGGGGGACTAACTATGGAAATCAGTTTTGTGACTGTAATAGCAGTGCATTTACATTTTTTTAATTATTGAAATTAATGTACAATGTCCCATATTGAACAAATAAAAATCAACCAATCAATCACACTTGCCAACACTGACACGCGGTTTAGCTTGCTGTAGTATAATAAATCTGTTTGTGACGAGGGCAGCGCAAGCCAGAAAAATGTGACCAGTCTCAGCCTGTTGATAGCACCATGTTGTGGTTTAGTGGCGTTGTGGCGGATTGCAGCCAATCCTGGAACAAACAGACTTAAACCGCTTGGTTCTGCGCCCGTTATATTGAGATTTTCTTTCGGCGTGGGCCGATTACCAGTTTGGCAGTTTACTGTGGTTTTAAAAAGTCAATGTTTCAATAACCACTGGATATCATTTGTAAAGACTATAGAGCTCTTCTTTTCCTTTTTGAGCTTCACAAAGTGAAGCCTTATTGGCAGATTATTATGTACATTAATGTGCAGACAACAATTTGTGTGCTAATGATAACTTTATCCATCACAGACTAACAAATGCTATCACACTGCGATCCAAGTTGCGAAGTCGGAAACAAAAAAATGACCCCGACTTCACTGACCAGTTTAAATCTGACGTCACTGAGAGTTTTATTATGAATGGTCTCAGAAGTGGCAGGGTTAGCTGTGAGGCTATTTGTGCTAGTTGGAAGAATTTCGGAGTCCTTGTGTGTGGCTGTACGATGACTGGAATGGAAGCATGTGTGTGACATTGGCCTACCTGTGTGCCGTCGCGAAGGTTGTGTTTATCGTCTAATTACTGTGGAGGACAGCCTGGCTCTTTGGTTGCCCGGTCAACTTCCATCTTTTGACAACACATCTTGGTTCTGTTACTTTTTAAGGGTAGTTCCCCTCAAGATTTTACTAGTGGTGACGACACTACCTGTGACCTCTTGGTGGTGTGGTCAAGGGGTGATGCACTACACCAAGGTTCAAATCTGGTCTAATGATATAACTTTTCAGGGTAGTGTAGCAGAGAGTGACATATCGACACAATCAGTGGTGCAAGTCTACTTGACTGCCCTGATTCAGTCTTGTTTCTTAACTACTGTGAGATATTGTCTGGTGTAACGTGGGACATTGTCCAATTCCACTGAATAGGTAACAACCAGTGTTGGGAATAACGACAGTTAAACAAACTGTGTTTTTTTTCACAAACAAACTAATCTAACAAATCATTCTCCCCATATTTGAAACTCCGTTATCGTTATTGTATGTGAAATGTGTTGCGTTACAATTCATTTTTTGGTTTCAAGGCTCGAAGTAAGCTTACAAGACTAGTGCGGTGACTGTCTCTGAAAAATGTCATTTGCTCACAGTTAGAGGCACTGTTGTTGTCGCACCTCGTCACAATAAAAGTGTCTTGACAGCTGAATTGTGTAGTGACTTTTATTTTGGAGGTACCGCGAGAAGTGTGTCACGGTGTGATGGATGTGTCTTCCCTCCTTAGCATTTTAGCAAAGAGTTCATGTTCCTTGCCTTCAATTGCGGGTTTGACAACTTTGACAAGAGTGACATTAATCAAAATAACAGTAGAGATTTGCTGAAAAACGGCAGTCATGCGGAGCGATTTGTCGACAATTCTGTTCCACCAAGAACCATTAACATCGCGACTCCACAAGTACCATAACAGCGAGAAAGAAAAAAACACCGACCGCTAAGTCTTAGCGACGCACTCGCCTACTACGTCTAGTGTAATTAATAGCGCCAACAATTGTATTTCTCTGATTTCACGTGTGCTAAACACGTGAAAGGTGTTGAAAGAAATATCCAGTCTCGGCAAATCACACTGACGGAGCGCATGGAGTCGAGGTCTGTCGGGAGCACCAAGTGAGAAACGGTGGGCAGTTGTATAACATTTGTATGTGAATGATGCAACATGCAAACATAGAGTTGGACAGTTTTCTGACGTAAATCAATCATTAAACGTGTCTTTCAATGTGTAGAACTATAAACTGAACATTTATCACCATAGTCTCTTAATTAAAAGTGTACAAAAGTATGTGTTTCAGAGAGATCAAGTGGAAGCTGATGATTTTGAGAAGGAAATGGAGTAGTTCAAGCAATGTTGGCCATGATAGAATTAAGCACCGCATATTTCTTAGCATTGGCAATATATTTTAGATAGTTTGATTATAATGTGCATAATGCACCTGTAAGAATATTTGCACTTTTGATTTTAAGATATTATTTGCACTTTTCCAAGTCATGTGAATAAGCCGCAGCATTAAAAAATGAAACGCTGTAGCCGTTCTAGTTTAGTCAGGATTTTTTTCCCCCTATGGGTAGTGTGCCTCGAGATTTCATCAATGAAAAAAGTGTGCCGTAGCTCAAAAAAAGGTTGAGAAACACTGATCTAAAGAGCCCTTTGAAAAACAGACAAAGATGATGGTTCAGGCAAAGAACAGAGAATTTGAAACCTCATGACATGAACTTTTATTTTAAGGGATGTGTAACACAATGTGGTTCCCCAGTAGAAGGCAACCATTGTGAAGTAGACCTTCCTTCATATTTTAATTCATGTGTAAAAGACAACACATATTGTTACTATATATACACAAGCAGTTGCCTAAAAGGATATGTGAAGGCACTTTTGTTATTTTCGTTTAAGGCTTGTGTTAAGAAAGTTACTTTGTCAGATATGCCAAATGACAATAAAAATGAATAATAAAACATAACTAGAAAAATTTCCGCGGAAATTTTGAATGGGCCTGCTGACTCGCGTGGAAACACGCAATAAAAATTAAATTTAAACCATTGAAATCGCTCAAGAAATGTGGAAGTTAACCATAATCTACTAAAAGTATTACTGCCCCTTTAAGAAACATGCACATTCACGCACACACATTTGATTTTAACTAACATTTCAATGAGCTGAACAGTTTAAAATTTAAACCATTGAAATCGCTCAAGAAATGTAAAAGTTAACCATAATCAACAGTATCTCACTGCCCCTTTAAGAAACATGCACATTCACGCACACACATTTGATTTTAAGTAACATTTCAATGAGCTGAACAGTTTAAAATTTAAACCATTGAAATCGCTCAAGAAATGTGGACGTCAACCATGATCAACTAAAAGTATTACTGCCCCTTTAACAAACATACACATTCACGCACCAACAGACGTCACGCAGCAACATTCCATTGATTTTGTATAGGATTACGCTCACCTCAAACAAAAGCCTCTCACGACTTAATGGTTGAAGATGCAGATTCCAAAAATGGCTCGTTAAAACGGCAAGGGTTTGGGGAACGCGAGCATGTTCTCAGTTTTTTAATCTGATGAAAAATGACCAAATGAGAGCAGGTTGAAAACTTATGATTGATCGAAAATGAAGAGGGAAAAACGGCGAAATTAACATTGAAAAGAGATCGAAATAGTCCGACTTCTCCTCGCTTAAAGTGAAAATAAAGGTACTAAATGACACCTTAGCCAAATAAAACTCAATTTGTCAGAAAGCAGACCCTTGTCACTACAAAATGTGTGAATTTGATGTCTAGTGAGCAAAGATTGTGGCCATGGTGACGAGTTGAAGTGAAACTTGAAATCAATTTTTTCCCTGTCTACACTCTGAATCTTAATTGGTCCGCTCAAGCCCATGCAATACAAACCAATGTGATAAAGGCTATTTCACTCACTGTCTTTGAACCCGCACAGGGGGGAGAGCTTTCATTCCTTAAATTTTTTTTGACACTGAGCTAAAGATGACAAAAATTCCAACAAAATGAGCTAAAATTCGTATCGGTCGGTTAACGTATGTGCGCGCAGCGTGTCTTGGAAAAAGGTGCTTGATTGGAGTTGATCTCTTTCGGTTTCCCATTCATTCCTATGGGACTTTTTTTTGGGAATAGCGTCGCCATGGTAACTGGGAATTCTTATAAAAATAATAGCGCAGCGAGTCAGATCGAGCCGCATCGTTTGATACCTCATTTGTGCCGGTGCGATCTACGGTACGGGCCGCATTTTTGCGGAAAATAATAAACCCTTTTTCCCTTTTTCTAGGATAGTAATATGTGCCTTCTGCTTCACAGCAGGCCCATAATTAGGTGGTCTTGATTTAAGTGGCACTTCTTTCCACATATTCTGAAGTGGGCTTACATCTTTTCACAATCTCAGATAAAAAACTGAAAGACAGAAGGAAGATTTAGTTTAACTGGAGTAACAGAGCAATCCCATCATCTCGATTGTTTAATGTAAGGTAGTACCAGTAATCTCAGCTGTTTCAGATCAGTCTTTTCCTAGTCTTGGTCTTATGACAATATCAATTGTGCGGATATTATCATAAGTCTTTGCGGTGATGTCACACAACCCATGACCAAAAGATAAGCTGTAACAAAACAGGAATCTTGCGAACAATCAAAAAGCGCCATTGATATAACGGGCAACATCCGCGGAAACATGACTGCTTCGAAGAACATGGGCCATCCAGAAAGAGAAGCGGATGGTAGCGCTGTGGTAACTCTCCACTCTATCAAAACACTCTTCACGGCTCCTGAGGTCCTCTGGCAGCGGTCTTTTAACTGTTCCTAGGGTGAGGGGGAGCCTCCGCACTGGGAGAAAAGGCTGGTCTTCTCCTGTGTGGATGAGCTCCTCCTGGGTGCCTTTCCTCACAGGGTTTTTCTGTGCCCTGCCATGTTGTGGTGTGTGTGTGTGTACTTGTACATACTACATTGTGAGGACCAACATACGTCTTTAACCAACAGATTGAGGACATTTTTGTGAAGTGATGACATTTTGGCCTGTCCTCACGACTCAAGAGCTCTTTTTGAGGATCAAGACTTGGTTTTAGAGTTTAGGTTTGAATTGGGTTATGGGTGAGGTTAGGGTAAGGAATGGGGGTAGGCAATCATTTTTGATGGTTGGGGTTAGGTGACAGGGCTAAGAAATGCATTGTCTTTGGATGTCCTCACAATTATATAAGTACAAGTGTGTGTGTGTGTGTGTGTGTGTGCGTGCGTGTGTGGGTTTATATTGCATCATGGGGACCATATTCTGGGTTTTTACTATCATTGTGGGGACCACGTGTCCTTGTGGGGACATTTTGGTGGTCCCCATGAGTCCAAACCTCTTTTTGAAGGTCAAAACTTGGTTTTAAAGTTTAGGTTTGAATTGGGTTATGGTTGAGGTTAGGGTAAGGAATGAGGGTAGGCAATATTTTTTTATGGTTGGGGTTAGGGGAAGGGTCTAGGAAATGCAGCATGTCAATGAGATGTCCCCACTAGACATGTAAACCCAACGTGTGTGTGTGTGCGCGCGTGTGAATGTGTGTGTTTGTGGGTATGATCATGGGGATGTTGGGACAGATGGGACGATGGATGTTTTAATTGTTCAGCACCTTGAGTTGCATTTTAATGTATGAAGGCACGACCTACAGTACTACTTGGCGCCATGTTTAAATATGCAATTATGTGTAATAATCTATGAAACCAAAAATTTTTACGTTTTGTACTAATGTACATGTTCTTTGAAAATAAGTGTAATATTATATGTAAACAAATATCTTCCCCATACTCCCATATTTTTGCTCTCGACTTAACTGCTTCAATCAGAGACTGAGGGCTTTGTGATATAGCGTGAAATTCATATCATGGTATTAACTCTTTTGGTCTTTTTACTGTAATGGTGAGTGTAAAAGTTTAAAAATCATAATGGGAGTATTTCTGATTGGAGTAATTGCGAAAAGGTAAAAAAAAATTGTTAAAAAGGGTAAAAAAAACAACAACATTCAGGTAGCTCCAAGCGGTATTAAAAAAAAAAATCTGCATGGATATTATTATCAAATGACGTTTCTTGTTCGTTACAAATTTAAAAGACTTAAAATAATTATCAAATTAAATGAAAAATAAATGAAATAAAGTTTTCAAGTTTAGAAATGTACATTTATGGATAAAACATTTTCAATAATATGCTGATGCCGTTAGCGTGCTCAGTCCAACTGTAAAAGCTAATGTATCCGTCATCTTATTTTCAGCCTCAAATACGTATTCATTGTAGTACAAAGGTTTTGTTCATAACCACTGGCTCTCCGCCTTATTAAGTAGGGTAGTTTATTTGTCACCACGGAGGAGAGGATCTGCATACACCACTATCTATCTATCTATCTATCTATCTATCTATCCATCTATCTATCTATCTATCTATCTATCTATCTATCTATCTATCTATCTATCTATCTATCTATCTATCTATCTATCTATCTATCTATCTATCTATCTATCTATCTATCTATCTATCTATCTATCTATCTATCTACCTATCTATCTAGTTTCCTGACTTATGACTGGCCAGCAGAGGGCAGCACAATAATGAGGCTTGCACAGGTCTCACTTGTCTACATGTCAAGTACAGTACTACGTTGATCTTTCCTACTACAAATCATCAGAGATGTAGTAAGTTAGTTTTACAGATAATGTTCTCTTTATATACATTAAAAAAAAAACACAAGTTATAGTGGCAATTTTCCAGCATACCATTATAAGGTCTGCAAACCATAAAAACAAGGAGAGCCTATTTAGGCCAATCCTTCCTTCACTGATTCACTGTCAGGTGTGATTGATCTTTTTCATTTTGTTGTTGTTTGTTTGAGCGTCATTTTGTCTGAGTCATGGGGAAGAAAAACAAATTCCCTGTGGTGACTCAATAGTTAAATTTGATAAACAACTTCTAAACACTGGCCCCTGTGATGCCACCGTTTCTTTATTCTGACACGTCCCATTTCAAACTTTGATGTCCAAAACAAAAAGAGGAAAATGTATCCCTGGGGTCTTTAGAATTCATGTCAGGAGCCATAAAAACAACACTTCAGCAGAGGCGCCATTCAGGAATGGTGATCTGCAATATATTCAAATGAGAAGTATTGTGTGAAGGGAGAGCCAAAGAGCCTTGTTTTATCTATGACCCCGTCTTTTTGACAGCCTCGTCAGATGCGTGTAAGATGACTCAAAAACAAAGCAGCGTAGATTCCATCACAAAATGGATTCGAGTGTGTGTGTGTGTACAGAGTATGCATTGGAAGAGACAAGAACATTTTGTCCAGCGTATCAATCTGCTGAGGAAAAGCAAAGGGAGGTTTGGTGGAAAAAGAGGAGGCGAAATACACGTCATGAGCGAGCTGTGAGAAAAGAGAGCTCCAGTTGGTCGCTCTTTAGAAAAGGCCCCCCAACTCTCCTGCTGGGTCTTACTCGGCTCTTGTCCTCCTGTTACAATGCTACCCACCCCTTCCCACATGTGCCCCCCTCAACTGCCCTCCACATGCTGGGTCTCTACGCTGCCAGGCCGTGGCCCAGACCTTAGCATATGGAGGGCTGCTCTCCAATGTGCTCCACAGCTGGGACCCTGCTGGAGAGGGCACATGGTCTTCACACCACCACATGCTGCCTGCTAGTAGCACGCTTCAAGCACAACGGACAATTTCGAAAAGGCAACTGGACTACATACCAGGGAAACTACTAGTACAGGAGCTTACAGTCTACGTGTCAAACTAATAATCACACGTTTTATACACTTTATAAACAACATTAAAAAGCTTTACAGTGTTGAGCAAGTAACTTCCTAATTGTCATTTACACTGTTGCTCATAATGTATGAATACAATATTGTTTTACCTGTTCCTAAGAAATGATTGTGAAGTTGATATCTTACACCTAATCAATTGTCATTGCAACTGGTCAAACGTTTACTGATGTAATTCAAAACAAATAAAGAGAGTGTTGTATGTCAAAACTGACAAAAGACTGATTTTGACTCCATGTACAGCTTTTTGTATGCAGCAATGGTTGTTTTTAAATTGCTTTATAAATCAAATTGAATTGAGTTATGATTAAAAAAAAATTGCATGTTCTTGTCACACCCACTAGGTGGTTTAAATAACAAACTAGGGACTGACTTGAAGGAGTCATACATGTTGGGGTAATCCCAATTATGAGGAGGTAACTAGATCTATGAAACTTAGCTAAGCTAAAGCAAAAAGTACTCTTCAATCAATCCCATATAGGCAAAAACCATACATTTGGTCACCGTTCAAATACTCCTGTACATAATCATATACTGCTCTGTCATATTCCCATGCAGGTTTGAGGACTTGGTAGCCACATTTTAAATGAAAGACTTTAAAATGCATTGTGGGTAATTTTTGTGTTGCTAAATGTGAAATATGTGAACATCCAAGTGCAAACCTGTAGCTACGGTACCACCTTTCTTTGGAAATGTTCAAATCTAAATACATGCAAATACGAAAGCTCCACGAATGCATGTGGAACTATTATCAAAGTAGGCTACAACTGTAACACCAGTGCTCAGTTTTTGGTCCATGGACCCTTCAGTACTGACTACTGAACCAATGTTGACTCACCGCAGGAATATTTTGCCATTCTGATGCTAATAGGAGATTTAACCACCTACTTAACCACGCTGGCTTTACTCTCTATACATCTCCAGTCAACCACATCCAACCGTGTAGTCAGAGAGAGAGAGAGAGTAAGACAAGAAAAGGAAAAAGGTGAGAAGTATTTTTTTTTTTAAATACCTTTTTGTGGCTCAGTTCAAAACTATACCCTAAAGTCTGGCACTTGCTAATAACAACAAGAACCCTAACCTCTACTAAGGTAGAACAAGCAAACCATGTTTGGAGTGGTACTAAAGTAAAGTCTTTACATATGCCAGAATCTGTTAATAACATTTATGCATTATTTGCTTAGGAATTAATGAACTTTTTTTCTTTTTTTTTAGCATGTAGCACGTATTGCATTGCCTTTTAGTCCATTCAAGGTGCTTGTAGGGTGCTTGGTTTACCTGTCTGGGTGGCTTGGGTAGTCAGACTTGTCTTGTTGGTGACAGGGGTCACCATTTAGCATTATGACCTTTTAATGCCAGAAAGGTGGGCTGGGAGCACGCTTGCTGCTTGGCCTGGCATGAATGGTCCAATGACAGGTGGTTATTAGTGCCATAAACCAAATGAATAGCTCGTGGCCAGAGGGAAGAGTGGAATGAAGGAGAGATAGAGCTCCTCTGTGAGAGAGGGGGTGCGATTTTGGTGCTGGGATGGCGGCGCTCTTTCAGTCGCGTCTGCAGGCCGCGCTTCAGAGCGGATGTGTTAACAGTTTCAGGCTCAATGGAGGGAGAAATCCTCACAAAGGGAGGTGTACAAATATTGTGGGAAATCCGTCCGCTCTTTAATATTTCATGAAGGCCCGCAATCTATTCATGGGACTCCATTCCTTTGGAGGGGCCTGCATTCAGGCTCACTCCGCAGGCTCAATGGGCAGCCCTTAATTGAGTGCCCGCTCATTCTTGGTCTCCCTGGTAGATTGTTCCCCCATGAATGCCCTCGCCTCTTCATCCTCCTCTTCTTCTCCCTGAGAGTGGCCCAAAGAAAAAGGGGGCATGCCTTGCTGGTGGTGCTTGTGGGAGAGTGATGAAGGAGACGGGGGTGGAGGTGGGGGTTGATGAAATATGATAATAGGGGCAATAGGGGATGCGAGTGCGTACAGAGCTTGGGGCAGGGGGCTAATCCTAAGGGCGAGGCTGCATTTCCCCTAGATGGCAGGAGCGTGTGGGCTTGTATGTCAGAGGGATTCCAAGGAGGGGGGCGGTGTGAATTTGTTTAATGACCAAGAGTTGCCCCAGGATACAAAAGCTAAAATAAATCAACCAAGAGTATTTCTTCTTTGAGCTTTTACACGTGCATGTGCAGGCTTCAGGGTGGCATCAATCTGTACATTTGTGTTTGATTTGTAAGTTTATAACATGACCCATATTATGTAAACAAGAACAGGAACATCGGGAAATGCTTCGTTAGTTATATTTCTATTCCAGTGCTGCCAAGTGTCTTTGAGCGCACCCAAGGTTCAAGGGATGACTTTACTACTGTAGGTCATTGGTGTCCAAATTTGCGGCCCGCCGTCCTTTTTTCAGCTACTACTAATAAATAGATTTATTAGCTGTAGAGCTTTTCTAGATATGAGAAGATACAAACGACTAAAATAATAATTTCTGTTCCAAACCCGGTGGGGCATAAAGATAAATGGGTTCTTCCCCTTTCTGCTCTGTGTCAAGGTCGGATTTATGAACATTAACGATCATCAAGTAACTGTTTAAAAATGGCCAGCTAACTACAGTTAGCTCTTGTTTTGGTTCTGAATGTGGAGATTGGATTTGCTGTTCAGTGTAGGGGTGGATCTAGTCTAGTGGGATACATAAGGCTGAGGACACCACAACATTTTGAAAATCATAAACTATTTGCCTTATGATCTTTAAATTGACAGTGTGTAGAAGTTGTTGACATCTAGTGGTGAACTAATGGAATGCAACAACCTAAGTTTGAAGCATATGCATTTTGAAACCTGTACACTACGGTGCCTCATAGAGACCACATGCCGCAAGTCTACCACCGTAGACCATTACTATGTTCGGAGTTTGTCTCCTATGGGTGTCCGTAGCAGAAAGATGGCGGTGAAACACGTCAGCCTGCTGTAAGGTGAAGCATGACCCGTGTAATCTAATTAGCGATTACTAAACCTATGTTTATATATTTTTTTAAAAGTGCATTGATGTGATGTGATAGAATATATTTTTCTGCATATTATTGAAATTAATAGTGAATTTCTAAAATAAAGAACATTGAAAAATGAACATTTTGTACACACTGTCGCTTTAACAGGAAGCTTAGTAGCAGTATTTCAAAATAACTAGAAAGTATAAATAATATATAATTGATTTGTGTTTGAATTCAATTAAATTTCAAAGTGGCCCTTGCATGTTTCGTTTTTCTGTATGTAGCTTTCAAATGAATGAATGAATACGTTTAGGCACCCCTGTTGTACGTGCTCAGGTGATGCTGCAGGCCTCCAGCTGGAGCTTGCACCCCTGATCCCGAGATTAAAGGTCATCCTATGCTTTCTAAGGGCCTGTAAGACCCTGGGAGCCTGACTCAGTCCCAGTGACTCGCCTTTAATGCTCCAAACTGTGTCCAACAGGCTTAATGTGCCAGCTCGGGAGAGAGCCTGCAGAGAGGAAAATCCTCTGCATCCAACACTCACAAGTGAATATACACACACAAACCGTGAATGCATGATTTATCCTGGCCCTACCACACCCGCTATCCAGCATCGGACCCCCTAGGTAGAGTGTGGAAAAGCCATGCTAAATGGATTTTGCAGAGGAAGAGATTTAAAGCTTTTCATTGGCTTCAGTTTGTTTCACTCGAGTGCATCTCAGGCCTTTGATGGATGCTCTCTGGCTCTCTCTTATTGTCTGTCATATATTAATATTACCGTACATATAAAGACTAAATAAATATGTCCTACACATTAAATTTTTTTTTTAAATTCAATTAAAAATGTTGTGACTGCTGTGTCACAGCAAACAAGCCGTCATCAGGAAGGCCTAAAAGTAAACTCGGATGTCAAAAAGAAAGGAATAAATCCAGTAATATGATTGTACTTGGTGCTTGGTAAACCCTCAAGTTCAGACGAATGTATTCTCTGATTTAATCCCTGGCGAACCACAGACTCTGGAGGAAGAAGTCCAGGAACAAACAGACTAATCCAAGCACACCCGGATATGGAGCACTCTCACCATGTTGCTCCGCTGGGCCTTTGTGTTATTTGGTATTAACACCACAAGTGTCGTCTGAGCCTCAGACTGACTCGTGATTAGAACAACTAGTGGCTGGAAGTTTTCCGTTATCTGTTCACTATTTGGTACGACGGCTATATGCATTGCTTTATATGCAGTAACTTCTACCAAGGAGTTTTTTTTATTTTATATATATATATATATATATATTGTTGTAATGCATATTGTCTTTGCTGTGGGACTCAATGAAAATGTAGTTAATAGGAGTTTTTTAATCAGAAATCTTTTAATTAAATCAAATTTTTTTGACGTATTTTGTGTGACTTTGGTTAAAGAATAGACATCCTCCATCGTGCCATTAACTAATTTTTTTTTTTTTGTAGTTCACAATTATGGGAATATAATTTTAAGCTACTTTTTAAACTGTCGAGGCTCTAACTAATACATTTTAGTTGATTATATTAGTTTAATTTTTTTTTTAAGCACTCTCAATGTCTTGAAAAAAAATACATTACTTTATTATTATTATTATTATTTATTTATTTATTTATTTATTTATTTACTCTTAAATCCAGAACAGTGTAGCCCTTTGACTATCCTTGGACAGTTATTGTCTGGAGTGCAGAAGCAGAACAAGGTGATCATTTTTATTTATTGATAATTAATTAAAAAATAACTCCCTAAGTTTCTAGTATTTTATTAATTTTCAATAAAAAGGCACCATCAAATCTCCTTTCATTGTAAAACGCTTACCCACTTTAGTCTATAAATTAATGCTGCTAAGTGGCAGCACACAAGCTTCCGTATTATTTATACTTTTACTATAGGCGGCGGTGTCACTTAGATAAACACAGCAGAGGTTCATCTCATCGGGCACACAAAAAGCCAGAGTGTGCCACTTCCAATGGCTCTGCTGAACTTTGACCCGTACAGGTCACAGAGAGCATTTGTCCCTCGGTAATTGGACAGAAGGGCCCTTTCGCTCTTCATTTAACCTTTGGGGTTCCAGATCTTTCTTCCGAGGCTACCATAAAGCCCACGGTCCTGACCGAGTGTTTTCAGGCCTGTTTTTCCACCCCCATCGCAGGCCTTTGAAAGCCAGAGAAAAGCCGAAGTGTGCTTGCCCTGTTGGACACAATGGTAGAGTTAGTGACCCCTGACCTGACGGTCCCGGGCTTTTCTTCCTGGATCAGGCGCGGCCTTTCGCCACGCTGGGTTATTGCTGCACAGCTTGGCAACGGAGCCTGGGTAAACACTTGTTAGGATTGCACTTCTTTACTTCGCTTTCGGCTCCCCCACGACTTGTTGTCTCTCACTGGCAGGCTGCTTCTAGATGTGTTTCTTGTTTGGGAGGTCCGGGAGTTGGGAGTACTTCCAGCAGCAGCTTTATCATCCATCATTTTGACGTCTCTTTGTCACTGCTCCAATGGGGAGCACAGTTGCTCAAAAAAGCCGGCTAAAGTCATCAATGTGTTGGACATGCACATGCTTTGTTTGGAAACATGAGTGTGAATTCAGGAGTTTTGGAAGATGTTGCAAACATCACAATGTGTTCCATGAGAAACTCACTATGCATCTCCGTTTCTTACTCAATATTTTTAACCACAATGCAGGAAAAGTCAGAGCCTGACAAACACCTGAAGACAATTTAGTCTTCAGTTGAACCTGACATTCGTGTTTTGGGAATGTGAGAGCCAACAAGAACATGAAAATGTGAGATGAGATTACAACTCACAAACGCTCTCAGTGACGTAGACAGTAGACATGCTAACCATTGCAACACCATGGTACCGATTATAATTCATAGAAAGTATTTTAACTAGGGCTGGGTGGTAATTCCGACATTCCTTGAAGTGGGCGTGGCAAATTAAAAATCAAATCATAATTTGTGGACTGTGATCCGATGTTGCGACACTTTCAGTTCCAGATTTAAACAATATGGGACCGCCAGTTGACTCGTCAGAGAAAGCGCAGGGAGTCCATATAGATGAAATCATACCTGTTGTCTTGACAATACTCTGAATCTTTTCTAAATCTTGATGATTTGACGTAAAGCAGACACAAATGTGCATGTTGATCGCGGGGCTTTTTTCTTCGCAGTTGTTAGTTCAAACGCCAACAGTGCAACAATTTTAAAATGCTACCTGATCATTAAAAAAAAAACACGTACTGTACATTTCAGGCAAGCGGCCATCGGTTCCTGAGTGGCTTCCATGTTGAACAGGCGATGGTCTCTATGTTAAAGCCCCGATTATAAAATGACACATGTAGGGTCCAGTTTTTGGCCAGGACAGTCCTGACTTTGAGGTTTGGGTTCCGCATTCAGACAGATTTCACCAACCTCATTGTTTTGTCCCGCTCTTACACAGGTCTCATCCTGGCGTCCCGTTTTTTTGCCATATGTATGTCAATCACACAGTTGTCATAGCGATTCATAAGATAAAACCCATTCAAATGGAATTTAACGGTTACATTTCTTCCTATTGACTTCCAAATTCACGTTTGCGTTCTCATTCGTATCCGCATCTAATCGGTAGCAAGACAGACTTACGTAGCAGGCGTAGCAGCTGACTGGAACTAGAACTTCCTGCTTTTGAATCCAAGAATCATGGGAAATGTAGTCCGACTATCCACTGAGGTTGTCAGTCGTTGGTAAGACAACACAAGCTGAGCTTTATTTGCAATGTTGCAGTGCTGTCCGGCGCGAGGTAAACGGCACAGCCAGCTTCCAATAGCTCTCGAGACGGAGAGAAAAAGTTGAATATTGGTGTGTGCACTGCATTGCTTGTGCTTGTTTAGCGCTGTTGAACAGTCAACCAAGATAGTATTTAGCATTAGAGATTGATGCACATGTTTATTTTCTGGCAAATTTTACCCCCCCCCCCCCCCCAAGAAATACATCATATTAAATTACAAATCCAACCAGAATTCGCTCGCTGACATCGACACGACAAATGAATCAAGATTTTAGAAGCGAGTCCAGCTCCTTATTTTAACATTATTATTTTAGCAGGACTTCCCCGAGTGACTTAATCTTATCATTTTCTAATTCCAGTCTGGTATGTTAAGCGTCTATTTTCACAATCCGGTTGTTGTGGCATTACTACAACCCTAAATCCAACCTAATTGGGAGTCCACTACATCTAAAATCACTTCCTTTCCTTAATCTCTCAAGTGCTGCCTTGAATCTTTGTGTATCATTGCGCTGTTGCCATGGAGACTGCGCATCCACGTGTTGCGGCCAGATGCCGAGCATGCGGCCGCGGTACGTGAAGCATCCTGTGAGGTAGCCACAAACATATGGGCGGAGAAAGGAGAACTCCTCTGGAGCTACTGGCCTCCCTCCTCGAGGACACAAGGCTTTTGTCCCGAGCCGCTCCTCCATGCCACTTAATGGTGCACAACAGCAGTGTACAGTATTGTCAACTGCCCTCTGCTTCTGTGGTGCCGTCAGGCACTCAATAGCTTGGCCCGCTCCCTCCTTGCTTCTTATTCCCAGTGGGTGTTTTAGTGTCCCCTTCTTTCATCCCTTTCTCCAGCTGCCTCCTCCTTTTGCTACTTTTGCTCACTTGCTCACTGTTCTACTGAGTGATGGTCTAATTGTCTGAGAACAATTAAGCCATCTGATTTTTCTACTTCTCTGTTGTCGTGTGTGCTTTGTTTTCAAACGGGGCCGCCAGGATACAGGAAAAGGCCTGGAGGTCATCTCAATATCGGCCTGCGCCCACAAAAGTGGTAGGGTTGAGAGGCCTGGGTCACTTTGAAATGTGTTTATGTGACAAGAATTCATTTGCAGAAATTCATTGGAATAAACGGCAACTTTAAACAAAGCTGGTGAGTCTGTAACCAGGAAACTAAAATTCTGAAATTAATTAATTAATTGAGTCAAATGTGAGAAGTTTCTGGAAATTTACCTAAATTCAGACCCAGCATGCATGTCCATCTTAGCCAAAAACAAGAGGAAAAGTGATTTATTAGGTCTGGTTAAATAATAAAAGTGCTCAAAGGCCTCCCCCTTGTCAGTGCAATAAATGTGTCGGTGCCCCTTTAGGCCTGAAGAAATATGTCCCCTCTTAATAGACAGGTGACCCAAACAGCTGGAAGACAGCTTTGCCCAAGATGGGGTGTCTGCACATTTTTACCCCCGCCGCTCCCATTGTTAGCATCATGTCACATCTGTGACCCCGTCTGCTCCCTCTGCCATTTAAGTTGTTCATCCTCTTCTCTACTCATACCTTCCGCAACATTACATCCTGTCTGGCTCCCTTCCCACAAGTGAGGCTGCCAGCTTTGCACTGTAGTGTTGCAATAAGCCGCCATCCTCCTTGTGGCTAATCCTGTTTTAATTTGACACCCTTCGCTGGACTCACATGGCTGCTTCCCACAATGAATAACAAGGAATGCCATCGAAATTGTCACACAATTACTTTGCGTGGAGATCAGGAAGTGTTTTTTTGTTTGTTTGTTTTTTGTTTTGTTTTGTTCTTTTACCCTTCTCGACTGCTTTGATACCGTTGTTTGGCAAGTTATCTCAAATATGTAACATATTTTATGCTAGTTGCTGTAATTGTAAATAAGCGTTCTATACAGTGATGCCTCAATTTACGAGTGACCATACTTCTGAGTTTTTCTTCATATACACGTTTTTTGGTGTTTTTTTTGTCTTAAGTTGCAAAGGAAAAATGTGTGCCATCAAACTTCACAACTAGGAGCAGTTTGCTACAAACTGAACAATTCTTCTAAAAAGAGGCCAATGACCCATTTCAATCTGTTATAGTGCCACTCCCAGTTGAAGTTTACAATGAAACTAAATATAAAACAAAGTGAATTACACATGGTGTATTTAACAATACCGCCTGACTTAATGCTAACTTACTGCTAAAACAATGGATGGGCTTACAAAACTAGCACCAATGTTGCAGCATTTCCAAACCTTCAAACAACTTAACTCATCTTTATTTATATAGCAACAAGGTAGCAGGGCATGTAGACAGAGCATACAATAATATTCACGTTTATACATTTTTTATCCTCAGTAAAAAAGTGACTGCAGCTTAGTTGCGGCTATCTGCTGTTTTAACCCATTAAGACTGGGAGCGCATTACCGTGTTTCTACCATTAGAGCCGGGAGCGCTCTAGCACTCTGCTACCTTTAAACCCTGGAAGGCGGACACGTCATTTTGTTTTGTTTTGATGAATTCTCTTAGCTGATGAAATATATATATATATATATATATATATATATATATATATATATATATATATATATATATATATATATATATATATATATATATATATATATATATGTCTGTGTGTATTATACAGTGCTGCCCTTGGTGGCCAAGGAGCTCACAACAGAGGGAGGCCCATTGAATTAAATCATGTTGCTCAAATTGAATAATTAATTACATTCTGTTTAATTATGTCATAATTGTATATTTTTTATAAAGTACAAAGTACAATACTTAAAATGTTATTTTTCTCTAATACTTTACTTTTTTTGGTGTCAAAAACATAATAACATAACTCATGGGGAAGTACTAATTGCCTTTTATACCGGTTGCAAAATGATGACGACGTCTTGCATTCCTGGTGAATTTTTTTTCCTAAAATTAAATCATCTGTAATGTTGAAAGACAACTTTGAAATGATATTAGAGTGTTACGGCAGCACAATTCACACAATTTAGGGTTCATACAGTAACACCATAACAGTAACACAGTAAATGCAATTCTAATCATTTTAGAGGAGGCATGCATTACTTCACTGTGGGGCCCTAACACCTGCACACAGTGAGGTTTTGTACAATAATACAATATCTGGAAGGGAATGTGTTATATGTTACTTTCCAGATAATGGTAATTTTTGTATGCCATGCAGACCGCACGACTCGCTGTGCTGAATTTAAAGGGGGATGAGGTGAGCCACTTCTATGGGATGGCAAACTAGTAGGGAACACACAAAAAAAGAAATAAAGAACACTTCAGCCATGCATACAGTTAGACTGTACTTTGCGCTGGGCACAAAAATAGGGCCCTATGTGAAGCCATGTCAATCTAATCTGATAATATTGATTCTAAAGTGCTCCATGTGATTATGTGGCACATGCTGTTATACTGTGTTTTCAGGTATTGATGGTTTCTATAATTGTGATTCAATAGTAGTGGTACTAAGAGGTGGATTAAGTCGGGTAAATCGCCAATGAAAATACACACACGCACATACACACAGTTAGCGTAGTGTGCGATACAGCCGAGAACACCCAGTTTTCCACATCCCAGCTTGTGGTTAATGATCTGCCTGTGCGGCCTGGCTGTGTGACAGCAGAGGCGAGCGCTGTGGTGTTAATGAGAGAAGAGGACGGACGAGCCTCCTCCTCTCGCACACACAGCCTTTTGTCTCTGTCGCTGCCCCCCCATCATTAGCCTAATGTGGCCCTCTCCCTCCACTAAAAAGGCCACTGCCAGTTTGCCAGTAAGTTCACAGATGCAAATGCCAGCCATGTGATAATAGAGGTAAATGAAAATTAATTGATTCTCATTCAAAGGTCTTTTCACTTGTTTGTTCTCCCTCCGTGTTTTCTTAATATGCAAACCTTGTCCCCTTAACAATACAAGCTCTCCCTGAACCTTAACTTCTCAAACACATTGCAATGTGCTGGCCATTGCTATGTAGAGAGGACGACACAAAGCAAGGGAGAATGGTGCCCCGCCGTAGCTAAGCAAGAGATGCATATCTTTGCTTTCTTTTTTTTCTTCTTTTTTTGAGAGAGCTCAGTATTGTTCATTGTTCGACATGTCATCATCATTGCTCTCTCGCTCTTTTTTTAAAATTTTATTTATTGTATTTTGTATGTGCATGTGCGTGTGTGTGTGTGTGCATGTGTGTGAGTGTGTACTCATTAGTTCCCCTAAAACCTATTAAAAATCCCATACCGTTCACCTAAACCGAATACTTCAGAATCCAGCTAGAGTCGTGAGGTTGTCAGGAGACCCGAGGAAGGATCAAAGAAAAGAAAGGAAAGTGAAATCCAGCACCGGCCAGACATTACCTACTACTACCCACCGGGTTACCAACCAGAGTCTTTCACCAACCCCAGAAACATCTAAATTCCAACAAATTAGGGAGACCTCAAGAGACCAAAGGAGAGACTGATCTTTGCTTGCTAATACTGGCCAAAGTGCAGAGGCATGGCCTGCTTGGTGGACGTTTAAGGCAATCACTGCTCGAGGTTCTTTATTTTTTGGACGCCACATTTAATAACCTGTTTCCACTTATGCGACAGGTGGAAAGCATTAGAGACCACCTATAAATGTTCTCCCTTTGCCAGACCTCACACATTAACAACACATTGATTCCACTTACATTATTCTGTTTTATATAGTTTATTGAAGGGTAAGTTCATATTAGTTGAACCATTTTTAACAAACGTGTAAGGACGGTTGAAGAAAACTGGATTCTAATGATCCAATCTGGGCAACATATTCTAGAAAAATATGCCACTCAAGGCACAACATGGGCAGCCATGCATGTTATTGCACGTGTTTACATGGCCTTTCAAAACCCGAATATTGCCAATATTCGGGTTTTAAAAGGGTTATTGCCTGCATGTAAACGCAGTTGGTGCGTCTCAGCCCAATTACCATCGTAGAGTCAATGTGTGTCTTTTTGAACTTACAGTTAAAAAGTGACAGTGATGATGTTTTTGTAGACGGTGACATGTCTCCCAAACAGTAACATTTGTCTCTATCACTTGTCACGAATCAAGTAAAAGTTAAAAAAGCGATTTATTCACTTAAGGTTTTATTTTAACTTTGTTTTAGTAAGTAAGCTTTATTTCTATAGCGCTTTTCCCAGACAGAACTCACAAAGCGCTTCACAAAAAGAGGGCAGCCTCGTACAAAGCAACATAAAATACAATGCCATATAACAAAAACATACTGTATATATAGACAAATGTGTAAAATATATGTACAGCATAAAAATGCAATAAAAATCTATTCATTCTAGAAAGCCTTATTAAAAAAAAGAAAGTTTTTGAATGTTTTTCAAAAGTCTCTACACAATCCAGGGAACACAGAGGGAGAGGGAGTTCATTCCAGAGACATGGAGCTACTGCTTTAAAAGATCTGTCCCCTCGCGTTTTATAACGTGTTCCGAGGGACCATGAGCAGGTTCTGGTTTGCAGACCTCAGGCTCCGTGCAGATGTGTTTGGCTGGATTAGGCCAGTAATATAACATGGAGCCTGTCCATGCAGAGCTCTTAAAGTCAAGACCAGGATTTTAAACAGGGAGCCAATGCAGTGACTTCAAGATCGGCGTGATATGGGCCTTCCTGTTGGTGCGAGTCAAGAGCCTCGCAGCAAAGTTTTGCACGTACTGTAGCCTGGTCAGCTCCTTCTTGTCTTTGAAAATCCAAATTTGGACCAGCACTAAAGTGAACGAAGGAACTGTTTGGGGATACACACCTCTAATTTACTGTATGTCTGAATTTGGCATTTAACTCTTTTACTGCCAAAAACGTGAAATAACGTTTAGTAAAAACCTACGATGGGACGTTAACTCTTTGACTGCCATAAACGTTATAAAACGTTTAGCATAAACCTAGGGAAGGGCGCCGAGGACGTTAAAAGACGTCCCCTATGTTTTTTTTTTTTTTTTTCAAAAACGGGTGCAGGAAAGCCTTGGGCAGCTGTGCTGAAAGAATCAGGCTGATCTGATTAGTCAAAGACTCGTTTTGGCCCCTAGAGGGCAGCGATGACTCTCTTTGCACAAGGTTGGATGGGCCGCCCACCGTGGGCGTCAGTAGAAGACGTGAGGCGGAGCTAGAGTGTTGAGGAGACAATGGCTGATCCAAGCCACAATGGCTTGACCAAGCAACCGGTTACAAGCAGCTCAGCTTGAGCATTTTTTTCAAAGACGGAAAGCATCAATCAATACTAAAAAGCGCATTGATGTCAACGATGATGATGACAACGAGCTCTACGCCAAAGTTGGAAGCTTTGGCCTGTTACTATCACGTAGTAAGCCTCACCGGCTACGCGCGGCTAGCGCGGCTAGCGCTGCTAAGGCCGGAAAACGCGCACAATAGCCGGCCGGGTACTTCTGCACAAGCGGACATTCGATCGGACGATGGAGAGTAGTCGAAAAGCATCGACCAATGCACATTGATGATGATGATGATGATGACTGCGAGTTTGACGCCAAAGTTGGAAGCCTGGACGTGTTTACGATCACGTTGTAAGCCTCACCGGCTACGCGCGGCTAGCGCTGCTAAGGCCGGAAAACGCGCACAATAGCCGGCCGGGTACTTCTGCACAAGCGGACATTCGATCGGGCGATGGAGAGTTGGCATCGACCAATGCAGATTGATGATGATGATGATGATGACTGCGAGTTTGACGCCAAAGTTGGAAGCCTGGACGTGTTTACGATCACGTTGTAAGCCTCACCGGCTACGCGCGGCTAGCGCGGCTAGCGCTGCTAAGGCCGGAAAACGCGGAGCTGCACAAGCGGACATTCGATCGGACAATGAAGAGTACCCCGAGTCCAATGCATATTCATCGGAGGAGCGGGTACAGTCTGATCACGGAGAAGACACTGTTTCTGGACTACGATGCCACCATGAATGGAGTGGATAAAATGGATCATGCAAATGCTGTTGCGTCTTCTTGCACGCAGGAGAGTGTTACACAAAGAAAAACTGTCGTTGAAACATCCACATATTTGTAAATAGCACCACAGTTGCACACATTTGTAAATAGTTTGCCAAATTGTTGTCAAATTGTTACACTGTTGAATGTAAATAAACGTATTTTGCTATCAAAAAACACTTTTTCATTCTTGGTGGTAGTGTTTTATAGAAGTAAAGCACTATTTAGGTGTTTGTGGCATCATTCATGGACAAAAAGAAGTGTCAAATTCACTAGAATGCATGAAATAATATCGTTTCACTAAAAGCTTGATTTCTCCGTATTTTGGTCCAACACAGGCGAAATTGGGTCAAACTAACCATTTTCTATTGTTGATTACTAAAGAACGGAATAAGGTAGAAACAAACTCTTTTTTTCTGATGAAAGATGAAAGTCCAATCTTTCATTTGGTAGTACGTGTGTTTCCATAGTCCAAACAGAACATTTTCTGTGGACCTTGAAAATCAGTCAAAATGCTTAAATCGGCTGGCACTGGCGGCATCCCTTTTCTGAAAACGTCTGGCAGTCAAAGAGTTAAAAGACGTTCACTATGTTTTTTTTGTTTTTTTTTTAAACGGGTGGAGGAAAGCCTTGGGCAGCTGTGCTGAAAGTATCAAGCAGATCTAGTTAGTATAATGACTCGTTTTGGCCCCTAGATGGCAGCGATGACTCTCTTTGGACAAGATTGGGTGGGCGTCAGTAGAAGACGTGAGGCGGAGCTAGAGTGTTGAGGGGACAATGGCTGATGAAGAAACAATGGCGACCGGTTGCAAGCAGCTCACGCTTGAGCATTTTTTTCAAACACGAAAAGCATCGATCAATACTAAAAAGCACATTGATGTCGACGATGATGATGATGGTGACTCCCGAGGTTGACGCCGTAGTTGGAAGCGTTGACGCGCGGCTATGATCATGTCATAAAGCCTCACCGGCTAGCGATGCTAACGCCGGAAAACACGGAGCACAACGGAGCACAGGCGGACGTTCAATCGGACGATGAAGAGTAGTCGAAAAGCATCGACCAATGCACATTGATGATAACGATGATGACTCCCGAGGTTGACGCCGAAGTTGGAAGCGTTGACGCGCGGCTATGATCACGTCATAAAGCCTCACCGGCTAGCGATGCTAACGGCGGAAAACGCGGAACACAACCGAGCACACAGGCGGACGTTCAATCGGACGATGAAGAGTACCCCAAGTCCAATGCATATTCATCGGAGGAGCGGGTACAGTCTGATCACGGAGAAGACACTGGTTCTGGACTACGATGCCACCATGAATGGAGTGGATAAGATGGATCAGAACATCTACCACCCGGTATAGGAACTGAAGGACATGAGGAAGCCAGACGTAACACCACCGTAACGTAACCGTAGCATGATCCTTAGTAGACTTGATGGCAACATGGCCAAACACACACTGCAGTATATACTTGCTATTCCCCGGAAAAAACGGCCGGCAAGAAAGTGCACGCGAAGGGGCAATCGCAGTGAAACTAATCTGTTGTGCAAATCCTGTTGCGTCTCCTTGCACGCAGGGGACTGTTACACAAAAAGAAAAACTGTAGTTGAAACATCCACATAATTGTAAATAGTACCACAGTTGCACACATTTGTAAATAGTTTGTCAAATTGTTGTGTCAAATTGTTACACTGCTATCAAAAAACACTTTTTCATTGTTGTTGGTAGTGTTTTACAGAAGTAAAGCACTGTTTAGATGTTTGTGGCATCATTCATGGAAAAAAAAGGTGTCAAATTCACTAGAGTGCATGAAATAATATTGTTTCACAAAAAGCTTGATTTCTCCGTATTTTGGTCCAAAACAAGAGCATTTGAGTGAAACTAACCATTTTCTATTGTTGATTACTGAAGAACGGAATAAGGTAGAAACTAACTTTTTTTTTCTGATGAAAGATGAGAGTTCAATCTTTCATTTGGTAGTATGCGTGTTTCCATAGTCCAAACACAAGCTTTATTCAGCATACATTAATTTTTTTTTTCTTGCTCTACAAAATTCCAGTTAAGCTGTTCCATAGCATTTTACAACATAAGCTTATGATAATCAATCTTAAATACAGGAGAGAAAAAAAGGTCATCTCTGAGTGGTAAAAGACCAGTTTCCTTTTTTTAATCAGGCCATAATAATAATGATGTCACATGTTGACGATTCTCCGCCGCTGCCTGTTTGTTTACCAATCAATTGATCACCCTCTACCTTTTGTCCTTAACCAAGCCTCCTCGTGCACCATTTTCCTTCTCGCCTTCCTCCTGCGGGCGTGGAAGCAAGGATTGCTGGTGAAACATTAACCAGTAGGAGGTGAGGCGACAGCGTTGAAAAGGGCCGCAGGGATGATGCTGTTGTTGTCTACCAATAGGACGATTGTTCTTGGGCCTCTAAAATGTTACTGAGGGTCAGCTGAGGGGTCACATTGGCTTTTCAGCCAGTTTTGATGAGACAGACGCTCATTATGCTGATATACAAGCACATGTTAGGCAACTACAGAAGACTTTATGGCTACAGGCCTACAAATAATTGGAAGTAGTGTGATGACCCACTTTGAATACTAAACTGAAAACTGAACTCCCAGAATGTCTCATTCGCATAAAAGTAATGCGTTAACTAATGAATTAATCACAAAAACATTATCGCATTAATCACACGATTAATTTTGAGCACAGATGATCCTTTAGCTCAATGGCCGGCGTCCTGCAGGTTTTGGAGGTTTCCCTGCTGCAACGCTCGTTACCAAGCTTATGCAGAGCTTCCTGATGAGCTGATCATATATCAGCTGTATTGGAGAAGGGAAACATCCAAAACCTGCAAGACTCCGGCCCTCGAGGACCGAGTGTGCCCACCCCTTCTTTAGCTTGACAGCGGATGGTTACATTAAAGGTAACACAAGTTGTGTTTGAACAATAAGCATAACTACATGCACAAAGTAAAGCATTTAATAAATGTTTGCGTATGACATTCAAAATATTTCTTCATGTCAAACTATTGTTTTTTTTTTCATTTTAAATTATGCAAGTAATTAACTGATTAGAAAAAGACGAGGATGAGCGGGTGCAGTGGATACACAATTTTGAAGACGTCCTCATAACATTAAATGTAAAAAAAATTAACACATAACAGGTGCTCTTTAAAAAAGTTTTTTTAATGAAGCGATTAATTGCGATTAATCAAAAATTCCAAGACGTGATTAATCTGATTAAAGACTTTAATCGTTTGACAGCTCTACATAAAAGTGAATCACATTCCCACTTTTAGCCAAACCTGGCTAGCTCTACATCCTTCCAAAGACCATACCGTGAGAGCCGAGCACCAATCAAAGTAACTTGCACAAATGTGCAAAAATAACTGCCTTCTAATGCTCTCTACGCTCACACATACAAAACGCGACACGTTGCGGAATCCCAAACCAATCAAAGCCAATAAAACCAACAAAGCTGGGCGTGTTTATGAAAGAAAAAGAAGAGATGGCCCTTCAATAGAAACTAGTGAAAGGACAGCCATTTGCTAAGCTATCATTCATTGCGCTATGGCTCCCATGCCTGTACAAGCTTGCTCCCAGCTCCACACACTTGTTGTCACTTTGACACGCTGGCAGAGTGAAGCCTCTGTAGTCTCGGAATCAATTGAGAGCCTGACAACACCACACTGAACCAGTGTGCCATTTGTTAGGGACCACCACCCCCAACCCGCCCCACATGGAAACCCCCTTCCTTCTCTTCCCATCTGTCAGGAGGCCTCCGAGGCACTTTTTGTGTCCTTGGTGGACGTGTGAATGTAAGTGGGTGGGAAAGCGGAGGTTAATCAAGATTTGGATGCGGCGGAAGAAGGTGGGAGGAGGGTGCGCATATGAGAAATTGAATGTGTGTAAGTCATTATGTTGATTTCCTTTTTCTCTCTCTCCACAAGACATTGAAAGAATACTTTCTTTAATGCTCCTTTCTTTTCAGCCGGACAATCTTCTACCTCCTGTGCTGCCCATTTTTGTGCCCAGAGGGGCGGATATCTGGGAATCGGGTCAATTAAAGATGATGGCGTGCTGATAAGGGTCAAGGGAGTAAAGGTGCTGTTATTTTAGAACTCTGCTTTCACTGTATACATCTATGGTCATCCCAGTATGTCCAAACAAACTTCATAGCCTCCCATAACCCCAGCATATAGCTACACTAATTAATTAATTAACTAATCAACGCAACTAACTAATTAATGAAAAAATAATAATCATTTGGTGTAACCTGAAAGATTTACCTTCAAGTAATTGTATTTATTTTAAGTAAAGCAAACCAATTATTTTGGTTGTCCTAATTTAAAATATTTCGATTGGATTCATTACATAATCCTTTCAGTTTAACCTGAACATTTTTCCTTCATGTAAACCGCAGATAACAAACTCAAGGCCCACTCTGGTGGCCCACAAAAGCAAATCATGTGTGTCGATTTCATGTTTCTTTTAAATTGTCATTGAGATATAAGCTATTGCAAGCAATTTTTGTTACCGATCCCCCCTTTTAAATAAATTAAAGAATAATCAAACAAACATTTTTTTTACTGGCTTCTGATTTTAAAACTAGTTATCCATCAATTTGTTGTGTATACAGTATGTGATAATATAAGACGATCATGATCATGTATGCCGGTTCACAGCAATAATTGCCACCAGAGGAACATCATAACAACCATGTGGCCCACTATAAAAATGAGTTTGACGGCCCTGACGTATACTATTTTCACTGGAAGTTTTAAAGCTGCGCATGCACAAATTATAAATCCTTTGGTCAGAATGAAACATTTAAATTTGGTGCTCCACTGTCAATTTACAGTACATTTAACCATAAATATAAATTAAAAAGTTTACTTGAAATGAACAAACTACTATTTTTAAACAATTTGAATTTAAAAAAAATTTAACAAATGAAATTTGTTGTATGCTTTTTTTGTCAGTGCACCATGACCTTGAAAGCCCCTCACAACCTACAAAAGCAACGCTCTACTTGGCTGACACCCTCCAGACTAGGACCATTTTAATAGTAGGTTTATTGTTGCTCTGGTGTGCACACTGCATGTTTGACAGCAAAACAAAAAACATAAATGTCATTCATACATCGTGAAATTTAATGACTTTTCCCAAAGTGGCCAAAAATGCACACCAGCATCAGATTATGAACCATATCAGGATTATTTTCAATGTATTTGTTTAAACCAAGTATCAATAGACAACCATTGAGTCTTTATTTGAGTCAATAGCAGTAGAGTAGTGTTTTCATGATTGAACCACAATCTGCTGCGATGCTCCATCAGCAACTTTTTGCATCCCTCATGCACGCACACCTGCAAAGAATTAAACCCACAGTGCTCACTTGGACATGTCTGCGCTATTGAAGATTCACAAAACACAGAACAACTGTTTGTTCTTCTCCTCTCAGGCTAAGCTCACGAGTCGCTGGCCCTAAAAACAAACTGTTTCCTGCTGACCGCAGCCTTAGATCGGGGTTCATGTTGGTTCTAGTTCACAATGGGACACGTGGTGACCTTTGAGCCATGGTACTGACCCCACTCTCTTCCAGGGGTTAGGTGGAGAAACAGATGTGGCTCGAATACCAGCATGAACAACAGAATGAGGCCCGCTTGTCAAATAACTCGGTTTTCTCCTTCATGTGGGTGAAAGTGAACCTCAAAGTGGAAGAAGGTGGGTCTAATTGGGATATTGCATTCTGCTTGTGTCACTAATTGGTGCATGTTATTTCACTCTTTTGTACACAGCCAAACAGAATACAAAGCTGGATTTTTCTTGTGGTGAATACATTGTTCAGTACTCAGTTCTGAAGTGTGCAACTGGCAAGGTCCGTGTTACACCAGTAGGTGGCACTCTAGGCCTGAAGGCTGTTCTTGTCTCTGCAGTCTGGGAATGGACCTGTCACTCATGTAATGAATTGTGGGACATTAAGTTCCACCAAAAACTGTGCATTTCCTTTTTTTTCTTCTTTTTTTCTTTTTATTGAGATAAGTAGGTCAAAGTATTAATTGATCTCATTCGTCTCTTGTTACCTGTTATTATTTTTCGAGCACATAGTTAAGCAATGGTTCTCAAACTTTTTACAAGTCGTAGCAAAAAAATAAAATAAAATAATAAAATAAAATAAAAGCATTAAAGCATTAAAATGCAGCAACATAGTCGGATAAGTGTTCATCAAAAACAAAACAGAGGTGTTTTGCCTATAAAGTATATTTAACATTATTAAAGGCCTAAGGCACAGTTGAACATTAATACAGCCCTTAGACATACTGTATAGATAAATCTTAAATGCTGATTTAAAAAAACGTATGGCACGTAAAATAACCAAGACTTTTTTTTTAAAGATAGATAAACACAACTATCCGGAGGGGGGGTAAATACTGTTAGAAAAATCTGGTAGTAAAACAAATATTCAAGAAATTTACATTGCTGTTGCGTACATGGTAATAATGTAGTGTAATGTACAACATTGTTAATATCCATAACCCCATACTAGTGCCATAAATGTGTATTCAATGTTAAGATACGACCACAAAGCAGTGGCATTGATCGACTTACATTAACCTTCATTCATTGCTCTTATAAGTGTAGCATCTCAAAAAACCTCAGGAACTAATACTCTCTTGGAGCGCAAGCATTTCAATTAACCCTCCGTGTTAGGTTTAATTTAACTGGCTATCAGGCTCAGTATTGGCAGAAGACATGTTATTATTTTATTTGCCTGTTTGTGACCTCAATGTGATGCTAAGGCGAAGGGTCAAGGGTCATTACGTTAGTTCTACACCACGTATCCATTCAGAGGTGTTTAATTTTTTTAGCACAATTTAATGTGACTGCAAGTGTTGCACTGGTCATTTATTTGAACAAAGCTAAGCTACACTTTTATTTGGCGTGCGCACGCCATGGCACACGTGTGTGAACTTCTTTGTTGTTTCTTCAAAGTGTGAATTTGTGATACCGGTTGCCTGGGTTATGGCCGCAAATGTTTAGCATGCCGTTGAAATGCCATTCTGCACTTCCAGTGGCTCCCGTCTAATGAGTCCTGGTCCTGCTCATAATTAAAAGCATCATGAGACTGGAAAGCCAGTCGAGGGACAATAGCTGGGAAAGGTAATAACAGGCCATTTAAATCACCCGAAATGGGACACATGCTTGGACGTAGGGGAGACTTTTTCTTTACTGCCTGAAAATATAAGAGCCCGGAGCGGAATCTCTCTCCCAGCATGCCGCTGGAGCTATAAGGCCCATGAGCATCCTCAGCGTGAACCCTCTCAATTTTTTTCTCCAAGGCCAGAAGAGTCATAAATGTCTTGTTCCTATTGTGTGGGAACTCATCTTGGACATTGTCCAAGTAGCTCTGCCCACCAGTAGCCAATAAGTGGAACATGATCTCCTATCGAGCAGCAGTCTAGCATTCCTGACATTTCCAGTCGGCTGTCTGCCATAAGGTCGCAAGAGACAGCGTCACGCACCAAGACACCTTGTTGTGGTCCCTTTCCCTGGCGAGCGTGTCTCCACACTGGAATGCTTTTGTCTTGAGAGGAGGAGCAAACAACATCTGACTAACTGAGATGACTAGAGACATTTGAGATGTTCTCTTTCAGCAGTTTGAAAAGCTGCTGTGAGTATTTTACTGCTGATCTTAAGGTGGAACAACAGACCATATAGCAGTGATGACTGTGTCCCAGAAACTCGGAATACATTTTGGGGAAAAATTGTAATGCAATTTCTGATTAACAACAATCACAAAGTGCAATTAATTCGGCAACTCACATCCATGAGTTGTTGACCCGTTGTCCACAGCTTTTGCTGCAAGTTTGGTTAACAACAGCAAAGTCACAGATGGAACAGCCAATGGATAATGGATGGGCTTTTGCCAAAAACACATGTACAAATAAATATTTGGTAAAAGTCACTCATAAGCAATCCAGAAGTAGAGTAATGCATTGCAGTTCCCATAGAATATACATTGAAATTACTATCAACTGACATGTCCAAATTGATAAAAGTGCCTTTTTCGAGAAATAATTCCGCTTTTAATAATCAGCATCGCTGGGGTTGCTTCCTGTCTCTACTGTGCAAGTCTAAATTGAATGAGTGCATGCAGCAGCCTTCACTGCGCCGGATCCTGCCATGAATTCGACAAGATAAATGAAGTGAGAGCCTGGAGGACAAGTGATGAGCCTAATGTTCGCTCCGCAGAAGGGATCTGTCTGATTAATACTCGCGTGGGAGTCCTTTTTTCAGTTAAAACACCAAATAATTCCCAAGAAATGCAACTAATTGTGTATGGGTGTTTCTGTGTTATCTGTGTGCGTTATTCCCTTTCCCAGTTGTATCATTTTCCAGTTTCTTAGCTAGAATAAAATTACTTCCGTACTATATGTTTAGGGTCTACTGATGACTAAAATGAACAGGGAGAGTAGCCTTTTCATCGAATCTGGCGCACTTCAACGTGAATTCGGCAAGAGTTGTATTCCCTCATCTCCAGGCAGCTTCAGGAAATGTTCCTTCAGTTTTGCAACATAGCCAGTTGCTCTGGACTAGAATTGTTCAACTTGGCATTGCAAATCATGATGTTGAATCCTATCATTTAACTCAACTATAGCTCTATTCATAGAGCACGCTGTTTTCCTACGAGAGAAGCAACAGATACAATGAAAACGACAGAGGCCCCAGAATTGAACCTTGTGGAACACCACATGTTCATTATACAGGTGAAATAATTTTACACATTTTCGTTAGATCACTCTGTTTGACATATTAAGTGACTAAGAAGTACTTAATAAGTTGAATGAATCTGCATTCTTTATCTTTGTAAAGACAGAGATTGAATAAAAATGCCCAAATGTACCTAATATGATCATAGAGTTGGAGTAGGCTACTTATCTTAAACACATTAGTTCTTGCTGATGAAGCATATTTTCTGACTGTTCCCCTCACGTGCTCGTTGCTGCAATTCAACCCATTGAGGTCTCCCTCACTGACTCTCTATTCTCTGAGATGAGGAGAAAGTTGATGGAAGAATTTAACTCTTACTTGTGGTCATAAAATAAAGTGTAAAAAGGATAACGGCATGTATTGTGGCTTGTGAGACCCCAGGGTCTGGTGTTTTACCGCTCTGGGTTTAAAGTCTCGTTACTGGCAGATTATTAGACTTAATCTAGTAAAGAAGCGTAGCGTTGCAATCACCCTGAAGGCTCCTGTGAGACTCGTGGAACAGTAGGGGGATTCATCTGAGGCGGCCATATGCTGCCTCCCGCTCTTCAGGGGGTTGGGGGTGACTCAAGTGAAGTCCATTCAAATATCACCTGAGGCACTTTGCTGGCAGGTAGCGCCTGCGCTAGCAATTTCATGCAATGCAAAATGGCTGGGATGTTGGTGATGGAGCAGCGGGTCACCCACGGTGTGCACACAGATCAGGGGGGTGAGGGTTGAGCTTTGCCTCAGGGCAGGTGGAGGCGGGTTAGCTGTGGCACAGTGAGGTGCGGTGGAAGATCCTTTTTGAACTGTGGGATGCAAGTGGAATGTGCTGAGTCAGCAGGTCACTTTTACACCCTGCTTAAAGGATGAGCCTGGAGAGTCAAGCTAATGCTAATTGTGCTTGATGTGATGTGCGGCTGTGACGGAGGTTTACCAGTCATCATGACCTGTCCATTGTCCTCATTCAACACAACCAAACTCTCAAGATGTTTTCAATTCATGAACATATCAAATGATACATGGACGGCAATGGCTTGTTAGGCTTTTGTTTTGAAGTTGGACTTTGCTGCACATTCGCAGCGTTTCCTTGATGTATAGTACAAACAATCGTGACTCTTCAAGTGCCCAATTCACGCACACATGTGCTTCTGTGCGGCGAATGAAAGGTGTCGCTTTGATTGGCCATAATTTAAGTACGTTGTGACCACTCCTACAGCACCACAGTCCCCCTCTTTTAAATCCGACTGCCTATGCTCGTCTGCAAAATTACCAACATCAGGTCTAACCCACCTCTGTGCAGTTACACCATACGCCGCCTGGAATGTATGCCGGTAATGAAGAGAGAGCCGTCATACTCAAACAGAACTTTATCTACTCTGGTCACAGCCTACTGTATATGGAACTCTAGTTTGCTACAGTTTCAGCATACCTCAAACCCCTGTTTGCCCCCAGCCTACCTCCAGGTGGGCGTTACTAATGAGCTCCGATCGCTGCGCCGGCGTGGGCCTCTTCTTCCCAGGATTGGAGGGGGCCTCAGAGAGGGTGTCGGGGGTCTAAGGCTGGGTCAGTACCAGGCAGGGGGCGGTGGATGGGACAAGAGCAGGAAGGGTAGTTGGGACACTTGCACTTTTCAGGCCTTATTAATGGTGAGTTGGTGTACGAGTGTGGGAACAGCGAGTGTGATTCAAAAAGGTTGCCACATGGCACATTATAAGACACACGTCTGTTTTCTGTCCTTTCAGTTGTCTTGAGCTGAAGTAACCTTGTTAGAAAGGTTCCAAATATTAATAGTCATCATTATTATATTTGTCTATTTTCCATATCCACGTTAAGAATAGAGTGACGTCATTATATTTACTTCTGTGATGCGCGCATTGCATTCTGGGTCTATTACTAGTTGCGCAGCGTTTATTGTGCAGTTGGACGCCGCCACGACAGAATGTGTTGCGAGCTGTGGTAATTGTGTGCGTCTTTGACCAAAAGTGAGTACACTAAGTAGTGTTTTAGTTTACTTTGTATCGTGTTTATTTGTCGCACTACCGTGTGTCTTGTGAGCCTTATTAAGCTCCGACGCCGATTTGATGACAGCTCGTTGAGTACCTCTTTGAAGTTCGCTACGTAACTAATTAAGTGTCTTAAACACCATTTAATTACATGAATGTGTTCTCTTTCTGTGTGTTAGACATTAGTAGAGAAGTGCACTAACGTTTTGTGTGCTTATTTTGCACGTAATGTCTGCCGTCAGTTTGGGACATTATGCTCTCAATGCGCGGCACCATTACGCGACGAACACGGCCGTAGTCGGCCGCAATAATGTTTAGTGATTCGTTACGTGCATCATACTTTTGAGTAATTAGCTCATGTTTAGTATGTTGTACAACTTTTGTGTGTGTTTAGAGTCGTTGTGGATATACAGACATTCAAAACGGATAATGATCTTGTCTGTATGGCACAAAAAAATAATAATAATAAAATGACTGAATCAAATGAATGATTGTTACTGAGTCACATCATACCAAAGATGAAATGTTTTAAGCTTTTGGTGCCTTTTAAAGCTTGCTAGCGCTCACTCTTTGCATATGTTGGGTCTCCTGTGGTGCTGGTCACTCTGGCCTGCATCACGGGTTCAAGGCAACACCATTTGGGCTTTTTGTCACCAGTGAGTGAGGTCATCTCTCTTCTCCTCTGGCCAAAGAATGTTCATGGTCTCCACTTCTTATGATTTTGTTTAGTCCCCGCAAACAAAAGTGCAAAGCTTTGAATTATTCAGGAAAATGAATAAAGGATTAATTTGCATTGATTTTTCAGTGCAACAACGAAAAGTTTCTTTTTTTACGCCCCCCCCCCCCCCCAAAAAAAAAAAGAAGAAGGCAAAGTATTTCATTCACACACACACACAAATAAAAAACTGGACAAAGCCATCAATTGAACCGTTTAATATGGCCATCATGGTGGAAAAGCATTAACTTTGTCCTTTTTGTTATTTGAATTATTAGAGGATTTTCCCCTTAGAGTTAGGGTCAATGCTACTTTTGTGAATATTTTTTGCCCTTGTGGCAAAACTAACTTTGGCTGGAATGGATTGAACAAAGGTGATTTTTCTGTATGTGTTTCCTCAGATCATGTTGGACATTTAACAATGGATGGTCTTTTGACAAAAAAAAAAGTATTTGATTGACAAATTGGAAAAATATATAATGGTATCATTTTCAGGGTTTTTCCTGGCTGAAAATGAGGCAGAGGTGGTATCATCCTGACTATGATGGGTGACTACCAATACCTATACCAGTCTTATTTTAAGGTGTCAGTACTCACGGCAGTGACTGGCACCATTATTGGCCTCCCTCCTGCGGCCGTTTAACGATCAGACAAGAAATTAAAAATTATATGACTACAAAGTTGCCATTAACTTCATGCAGTTTTAATGAAAAACATATATTGGGGTATATAGGCCTTTCTTTAAACTCATTTGTCATTTATGGGTGGGGAATTTGATTTACTAGTGGTATCGGTATTTGGTATCAGTAGCTGTAACTAATCAAAAGTTGCGTATCGGTCGGGTAAAAAGTGGTATCGAACATCCCTAATCCTGACCCTGCGCCATGATGTGCATGTATTGTGTAAATTCAACTGACTGGCTTTCATTTTTTACAGGCAACATATAATAATTCCATGTTTCAATAATAAGAATAATAGTTCCAATAAGAATTTGACTTTTATCATATTCAAGCATTCTTTCATTATCAGTCACTCAGGCTGGAGGTGGTAAGCAAACAAGGTGCAGTTGGCTGCCTCTGAATTTTGTGCACAGGAAACCCCCAGATTTTGATGTTGTAGACTCATGTAGAGACGTTACCTATTACATAGAAGCACTAAGAAAAATACAATAAGGTAAACTGCTCACTCATTTAGGCATCCCGACAGACAAATAAAGGAGATGCTCATGGAGATGTTTGCTGAGCAATTCTGTTATTGAGTGATTATTACCTTTTTCGTCTAAGTTTCACTTGACACTTTCCTAAAAGGGAGTGACGTCTGCTTGTGTATCCTCACCACCTTATCGAAGTCTCACAGGAGTTTCCAACTTCAGAACTGATGATGGTTTGAACTTCAAGTTTAGTTTGAGTTTGGGTTCAACTCCAAATTTTGAATTTTAAGTTCCACTCTAATTCTTTCTTGAGTAATTTGTCTGATCATTGGATTTGGATTTGCCTTTCATGTAAATACAAAATGAATGCACATTATCTATCACATGATATGCTAACATACTGATCACCACGAAACCATTAATTGTCAAACCGGCAATTGCTTTCTTTCCAGCACTCCACGACCCTTGTGAGGAATAAGCGGTTCAGGAAATGGATGGATGTTTGTTTGTATTTTCGGACACAAATAATGTATCGTAGACATAAAAAGTCCAAACAGGTTTTGTCATAAAATTTTTTTAATAAAAAATCAGACTGAGGTAAATCATTGCTCATGCTTAAATTATGCTTTGGGCCTGATTTTCTTCAGCTGCAACTTTTAGGCCATAGTCAAAGTGGAAGCAAATGCGATCCATTCCAAATTGCAGTCAGCATTTGCACAAAATCTACACCCCCCCCCCCCCCCCCCACACACACACACACACACACACACCCACACACACACACAAATCGGGTTTAATCAGAGGGACTTAAATGGTGGCAGGTGTGTGCTGACTCCCATTTAGGATACATATAAAATGTGATTGGTTAATTCTGAACTCAGCCACATAGCCAGTTGTAAGAGGGTGTGAGCACAACTGGATTTTTAGATGAAAACAATAAACTCATAAATCAATTGAGTTGTCCAATTTATAGGTCGCAAAGGTGGAAAAAGTTATGAAATTATTTCTCCTGATCATTTTTTAAAATATATCACAAAGACCAGACACTTCAACAGGGGTGTGTAGACTTTTTTTTACATCCACATAAGGATACATTATTCTACATATTTTGCATACTAAACATGAAAGCATGCAAACAAATTCATATATCATGTTGGTCTCAAGACAATTTCTTTTTTTAGTCCTCCGCATTTGATCCTTTGTCTCGTCGGTGCCCACCCTCTGTTTTAAATCCAGGCCTTGTAAGCAAAGGGCTGAGTGTGGGGTGGGGCGATGGGGTTGCTCGTCCCATGGAGTGCAACCTTGTTCCAAAGTGGCCAAGAGGGCCATATCTGTCACAGTGCATTGCGCTGTGAAGCCTTAAAGCGAGGTGGTGTGCCCAAGCTGCAAGTGTGGAGCTCAAAGGGCTGCTGAAATGCTGTAATGTAATTATGTGGACAGTCTCTCATGTCCATTAGCTTCAATTGGTCCTGCAGCCCCCATTCAGCCAGTGGGGCTGCCGTGTCTTTTCACAGGGGGGGCTCTGAAGTCATCTGAAAAGGCCTCTGTACTCATTGTGTTCATTGTCTCTGTAAGCCTGTTATTAGAGGGGGCATCAAATTACAGCACACTAGTGATGAGAAACTCGGCAGACCTTACAGTAACAGGTGGAGGGACGATGGGTATGTGGGGAGTGTGGAATTCTTCACCGGACATCTGTGCATATGAATTTGATTATTTTTAAGAGGAAGTCATTATTTTCACCAAACCTCACGTCTCGTTCCAATGGATAAAAATGAAATTAATGGTTTTAGAGTTTCTTTTTTCTCTCTCTGTATTGGATTACACAGACCTGTTATACAGTATAAGACTTGTGATTTCCCCCCCCCCCTGTATACCTACATGACAAGGTTTTGTAGCTTGTTCTGTATTAATTAGAAATAATTGTGGTGACATGAGTAACAAAAACACACATTTACTTTTATTGTAATTTTAAATTTGTAGAATTTTTTTTGGGGGGGGGGATAAAATGGTAATCTGCTACTAACTCACATTATTATTATTATTATTATTAATAATAATAATAATAAACCAATATTTATGAGTGGTCTCCAGAAGTAGAAAATAACAAATGATCAAAATGTATGTAAAAACATACATTTTAGTACGGTCTGAGTATAATTAAAGGTGAAGTCTGCAATGTCCAATTAAGCTGCGAACAAGATTTGAATGTAGGCTCACTTCACTAACCCCCACCCCACCCTTGCGCCCCACTCCCCTCAACTTACACGTGTACAACGTGCGCTGTGCATAAGCCAACGTGAGCCAAGGCTTACGCATGTTGGAAAGTTGCCAAACATGAAATGTTACCGGTTTGATGTTGTATTATTTGGAATGTACATTTAATTAAAAATAGAAGAGAGCTGGTCAACTTAACTGACGATACGGTGAAAACGAGGATTGTTTTTTATTTTAAAAATATATATATTCTACCATCAGGCCATACAGACAGTTTTAACATATATGACAAAAAGTTTTTTTTTAGACTGCGTTGCCTACCTTTAATTAAATCAACACACAGTGTGCACACCGACTGAACAAAATCAATCCATCTGACTATTTTCATCATATACTGTGCATGTATAAAGTATACCTACTGGTAAATAAAAAAAAATAATAATAATCTATAGATAAAAGTAACTAACTAAATAAATAAATATGTTGAAATAACATTACAATTAGGATCTGAGCCCAACGATTCTTCTGGTCAATGGGTAGATAGTGTAAGATTAGGTAGGTACAAAAGCAAAGTCTCTTTGTCACCTAAATTTAAATATCAAGTCGAATAGTTGTTTAATGTTTAAATCCACATGCAAATGAATATCCTAACAGCAATTAAAAACAACTTAACAAGTTGCCTTGGCTCCCAAACAAGTGTGGTTACAACGATGCAGATTGCATTAGCCTTGTACTTTACTAAACAAATCGCTGACGTCTATCAGAGAATCGAGTTAAGGGTTCCACCAATTTGCGGAATTTGATTTTGCGAGTTTCAGCGCTTTGTGTTTACCTAATCTCTGGCATTCACACAGACAACCAGTGGAAATGTCCAAATGCGTCACTGCACAACTTTAAAGGCTTTTCCCATGTATTGCAGCCTAGTGACCCATTCCAAATAACCTATATCATTGGGGATCTGTGCTTTATAAAGAAGTCCATTGGGGCCCGTGTTGAAAGGTTTTTTTTGGAGGGGGTGCAGGCTTGGATAAAAAGTGCAAAGAGAAGGATAAAGGAAAAGTATAGGAGATGTCAGGACGCCTTTGGAAGGAAAACAAACTGCAGAGAGCACTGAGAGTTGACTTAATCTGATTAGGGTAACCTCATCAACAGCCTACTTAAAAGGGAGAAGAAAGACTTGAATTGGGGCGAGAAGCAAGAGAAAAGGCTCTCTCTCGGTCTGCAGAAAGCCAAAGGGGCTGTGTGAATACATCACATTGTACTGAGCATGCTGGTCTGCAGATGGCAAAATGACAACAAGCCGTTTGAAAAGTGAGGCAAATATAATTGATCACAGGATTATTTTTTTTCACCTTCATCTTCATCAGATATGAAAACAGCTGAGAGTGTAATAAGATTAAGGAAAGTATAAAAAAAAAAAAAACACCTGTGTGGGAAAATAGTAAAAAAATTTGCATTTGTGGTGCCTCACAAACATATTCCCAAACTTTGGCTTCACATCAAACAAGAGAAAACTGCTGTTTTAACACCAGTGTCAGCTCACGAGTCCCAAATTTGACAAATCCCTATCGCAGCAACACAAATGACAATTCTGATGTCGCCTGGAATAATTCCAATGGCTGAAGGGTTTTACTAAGCCCATGGCTTTACGTTTTAACACGTTTGTATGCCTTCATTTTTCTCTTTAATTACATTCCATAATAGGTTCATCAAAGCAGTGCTGTATGAATGCAGCAGCCACAGGTGTCCCCCTCACCCTTGAGCACAGATCAGCAGCTCTTGACGCAAATAAGACTTGAAGAAGCGGAAAATAAGTGAACCCCATATAAACACCTTTGCAAATGTTCATTTCTACTTTGTACTTATGGACATCCCACAAAAAGAGAAGCACAGAGCCTTCTGGGGTAGATGCCACGGACTTCCGACTTTCGGGTTTTACACATCAGCGCCGTTTCCGGCCACTGCTGACCGCGTTCCAACACTCGCACCCCCCCCCCAACCGCGCGGGAGGGCGTCTCGGCTATCTGAAATGCTTCGGACACTGAGACAGACACTACACACTCGCAGCCCCGCACCCGTCGACGGGAACGAGCAACCGAGGCGCACAAAGGCGAAAGCGCAAGTACTGGGACGCGGCCCACACGTCGCAAATCGGAAACGGAAACAAAGTTGATTGGTGAAAACCCGGAAGTCGGAAGTCGGAAGTCGGAAGTCCCGCCTCCTCCGTGGCATATAGTCTATTGACCAATTTGACGAATAGACAAATTTGATTGGCCGGCCTGTTTTTGGCCGGTGCCGAATGGCGTCTATGGACGCCTGTTCAGACCCACTTTCTTATTCAAGAAAGTGGGTGTGGCTTGCCAGGCTAGAGAATCACTGCATGGGAGTATGCAGGCATTTATAACGAAGAGTTAAATGAGCAAGGTTACTTTTAAAATGTAATCCGTTACAGTTACAAATTACCTGCTAAAAAATGTAGTTAGTAATGTAATCCAAGTACCAAAATATTAAAGTAATGTAACGTAATGTAATGAGTTTGATAACTCCAATATTGAGTATGCTCATAAAGACAAAATAAAAATAAATATCACCACAATATATATTCTATACAATGTGCCCCTGCTATTTGCGGGTGAGAGAGACCCGGGCAGCCTACAAATAGCAAAAATCTTTGTGTAATTAAAAAGCATGAAGGCGATTGATTGATTGATTGATTGATTGATTGATTGATTGATCGATTGATTGATTGATCGATCGATTGATTGATTGATTGATTGATTGGTTGATTGATTGATTGATTGATTGATTGATTGATTGATTGATTGATTGATTGATTGATTGATTGATTGATTGATTGATTGATTGATTGATTGATTGATTGATTGATTGATTGAAGGCCATATGCTGCTTTCGAACTGTCACTGAAAGCAACCACACCTCACAGTTTGACAGCTAGATGGATGGATGGATGGATGGACACAGACAGACAGACAGACAGACAGACAGATCGATCCAATGACGATAATGCGTGACATCAAGTGCAAAATGAAATTTTATCCCAGTCACAAGTTTAGCCGTGTATATGTTGTGTATGATGCTTAAATAGTGAATCGGAAGGTGTAACTCACATTATGGTTGTAGGCTAGCGGGCTAGCTAGCAAGAAGCTACAGCTCTCTCTCTCTCTATCTCTCTCTCTCTCTCTCTCTCTCGCTTTCTTTCGCACTCTCTCTCATCGTAGAAATTGTAATCCCTCGAAATAATCCCCATTTTTAATAAATGTATCTGTGATCTGATTACATGTTTTTTTTCCTGAAACTGTTATGGAATACAGTTTTAAAAAAAATGTAATCTGATTATGTACATGTATTCCGTTACTCCCAAGCCTGCAAATGAGCACGCTTAACCAATTTACTGTGATTTGTTGTACCTGTTTTTCGCCTGTTGTCAGGCGGTCATCTGTAGGCACGGGCTCAATGAATGACCTCTCTTCTTTTGTGTGGAATGTTTTGTGTTGAGTGACACACAGGGGGTTAGGAGGGATTTATTAGGTTTACTCGGCAAGGTGATATTTTCATAACCTGATTTGCCGCTTTGTCTGAATGAAATTTCCACAGTATTCAAAGGAGCATTATAACTGCATTGGTTGCTGTAAACATCATGTGAACACCTAATTGGAGACTGTGTACAAAGATTGGCCAGGTGACACCATCTAACACAGATTGAATTGACTCCCTTTCTGCATTCTGCGCATGGATTCCAAGAGGAACATGGGCTCATTGTGCAAGAACAAATTAAGCAGGCGGCAGTGAAAAGGAGTTGCTGAGCACAGAGCGGCTCCGGACAACAGACCACTGAAGTCTGCTAAATCTGCAAACACTGCTTCTCCCCGCTATGTGGGGCTTTTCATCTCCCCAGACATCTCCTCTATAGCTTCCAAGTCTGAGTCAAAAAAGCAAGTACTTTTGATTCTTTTCTGGTGAATGTTGGTGCAGTTCCTATTCTCTACATTCCTCGGCAAAGCCGAGTCGGAAAATCAGCTTTCATGATGTTCTAATGACAGAGTCACTCCAAAAGTGTCCTTGAATGAGAACTCCTCCAGTCTTTGTTGCCGCAGCCGGTGGACCTTTTAATATGCACAAGTGAAGAAGGGTGAATATAGTAAGAGTTGCCCGACTTCTTCAGGTTCGACAGGTGTGACTCCAACTATACAAAATGATTCAACCAAAGCCTGTTAACTCCAACGCAGCGATAGGCAGTTGTGTAATATTTGCATCATTTGGGGCAGATCCAAAAGCAAATAAAGCAAACGTAAGTCCAAGCACACACAGCTGGCCCTTGAGACTCAGGATCCTGGGTAAACAAGCGTCCGGCATGCCTCAGCACAGCTCAGCCTTGGAGGCACATGAACCACCCAACAATGGCTGATACACTCCACTACAGCGGGGCTTAGCAAAATTTTATTACATTTGGCCCCTTTCAATAGACTGCTCACCAAAAGAGGATCACAGAATTTGTCATCAGTTTTAAGATTATCTCGACATCTACGCCTTCTCACTCGGTAATGCTCCTTTTGTTGGAGAATATCCTCTGATTTAACATGGAAATCTATTCTTTTCATTTGGAGTTATGGTTGCAAAAGGTAGAAACAATGTTATTTCAGATTCTTCTCATAACGAGATTGAGTTTGTTATTTTTTCAACTTGTGGTTAAATGTTTGAATTATAACAACCCCCAAAAAATCAACTCTATCGTGCTATCATTTGACTGCTTTATTCTTCATGTTATGTATGTAACATATGCTGAAAATCAGCTGTTCTATGGCCTATGTCGGTCCCAAGACATCAAAATACAGATTTTTGATGCACTTTGTCGATTTTATGCAATAGTCGTTCGACATGCAAAAGAGGGCAAAACGAGCCATTTGAATTTGCTTGTCAGTGTAACAGAAATACCTTTCTCGCTGTTCCAGTATCTGCCCACTTCGTGGCTGCTCTACGTCTCGGGAAAAATGACTGAGCAACAATGTGGCTGCGTCTTGAGCAAGCTAAAACTTTTCGGCATCACCTGTCAACCTAAGAGGAGTTGAGGAATAAATGGCTTAAATTTATGTATTTTGGAGAAATTCCTAAACATTTTAGAACCTGTGTTCCGGCACAGAGCAATACTTTCTAACTTCTTAACATCAGTCCTAACATCTCTGTTGTTACTTTATTATTATTTTTTTATAAAGGCTCATGCTTCCCATCTCGCGTGTCTTGTCTGCGTTTGGGTCCTAAATGCACAATCACATGACAGTGATCCAATTTGAGCAAAGCTGATTTATTTGCATATCAAATATTCATGAGAAATCCATTTGTCAGCCAGGCATTTTGGACCAACTAGAATAGTTTAGAAAAGGGCATCCTAAATTATCTTGCAAAGCCAAGTTGGCATGACATAAAGGATTTTGTTTGAAGTGTGGTATGGGAGCGTTTAAACATTCTTGGGTAACTTGAAAAGCACTGAATGAATTATTTCTGGGATTTTTTTTTTACTATCATTAACTCCCTTCAACCCTGAACAGAATAAGCAATAGAAAAAAGGTCAACAATATATTATTGTTTTTATGATAGTTTTCACTGAAATGTCAAGTCTATTGTCACAGGTACAGTTTTAATGTAGTCATTATTTGCAAAAGGTTAATGTAAAAACACGGGTGATTATATGTTTAGGAGCATAACTGGTGCGGCTATGATATGATGACTTATTTTATGAGTTATTAGCAACAACAAACAGAACGTCTTCAGAACGCCTTTTACATCACAAAATCTACTACATATGCTAATTTTGAAATTTGACTTCCATTTTGATCTTTGGTTATACTGTCAGAATGAAGCAGGCATTTTTAAAGACATTGTTTGGTTTTTTTAAAAGACAAATTGCGTCCTTTACATCAGTGGTTCTCAACCCTAGTCCTTGAGGACCCCTATCCAGCCTGTTTTCCATGTCTCCCTCAGCCAAATCAGGTGAGGATCATTATCATGCTTCTCCTTAACGTGCTGATAAGCTGATCATTTGAATCAACTGTGTTGGCTGAGGGAGACATGGAAAACGGTCTGGATAGGGATCCCCGTTGAAAACCCCAGCTTTACATGGATATGTGAAGCGTAAAATCTCAAGCAGCAATGTTGTTGTTCTCTTCAAATTTACATACTGTTTTACATACATACTGTACATGTTTTGCAAAGTACGGTATTTTTTTGTATATATCAAGCTTGTTGAAAATGTGTTAATATCAGAAAATAGAACACCTTTGTCATTATTCCTTTGTAATCAGGCGACAGTGTCATTCATATGCATTAGTACAATCAAATAACTGGATTCCTGTGAGGCACAATATAACAAAAAACAGTCTGCTATTTTCTTCATATGATTTTTTTTTATTTTTTATTATCGTTGTGCATTCGATTAGATACAGATGCTCCTCCTTGTGGTTAACACTGAACGCACGCACGCAGACACACAACACACAACACACTCGCACGAACTCACGTTTTACAAGACTGATACATTTTTTAAATAAGATCTGCCGTTCTATGGATAACGTGCAGATGATGACAAGTGAGCACCACATCATTAGTTAGTGGGAAGTAACTTGCTGTCGATTGAGAAACGAGATTAAGTTTTCAAAATGGACGCCAGGTGGCAACCTTCTCCCTCCTCAAACCCTGGCGCGTTCAAACATACTGTTTTGTTGTGGGCATGGATGTGTGAGGATTTTTCTCCCACGTGATAGATAGATAGATAGATAGATAGATAGATAGATAGATAGATAGATAGATAGATAGATAGATAGATAGATAGATAGATAGATAGATAGACAGATAGATAGATAGATAGATAGATAGATAGATAGATAGATAGATAGATAGATAGATAGATAGATAGATAGATAGATGGATAGATAGATAGATAGATAGATAGATAGATAGATAGATAGATAGATAGATAGATAGATAGATAGATAGATAGATAGATAGATAGATAGATAGATAGACACACACGACCTGTTATATACTGTGCATCATCATTTACATATTTTATTTATTACTTGTGTAGAGTTGTATGCGCTCAGAAAACCATTTGCAGATTATCTGAGACTATTGGCACGCGGACAGACGTGCCCCCCACCCTTTCCCTGCCCACCCCTCCAACCCCTCTCTTACCCCGCCTGCCTGAGTTTCTCCCGTGTCAGAAAGATTGACACGGAGCCGTTCAGGCAGCCAATCGGAGATAAAAGCGTCTCATTTGCATGAAGCAGGCACTCGCCATTGGCTGGCTGCATGCTCCGGCTAAGTCCCTCGCGTGCCATGATCCAGCAGACGGCGCACGTCCAGAAGTTGACATAAAAATAGAAATGTATTCAAAACTAAAGCTCGTTCGTGTTTACATATATTCTTTGTTATAAGACCAAGAAGTTGAATTTCGCTTAAGGCAAATACTGTAGTGAAAACATGTAACAAACAAATAAATAAACAAACTGATAAATAAATAAATAAATAAATAAATAAATAAATAAATGCGACGTATGTACTTCGCTTGTGTCAGAGATGGGCGCAGATCAAAACAGGCGTCACGACATTTTGCTTTTTTCACGAGCACCGACTAAAGTTGGAAGCAAACATCCAAGCGCATTCCCTCGCTTCTCACCACCTCCCGACCCAGCCGGTCGCTCCGCGGGCTTTGTTGTTGCTCCCGGCGGGTTGATTGAGCTGCGCGTGACTGACGGCGCGCATGGAATGTGGGCCAATCAGCGTCCGGCCTCGCGCCCACTTGACGCGGCGGCGCTGCCATTGGCTGGGTTAAGTGTGGGAAAGAATGCAGAGAAGCTTTCACACGCTGTGTGAGCAGGCGCGCAGATATAAGTACGATGGAGTGTGTTGTTGGCTGCAAAAGTCGAGAGAGACGCCGGAGAGACAATACTAACGACGGGAGGAGATTTTCTTTTTCAACGAGGCTGCTCGGTGGACGAAAAAGAAAAACTTCCGTCGACACCTGAGTCTTCCAGGAAAGGATTTATCGATTTTCGTTGCTCATAATTGATTAACGATGCCAGCTGACACCATGGAGAAGCAAACGGCGTCTCCGATGGCTGGTTCCCCTGCAAACGGATCACACACGCCGGATAAGCCCAAAAATGCTAGCGAGCACAGAAAGGTAATTGACAATTTATGTTTCACGATGTACAGTGCATCACGTAACATCGACATTTGACTTACCGTTATCTTATTTTCATTCGTTGCAGTCGTCCAAGCCCATCATGGAAAAAAGACGCCGAGCAAGAATAAACGAAAGCCTGGGCCAGCTCAAAACGCTTATCCTGGACGCACTAAAGAAAGATGTAAGTTCGACTTTGGCATTTTCACCTCGAAATATTACAATTTTAAAGCCAAAATGAACACACACATGATTGCCATTAAACATGAAATGCATCTTCCCATGCAGAGCTCCAGACACTCCAAGCTGGAGAAGGCAGACATCCTGGAGATGACAGTGAAGCACTTGAGGAACCTGCAGCGAGCTCAGTTGAGTGGTAAGTTTTTCTCTACTTTTGTTGAGCCAAGGCACATATTTTACATTAGAAAACAGTAAGGGCACACCCCCAAACAAACAAAAAATAGCACAAAAATTTAGATAGTAATATTGCACATTTCACACTGTAAAAAATACAACTTGTTTTTTATGACCAAAAGCAGTTATTTAAGTTGTAGAAGCTTTACAATATAAATGACTGGCATTGAGCAACAATGTTAGTTCGTGCAACAAAGCAAGCAAGTTGTTTTTACTAAGTTTGGCTTCAATAAAAATGACAACTCTTATTTCTTTGTTATGAAATGCATCAAAACCATTTCCCCCCCAAAACTTAAAACATGTAGTTGAATTAACCAAATTAATTTGTTTTTTTTTTAAAGTTGGTTACCTTAAAATTTTCAGTTCACTACTGTCACTATTCGTCGCCATTGATGATACGTTATTTAGTGTAAATGAATGATAATTTCACAACCAAATAAGTGTAACCGGATAGTTTCCAGCACGGAAGTTTGGGTACTGGGCCACATTAAAATATGTACAGAATGTTTATAGTGAGGCATTAAAATGTATTGAGTAAACACTAAACAGTGAGAAGGCATCGCTAACATCAGTGTGTCTCCTTCTTCTCCAGCAGCCGTGCTCTCCCCTGATGCCAGCGTGCTGAGCAAGTACAGAGCCGGATTCAACGAGTGCATGAACGAGGTCACGCGCTTCTTGTCTACTTCAGAGGGGGTGAACGTGGAAGTGAGGTCGAGGCTGCTGTCTCACCTGTCCGGCTGCATGAGCCAGATGATGGCCGTCAGCTACTCACAGCAGGCTCCGTCGCAGCAAGCTCACATCGCCCAGCCCCTGCACGTCCAGCTCCCATCCACCCTGCCCATCATCCCCGGCGCCGGCATGGCCTCCAAACACAGCCCGGCCGAGGCCGCTTCGCCCAAGGTGTTCGGCGGCTTCCAGCTGGTGCCGGCATCCGACGGACAGTTCGCTTTCTTGATCCCCAATCCGGCTTTTGCAGCAGCAACAGCCCCGGTGATCCCCCTGTATGCAAACGCGGGGCTGCCCGTGGCGGTCAACGGGCCCTCGGCAGGCACCGCGGCTTCACCCGTCCATGGCATGACCTCCTTCTCCGGGGGATCCCAGGCGGTCAGCCCGGTAGGAGGGAGTCCCGGTCCAGACAGCGGCGAGGCAGTGTGGCGGCCCTGGTAGCGCCTCACTTGCCACAACATGGAAATGCGGGACTGCCAACGTTCCAATTCAGACCTGCAGCTGTTACGAGGATCTAACCTGTGATTTTTCAGTTATGCCGCCCTAAAAAACGTTCATGTGGCACTTCTTGTTGTTTCGTTTTATGGAACAGAAGCCTTAGATGGAATGTTATGATTTATGACCAGTTCCGGTTGGATGTTGGTGATAAACGACCTGTACATGCAGATATGTTGATTTATAGGATTTTTGCTACAAAGTACTTTTTATAAAAAGGTTTAGTTTTGTACAGGGTTGTTCTTTATTGCTATACCAAAGCTGTTTTATATTGTTTTCCTGTTTGTTAAAGGAAAAACTGGTGTTCTTCCAGTGGTTGAATAAACAATGTTGAAAAATACACTATTACTTGTAAAGTCCATTTTAGGAGCTTATGCACACACACACACACACACACACACACACACACGATATTGACTTGCAAACCTGAAGTAAAAAAAGCAAAAAACATTAATATTTTCTGTTTTTACTTATGTGCAATTTGAACTGGCAACTTTTTAGTCAACTTGGCAGGATTTCTTCACATCTGGCTTGACGTGGGACAAAAGGGGAGACATTATTTTCCTCTGTATCTGTCCTGTTTTAAAGTTAAGTTCTAAAAAGGATGTCATCCAATATACAGAGATCAAAAGTATTAGTCTATTCATGAGCCCAGAAATGTGCTCAGACTGCGGTTACTGTCACTAACAGATTAGCCTAATGAAAGAAGAATATGGAAGGATTTTGTCTTCCTTTTGTCTGCCAATTGTTCAATTCCACTCCCCTCCAGTGGGCATCGGGTAAAGGAAGACATTTAGCCAAGCAGTTACATAAATGTTTAAGTCTGACTGCAACCTTCGTTTACACTGCATATCAGTTGCACACTGCACTCCATTGTAATGTCACCTCCCAAAACGTTACCCCTCCCTGCGATAAAGTGGGTTCCAAATCCGGGGGATGTATTTCTGCGTGTGGCAGCGTGATGCTTGCCGTGTGTCAGCCACCAGTGTGATTTGCAGCCCCCCACCCCTTAGGGATTAAGTCACAGCAGCTCCTTTTTTTTTTTTTTTTTACGGGCGAGCATGCGCGAGCGTGTCTGGTGCGGAGAAATACGATTTTAGATTTGAGTGAGAGGAATTTTGTCATTGGGTTATTAGTTGTTTTTTTAAACAGTTGGGTCGTGTTTGCCATTGCGTGCGATTCTCATTTCCCTCTTCCGGTGCAATGCCCTGCACATGACACCCGTGTCTGAACGACACACTGAAAGTCTCCTTTGCAAGGAGCCACACACTCAAACAGCAGTTGGCAGCGTGTGTTGCCTCTGCGGTTTTTCATACTGCCTGCGCGTCTGAGGCAATAGTTCAACGATGCCTTTGAGGAGCTGAGGTCGTGAGAACTGAACGAACTAGTCCGCCTGTGGTCGGGCACGGGGCCAGCCATTAAATCCCCGCCCGCAGGCCGAGAGCGCAGCCGCTCGGCCGAGGTGTGGAGGCGGACGCCCGCAAGTGAGCCTCACGGTCCCGTGGAAATAAATAAATAAATAAAAAAGACTCAGGTGGGTGGAAATGTTTATCCAAGAGTCAACTGTTAAAACAAGTCGAGTGAGTCTATTTTTATAGCTATTAAGGCAGCACTTAAGCAGCATACGGGCTCGTGTTACATGAAATTATTTGACTGGCGTCCAGATTTGGTTTCACGAGAGGGAATTCGGTTGAACCAAATAGGCGGGAAAAAAAAACCTTCCCCGATGATGAAAAGGATTCCTTTGGAGGGTTGAATGTCCCTCGGGGATGAGACCGTCACATCCCATGGGAGTAGTGGCTATTGAGGGGGTAGGGGTCGTCAGAGGAGCCACAATCTATCACTCTCATTAGCGACTCAATGGGCTGAACGCGCGCAACGCGTTGCCGCCGAACGTTCACCATCAAATCTCCCTCCAAATTTACAATTGCTATTGTTGTTTAGACGCGGCTGTGTTTACAGCCACCACTTGAGGGCTTTTCGTATGCAAGTTGTGCTGCTACAATGACAAGTGCATCGCTCTCACGCCCTAGCGCAGTTCTCCCCAACTTTTTGCGAGGCGGGGAACACATTTTACATAAGAAAACAATTTATGGCACGCCATTAAACAATGTCACAAAAAATAGAGTACAATGATGTTGATAATGTTGATATTTTTACATCCATAATTCCTGTCTATTTCTATGAATTGCATGTATGCATATAAGCAAACACCTGTGTGTAAAAGTTGTGGTGTCAAACTATATACTGTAGGCTATTCCTAACCATGACTACAAGTTTTTCCCCTTCAATGTGAACTTGATAATCAACCAGCTCATTGAGAAACAGATTCTGCTGTTTGCTTTGTTCAGTGCACAAGAAAAGGTGAGAGTTGGGGCAGGACAACTCACGGCTTTGCAGTGATGAAACATTTCAACATAGTGAACAGTGAACCCAAAAATGTTCTTTACAAAAATATATTCTATACAGCTCCACTACGGCATTGTGATTACTATTACGTTGCGTTTGTGGAATATGAGATAAGCAGCAAAAACCACCCACTTTTGTCCATCTCAATGGGCAGCCATTTTGCCACTTGCTGGCGACTGAAAATGACATCACAGTTGCTCGGAGTCAGGTAAAGACCAATCGCAGCTCATCTGTTTTCTGAAATTGGTCATGTGACGTTCACAAGCTGAGCCCTGATGGTAGTTACCTGAGCCCTGATGTCATTTTCATTTGACAACAAATGGCAAAATGGCCACTCCCCCAGAGATGGAAAAAACAAGTGGATTTTGCTACTTTAATTCATATTACACAAACGCAATATTAATCACAATACTGCTTGTCATGGTTTGGGTTGGTTTATGGTTAGTTTTGTTTGTTTCTGTCATGAGTTGGATTTAGTTTGGCTTTTGTTTGATTTTTGTCCTTAAGTTTAGTTTCTGTCATGATCTGTTGTGTTCTGCGACGGGGAATCTTAAGTTTCAACAGAACGTAATCGAGAGGAAAAGAATTACCTGCAAATAAATAGCACTTGGACCAGGAATTGAACCGAGGTCCCCTGCGTAATGGACTTATCTCAGTACATGGTACAGGTGCGATACCACAGAACCGACCACAGCACTCATAAACTGTATGACAATTTATCATTTAGGGTGATGAATGAAAAATCAGCAGCCAAGGGCAAATTATTTTACATAGAAAGCATACTTATGTTGGATATATTTTACATCTAAGACATTTTCATATCAAGTGCAATGGTAGGATTTTATTTAATTTTAGAAAAGGGATCAAATGTTCACTTGCTGAAACAATGTGACGTTTGGAAACATTCAGGGGCGTAGTGGAACGCGAAAGGCAACAGTGACGTGATATTGTGTTTCTCGGACAGATGTAGGAACACGATTCGAATCACGTTCTGCCGGGGTTTCTGTACGTACCAAAACGCCGTTTCGATTTTGCCATCACAGTTTGGACTTGTGGGGCTGCGTAGAACATATTCTAAAGAAAGGTTTGGGGTTGACTTTTAAACTCAATCTATATTTGCTTCTTAAAGTGTAAACAATGCAGCTCCGAGAATTGAAATAAAATTTCCACGCAGGCATCATCAGTGAAATGTGTTCAAGTGTCAGTCTGTGTGTGTTCTGGTCAACCTTCTTTGCACCTGTTTACTTGAGAAGCAGATGAGGGCACAGGCGGATATGGAAAAGGAGATAGACAGGCGCATGGGGGTGGTGACATGTTAAAAAGCTGTTGAAGCTCAAGAAAGTACAATTTGATTCCTCGCCCCGTGTGTGACATGTTTGCAGGCAACACTGTATGAGGAAACTTAATCTTCATGACTTCACATTTCCTGTCTGTCTTTGTATTTATAGCCCGACAGCGCCGAACGTGGAGGTTATCCCGGGTGGCCATGTCGCATCAAGCCTGCTCAAGTATCACACGGGCCGTGTGCCACTTGGGCTCCGGTCGTTCCCACCAGTTGGTTACAAGGCGTGTGTCTGAGGTCATGTTTGGCTTTCCAGCTGCTTCTCCACATTCAGTGCACGAGGTCCGCAGCCTTTGTAACTCGTGCAGATTCCAGTAAAGAAAGTAGTAAGTTCCACTTGACACGGGCCATTCTTGAGACTTATAGATGACACTGAAAGAGCCTAAGCATGTTTGATTTATGTATTTATCTAGCGAGGGGTCATCCCTGCCTGTTCCCTGCAATATGGGCAGCTGTTATTCTATTTTAGTTCTAGATTGCTGCAGCGTCCCAGAGATAAATGCTCGACTAATGGCTGGCAATGTGAAAATTAAACGGCTTTTAACAGTGTTGAAGTCATGACCTTGGAGTTAGAACACCATTTAAATGATTTTTTTTAAAATGAAGAACCAAGGTAGTTGTATTTGGATTTGTACCTGCTATGAGTACACGGCAGACCTCCAACACAATCTGTCAATGTGGCATATAGTGCTGTCACTAATCTTTTCAAAATCGATTTTCCTATCAAATATTCCATCCATTAATTGAATTTAAAAAAAAGTTTAACCTCCCCCACCTGCCAGAAAATAATTGTTGGTGTTGTTAATCCCCTAAAGTTGGACGTAAATTTAATTGAGTGGCTATATCCATCCATCCATCCATTTTCTTAACCGCTTGTCCTCACAAGGGTCGCATGGGTTGCTGGAGCCTATCCCAGCTGGCTTCGGGCATACCATAAATACATAAATCAAACATCACACCTGGGGTCAATTTGGAGTGTTCACTTAACCTGCCGTGCGTGTGTTTGGAATGTGGGAGGAAACTGGGGTACCCAGAGAAAACCCATACAGTCACGGGGAGAACATGATAACTCCACCCAGGAAGGCCGAAGCCCTGACTGGATCTCACTTCCTCTGCACTGGGAGGTTGACGGTGCTAACCAGTCAGCCACTTCCAACTCCAACAAAATGTGCCTATGCTAACAGGTTAGCAATCACGATTAGCATTAGTGAGGTAGTGATAATTTACCACTTAAGGTAAACAAACACTAACCACCATTTAGTTCACACACATCATTATATCTACATTACACATTTAATACATGATCTCAGCCTCCTCAATATTTCGAATCAGATGCAATGCATCTATAACTGTTTTTATAGGCCATGGTGACATTTCTCTTAATATAAAATCACTTAGGTCATACCTGTTGCTATACGGAACTGAGCGGCAACCAAAATAATTCATTACATTCAAAGCGATGTTGACACATGTTCTCAGAAAAGAAAATACAGGCTAAAGAAGCAGTAGCTCCTGTGAGAAGGTGCTAGCCAGAGGCTATGTGGGGCCTCCAGACAACTTCTTAGCCTGCTTGGTTAATCCAGCCTGGGTAATGGCCACACCTATAAAGCCATGTCAGTATCAAGCACTCCCTGAAGGCTTCCGACGTGGCAGCTGGAGCTCGCTTGGATTCAGAACACTCAGTGGATTTCGTTGCACTGCAGGAGCACTATCAAATGTCTATGGAAGCTTACTCATGTCATATTTGGCAACAATATCATTACTAGTTTTTTTCCCCCACACATAGTTGGGAAAGCATTAGGCCCCCACAAGATCCAGCTGTTTTCCTTTCTGTATTTTATATTTAATACGGATTAGAGCACAGTGATAAAGTGGAAGGCACGCATGCCTCACAGTGGAGAAGTCTCAAGCTGTCAGTTTTCTCAGGCCTCCTCTACAAGACGAAACAAAACAAGACATATATGTTAGGTCAACTATATTTTCCATAGGTGAACCGAATGACTTTGGCTTAACACAACAAGTTGGCAGGCACATTGAAAGTGATAAGAAAAAACAATCAGAGAAACTTTCCTGATCTGTGGTGCTGTCTTTCAATGTTCTAAAATTGATCGTAATGTGTTGTCTGTTTGGTTGGTTTTGTTTATTACAGGTGTGTTTGTTGTGTTTGTCTGTGGTTGGTGTTTGTCATGTGTTCCTGATTTATTCCCCTGTCTCGTTATGTCTGATCACGTCCACCTGTGTGTTTCTTCCCTTCCCAGTGTGTGTGACCAATCAGTGCCCTCAGCCTATCGTGTTCCCCACGTGTCTCTCATTAGTGTTGGTGTATTTAGTCTGTTGTGTTTGTTTGTGTGGGAGCATTGTCAATGTCATGGAAGTAGTGCGTTTCGTCTCATCTCAGTTAAGTCTCCTTCGTCTTGTCACAGACAAGTCTTTTTCGTCCTTACAGCTAAGTTGCCTTTGTCCTCACCATTAAGTCTTCTTCATCCTCACTGCCAAGCAGCCTTCATCGTCATCACTAAGAAGTCTTCGTCACCGCCAAATCACCATCATCGCCACAGATAACTCAGACGACGTCCACGTCATAGTCAAGTCATCTTTGTCTCGGTCCAGTTGTCCACGTCACTGTTAAGTCACTTACAGCTCAGTCCAGTCATGGCGACCAGCCTCCTCTCGTCCAGTCCAGTCTTGGCGACTGGTCTTTGCCTCAACCCTCACCCTGCCCAGTCCTAGTCTTTGCGACTGGCCTCAACCCTCGCCCTGCCCAGTCCAGTGTTGGCGACTGGCCTCTGCCTTGGTCCCAGACCTCGCCCTGCCCAGTCCAGTCTTGGCGATCGGGCCTCGGGCCCAGCCCTCGCCCTAAGAAGTCTTCGTCACTGCCAAATCACCATCATTGCCACAGCTAACCCAGTCGTCCACATCAGTCAAGTCATCTTTGTCTCAGTCCAGTTGTCCACGTCACAATTAGAACATCTCCTGTCTCAGTCAAGTCATCCACGTCACTGTTAAGTCACTTAAGTCCAGTCCAGTATGGCGACCAGCCTCCTCTTGTCCAGTCCAGTCCAGTCAAGTTTAGTCCCATCCTGGCAACCAGCCTACCCTCGCCCAGTACAGTCCTGGCGACCAGTCTCTCTGCATGTTTCAATAAACATCCTCACATTGCCCTTTTTTCTTGTCTCCCTGCCGTTTCTCCCCGCATTTGTGTCCAACCTCATCCACGCATGCCCATTCATTACAGTTATTATGAAATAGCTAAGAATTTTTGTGTCATTAAGTGCATTAGCTTACATAAGTAGCTGTAGCCTAGAGTGTTTTGGGGTTAATTAAAAAAAAAAGATTGAAGGATCATATTAACATTTTATTTTGTAGATGGAAAAAAATAATCTAGATTTGGGAATAGACAAAACGATGCAAATAAATACTGTAATTTTACTATACTACCATTACACTTTTTATCTTGCGCACAAGGCTACTCTGCATAAGCCTGATAACGGTCCTGTTGATTGTAATCAGCTTGTTCTAAGAGGGAAACCTCCCAAAGCTGGAGGACTCCGACCCTTCGAGGGCCGAGTTTGCCCACCCCTGCAGTATACGCAATCAAACCTGTCACACTGTTTCCCACCATCTAAATCAGGGATAAGTGTTGTATTTGGCAGATAACATTCTGGCACCTGAGGGAGGGGTAATAAAGCTGTGCTTTCCTGAACAGCCATCCCAGAACACGGAGGCCTTGTCATCCACTCCAAAGCAAGTGGTGACAGCCGCGCTGTCTGTTTAGCAATGTGCGTGGAGGGTGCGGGCGAGTTTGGGATGAGAATTGACCCTTAAACAGGATGTCCTGGTGATTGCTCCCTTCTCATAGACTATCCTGCGTGTGTGTGTGTGTGTGTTTGTGTACATTTGGGAAAATCTTTCAAGCAGTGGTGGCCAGATATGGATGTGGTTTCAGCCACCTTTTAATGTCCATGCTCTTCCTTCTCTTCCCATGTCAACATATCACCTGAATCAACGTTGTCGTCCTTTTTACTGCTTTAGATTTTTACCCAAAACTATTGACAGTATCTCTTTTGTTATAAAACGATGGCATAAGCCATTACTAAATGATGACAATGAGATACTGGCATGACTTGTTAGGCACAATCTTTACACCGCATATATCCCACCATTTTGTTATTCTCTTAAATCTGTGATCCTCTGCCATCTTCATGAAAGGCAAATAACACCACTACATTCTCTTTCTGCAGTTGTTTTGGTGAAAGTAAACAAAAAGCATTGTGATTTATGGACAGTAATATTTAAATAAAAGTACTTCCTATCAAAAATACAGCAACTATATTCATATGTAAATTAACCATCTGCTTAGAAGAGGATTTTAATGAAAAGTGCATCAAGGGAAAATGTGTATTGTGAAATTGCACACACTGCATGCGCCAGTTAAGCAATGAGACCTGCATTTCCTTTTTATTTTTTTCTTCTTCCCGCTTCTTTATTTTCATACCCTGGGAAGGTAAACACTCTTTGTGTCTGCTCATGTTGTTCTTGTAGCAACTGTTGAACAGTGTGTGCCCCACTTGTGGTTTCATTGGCCGGATTGTCATGCAGGAGGCACAGGAGACAAGTGTCAATAAGTGGATGGGCCCTCGCCAAACAAATATGGCCAAAGAATGGGCAAGAATGCAGCTGGGTACACACACATATGCACACACCTACACGCACACACTCAGATTGCTGTTTAAAAAAAAAAAAACATTGAATAACTCACAGTCTGACTTTCTGAGGTTTGGATTAAACATACTTCTTTGAGCTTTTAGCAAAACGGAAAATAGTTTTCCTGAAAATCTCTTAAGCATTCTTAAAACTTTTTTGTATCATATTCATAAGGATCGAGGTTAGAGTTTAGGTTTGAATTGGGTTATGGTTGAGGTTAGGGTAAGGAATGGGAGTAGGCAATCATTTTTGATGGTTGAGGTTAAGTGAAGGGGCTAGGAAATGCATTCTGTCTATAGATGTCCTCACAGTACAAGTATGTGTGTGTGTGTGTGTGTGTGTGTGTGTAGTGCGTGTGCGTGTGTTTTGATATCCATAGGATGGATCACCCTTCCAGCACAACCACTCATCTCTGGTCATAGTCTGAAGAGACTGAATACATGGACCCATGATAAGATTAGCGCTGGGCACACACACACACACACACACACACACACACACACACACACACACACACACACACACACACACACACACACACACACACACACTGTCTGGCATGTTATTCTCAGTCTCAGCCCATTCACGGGGGAATCCCACCTTCTGTGAATGTCTAGCTCTCACCTCACGAGCGCTTGCTTCATTGCAGATGTTTGGAAACGATGACATATTTGGGGGTTTTCTTTGACGAATGTCTCACCTGTCAAAAAGGAATAAAGGAGGTTTTATTTATCTTCTCAGTCATGATGCAGTCTAGGTTTTGCCCAGTCATCACCGATTTTTGGGATCTGTACGGTTAATCCGTGGAAAACACTGAGCCATGCATGTTATTACTGTTGGGGAATTGGGGAAGTACAGGAGTGATTTAAGTCATTGCCATATTATTGAAGACAGTTGCAATAGTCAAGACGTGAGACAAAATGAGCAAAAAAATGCCATTTTAATGGGAAGCTCCTGTGTATTGAAGAGAAAAAAAAGCTGCTTTTAATCGAGCAACAACTTTACAAATGAACATGATGCAAGAAAACATGTTGACAACATCAGACTGTACTCTCAAATAACAAAAGATTTAACAATGATAGTCGAGGGCCTGACTGCGATAGTAATAGGATAAAAAGTCTTCAATAGAAGACTTTTTCATTTGGATTTTTTTTTCCTAACTCTGTAACAGATTAGATATATAATGTAGCAGACTGTAAAAAAAATACATAAATAAATAAACATCCCAATATAGAGAAACTACTATTGCAAAAATAAGTATTTATGTTCAAAATGCAGCAACCTGTAATAGATAACATAGTTGGAAGTAACCAACTATCTACGAGTGGATTTTATTAAAAAATAATAATAATCAGAAAATGCCTATTGCACGCACTACTACAAAGTACAAATCACAAAAAACAATTAATTTGTGCACTTCATTAATCATAAGCATTAATCCATCCACCATTATATGAAAAAGATGATTGTCAGAATCTGGTAATTTGACGCTACTAAATCTCTAAAAACAATCATCCAGCCTGGCTTTGTCATTTCTGAATGTGTCTGGGAAGGCCTGATGTGTGCGTCACGGTTAACGTCTGTATATTTGTGTGTAGCATAGAGGGTCGCCTCCCCCCCACCCCCTGCCGTGCGACCGTGTGCTGACTGACAGCCCCGGTGCGCTTGTACAATAGTTGATCTTTGCTGAGCTTCTGACTGTATCAACAAAAAGTGAGATGGCTCCCTCATGCCAAACTCAGGAGTATTGATCACCCGGTTGAGATCCCACAGCCTCGCTCTTTGTCCTGCGCTCTTTTCTCGCCTGCCAATCAATACCTCTTTGTGTTGATTTGTACCCATTGACAAATCGCTCTGCTCCATTGCCTTTGTAAGGCTGTCAATCAAGCGGAAGGTGTCGCCTTATTGGATCCTCATTCAGTGTGAACTTTCACATTCCAAGCTTCAAGAGTAGCTGTGAGTATAGTGCAACCACGCAAAATGCAAAGCCTAACAAGTAAACAAAAAAGGTGAATTTCTGTGTGTATTATATGTATACATTATTATCTTATAGCGTTCAGTAAATTATAGCTGAGCAAATGACGTTGTGTGGCAAATTAAAAAAGATATTTCAAGAAAAATGACTTAAATTAGAAAAAAAAATCCTTAAAAAAACGATTCATGGCATTATGCTGCATTCGAGGATGGTCGGAAGTCGGACTTTTCCGAGTTCAAAATGTGAAATCGTAAATTACACCTGTAAAGTCGGGAAAAAAAAGTACCACGACTTCACGGACCGACTAAAATGTGACGTCACTCTACAATGGCGACCCCTTTGGAAACACAGACCGTGAATGATAAAACACAATTTACTCGAGTATAAAACTAGATGGATTTCTTCATTCATAAATATTCGACATAACTTCACATAACACAACGTACATGACAGTATGCCGCTATCTCCCTGCATAAAATTAAACGGTGAACTACTGAACTGTATGGAATGCTTATGAAATAAGATAAAAACAATAAATGAAGCAAAATTGCTGGTGGTCAAAATGAGTTTTGAGGACCAAAATAAAAAACAATTTATCACTATCCGTCATTTTTGTTGTTTACATTCTCCTCGAACGCTCGGATATATCCAACTTCTGAACATCCTCGAATGCAGCATTTGTAGGTACAGCATAAAAAAAAATAGTTTGTTCCATGAAAACGTTCTAATCATTTGATAATTTATTTGAATAAGTTGGTCTAAATGAAAACAGAGAAAGCACTCTTAACTCACTAACTCGGGAGTGTATTTATTTTAGGACAACTTAAAAATCTCAGAACCGTCCTTTAAAAGCTGCGTACGAGACACTTTTTATTACGGATAAACATGAAGATGGGAAATGTGACTTTTGTAACGAGGTGCAATCAGTAAAATTGGAATGTAAAATAAAATGTCAAATATACAGGATTGGGGAGTCCAGGTCCAGAGAGAACAAACCCTGAAACTCTTCTACGCAACAGGTGATTCTATGAGCTCGTTTACCTGCCAGTTAAGTAGAAGCACCTGTGGCTAAAGCCAATCTGTGGCAGGGTTTTGACTTTCTGGACCTAGATTCCCTAACCCTGAAAATATATGAGAATGAGAGTAGTACTTTAAACCATAGGTGTCAAACTCCGGTCCTCGAGGGCCGCGGTCCTGCAGGTTTTGGAGGTTTCCCTCTTCCAACACAAGCCGATTCCAATCAGCAGGATCGTTATCAGGCTTATGCAGAGCTTGCTGATGAGCTGATCATATATCAGCTGTGCTTTAAACAGAATCATAATAATTAGAAGTTTGTGTTAGATAGCCGATGATATACAACATTGATAGCTGATTTGAGCTCAAAAGCATTGTAAAGTGAACACATGCTCCATCTCGCGAACTGTATTGCTGTCTGGCCAGATATTTAAAGAACTGATCATAAATACAATTCTCAGCTATGGTGCTGAAAAACAAAAACAAAAAAAACAAGCCTTTTACTTCTGCAAGAACAATTAACATCAAAACATTAAAAAATAAAAACGTTATCATACTTCTTGCTATTTGCATTGTGCCGCTCAGCATGCTGGGAATTACAGCTTCCTCTTTCGCTGGAGTGTTTTAAGCATGTTTTGTCTGCACAAAAACAGGGATTTTATTTGTTTTGCAAGATTTCATAATTCTATTTGGTGTACGATTATTCTTTCATTCCTTTTCCTCCAGGTTTATGTGGCTGCACGCAGATACAAGCAGATGTGTTTATCCCACAGTGCAGTGCATCCTTTCATTCGTGGCCTATTGCCATGACTCAGCGGTGGTGGTCAGAGGTTTCCACCTGTAGACACAACAGTCCGTCCGGGAAAAACAACTCTCTGATACCTCAGTCTTCCTCAATTGTCTGGGAGGATTCCTAGTTCTGAGAGGCTTATTGTTCCAGCGCCTTTGTAGCGCAGGTTCATTGCAGTTGAGGGGATTTCCTCTCTTGTGGGTATTTTTAAACCTGTGTGTGAATTCAAGGGAGCCATCTGTATTGCTGGGGCGCACGTGTCGGGTCACGCGTTCCCAGATGATGCGCGCATGCTTGATAGCACTTCGGTAGTATCGAGGGAAGGCTTTGTTGAAATAAGATTTTCATGTTATACTCACAGCGTGCTTAATTAAGATCGACGCTGGGCGCGCACGTCTCAAATTGCACGCCGCGTTTCCGGTTTGACAGCTCCAGCGGGCTCGTTGAAGACAGATCTAGTTTGGGTGTCGCTTGCTCAAGTGTTTCAGGGAGCTTCAGAAAGCCACCTGGGGGTCTCTGACCTCTCAGGCAAATAGTCTCCTCCAGGTCCCTCCCCCTGACAGCTGTCAATGGAGGCGTCCATGCAGCGGACTGGCGGCTGGGTGACTGGGGTGAGATGAGGGAATAGACAGGTCATATGCAGAAGGGCCTCTCACCTCTGGATCAAGTCTTCTTCCGGATCACTCCCACCCTGTCACCTTAGCGGACGTCACATGACACTGCCCGGTGACCTTTTGCTATGTTGTTTGTCGAAAGACGTCTTAGGCTCAGAACCTGAAACCTGAAGATTTTTATTCCTATTTAGTCAGATTGTGACCCAAAAATTAAATGGAACAATATTACGACGTACCCGACCTACGACGTTTCGACTTTACGGCGCCCGTGCCTCGTCCCCGGCACCTTCTTTTTCACAGTTATTTCGCCTTTTTACACTCACACTCATTGCTCAGCGCTTAACGATGACACACAGACACACACAAAGCGTCCGTCAGCAAAACATGTCCATGCGGAAACACAAAATATTGGTTCCGGCAACTTTCGAGTGCCGCAAATACGTTTTTAGAAATTACTGTAAAAAGGATTTTGACGTAAATGGACTCCTTGTAATTTACTCTAGTTACTACTAAATTCTTATGATAATATGTTACATTAATTTATTTAAATATATTTAAGTCAAAATAAAAGTAGTTCCTTCTGTGTCTTTTTGTGACACGTGGCTAAAAGTAGACCAGCGGTGCTTTAGGTCATGATTTCCGCCTCCCGTATGGTGCATTTTAGCCTTCAATATGACATCATCACATAGCTTAGTGGTGAGTCATGAAGCAGGTCAACTCTTGAATGTCTTTTTCACACACTACTTAACTTACTAATGGAATCAGAAACCCCGCCTGCTCAGAGGGATTTACACTCGAACAATTACACTTCTGTGTTTACCATCTCCATTTTATCTTCATGCAGATAATCACAAGGCCATCGTCGTGTGCCCAAAAATTACAAGCTTAGTTATTGTTTTTTTTTCTTCTTGAATTATTGCTGTTTATTTGGGTTGTATATTTATTTATGTTGTAAGTTGTGTTTTAACCCTTAACAAATACTTCCTGTGTATTCAAACTATATTACAAAAGGTATGTCTGACAGCCATTTCTATTGGTTTAGACAGGCAGAATAAGTTTTACCAATAGGCTTTGGTTTCCTTTCATGAATAATTTTGAAAAAGAAAATAACTTCAAAGTTAATTAATGATTTTTTTTTAATTTAAGAAAAAAAAACAATTAAGGAATTTTAAAAGTCAAAAATGTGTTACATAGAATTCAGTAGGCAGCAAAATGGCGACATGGTGATTGAAGAGTTAGCACAGCCTCAATAATGTGGTATATAAAATGGTTGGATGGAGGCCCATGTTCAAATCTTACCTCAGGCCCTCCAATATGGACTTGGCATGTTTTCTTGTCGCCTGTGTGAGATGGGTACTTTGACATCCTCCCACATTCCAAAAACATGCCTGTTTGCTTTTTCCAAAGGTGTAAATGGATGTTTGTCTATATGTACCCTGTAATTGATTGACAGGCCTCTTGCCCAAAGTTACTTGTGACCTTAATGAAGACAAGTGTGCTTTAAAAAAAAAAAGTATGGATAAAATCAGCGGCCCAGATTGAAATCACCTCTTAATAACGCCACTGTCGTATCACAGTTTTAGACACCAGCAAGACCATATAAATGCGCAATATGACAATATATAACTGTGCCAAATACAATATTTATGTAATAACATATGGGGGAAACACAGAAACACAAATTTTGTAGAGATGCTGATTCTCAAATATATAGATGCGTGCAGATTGCTACAGATGAGTTTTGCTCATCAAACTTGGCCTGCTTTGACCAACCAATCAGAGGACGTAAAAATGCCGACATCATGGCGGACCATCTCACTGGCCTCGGGTGGATGCATTTGAAATCTGATGATTTGAAGAAACAAAAAAAGAAACTGTCCAAATGTTAATATAGTTTAATCTTCATCGGCCAACACTTCTGATTCTAAAGGCCCTGTTCAAGATTAGATTGTCATGGCAGCACATAGAAATCTGATCGGCCAAATAAGATAACTTACACATGCAGTACTAAAAGCAGTCCAGTCAAGAGAAATGCAAACGATGACAATAAACTGTTGGGAATAAAATCATACCATTTTATGCAACAAATATTAGAATTGAGGTTGCATATATTTGTCAGTGCTAAGTAATTTCTTCATCCCCTCTTTTATGTTAACTCATTCACTGCCATTGACGGCTAGAGAGGCAAAAATTCATTTAAACTATTTCTATTAGTTTAACCTTTTTTTCCACTTTTGCTAACAAGAGTAGGAAAACCTAGAAAAAAAATGTATTGTAAATTTAGAACAGATATTAAATTTGTGATTAATCGTGAGTTAACTAGTAAAGTCATGTGATTAATTACAATTAAAAATGTAATCTAATAAAAAATATATAAAAAATAAGGGCCGTTTAATCGTAATTAATCGCGTGATAATTTTATATCTGTTATAAATGTACAATAAAAAATTCTAGGTTTTCATAAAAAAATTAAATGAAATGAAAAAAAAAGTTAAGCTAATAGAAATAGTTCACATGAATTTTTGACGTCTATAGTCGTCAATGGCAGTGAATGAGTTAAACAAAAAGAAAGGTCTGTGATATGTGGATTCATGTAGAAGCAGGTGGAAAGCAAGCCTTTGTTCATGACTTCATGATGAATTATTTTAACTTTACACAGCAGCTTTTTCACCAGCCGCTTGCTCCTTGTGCAGGGCTATGGAAACTTGATCAAAAGTGTATCTTACCATGAAATGAGTAGGCACAGATAAATGGCTAACGCGGGGTTTTGTCTATCAATGCAGTCAGTCTATTGGGGGTCCAGCGACTGGGCAGGTTCGGACCATATGTCATCATTCCGAGCCTTTGTGTGGGCGTGTCTCTGTGGCAACCGCATCAGCTGTGGTCATTGTGTTGGACCATTCAATGGCCCATATATTCATTGCGGGGCCAGAGTGGACCCTGCAACAGAAACAAATTGATACATACAAGCCCCCGGCCCCATTTGGCTCACATGACACATTTCAAATGGTTAAAAAGAAGAAAAAAAAGAGGACATTTGAGTCTGTTAGAAATGTTGAGAAAGCTGGTCACCGTGGCGACAGAGCAGCCAAAGCAGACCACGGGCCATTAAACTCCAATCAGATGTAAATTTGTGCTGCTCCCACAGCTGACACAAATTAAACAGTTTGTTTGTCAATTCACATGTCATCTTAATGGCTTTTTATTCCCCTGGCCTTTGTTTAAATGAAGAGACTTACAAACCCTCATTGATTTATTATATCAGGTCACTTAAGAAGCCTGTGGACTCACTCACTGTCTGATGGAGAAAGATGATAAAGCACATTGGAGTCCTTTATAAGGCAACGAACCAAACCTGGTTAACTCCAGTTGAAGTAGACGGCACTGCTTAAGAAAGCAAATGGCACTAAAGAAAAACAATGAAGCAGATTTAAGAGACTGAAAGTGACACTGAACGTGAAGTAGCAGTCTTGTGATATACAATACTGATCTACAATTTCTATGGGTAGGGCTTTACATTAATTAAGTTTATTAATCATTGTAATTAATTAGTCCAGAGTCTTTGAAATAATAATAATTACGCAGTCCAAGTTTCTTCTGTTTGAAATAATGATTAAATGTTTTTTGTTTTTTTCCCTTCTTCAATGATATCATGGGAAACGTAAAGAAAGTCAACAGAGACAGGAATGTTTTGAATGTGAAAAAGTGGCAGCAAATGTTCATATATGTTAATTGTGTGTTTTTTTTAGTGTAGAGCAGTGATGGCTTATGGGAAGAATCTGTCTCTGAGGCTGTTTGTTCTGATGGACCTGGTAAAAGGCAGCAGGTCAAAGAGGTGGTGGGCGTTGTGGGTGTGCCACCTCTGATTGTCTGAACACCTCTTCTGTGTTAAGTGACGTTTCTCAGATTTTAGACATGTGATCCTTTGTCAATATTTTCCTTAATTCATTTTGAACAATATCATGCCAATAGGATAGTTTGGCCTTACTGGAGGTCTGCGAATCGTGTTTGTCCAATAATTGCTTAGAACGTTGACCTCAAATTCCTATTGAGCAAGTATTCATTCTTGCCAAAGCATACTAAGCCTTGCAAAATAGTACACCTCCCATTCCCCTAAAAGAGAGAGAGTCCTCCTGCACCGTTGTCAATCACCGTCATTTATTTAATAACTTCCACGAATCTGCGTCAGCCATCAATGCTGGAATCAAATTTCAATACATGGTATGAGGCCCACGTTACCTTCTCGTGTATATTCCGATAACTAAGAGACCAAGAATTGTTAAAAAAAAAAAGACGTATCCGCTCTCCCGGCTTTAAAGGTAGAAGAGCGCGACAGCGCTCCTGGCTCTAGTGGTAGAATCCTGGTAATGCGCTCCCGGACTTAATGGTTTAAATCCATGTCCTTACCAGAAAGTAAGAGAAAACCATTTGCTTGATTTGAGTGGGTGTGTTCCACAGTTTGTGGTTGATGACAGCGTTGGATCCTATTGTTAAAGAACAAACAAACCTGCTCACTAATTAGCAGCTGCTAAACACACAACCCTAACATGATTACTCATTACGGGGGTTGGATTCACACACGCTTTGTACAGTACCGAGCGCAGCGGCAGCTTTGTACTGGCTCAGGCTCAAGATGACCTGCGAACCCGACAGTACCAGTAAAGCATCTGCCTCCCCATTGCTAGCTTTTTGTTGCACAGTGCAGCTCGCCGTGCCGTTGCGTCTTCCATGCAGGACACAGTGGATGCTAATTTGACACTGGGATGATTAACAGCCGCAGCCAGAAGAGCAAACGTTCTCATTTACATTAAGCTTTGTTTTCAGTGCATGGCTCACCTCCCAGAGGGATTTGACTGCTCTATTAATGGACACTCTCTTGGGTGTGTGTGTGTGTGTGTGTGTCACAGCCCTTCAAACATACATCCAGGTCAGCATTTCTTGCTTAGGGTTAGGAGGAGCTCATAATAGTTTTTTATTCCTGGGACAGGCGTAACAAAAAATAATTTAAGCACTGGGTTAAAGGGGAAGCCAACCTTAAACATGTCTTGACAATAATATGTTAAACGTGACCTCACATGACATTCTGATTAATATGACATTTGTGGAATATGAGTTATGCAGCAAAATCCAGCAGTTTTTATCAATATCAGAAGGCGGCCATTTTCCCACTTGCTGTCGACTGAAGGTGACGTCACAGTTACTCAGGGATAGGGCAAAGACCAATCACAGCTCACCTGTTTTCTGAAGCTGAGTTGTGATTGGTTGTTACCTGAGACCTGAGCAACTGTGATGTCATTGTCACTCGACAGCAAGTGGCAAAATGTCCGCCTTCTGATATTGATAAAAACTGCTGGATTTTGCTGCTTAACTCATATTCCACTAACTTACTTAGACTAGTGAGGCTGCATAGAACATATTAGTGTCAATAATTTTGGGGGGGGGAGTGGACTTCCCATTTAAGGTAAAAAATACATTGATATGTTATTTTTGAGAAAAAAAATTAAAATACACAGTAATACAATAATTGCAATTCTATATATTTTTTAAATTGTGGTGTATTTTAGTTGTACTGACACATTGAATTATTATTATTATTATTTTTTTTGATTATTATTATTTTTTTGGGGCCGAGTTTACTAAAGACTTTCTTAGAATCAGCCCACATGACAGAGGCCATGAAAAAGAATGAAAGGAAGGCAGGATGGAGCACGTACTGTTTGGAAGTCTGGTGTCCGCACAGAGCTGCTGCTTGTCCACTGGTGGCTGTGGAGGATGCATTAAGCTCCACATTGAGCAGCCGGCATGTGAGTGACAGGTCTCTAGAGCCGGTGTCACCCCTCTCCTAAAAGGCTCCACAGATCATTCCACTCCTCTCTCGCCCATCTGGCTGCCTGAGCCTAACAAGGCCTGTCCTTTGCCTAAAGGAGGAGCATAAAGGGAAGAAGAGAGGGCGAGAAAAAGTTAAAGACTCAAATATCCCATCAGATTCTCCGTGGTCTTTGGGCTCCAATTATTCACAGCTTATCTTTTCAGCTCGGCTGATCTCCAAATGAATAAAGCGCGGGCCGCATTACTGACGGCCGGGTGCACCTCTAAAGAGGCTGAAGGAGGATCAGGGCTGTGGGTTAGGGTGTCAATCTGGCCCTGACCCCCAGGGTTAGGGAGGTGGTGTTATGTAGTGACAGCACCTAGGTGTCCCCTTGTAGCACCTCCATTTACAGGCCATGTGGATAAATGGAAAAGGGCAATCACATTAGAGGAGGCTTCTGTCCATTGCAAACCCAAAGGCGAGAGAGAGGAAGAAATGTCGAACGACAGACTCTTGACTTTCAAGTGAGCTCCAGCGAGGCTGCGAAGGAAGTCAAAGGGTTAAATTAGCACAGCCCATTTCAGTATACACGCGCAGTGCAATACAAGTGAAAGAAAAAGCTTCATTTTCAACGTACAGAGCAAATGAAAGTAAGGAAAGTAGGTGCACATCCTCACAATAATAATATCCAATACAAAACCTGTATTTCTACGGAAGCACGGAACGGCCAATGTGGAGTAAACATTTAACCTATTCAAATACGATAAAACGTATTTGCAACTACATTCGAACATACTTGCAAATACGTTTGAATGCATTTACAAATATGTTCAAGCCTAGCGACTGAAGACATAATAATAAATAAATACATTATAAATAAACAATGTTTACTCCCTTAATTTCAGACCGTATTGATTTGATGTTAGCCAAATGCAAAAAATATGTATATATTTTTTTATATATATATTATATATTTTTTTTAAGCTGCAAATCCGCAAGTCAATACCCCGTAGCATTATGGGGAAAAAAATTATGCATTTTTAGCATTTAGCCTACAAGTCATATTTGCAAATACATTTCAACATATTTGCAATTTAAATTTAAATACGTTTGAATGTACTTGAAAATACGTTTAAGATATTTGCCTGTTGATAATGTTTAATCCACATTGGCAGTTTCACACTTCCGTAGTAATCAAATTAATTAATTTAAAAATAGAATTATCATTTTGCTGGTTGAGTCTTACACTCTGATTCATTTATTTTGTTTTGTATGGGATGTTGTCTATATTAACCACTCAGTCTGATGCATCTGATTTTGCTTACAACGAAATTGAAATAAAGAAAATGCAAATGTTGAATTAAATGATCCCGTGAGGTACAAGTGTACCTAATGGTGTGGCCGGTTTTGCATCATCAACTCACAAGAGGCCATTAAGAGTATTTCTTTCTAAAGTTTGTGAATGGCTAGCAAACGATATGGATAACAATCACACCATTATCTGATAAGTTTGAGTGTTCCCTAACATGTATAGTTGTATATTGCAGTGAAGACCAAGTGAAGTAACCCCCCAACCCCTCACCGGTCCACACCCCCCCCCCCCCCCCTCCCGCTTGTTTGGGGTCCATTCTACATGGCACCGGTACAATGATGTGACAAACTGGTAGTTTTTGGTTCTGGGGGGTCCATGATTCTCTTCTCTGCAGATTCTCATGCCAGCACACAATGCCGAAACAAGCTGCTATGTCTAATTCAATTAATTGAATTAAGTGCAGTGTGAGGTCCAAAATGAGCGGGCAGAAAGGAAGGAAGGGGGGATGTGTGTAAGAGGCGTACTTGGGCTCATTCTGGAGTTTACGCTTCATTCTTAATCAAGTCTTTAATGTATCCTGGCAAACCAAGTTCATTTTCAAACTATCTATCCATCCATCCTGACTGGTAACTGCAAATTATATTACAGTTTTTCTCTATAGGTTTGGCACATTTCTTGAAACTGAGATGTCATTTTCAAAACTGCAAGCTCATTTGGCCAAACAGACTTCAGATCAGTTCATTAGCAAAAGCACATATCTATCCCAAAACTGCTCACACATGCTTCACTCCAAGTTCCTTTCCCAAACAAAGAGTCGGTACAGTCACAACTGCAAAGATCCTCCTCAATTGCTTTGGCTCATTTGCATTCACTTTTGCCAAAAATAACTTGGATGATTTAGCGCAACTCTTTGGATCATCTGCAAAAGCTCATATCTCTCCCAAAACAGCTCATCTATGTGTCCAAATCAAATTTCTATGTCATGCAAGTAGTCAGTGCCCCCAAAATGCATAGTCCCTTTGGCATTCTGTGAGCACCACAAGTCAAAATCATTAGATGTTTTCTCACAACAGCTAACAAAATACAATTATATATAAAACTGAGGGGGAAAAGGATTTTACCAGAGCAGTATTCAAAGTTTGCGGTTTGACATACTCACAGTCAAGGAAATTGCAACAGTTTTTATTCACACAAAGTTACTTACACATTAGAGTGCAACAAAAGAAATTGTAAGCCAAATTCTGTATATCTATCAAAAACGAAAAACTAATAACTAAAATCATACGACGTGAATGTCTCAACCATCCTCTACACTGATCCCCTGTGATATGCTGGACTCATTTTGACAATTGAACAGATGATTTAGCATATTATGACTTACACACTGACATCTTTCTGACATGTTTTGGAGAGGATAGACATTAGAATGAAAAACAACTCATCCGGTTTGATCAGCAAGATCTATTCATTTGGAAAATGTGCTAAATGTGGGCACATTGTGCTAACTGTAGGCTAAATGTACACAACCGTTTGCACAGATCCGCTGGGGCATTTGAGACATGTACGAAGACATTGGCAATTTGATGAAAGCAATGAGAAATGCCAATCAGTTGAGACCAATTGTAAGGTAGTTTGGGGATTTGTCCATGGTATTTTGAAAATGCCATCTCAGTTTCAAGAAATGTGCCAAACCTATGGAGAAAAACTGTAATTGTCTTAAAAATAAGTTTTCGTAGTATTTACATTGACGCCATGTCTGCATATTTTTATATGGAGACTAGATTTCACCTCTTTTGAGAGAAATACGTAAGAATCAGTAATGCTCTTCAACGTCTTTACTGACAGCCTTGCTCTCCACATACTTAGCCTTTGTCACAGACGCTAAATAGCAAAGCAGTCACGGCTGACAAGAAAAAAACGATATTGTTTGAGAAAAGCTGCCTTTCTGCTTTTTCAACACTTCTGACTTCAGCTGTGAAGTATCTCAGACCTATGAGGCCTTTAGTTTCACCCAAGCTCCCAAAAGGCCTCCTGCTGCTCCTCCAGGACCCTCATCTCAAGCAGCACAAAAAAACCTCTCAAACATTTGACTTTCTCACAGAAACAGCTCGCTAAATGGTATTTCTCTAATGGACTCCTGCTAGGGTTCATATGCCTTGTATAGCCACATTGCCCAAAGTTGAGTCAACACAATTACCATGAGAATGCTCAAGAAGAAAGGCCCAAAAAGGTTGTTTTTGAATAAAAATCGGAAACTATAGAATTCTTTGTTTTCAGTGTAAAAAAAAAAAAATCAGACATCGATGGTCATTTTTTTCTATTGGAAAAGTGCTGCCGAATGAATGTCTTATTTACATGCCAAAGGGAAGGGCGGTACGAGGATGGGAAAGCGGAGCCTCCTTTATGGACGCGCTGGTCGCACAGGCCGTAGCTCAGCCTGCGTCCTCCCTGCTGGGCCGCGGTTAACAAGGCCTGTGCTAAATTCAAGAATGGCAACGAGTTTTTAATTGGTGACACATTAAATTTATCAAGCTGACAGCTGAGCGAGTGCACAGCAGCCTTTCTTGTTTTGTCCTCGCGGGTGCACTACTTCCCTTTAAGTGCCCCTGTGCGACCCCCCCACCTTCTTGAAATCCCTCACGTGTGAAGAGAGAAGAAAAACATAATAATCGTGCATGGAGTTGAATGATAACACTGAATTATTCATAAGGCTCTCTTTAAGTGTTGGATAAATCAACCCCCCCGCCTCCCGTTTCAACAAAAGCTTCCCTTTGTGACTCAGGCCAATCAAGCTTAGCATAAAGACAAATACTATTCAACACTTTTTTTATGCATGGTGACAGAAGTTGTGCCAGAGCCTGAAAAGTTATTAAGAAGTGTTTAATATTTAGATGAGGGTGTTTTCTACTTGCCGCTTATGTGTGGCCCTCCCATACAAGGCAGCAGCTTGTGGCTTAACACTTCATCATGACACTCAATGTTGCTAATGTTGTCTTTATGTCATGAATAGATTTGCATTTTAATATATATTAATACTGACCTGACACACCAGTCTTACTTCTTGCACAAGAGGCACAGCTTTAATTAATAATAAATCAAACGTTTATACACTCGTGAAAACTGCAGCCACAATCCTGCACGTAGAATATTGTAACATGATGCTGCGGGTCAAATTGATCCATCGCAAAGTATTTTTTTAAGAAGTGAGCGTACTTGCTTACTATGTGTCACTTTAAATATCGATTGAAATTGATAGTAATTGTGCTAATAATGTAAAATTTCCCATTTCTGACACTTTTAGATAATTAAACATGCCTCGGGTCAAAATGGCCAAGAACGTCATTGTTGTTCTTGAGAAATGATCGTAACTCGAGGGTTAATACAACGAGTTAAGCAGACATATCAACCCATTTTTATCCATCTCACGGGGCGGCCATCTTGTCATTTTGGCAGCATGCGAACGATACATGAGCTAGTTTATGTGACGTTCACAAGCTGAGCTGTAATGACGAGAGCACAGTCAAAGTTTATTTGAACAATTATGAGAATATGAATTGTAAAAATGAAGAGTACAAAACAAATGAATTTGACTATCTGTCATATTATCTGAAAAGTCAGAATTTAAACAAGCATAACATTACACTATATTTTTTAGAAACTCTCGAATAATATAATATAATATAATATAAATCATAAAGCCAAGATAAGGAGATAATAAGACATGGTACAAGACAAATTTTCTTTCTTTTTTTTAAAGAGATCGTAATAACGAACTGCAATCACGCTTGAACTTGTGTTTATAATTATGAGTTGATATGTCTTTGAATTACCATTAGCAAGGGCAAGGTTTACAAAATTGAATATAAAATGTAAATGTTAGTTTCAGTCACATTAAAAAATAACAGTCATTTCTATTTGTTTTTCAATTGATACCTTAAAACTTACCAAAACCAGAGCCAGCATTGCTAAGCATCAATTCAGAATCAGAATTCAGAATCCTTGTATTGTCATCATACACACAGCATGGTGAGATTACAGCAGCGACCACTGAAAACGGTGTTCAAGTCATTAAAAACAAAACAAAACAGTGCAAATATAAAAACTTTTCGTAAAAAAGAGAAAAATGTAAAAAGAGCATAGAGATTGTCAAAAAAAAAAAATCGAAACAGTATACAGAATATAGAAGTTTGTATTTTCTCTAATATACCCAAATTGCATATTCCCAACAGAGCCCCCACTTTATAGACAATTCCCACGACCCATATTCCTTGTCCAACATTTAAAGTAGTGCTTGTTTTTGTATAACATCCCGTTATAAACAGTTTAGGAAGAAAGCATTGTTGCCCTCGGGGGCGTCACTTCAAGCGAAGGGGAGTAAAGTGCACTACTCTTGAAAATGCGAATGAAAGAAAGGGAGCTGGGCGAAGGAGGTCTAATGAAATATTTAAGATTGAGGCTAAAAAGGGACTCTGAATAAAGTTTGCAACAAAAGGAGTCTGCCGAGGGCCTCCATTGTGCGTGGGGCCAAGCGGAAGCAGGGGCCAAGCTGCTACAGATGTGAGGAGGGCCCATATTGAGGCGAGATGTGTAGGCTCTGCTCACAGCTGTGTTGCCGCCATCCCACCCCAGCCACCAGCCCCCTGCTTTTGTGGCCCTTTGTGTGGACCACAGAGCGGCGATTTTACACCGAGCTGATTGCACAGCAACGCCTTTGTGTCGCCAACAAGAAGGCCCCGCCTATTCTGGACCGTCAAGGCGCACGCATATGCCTTTTGCGTCAAACCTGCACATTCAACCCATCGCTGGAATTTGTTTCTCATTGCTTTTTTTTTTTTATTGCAATCAAAAAGATGAGGTGATGAATTCACTTATTTTAGGCTGATGGGAACTTCATGGAATGTTTGGATGAGGGGGCGGGTCCTTCTCATCCAGGAGCTGCCTATTTAGCGCTTACTGCTTTTGATTAATAGCGGTGCCATTCAATGCAACATATGCCATTTCCAAGGCTCAATAAGGGGAGCACATTTGCCCATGTTTGTGAGTAATGATGTCATAAGGTCACAGGGAGCAGTTTTCACACATAATGAGTGAAATGAAGGAAGAAATTGTCTTGCAAAAGAGCAGTCAATCTCTCTTCTGTGAGTAAATGTGTTTAAGGCACCGCGTATGTGTTTAAGCTGAAAAGATGCGAATGAGAGGCACATTGAGTTAAATCTGTTACATTTACAGCCATTTTTATGTTGAACACTTTGGACAAGCCACAAAAATAGCTTCAGATTTTACTCTTCTGTTTCTTTGACCTGAACTGACATGGCGGATTAAACTCCATATCTTCCGCCCGCTCATCCATTCGCACTAAAGCTCCAGCTGTAATTTGAAGCTTTGAGTTGAACTCATGCCAGCGCGCAACAAGAAGCTTAACACCTGCCTAAACATGTCTCACGCCTTTAAAATCTTGCGGCGAAAGTGATGGAGCGTTTAGCCGAGAACATGAATCAAATTGTGTGTTTTATTGTCAAAACAAGTGGTTGTTGATCATAGCACACAGTTTTAGAAAGACGAGATGAAAAGGTTTTTAGTTCAAACCCTTTCAGAGGAAACTTAAATATATTGAATGTATAAATATATATTTAAAAATTGTATTAAATAAAAACAAGAAAATACAGTCGAACTTGCGTATGCTGAGCCCAACAAAATTAATAGTGCTGTGACAACAACATTGATTACTAAGTTTTAGATGAAATGTCTTTTGGCCTTAAAGTTGAGACTGTTTTTTTTTTTGTTTTTGTTTTTTCATTTCTCTTAACAGTTGACCTTTATGTCTTTAAACAAAACAAGTGAACTTGACTTAAAACATTGTTTGCACTGTATCGTAAAGTGATGTGTGGCTCCATTGATCCATATGGGAACCATTATTTTGAAATATGACCAAATCAGACTGGATTATAATACACTGGGAAATTCCACTGTAAGAAATTATTACTTGACAATTGAAGCTCGCATCCGCTTCAACATTCTGACTGAGTTTGCACACCCGCACTCAGATGCACACACCTTTAAAAAAAGATTTAAAACAAAGCTATCATGCACAAGGCATTATTTAGTTATTCAAACCTGAAACTGCAACTGAAAACTGAACAAATTGAAACATTTCATGCATTTTTTATTTAATCACTTAAGCAATTGGGAATATTGCTGACATTGCATCACTTTACAGGGAGGAAAAAAAGTTAAAGTTACTTACAAGCAGTAGAGGAAATTAGCTATGTTTATGTTACAATGTGGAAGAAGACAGGCTGACTTCAATAAAAAGTACAAAATAAAAATGAAAATAAATGCAATGTAGTAAATAAATATATGTAACTTAAAATAGATCAAATAAATAATAATAATCATAATCATAATCATAATCAGAATCAGAATCATAATAATAATAATAATAATAATAATAATAATAATAATAATAATAATAATAATAATAATAATAATAATAATAATGTATAAACTGGATAAGCATATGGACAGTTTAACTGTTGAGCAGTAAACAAAACACTTAACAGTGTGTTTTTAAGTTCAAAATCAGAAAGCAAACTGCCTATCAGGCTAGGGGCTTTTGTTTGGAACTCTGTTTGCCTCGGTATGCTGTAAAAAGGTGACCAGTACAAAATGTCACCATAAGGGGAAGGTTGTAACACTTTTTAAAAAGAGTTACAACCTTCCCCATGCCTGACAGCCATTAACAAGCTAACCATTTTTAGCATTTAGCTTCAAAGCTAGCGCTAATGCAACACACCAAATTAAACTAGAGAAACGACTAAATGAGTTTATGTGAATCAAACAATTGTGTCTACAACACAACATTTGGGATGTACATTTTTGTTTTGGCTCCAGAACAGACAGTTTGCTACTCAAAAGCATGAATCTTCACCAGTAATGTAATTGATGATGATGTCACACTATCTAATTTCTGATTGGTTAAACTAAGAGTGTTACAACTATCCCTTTGTTACAACACTTCCCGGTCTACCCTATTTATACTGGTGTAAATTACGTATTTTATTATGTGGCTTAACCCCCCCCAAAAAATGGGCATGTAAAATGCAGAAAGCAAACCTTTCTGAATGGATTTGGTATAACTGGAATGGAACATAGTTTATAAAAAAAAAAAGTCATTTGGAAGATGACACCACTGACACTTTTACTACAAGTAATCCTCCTATGTTGTGTCTGTTGCAGGTGGGACGTGCCAGAGTTATGTATATATAACCCTTAATGTGTTTGAGGCTATGGAGCCAAGTCCGGCCGCAAGGTGGGCTTGATACAAACCAGACAAATGACCAGCTAACCTGTTCGGTTAACCCCCACCCTTTCTTTTTTTGTTTTGCAAGCACAGTTTCGCCGGCTGCACTTTCCTGGGAGCTTATGTCTGCGTGTGTGCGTTCTTCACAAAGACCTGTCAGTTTTAATGGCCTGTCGGCTGAGTGGGCTGCTGTAGCCTTCTCTGGAAGGGAGCTGCACCAAGAAAGGCTCATGGTCAGATAATGCTGCTTAATGTTCTTTAAAAAAGGATGGGGGGGACAATTAAGAGAGCGTTTCCCATGGTTCTCCCCCCAGCGGTGCGTGGCTGCCTGTGTATCAGCTCATCTGTTTGATGGACTCTGAATGCGTCTTATTGATTGGGGTCAGAGATTAGAAGCAGCAATGCGAGGGGAGGTGGGTGAAAAGAGGGTCCCACACGGTGGCCACAATGTGGTCCAGACACACACAAACGTACACGTCACTCGCACCTCTTCCACTTGTCCATTCTGCGATTGGAATTCGTTTAAGTGCATTGAGTATTTGAGGCCTGAATATTCTTGGACAAATTCAGAGAGAAAACTCAATTCTCACCTTCCCTGTTTATTTGTTTATATATTTGCTCTCATTCACCAATTTGAGTTTGTTCAAAGTCCCCGCCTGTGGAAATACCTGCCTTTAATTAGAGCAGTAATTGGATCTGTGGCATTCACCGGGTTTTTTCTTCTTCTTTTTTTTATCTGCAATTTGTAATTGGTATTGAACTCTAAACAGCATACTTACACAAGTGAGTGAACAAAATTCAATTCCATATTTCACTGCCCCTGATGTCGCAAATGATGAAAATTATTACCTTGACAGTTCCATGTATATTCTCTTAAAGTCTAAACTGTTTACAGGTGAAATTTGTGTTCAGTATAATTAAAACTAGTCTTTAATAATTCATATTGAACAGCTACTGTTGTATTGAATAGATCAGATGAGGACATATTCACCCAGACAGGGGATTTTGTGCCTCAGCTTTAGTGCCTCAAGGTTCAATTTTAGGCCCCCGTATTGTTAAATATGCTCCCTCTTGGTGGCCCTATCAGAAGGCACAGAGTGAATTTCCATTGTTACGCTGATGATTTTAATCTGTAAAGCATTTTGAGCTGCCGTCGATGTATGAAAAGCGCTTTATAAATTAAGTTTTGATTGATTGTTTTTTTTTTTTTTATACACTGCTGTATCTCCTGATGACATTGGATGCTCTTTTAAACTGCATTTTAGACATCAAATCCTGGATGGCAGAGAACTTTGTTTGATTACTGCATTGGGTTTCCATATGTTGTTTATGTTTTGTGAATATGAGCAAATCCCAAACTGAATTGCATTTGTGTTCCATGTGCCATTGTATGTTTACCACAGCGGGTCCAAGGATTATTTGCTATAGGCTATCCATCTACAGTTGTAAGGTGACCTTCTGAGTGGTTTAGGTCAAGGAGAGAGTGTGGGTTTTGTTTGCCTCCATCTCATGATTGAATGGGCGTACATAGGGAGAAGAAAGAAAAGAAGCCAATTAAGTGTGGGCTGGTTGTATTTATTTTTTTTTGTCCCCTGTTGCAATTAGTACCAGACTCAAAAAAAACTTCCTCAAGTACCTTTTGGGTTGTTTTGTTGTCAGGCCATACCATTAGGACCTAAATGATCCGCCCAGGTGCTTCGTGTCTCAATAGGTTGAGGAGGGATGTAAAATCAGCCACCCACCAGCCTTGTGTTTGGAACCCACTCTGTAGATCATAGAGCACCACGAGTGGCATCCGAAAAGCCCGCCAATCAAGCCACCTCCAACAAGGCCCAACATTTCAGGGAACAGGTCACTGCACTTCTCATCAAAGAATATTTTATATGTTGTCCTTTATGGATCATTCTATTGCTTACTCAGTCTTAATTATTGCTGTAATTTATTACCGTAAGGTTCATTCCACATGTGCCATGCACCTTGTGTCTCGACCAATCACCTATAGTGTCATGTAGCTTGCTGTTGTGTTTGATTCCTGTGTTCGAGCCTTATTAGCTTTTTGCAGTTGCATCAGTTTGTAATATTATTTCAGAAGTATTTCAAGAAGGTAACCCATTTATTAGATGGATTACATAACAGTGGACACTTACTACTTGTGGGGGATAGAGAGTGAAAATCATTGATGGAGATACATATGCCTCGCAAAAAAAATCTTGCTAATAGTTGAACCTGTGGGTGCCACTGCATATAGATGACACAACACGGAAAGCATTGGGAACTCAGCGTCATCCTCAACTGATTCTGACTGGCTGTACATTTTGTTTTGGGTGGTTTTGGGTGTGGTGCCATCAATTCTTCGATAAACATTTGAAACAAAACGGCTCCTTGCCGCAAGAAATTGTGAAGGTGGAGGGGAGGAGAGGAAAGAAGAGAGAAAAAGAAATACCAGAGCTGGTTGCAAAACCACCGACTTGCTGCTTTCAGGGCGAGCGCACTAACCTCTACATCATCTGTCAAGTTTTACTTAGTTTACACAAGTATCAGCCAGAACGGATTTTAAGACGGCCAATTGTCATTTCATTGCACTTTGGCATTGAAAATGTGAATGATAATTGATTGCTGAAGCGGTACGGGCGTGGAACCACTCTTAATGACGTCAAAAAGTGCCAACAGCTCGTTTTCTCAGGTTGGGAGGGGCTGGTGCTTGGAGGGCAGAACGACCTAGAATTACTCATAGAGGGGCGAATGGAGGAAAACACAACTTTGGTTTAAAATTTAAAAGCTCCAAAAAGTAGATTTTTCATGTTGCTGTCCCTTTGCAATAAAAAATCAAGCATTTTTTCCATTTACTGTGTTAGAATAAAAAGCAATGAAGAAAATACTTGGACAATTTTCCATCTTTTGATTTTCTACAGTGGAAAATGAAAAGAAGAAATGATACACAGATGAAAGTGGCTGACAAATTTATCATCCAGTGACCCCATAAACTTCCCACCCTAAAGTGCAGACGAACACATGATGGCACACGCCCCGACTCTGGGAATCCGAGAGTGGAGCAGCTGCTGTCAAACTAGTCGGGAGGAGTGACGAGTAGAGCATGGGAAGGACTCAGGTTCACCCCGTTAATAACGCACAAGCGGCCTGGGACTATGTGGTCACTCCGTTATTAATGTGCCACTACACTCCTGGCATCTGACCCCAGGATACATTCCTGGTGTAATGGGCAGCAGCTGAGCCGGGGTTTCCGGCTGGGGTGCGTCGGGGGGGACAGCTGAGAACAAGCAGACATGCTCCAATGTTGGGGAACACCCACCATTATCGGTTGCACCCCCCCGGGGAGGCAAGGCTACTCACTTCCCTCCTTTCTGGTGATCCCCAAGCACGGAATAATAGCATAATGTCTGTTAATAGAGGTCGAATGTAACTGCTGGGAATAACACACCACGTGTGGATTTGCCTGAGGGCAAAACAGCTCTGATTTCCTTTTGTTTGATTTTTATAGATTTGTTCACATTTGGAGAAAGTCAATCCCACCATGCACTTAACAGCCTACTGCTGTTTTTGACTGAGTCAAAGCTACTGAAGTTGGCTATTGCTATTCAAGAACAGGAAACAATTACACGTACATATTGAACATTTGAAGTAACTCCAACATGGGCTCCCCCCCACAAACAAACACAATTAAATGACATGTTCTAAATATCTGCATTTTACTGTTTCAGCTTGTTGGAAGTTTAACGTGTCATAATTTATCCATGTGATCAATTATGTCAGACATGGACGACCCCGCCTCCCCCTCAGGCCACTGAGCCTGTGTTCTTTTGAATCAGTTTGGAAAAGCCCACCGCGGTCAACTCGACTAGGAGCAACTTTTTTTTTTTTTTTATAGCACCCTCTTCACGTGTGCCTCGGCAGATCAGAATTAAGGGACTGACTCACAGACCTCAGCCTTGGCAGACGACCAGTGGCTGCTGGAGTGGCGTTGGCAGGAGACCATGAGAAACCAGGGGGCGACACCCAAATGTCTTGACAGCTGCAAAAAGTACAGAGCAGAAAAGCCAAATTAGAGAAATATGCAACCCGAGGGCCCCGGCAATGAAAACAGAGCTGCTGTTGACTGGCTGCTGCTTGGGCAGCGCAGTGGAAGTTTGGGGATTTATTTTGAACTCCAGCTGCTGGCAGACATCATCAGAGTGCACGTGTGGCTGACTGCGGGGGAAATCATCCTGGATTAGCCTCTGCGCATCCTCATACGTGGCAGAATGATGGTCAGTCTCAGATGAACAGTACATGCTTGGAAATTGGCTTTTGACATTTCACTTCTTTTTAAGAGAAATTATACTCCTGATTAATTAATAGAAGCCTAAATTCCTACATGAGTTCTTTGAATACACTTTTTTTTTTTTTTTACATTCTTATACATAAAACATTTTTGGTTTGAATCAGACAAATCTATGCTTTACTGCGACTCTATAAAATATGATAAAGTATTAAGTAATGCTTATCTTGCTCATCTATAAGTATATTATATTTTAAAATATTTTTATTTAATCACTAATATTTGTATTCAAGGAATGTAATGTGGTGAACCACTGTGCATGTTGGGGCAGCACCCTCGTTCGTGCCTTCTCGTATTGACTAGCCACCACTGACTGCAACGATAAAGTACCATGAAGGCATTCATTTACACCTTGAAATGGCAGAACTGAAACACACTTTCCAACTCAGAGTTTTTGCCTCCAAGACAGATACAGCCATAGTATTATTATTATTAATAATATTAATTAATTAATTAACTAATTAATTCATGTATTTATTTATTTTAAAATGTAATGCCTAGATTGAAGATAAATTTCTACTGCAAGCCTCTTCTAACTGTGTATAATGTGGCAAAACAAAACAGAATATGTTTACATGCAGTCAATAACGCTTTCAAAACCCAAATATTGGCAATATTTGGGTTTGGTAAGGCCATGTAAACGCGTGCAAAAAAACAAATTTTTTGTTTTTTTAACAACCCAAATAGAAAATCTGATGCATCATAGCAGCCCACTTTTGGAGCGAGGAAGTCATCTTTATTATTTAACTGACTGTAGAAAGTTAAAAGCGGAAATGACATCTATTTGCATAATGATGTCTGTGCATCAAGGTTTAAGATCAGGATATGAATGCGGGAGTAATTCTGTGTGTTCTTACATGTAAACGGGTTATGCCGAATGTTTCAGAATCTGGAATTTTGTATGACCTTAACCTAAGTATCGACTGCAGGGGTGTCGCCCCCTGTGGTTACTGCTAATGCTAGTTCTGTTGAATCCTAAAATAGCGGACCCTCAAAGCTCATTTATAAGTGGTTATTTACTATTAATGGATTTCAGTCAGGAGGTTCTAGATTCAAATATTTTGCTATTTGTGGAGTTTGTATGCTCTCCCTGTGCTTGGTTGGCTTTTCTATGGGTTCTCTGGCTTAAAAACAAAAAAAAAACGTGCATGTTGATGCATATATATATTTATTTTTTTATTTTTTAAGGCTTAATTGTCCCGAGGTATGAATGGTGTCAGTTGGGATAGGCTTCAGTTGACCTGGAAAACCTTAACCTTTGCTGTCGGATATTTTTTCATCAACAAAAGACAATAGTTATCTGTCAATTTATAGTCCACTTTAAGTGGGTGCAATATTGCATGTGTACGGTGGTTGCATTTAGTTATTTGTTATGATTAGTTCATTGCTGTTGTTGATGTGTTTGTATGTTTGCCAGCATCTTGGTCTGCTCAAGCACTGCACAATATTTGAGCTGCTTATTTCCTGAATGGAACGAAGAGATGGGCTCTGAAGTGTGTTATGTAGTGTACAGAATTTCTTTAGAAGCACCAACTCTCTGTGTATTTATATGCAAGGTGTGCACCTGTGTTGTGTAAGCAAGTGCACGGAACGAACAAGTCTTGTGCACTTGTGCACGAGCGTGACGCTGGGAAAGCCGGAGCGGCAGCAGGATGGCGGGTGGCCGCCAGGGAGCTAGCTTGTGGGCTGGGGTGTGATCTTAAGAAGGCAGATGAAGAGAAAGGGCGCGCGGAGAGTGCGAGAGGGCCCGTGCTTGTGCCTTTCAAGGTGTGTTATTTGTTCAAGGCTGTACAAACATTTACAGAGCGCTGGCAGCCCAGGAATGCAGAGGCAGGGCCGAGGCGGAGAGCAGCAGCCGTGGGAAACTGCTGCTCTCCTCAACCTCTGCGCACTCGTTCGCCCTCAGGCAGAGTATCAACACAGACAGTGCCAGAGATGTGTGTGCCTGATAGTGACAGGTCCCGTCAGCAGCTGCTAACGCACTCACGCAAGCACACACACGCACTCACACGTGGTTCCAGCCATCAGGCACACTGCCGGCTGGCTGCCTGGCATGCACGCTGACACACATTAACAGGGGAGGGCAGCCTGTCTGACACACACGCGCCCAAATAGTCATTCGCATGCAGGTATATATTATCTTTTGTCTTTAAAGTGTATGAAAGTTCAGCCAATGGACACGGTAAAATGACGTCAACACACTAGTGTTATGTTACTAAATTACTTGACTAGTTGATTCATCACATTCAAGATGTACTCAGCTTTTTTTCCACCGCGAAGACAGGTGCATCTGCAAATTTGTCAGCTCATCATGGGCTAAATGTAAAAATGAGGTCAGCGCTAAAATTCACCCCCTGAAAGCTCATTAGTGAGTTCATATGTTTTGTATCATATAATGTCCTCATTGTCTGATAAGTAAGCCATGGGGATGCTAATCCTTGTGATATTGTCAAAGGTTCTGGTGGGCATAAGTAAAGATGTCCACATACATTTTGGTGCCAAATGATCGCCGTTTTTGGAAATTATTAGCAATGTTACAGTGCAATGATTTTGAACGGAGAAAATTTGTCTGGTTCCTTCCCTGATTCCCACTAAAACATGGGAAGAGTGAAGTGGCTGTGGTTACATTGGTGATTAGAAAGGGCGTTTTCAGATGAGTTCATCGACTGATTTTCTGATCCCCCCCTCCCAATTTTTTTTTATTTTATTTAAAAATAATACATAAATAGAGTTTGTGAGTGAAAAGTGGGCTATGCTGGCCGGATTGTCCCTTTATTTGGATGTTTTGGGAGATGTTGCAGAGTTTTGATTTAAAAAATAAATTAATTAATTAAATTGAAAACATAATAATACAATCAAATAAAACAAAGGAACAACGAATGAGCCAGAAAAAGCTTAAATAATAGATGGAACATGGGATTGTTGTTAACTCTATCAAGTGGAGTAATTCTGCGCATGTGCTAGTCTGCTAGTTAAGCTAATGCTGAGCTGAAATGCCAAAAGAAAAAAAAAAACAGAACTATAAGCACATTTGCAAAATAGCAATGGGTGCTTGCTTGCTGTGATGTAATTCCATCGTCTCATAACTGCTTTTCGGTCCATGATCTCTCATCTTCCATCTTTTTGCATAAAAATTCCAGTAAAGTAATTCTGAGCTTCTAAGCGCTTCAGTTCAAGAAATGTTGTAGCTCATCCATCCCGTGGATCTCCATTGTTCTTCACGTGAGTCTGCGTGTGTTGAGTGATGGCTGCTGCCATGACATCATTACTACATCAGTGCTTATCTGTCCACGGTCAGGCCTTGAATATTCTTGCAGAAAAAGTCCAATATTTCAGAAGCCACGAGCATTTTGACTGAAATAATAGCTCACATGTCCTAAACAAACATCTGTTAAGTAATGTCAAAAATGTAAATAAATAAAAAAAAAATTAAGTAACTATTAATTGCCCTCCGCTCATGAATTGCAAGTACATTCTGATATTCTGAGAAGACGAATTTTAAAAACGAGTTTATAAAATCTCATCATAGCATATCATATGGTAGTAATGCCATGATTCCATACAATCACGATGCTCTGTGAACAGAAAATAAATAACATTGGTGCAACCTGATTAGTCTTTTTGTAAAAATGCGACCGAACTGCCTTGTGTGAAAACGTTAGACAACGACATTGGAATGGAGGAAAGGGATAGATGCGTAAAGTTAAATACTAACTTATTATATGGCCGGCGTGACTGTAAACGAGTTCCAGGAAGTCAGCTACTGTGTTGACGTGATGTCGAGTGATAAGAGCGACTTGGGGAAGCAGCCCAAGAGTTCACAACGTGTGCAGGTGCACAACTAGTTTGCGCATATCTTGGTCTACCTGTTATCCATTCAGGGATTAAGAGAGAGATAATGCATGGTTGACTTCTTGAACCTCCAACCTAAAATTGACCCGCAACTTTCTTAAGGCTTAATAAAAAAAAGTTTAGTTCATCTTATTTCTAGTCATTTGATTTGTATGACATGATTTCATTGAGACTTTGAAACTGTTATATTTTTTGTGTTTTGCTCATTCAAACTGACATTTCATAGTTCGCAAAATTTGAATGTGGGCTTTAGAGAGAAGCAAAAACATGGATGCAGAAATGTCATACACTTTTTCATACCCTTTGCAAATGATGTCATTGCCATTCCCATATTGCTGACGTCTGTAACGGGCCTAGAAAGTGGACTCGCGCAAACAATTTGTAAGCGAAACGCCACAACAGTAATTCGTGCAAAGGCTCAAGCGGCCTCGGAATAAGGTGGATTGTTTTCTTCTTTGGGATTATCAATTGAGATGTGTCATCTTCTTGTGAAGTTTGAGGGCTTTGGTAGGTGGCTTCAATTGGCACAAAATAAATAAATAAATAAATAATAATAATTGGAATAAAATGCACTGTTCATGATCACCTGCCGTCAAGCTTGTGGAGCAGCTGCTGAACAGTGACAAATGTGTTCAGAGAAGTAAACGGGCATTTTTTAACATCTTATGAGTCTGAAGGCATGACGGAAGCTAAGTGAAACGAGCCCATCCTCCTTCTTATTTGTCCTCGAGTCTAGCACATCGACAGGCACGCTCCCCAGGACCTGCGGGCCTTTCATGCACCTGCCTGGAGCGCTGCATCAGTCCAGTCGCGTTTCAGCCATGACGCAATCTTCAACCAATCAAGCGTGGTGAGAACGGTTAGGGAGCGTGGTGAGAACTCTCCTCCCATGTCTGCTCTATCCTACCTGTGAACAGTGTTGCCTCAGGGAGGGGCTCGCCGCACCGGCCGCTTTCTGAATGAGGGCTCAACAAAAATCCTTGCCACCAGGTGACTTACACGAGCCTCAAACGCGCACGCACGCACAAGCACACGTCATTCACGACTGGCGTGCTGCTTTATATTTTGGCAGGAAGAAACAAAACAGACGAGTGTGGGAACTTTTTTGCTGTTCCTTTTTTCTTCTTCCAAGAGTCTTTATCAGTATTAACTCTGCTTACACAGGTATTTGTGCACCTGTGGCACTGGATTAGTGGATCACGTTCTCCATTGTGTGCAAAGATACATTTTAAAAAGAGCACTGTGAGCTATTTTATCAGTGCGTTCTCCATTTCCGAAGCTGAATCACATTTCAGTGCACTATTTTGAAGACAGGGTACGGGTTCACATGACCAGAACATGTACAACAGTGCCTCCCTCAGTACATTTAAGCCCATACAGAAAATGTTTTAACAGTGACTCAAGGCGGTTGAATTTACAATTCAACATCTTTGCACAATGCAGCTTTGCTTCTGGTTAGACACGCTGTGATAAATGAAAAAGAACTGCATTAGAGGGCTTGGAAGGTTTTTGGCAAAACAGGGCTATTGAAAGAGCAAGCGGTGTTGCCTTGTTTGTGAAGTCTTCTTTTGAATGCAAATTGATTGATGTTATGAAAATCTACTATTGTCTGGTAGGGAAGCAGCATCAGTGCCAGGGACACAAAAAGGATTGATAAATTCATTAAGACGGCTGGGGACATCATGGGACTGAAGATGGAGACATTTGAATCAGTGACTACATTTACATGCAAGCAATATTGGCAATATTCGGGTTTTGAAAGGCCATGTAAACATGCGCAATAACCCGAATATGCCCTTATTCGGGTTTCTAAAAATCTGAATAAGAGCCTTCATAACCGGAATACTGGTTTCATATAAACGCAATCGGAATACCTGGAATCAACGGGGCATTGCTTTTCGTTGTGCGCATGCTCACAACCTCTTCTTCGTCTCCGTTTCCTCTTCTTCGCTTATTTGCACTCGCAAGGAATCTTGGTCTTATTAGCAACGATCCGTCCTACGCGGGCCTGGCTTAAATACGTTGAGTTCTCCGCGGCGTTTTCACCTTATATTGTGCTTCTATGGCGAAAATGCCACCGTTTGTGACACGTTAACTATTCATGTGAGACAGACACGACATCACTCGTCATGCTTAAACAATGTTTATCTCCAGCTTGCGGTGTCCAACAATACGCGTCCGTGTAGGAACATTAGATGACGCACACATAGTTCCGCTTCATCAAACCAAGTAAGTCCGTGCTTCTGGCGTGTACCGACAAGAACCGCACTTCTGGAGCGAGTAGGAAACCGACGACTTTATTTAGCGTGGCGAGTGACATGAATATAATGTATTTTATTGACCGTTTAAAGTTAGGAGCGGAAATGACGTCTATTTCTGCCATTATTCTAAACGCCATGTATACGGAGGTAACTCTGTCAACTTGCGTATGCAAACATGTTATTCCGATTGTTCCAGAAACCCAAATTCTGACCATAACCCGAATATTGCTTGCATGTAAATGTAGTCACTGATGGATGGACCAGAGATCACTCAGCAAACTTCTCTCTATATTGGACAATCTTTCACATAAATAAATAAATACATACACCAGGTGTATTTCATTTTTAATCAGAGAAGTAAAGTATTGTATTTTCACGTAACTTGTGTTTTGTTTGTGATTTGTCGCAAGACTGACTGAAAATAAACTATTCATTCATGATAATTATTATAACTGTATCAAAAAAGCATCATTATTATTAATTATATATTTGGTTTTGTATACATGACTGCATTCTCTCATGCACGTCTTCTTTTTTGTGATCCTTTTTTCTGTCAAAACTATTGCTTAGCAGCGAGAACGTCTTCCTATGGGACTTTGTCAGTACAAATAGTAAATGCTCTCTTTTGAATTACTGAGATGATCGTTGTTTGCTTCGTCAAATTAGATGTGGATACTACGCAGTCACATACTTTTCACAGTTGCACTATTTATAGACAAGTTCTATGTATTTATTAGTTGGCTTGTGACATGGGAGATGCGTGGAAAAACAAAACCACTTTGTTGCCCTGATTAGGATCTTAAAGATCTGTAATCAATCTTTGTTGGCGTGATGGTCAAACTTGCGTCAGATGATCGAGCATGATGTGCGTCATTCAAGCAACAGTAGCTTATTGATGTCTCTGCTGATAAACTGTTGGATGACTGGAGGCATCTGAGCGGCACATGTGCACATAATAAGCTGAAATATGATCATATTATTGTGCTTTAATCCGTCAACAATGCAGCAGGTTTGTGGGTTGTTTCAACCACTGCTGTACAATAGTCTGTTAGGTTAATAAACAGACAAGGCGTTACTGGTACAGGTAGTCCTCTAGTTACAAACATCCGGCTTCCGTACATTCGCAGACACAAACAAGGGCTGACTGATGTCCATAAATGCCTTATTTCGCTCGCAAGTTAATATTTTTAAGTGCGCACCACATCATACATTACGGTACAGTACTGTACTATAGTTCCCCTCTCTGCGCCACTGCGGAGTACGACCCATTTCGCGCCGTCACGAGTTCCGATGGACACGTAAACACCGTGCGACGGTTTCTCCCGTGACGTCACCCAAGCACCGCGCGACGAAAATCACAACGAGGAAAGAGAAAAACTGGTGGTCGCTGTTTTTCTCAGCTTTTTATTTTATGTACTTGCCGTGGATGGACGGTTTGAGTGAGAGGAGACGCCGTTTAAATGAAGAATTTGAAAAGGCTGACTTGCAAGTCACACGAGTCGACACGTAATCGCCTTGCGACGGTTTCTGTAACCCAAGCACGGCGCTGCAAAAGTCAGAACAACGAGGAAAGAGAACAACTTGTGGCGGTTGCCGTTTTTTCTGTTTTTTTGTTATGTACTTGGCGTGGATGGATGGTTTGAGTGTGAGGAGTGAAAATACAAACGAACGAAAATAGGCAAAGGATTATTAAGATAATTGTTTTGGTGGAAGAGACTTAAGATAATTTTTTCATACAAAATAATTTTTAGCTAATCAGCACAAAAGCCCGATCAGGAGTTTATCGGGCCGGCGGAGTACCTACCCTCGAGTAGGACCTCCACTCGTCCCCGTAAGTTCCTGTAAATGTGGCCCGGTTGAGAAGGCTCCTGCAGTGGAGACGCGCACATACGGGGCTGGCCCCGTAAATTTACCCCGAAGTTCCTGCGGTGGAAACGCGGCTCTGGAGGATGTTGATGAGAAGTAGCCCTCAGGCGTCTTCTTTATCGGCGTAGTAGCAAAACATGCAATATATCTTCATCTTCAAAATCCCTTGAATCTGACTTGGCGGTCGCCATCTTGACTCATCATACGTGCCAATCACATTCATGTGTACTTCACGGACAGTCGGAAGACATACTTTCCTGAGACCCAACAATGCCTTCCACTTCAGCCGCTTTACATGAACTCAACTCAATAACTCCTCCACCATCTACAGTATGTACAGTATGCATGTTTATTTTGTTTTTATTTATTGCATTGCACTGTGTAAAATTAAATTACATTTACTGTGAGGAAAAGTGGTTCAGATATTGGATGGATGATGTAATTTAATGTATTTTTTAAATTTAATTTATGTACTGTATAGAAAGTATATAGCTTTTGCTTCTGCATACACCCTTTCGGTTGTATATTTATGTATGGAATTAGTTTTTTGTTTGTTTTGTTTATGACCATGTTGAATTTTTTATTTGCCAATGAACCGAATATATATATATATTTATTTTTATTTACATCTTTTTATGATTTTATTTTTTTTCAATAATTTCATAACATTTTATTTTTAAACAAAATGTAATGCCATTCAACATACAAACAACTTATTGTAATTGTGTTTGTAAGTTGAGGACTACCTGTAATTGCAAAGTACCCTGCACCGCCTAGTTAGCAAGGTTTTGTAAGGCAATATAAGTATGCGCAATAACCCGAATATGCTCTTATTTGAGTTCTAAAAAATGAGAAAAATTAGACCCCGGGGTCACCCCTTTCAAAATCCAAATTCTTGCGCATATAAACGCAGCAAAGAACCACACTACTTTATTTAGCGTGGTGCGTGACATAAATATAATGTATTTTATTGAACATACTAAGTTAAAATGACGTTATTTACTTAATTACGTTGTCCGCGCATTGCGATCCGAACGGGATATTCCAATTGAGCACAAGTGACCATGTAAACGAGAGTAGCTCGGTCCGCCACGCATGTAAGCGTGTTACCTCGATTGTTTCAGAAACCGGAATTCTTACCTTACCGTGAATATTGACTGCATGTAAACGTAGCCAATGACGCGAAACCTCGTAAAAATACACAGACTGTACACGGACCGAAACAGGCTTACATCCCTCTCATTCTGTGTATTTTTGCGAGGCTTCGCGTCATAAAGCACTCGGCGGACGGTAGGCATTGTCATCGGCAGGAATTGATGATTAACGGAAGCACCCAGCTCTGTTTAAAAACAAGTCATATAAGTGCTTTATACTAGACGGGCCTGATGGACGTGGAAGAACATTCCCTCTTTCAACTGCAGCCCCTGCTGAGCTGCACATCCACTTGACTGCCCAATAAAAACAGCTACAAGACTGACGTTGGACTTCATTTAACACTGTATACCCCTCACTCTTCCTCCTACTTAGGCCATTGTCATCTGCCAGGATGCTTCTTTGTTGATGGCTTCATGATGTCCATAAAGCAAAACTCCAGATGACAGTGCATGGGCAGCTGTTTCCTTGGCAAACATTTGGTATATAATATCCCCCATACAGTTGTCTTCTGATCATTTTGTTGGCTGATGATGAACGCTGCGACAATCTCCATTGATTTTTATCTTCGGCTATGTTTTGTTTTGTTTTTCATAATGAATACAAATCAACTGAATCAGTGGGAGCCCTGAGCTTAGTTTCCATCAAAATGACCAATCATTATAAACACATAATTGTATTTGGCTGGGGAAACCTGAGGAATACACTGGTTTCATTGTCTACTATCCAATTTTTGTCACATTTTTTGGGACAACATTCCTTTTAAGTCTGTCTTGAGACCGAAGTTCCCCACGTGTATGGATATTGGTCATGGCAGCGTGAAAAGGAAAAAAATGTGAATACAATTCTGATATGCCAATCACCTGACACACTCTATACACATGCACACATACAAAAATAACACCTGTGGTACATCAAATCGCTGATCAACAACTATGGTATAAATATGGGACATTAATGGTGCATTGACCAATAAATACAGAAAACAACTGCTGATGGCGGCCATTGAAGTAAAGCTTGAGTTTATCTGCGTTTAAGACAATGTTTGGGAGAAATCTATTAGAGGCCAATCGGTTACTGTATGTAATTCATATTTATTCATCATCATTTCCAGTAGATGTCTGCATTGTGTCTGTTGTGTTCAATAAAAAGCTAACACAATGATGATGGATGTTAAAATATATGTAAATTGGCAATGGGCATTTAGATCCGCGGTGTCAAATCAGGCCGAGTGAGGGGGAAGTGAACACGGGAAGATTATTCACAGAGAAGTGTCAAGTGTAGCTAACCCCAACAACTTCATCCCACATGCTGCTTGGCTATGGAAGTCTCCAATGATGGGAGGAAGTAAAGCCACAACTAGCTTCATTTGAACACAGGCCAAGTAAGAAGTTCTTTTATTCGCAAGTGATTCCCTGAAGCAGCTACTGATCTTCACGTCCGCGTTATTTTTGCAACTTCCTCTCACCAAGCTGTCGTAAACACAAAAGCCCTGGCAGCAGCAGCCCTGGAGACACACATGACTTATTTCTCCTTGCTAAGTGTGCTGCTTACAAATGTCACCATGCCAGTTATTGCGATTTTCCTCTCCTTTTGTTCCTCTCCTTACAGCAGGCACAAAGACTTGTTTGCTTAGCTTCTCACGACAGAGTAAGCACTTCAAAACGTGCAAATATGTTCATGTAAGGTCAACGCTACCGAAGGGAACTGTGTGGGCCATCTGTTGGTGTTCTGCAGCGGCGAATGGCCAATAATGATAATTCTGATTCTGAAACAGTCTTGACTGAGTCTTTCCTTCGCTGTCAATGATTAACTAAAGCACGGGTGCCCAAACTTTTTTTCTTTGAGGGCTGCATACAGAATAATCGAAGGATGCCAGGGCCACTTTGAAATTGTCTGACTTTGATTGACTTGTTATGTTAATAATTATGTACTATAGTTATTTTTGTGAGTTTCGGGTTATTTTTATTATTTATTTTTAACTCATTCACTCCCAGCCATTTTCACTAAAACAATCCTATTCACTCCCGACTGTTTTACTGGATTTTGACTGATTTTGCAAGGCCCACAGAATATTGTGATCTATTGCTATAAAAACATGGAACCTACCAAAAGAAAGATAAGAGTCTCTTCTTTCATGAGAATTTTTTTTATTTTTCTATCCATTTCCGTTTTGCAGCAATTACCATTATAATCTAGCTACGTTTCATCATTATTCACAAATCTATTTGGAATTCTGAGTAATTGAGGGTTTTTTCAACATGGTCCTGGTTCATTTCCTATGCTCTGCTCCCACCTGCTGGTCGTTTGTGTAATAACTACCATTTCTTCAACCGTTCTTTGCAGTTGAGAGGCTGCATCAAAGCCTTCTGTATGCTCTAGCATTTTTATTTTTATTTTTTTTTAACGCATAAATACGTCTTTGGGACACTTAAAACATTTAAAATATAACATATTTATACGTTTTTGGGAGCAAATGAGTTAATGATTTTGGGATGGTCCTCGCCGCTGTATCGCACTAGAATAGATCCGCTGCAGCCCTGAGCCAATCTCCACATTCAGAATCAAAGGAAGAGTTTTCGACAATTTTTAAAACCAGTGTTTATTTGAGGATCTTAGTTAATTATTAATTGTGTGGTATGTTCACAAATCAGATCTTCACACAGACAGCAGAACATGGAGGAAAACATTTTTTGCTTCTGGAAGTGGAATATCTAACTTAATTAATTTAATTACAAAGTGAAATGTTTCTATTTTAGTTTGAAATAGTTTCTTTGCATATCCAGAAAAGCAGACTGAAAGTAATTTTTTTGTATATGTTGAGTGCCACTAGAAAATGGACCACAAGCCACAAATGGCCCGCACGCTGTAGTTTGGACACCACCTAATTAAAGGGTCCATGGTTAAATATGGCAGAAGCATTAATAATATTTTGTTAAACTCACCAATGAGAGAAGTGTGTCAACTTGCAACAATGTGTGAGAAACACACTTGCTTTGTGTTTGTGCCCTTGTGTGCTAAAAATCCCATTAGCACATTTAGCAGTGATACAACTTACAACTAGGTCATAGGAGCATTCGACTATTTGAGATTTATTAAGCGACACTACAAGTGAGTACTAACATTAATATTTCCTCCCTCTGTGCCAATGAAGGAAGTGACCTGTTGTCATAGGACAATAGCCTGCCACCTAATAAAGTTTGGGAGGGAAAAAAGGGAACAAGAAAGCAGGGCGGAGCGGAGGAGAAGGCATCGAGGACCAAGGTGTAAAAACAGTCAGGGAGAGCTGCTTTATGGCTTTGTGTTAATTGAGGCCATTTTGAAAAGGATCACATATTCCTCGAAAGCTGAAAGAGACAGGACAGAACAGAAAGCAAAGGGAAGGGGGGGGGGTCCACCTCTGTAAAACAGCGTGTCTTTCTATCTCCTTACCACAAGACAGACAGAAGTGACTTGTTTTGCAAAGGTAAATGTCATTATATAGTGTGTGTGTGGTTGGAAGCAAATTTTTCAGTTCTTACACACCCCTGGTAAGATGCCAGGTCTGTGTGAAATTTTAAAAATGTGTTTGCGCCAAAACATACCTTTTAGGATCATAACAAAAAGTTCATTGTTGATTTCCTCAGCTCGTGATACCTTTTCCTGCATGCACTTGGGAGACTTTGTCTGTCTACCCAAGACCTCAAATTGTTTTTGAGAATTATACTGTAATACCTGACCCGTCGCCAAGTACCATAGACAGCATTTACAGTAAATACAGTAAGTAGATGGCAACGCCGTCGTGTGTACGTTAATGTCGCAGCCGTATTGGATGAGGCAAAGTGAAGGTATTTGTAAAGATGCCTCGTTCACTTTCTCCTTGGAGATGTATCATCAAGCCATAACTCATTGGATTAATAAGGAACCATTACCTTTGATTGTATTATCCCATTCTAACTCAATCTTGCTAATCATTTGCCGACTTAATGGCGAATACATTTGCCACATCCAATATGGCGGATGCGCTGCCATATCGCTTCGAACGGGCCACTTGTTTGAGCGGTGTCTGCTGCAGAATTAAAAAGAAAAAAGGAAGGGGGGGGGGTAATTACACAGACCGCTATGGCCCGCCCATGGTAGTATTTCTAGTATTTCAGGAGACCTCGTACGCATGTACCAAATGGCATTGGCAAGGTGGATCACATGGGCCACATGGTGGTTGGTATATAAATACAATAAATACATCCATAAACACACACACGTGATCATATATGCAATTAGTATATACAAGTCCTTGTGTTTATTTGCGACACATACTGTATTTCTAAGCTTAACATTTGCCACTTACTTCCACAGCTTGGCCATTCTGAAGTCAGATCTATCTGTGGTCTTTGCCGTGTAAGCCTCCTGCTGGATGCTGAGTCCTAAGACAAAGCCCTGTTTACACTAATGGCCCACTAGGCTTTTTGTCCCTTTGCCACAGGAACAACTACCATTGGGAGGACATCAATAGAATTTAACATTTTGACATTTTTCCTCAAGCACTCAAAACCAATATTGACCCAGCACCCCTGCCTGGTCGGCTTTAGTGCAAGACCTTGGCATACAAATCAAGCTGGTGCAAGCAGAACCGCAGGCCACCAGTTGAAGGGTGAGGCCAACAATAGCCAACCCAGGATGGGGCTCTCCCACTGGGCAGGCAGTGTGACCACTGTGCCTGGTTTCAAGCTGGTCCACAGAAGTTCGAGGTATAAAAGAGCCCATGCTCTCCCGCCCGCTTTAATGATTACATCTGAGAGAGCCAATTGTGTGTGTACTCGCGACCCTGCTGCTGAGTGAGCTGGACAAGCACAAGGGACAGTGGGGGCGCTCACATGTGCAGAACAACCCCATAGCGGGCAACTACTTCTCAAAGGCCGGATTACAATCAGTTAGAGCCTAATGAGTGGGAAGTTGGACTTGTAACCTGTTGCAGCAGGGTAGTTGTTTTGAATGCTCCCAGTCAGCACACACATCAATAACCTCGGAAATAGCTCGCCACTCAAGCGGCAAACAGCGGGAAGCGGCTGAGTCTTGCGTTTGTCGCCTTGCCGCAGTCGACCGTTGCGCCTCAGCTGTTGACAGGAATATAAAAGCATATTTCATACTTGGTTATGTGTATCTCTTTTACGTCTGGGGAGTTCTTCGTTGCATGGTGGATTACTAGGCTCACTTGTTTGGTGACCTAAAGATCATAAACAAAACATCTAGTGGTGATACATTAAGACTTAGGAAGGGTTACTTCACTACCAGATGGTATTGGGGGGGGTTCCGGTCCTTCTTGTATGTGTTTTCTAATTAACTCATTCACTGCAATTGACGGCTATAGACGTAAAAAATTCATTTGAACTATATTAGTTTCACTTTTTTTTCCACTTTTGTTAACAAGAAAACATGAAAACCTAGATTTTTTTTTATTGTGCATTTATAACAGATATAAAATTTGTGATTAATCGATTAATTACAATTTTAAAAATGTAATCGTCTGACGCCCCTAGTTTTTTATAATGTTTTCTTTTTTTTAATTAGGGGCATCGGGCAATTACAATTTTTAATTGTAATTAATCACATGACTTCACTGGTTAACTCAAGATTAATCACAAATTGTATATCTGTCCTAAATGTACAATACATTTTTTCTAGGTTTTCATACTCTTGTTAACAAAAGTGAAGGAAAAAAAAATGAAACTAATAGTCCAAACTCATTTTTGACGTCTATAGCCGTCAATGGCAGTGAATGAGTTAATATGGAAAAGCCATTTGCCTGTTTTGAGCCCTTTTAACTCTGCTTACAAAAAAAAAAAAAAGGTTTCTTAGTTGGCATTTTTGTCCGTTGTCCTTGTGATCTCATAACAAGTCATCAGTTGCAGACTTATTTTATTTATTTTTTTACTGTAAAGTAGCCTGATAAGGAACATGTCAGTATGTTTTGCTGGACTTTATTATTAATATTTTTTAACAGTATTGTTGCTTTCATTCAACCTATGTTGTCATTTACTTTGTATTCATCAATAAATTTCAGCATTGTTCAATGAGTCTACACAGTGTCTATGGTATTCTCTCTAATAATCCTTTTACGGTGGCCTTACGTGTAGCACAGGATGAAACATGACCGATCTGTGTTTACAATAACTGTAAGAAGGACGCTTTTTCCTCTCACAGAAAGGGCAGTGTGCAAGCACGTGTCGCAGCCCAGCAGGGGAGCTGGTCCACAGGCCGCTCTCACCTGCAAGACCCTCTCTGCAGGGCTAGGTTCTTTCAAGGCCCACGGCAGGAGAGCAAGAAGAGAAGGTGAAGCAGCAGGTGCAAAAGCAACAATCTGGCCTGAGGTGAGGTTGGGAGGAGGGAAGGTGGTTGGGGGACGAGTGAAAGCAGAGGTCTTAACGGCTTTCCAATTGCCTAGAAAAGCTGTTTTTAATGATAAATGTTTTTTTTTCCAACCCATAAATTGTATTTGCAAGTGGTTTGGGATAACTGCAGTACTTTTTGTTATGAGTGTGCCTTTTAACCTGACTAAAACAGTGGTTAATAATGTTTTAATGGTGCTAATTTGCAGGGACTAAAAGCCATCAAAGACACAAATTATGGCTATTGGTCAATTAAAGGACTAAACTTAATGGAGCCCAGGCCTTTTATTTATGTATGTATTTGTTTTTTAACAATAGAAAGATAGCATGGCACAACCACCAAGCAAAAATGTTACAAAATGCCTCTAAGAGGAAATAATCACAATATTGATTAAATTTACTCACAAATGTATCTACTCAATGTGAAATCTGGCCCTGTTTAGTCAAACAATAGGCCGATACACTATACTGGTAGTTGCAGGAATTAAAGAAAGAAACAGCACACGGAGATAATTTCCGGTGGTATACCTGGGGATCTCCCAAGCACACTAATATGCTGAATATTTTGTGTGCTTAAATTCAAATACAGTACATAACTCAAGTATATTATCCCCCAAAAATATTTACTTGCCTTACATTGCAGTATTTTATGGAAAAATGTCATTCCAGTCTGTCAGTATTCAGCACATCAAGAGTACTGTAATGTTGTGTTCATTAGATGTGAATGGCAACATTGTTGTTTTGGTGCAACAGGTGCAGATTAGAAAACGGGGAAAAAAAGTTAAACAACATTAATAATGGACCCTTGCACCCACCCCCCCCCCCCCCCCTCTCGTTTCTTGCTATTACAGTTAGTTCTGTGGACCTTCACAAAATGTTAGTTGCCAGATCAACTCTTAAAAAGTTTGATCATCTTATAATGTTGGGATGTATTATTACCTTTAATGTTACCAAGCATGCACACTCATTTTTACACAAAATGTATCACAAAATAATGTCGCTCGTATCAAGAAAGAGGGCGATTTCACTTATTTGTAATACTAATACTAATAATAATAATAATAATAATAATAATAATGCATCAGATTTATATAGTGCTTTTCTGGACACATTATTCAAGCACTCACACGTTCACACTCTGGAGGCAGTAAGCTACTTAAAGGAATACAAGACTTATGAAAAACTAACCAGCTATTCTGTGAAAAATGGTTAATTTCAACTCTTCCCTGAAAAAAATGTCAATTTATGTTGAACGATTATGATTTAATGTTTTGTTTTTTTTCTGAATATTTTTTGCATTAATACAGTATCGGCCATTTTGGACAGTCACGTGATTATCGTGACGTGTTACGTGTGTAAAACACGCATATATGACATGGCCGCTAATGACAACAAAGCATCTCACGAGGAATTATTGCGTTTCACGGCGGACACCAAAGTGAAATTACGCCCTAAAGCAAATAATCACTTCTTCAAAAGCAGTACAGCCACGGAGGACTCGCCAAAGATTTGTGTCCACAGTCGAAAGTGGGGACATGCTACATGTTGCGTGCTAGCACGCTAGCCCACGTTAAGAGAGGCCACCCCACACCGCCCCACCCCCACACGGAATGACATGAAACCTGACGTGTTGAGGATTTTACTCTGATCAGAATTGGCGCAGTAATTGGGATAGAAGACGCTCTTTTTCTTGCCCATTACGTCTACAAACTCCCATTCAAGTGAGCGACGGCAGCTGTCGTTTATGCACGGGATACGTCATCACGGTCACGTAACCAGGAAAATGGCCTTCTTCCTCTGGTCGTTGAATCGGTGGAAGCTGATGTCTGTGGATCTCACTCTGCTTCATCTATCCTTCCTTCCTTTCCTCAGTCTCTCCTTTGGTCTCTTGAGGTCTCCCTAATTTGTTGGAATTTAGATGTTTCTGGGGTTGGTGAAAGACTTTGGTTGGTAACCCGGTGGGTAGTAGGTAATGTCTGGTCGGTGCTGGATTTCACTTTCCTTTCTTTTTTTGATCCTTCCTCGGGTCTCCTGACAACCTCACGATTCTAGCTGGATTCTGAAGTATTCGGTTTAGGTGAACGGTATGAGATTTTTAATAGGTTTTAGGTAAACTAATGAGTACACACTCACACGCACGCACAAAATAAAAATACAAATATATATTTTTTTTTATTAAAAAAAAGGAGAGCAATGATGATGACATGTCGAATCGGTAAAATTACCGAATGAACAATACTGAGCTCTCTCTCTCAAAAAAGAAAAGGGAAAAAAAGGATAATGGCGTTCACCACGGTATGTTTTGATTTTGATACTTAATCGCTTTAAAAGAAAATTCAGGAAATAAGATGCCAGAGATATTTGCACTTTTATTCTTTATACACAATGCCTAATCCAATACTGGAAAAAGGAGTTATTAGTGGTGGGTTCTTTTAAGTAGCCACAGCTGCCCTGGGGCAGGCTGACGGAAGCGTGGCTGCCAGTGTGCGCCTACGGCCCCACCGACCACCACCAAACATTCGCACCTTTCAGACACCAGTGTGAGTGGCACTGGAGGCAATGCGTGTGAAGTGTCTTGCCCAAGGACACAACGACACGACTTGGGAGAGAGCGGGGATCCAACAGCCAACCTTGAGCCACGGCCGCCAAATTTACGTTACAGATAACTCAAACTGCTGTTCACCTCGTAAAAAAAAACAAAAAACATTGTTAATTATTCTGGTTTTTATTTAAATAGATGTTGTGCCCCATAACAATGTGGCCAGTCAATGTGAGAGCTGCACTTTGAAGGAGAGATCATATTAAAAAGACTTCCAGCATTTAAATCTCTCTCGCCACATGCTCACTACTTCATTTTGCGATAGTTGTGGGAACGCGCTCCAGCCCCAGCTGATGGTTGTAATATATGTTGCTGTTGTGCGAGCAGTTGGGTACCACCGCTCACCACTGTGCTGGAACCCGTTTAATCAAACAGAACCCACTGTGAAATCCCGACTCCCCGCCTACCAAAAGCAAGCGTTTCTCCTCAGCAACCCCAAAGTGGCAGCGAGTATTTTGCGACAGCTTCTACTATAATGTACCCACTGACGGCGCTGGCCTCTGTGCCCTCTTCTCAAGTTATATTAGAGCACAGCTGGAGGTCCGGTTGAGCTATGGAGAAGGATGGAGGATGGTGGTTCTCAATACAATCTGGCATTTTCTCATGCCTTGAGTGGGGGGGTGGACTTTGCATGCATTCCATGCTCTGTGCCGCTTCATTCAAATTGTTATTTACTCAAATATATGGTCTGGGTTGACCCTCTTGTCCCAGTTTCATCCGTCATAACATTTGACGTAGCCATGGTGATTCAAATGTTCTTTTATTAACAACTTATCCCAGTTGTCTTGAGATGAAAGGCGTTGTACACACCGGACTGATCGATTCAATATCGATTATTCGATTTTTTAAACCCAGCTCTAGTGATTTTTTATGCCAATCCGAGACCACTGTTTTTTGGTCTCGGTTTTTGTGAAATAGATTTTCCCCAAAAATGTGACTTACAATTTAAAACGTGTGGGGGGTTTTCCTACATAATACATTGACTGTTGTGACTTCTACTTGTACTCCGGAGTGACTTATAGTCTGTAGAAGTAAAAAAAGTAAACAAAAGTGTATAAATATTGTAATTTTGGGGGAGGGGGGGCTCGATTGGGTCGACAATTTTTGTGTAACATGTTTTGTCTTTTGTTTTGTATTCATGACTTAATTTTGCTCTGTGAGATGATGAAAATTGTGTTGACTGTTTGTTTTTGTGAAATAAGGACGTAGGCTTGATAAGTTGGGCCTTCACCCATTGCATTTTCAATTGGCTTTGTTTTCATGTACAATTCTGTAATAAATGTTTATTTGACAGAAGCTAATCAAATAAAAATGTCTCAGTCAATACGTTGCAAAATGTAAAGTTCAGGTCTGGCTTGACTACACTCACTCTGCATATTCCAACAGCTCCGCTACAAGGGCTGATTATTGTGCAGTGTGAAAAGGTCGGAGGCCTGAGAGGTTTTAGGCGCTGACGACATCAGTAATGACGACCTCTGACCGTTTGCTTTTCGTTGGGCCTCATTAAACAAGAATGAACACATCAAGCAATGCTACTTAACAGCCTTTCTGTTATGGCAACCAACAAGCAAATAAGTTCCAACTTGCCTCTTTTCTTTCGCTCCCCATTTGGCCTATAGCATCACACAAGTGAAGAGTCTCTTTCCTGGAGTGCTGCACTCCCCGAGAGCTCGACGAGCACTCGTCACGGTGCGAGCGTATTGTTGCGTGAATGCTTTGGCCTCCGTGCAAATTCTTCCACACTCACAGAGGCCAGCGCCGACTGCGTGGTCGTGTTAATTTAGTTGCCTTTCAACGCGTCTGGACGTCGAAGGAAAAGGAGTTAAAACCATCTGTCAGCACAAGAATGTGGCATTCAGCCGGATAGCGACGTGTCATTAACAAATGTGGCGCCACAATCAGCTAACTTGCAGTTTCCCTCACCATTGAGCCACTATAGTCTTGATAAACCACTGCAAGTGTTTTCGTAGTGACACAGTGAATGGTTGTGCCCCTGTACAGTCATTCTGACAGGCAGATGCAGACGACGCCCACCAAACGGATGAGTCACACCAAGAGGGCAACCAGGGTACAAAACAGGAAGGCAGTCATTGAACTGAACATTTACAGACAGTTTGTGACAACGTTTCAACGTTATGTACTGAAAGAGGAGGTCGTATCTGGGAAATGATCCCAGTGCAGACACAATCAGACAGTATACTTTTCTGGTCTCAATTGGACCTAATACAACCAACTTGAGATCAAGAAATGAAGAGCATCACGGTCACGTGACCAGGATAATGGCCTTCTTCCTCTGGTCGTTGAATCGGTGGAAGCTGATGTCTGTGGATCTCACTCTGCTTCATCTATCCTTCCTTCCTTTCCTCAGTCTCTCCTTTGGTCTCTTGAGGTCTCCCTGATTTGTTGGAATTTAGATGTTTCTGGGGTTGGTGAAGGACTCTGGTTGGTGCTGGATTTCACTTTCCTTTCTTTTCTTTGGTCCTTCCTCGGGTCTCCTGACGGCGGTGTTCGGTTTAGGTGAACGGTATGGGATTTTTTTATAGGTTTTTGGTGAACTAATGAATACACACACACTCACACGCACGCACGCATGCACACACATACACATACTCACCCACATACAAAATAAAAATAAAAAAATAAATAAAAAAATAAAAAAAATTTAAAGAGAGCAATGATGATGACAAAAAATTACCGAATGAACAATACTGAGCTCTTAGAGAAAAAAAAGAAAAAAAAGAAATGAAGAGCATCTGCATGATCAAATCACACCAATGGTGAAGTTGTATGAATAATTGTGCACTGTAATTCATTTGAGAAGAAACAAACACCTCTCAGTATGATATGGGGCAGTCCTCATGTTATGTTATTACCTCTCTGGCAGTGTCAATTAAAATTGAGCGCTATTAATGGTGAGTTTGTTTGCCGACATGACCAAAGCAGGTTTAGTGAGAACCCTAAGTCTGTTAACCCTGAAATGTTGGAAAGTCTGTGTTTTCCGTTTCAGAAAGGGAGGTAACTGAAACCAGAGAAAAAGATGTAACTCCAGCTTGTTTCATGAAAAGAGGTAACTTAAGCTCTCGGTCAGACGCTATGAACCTAACCTCAAGTTTCTCTCTGTCTCCGCCTCTTTTCAGCCACACATGACATCTGTTTCCTCATTCATTCAATCAGCTGGCGAACATAGTTCGCAATAGGCCTGTAATAAAAGTCCGCTTTTTCCACGAACATGTCCTTTTGACAAAGGATCCGGTTGATGAAGGTTCACTCTAACAAGAGAATTGTTGAACCAAATTAAGATTACAAATTGAATTGTTGACCAATTTAATAAAATGGTTTCAATTGGTAACACATGATTACATTTAATTAATCCAAAGTGAATATATTCAGTTTAAATAATTATGAGTTCATTAAACTTAATATATTTACTTTACATTAATTTTGGCTTAACATCCCATCATATATTGTGTGTTGCGCTCGTTTTCCTTACCTGTTGAACAATGTTTTTATATTTCATCTTAAGTCAAGTGCGCTTCTCCCCCCAGGATTGCACCGAAATGAAATAAATTAATGAGCTATCATTTAAGCAGCAACGTTTTCCCACGCCGCCTCCCTCTCTTTTGCAGCTGCTGCGGGTGCAACACCTTTTTTCTAAAGGCATGTTCAAATTCGCCATACGATCGCATTAAGATAGGTAAAAAAAAATATTTAAAAAACGGGGAAGCAGAGGGCGGTGCCACCCTCTGTTTCCTCGTTACCATGGTGACTCGTTTTTTTTATGGTGGTCGTTTATGCGCTTATCTCCAGGTGACGCTACTCTGCGTTGATCAAACAGCTGTCTTGGAACCAAAAACTCAGAGTTTCCTATCTCAGGGTAAGTCAACTCACAGTTCAGGGTTAGTCTCAGAGTTTGTTGAACCTGCTTTGTGAAACGGACCCGTGATGAAGATGGCATCATAAAGTGTGTTGGAAGTGTGCGCGTGTTTCTCACGAAAAGTAACCTCAACATGACTGGCCGTTACACTTCCTATTGATCTCCATGTCCCTGATAACCCGGGTGACCCAGGCCCAAGGAAGGAAGCTCGTTTGCGGCAGAGAAATTGTCACTCCTTTGTTTTGAGATAACTTATTAACCTGTCAAGTCCACTAAGAGAAGAATGATTTGTCTCATGGCTCAACGTATGTTTAACCAAGAGTAAACAGGAGTACGTCTGCACAGAAGAATGGCGTTCATTCTCAAGGAAGAAAGTTTCATGTAAACATACCTTGGGTAAACCAATACAACTTCAACTTACTGAATTCTAGAGTCAATAACAGTTACTTGGTTACAGAAAATGTTTGCACAAAAAAACACGTCTAGGCCATAAATATAAAATGATCAAATTAAAAACTGTCAGAAAAATACTAAATACAGAAAATATCAATCACAAATGGTCAGCGTGCACCTCAGGCTGAGGCGTGTGACACGGTGTCACGCATCCTCAGGTCGCGCTCGGCGTGCCTTACAATCACTGCGACTGTTGTACTTCAAGGGAGGAAGCGGGGAAAATGGGCTGAATTGTTTTTACTGGTGTCAGGAGTCAGGCCGCCTCAAGGAATCTGAAGCTGCCGTCTGCCGGGCTAAAAATACTCTGGCAGCATGCAGCTAATGTGAAATGATGCGGTTGTGTGCCTAATGACGACGTGGAAGGAAGCAGCGGAGGCGGACAGATCGCAGGCTTCAGCACGTGGTGTGCGTGTGGTGCACAAGCCTCAACACAATGAAGCAATCTCCTGCTTCCAACGCATTCGCAACCAGAAATAGTTATGCAAAACTCCAATGTGTAGTCATTTCTCACAGAAAATGCTTCTTCGGTTCACTGAAGATACTAAACGGTCCTCGGATGTGAATGTGAGTGTAAATTTCAATATTTATATAGGCTATATAATATTTGACACTATTATTATGTTTCGGTTTTGTAGGGGTTGGATTTTGTTTATTATGGGTATGTTTGTTGTTTTTGTCTGTGGTTGGTGTTTGTCATGTGTTCCTGATTTCTCCCTTTGTCTCGTTATGTCTGATCGCGTCCACCTGTGTTTCTTTCCTTCCCAGTGTGTCTGACCAATCGTTGCTCTCAGCCTATTGTGTCTCATTAGTGTTGGTGTCCAGTCTGGGTCGTCCATTGTCGTTTCCAAGTTTTGTCGTTTCTCCCATGTCGTGTTAGTTCCTCGTCATGCCGCTTGAGTTTGCTTTGATTTAGGACTTGGTTGTTTTTTGTAAGCACGTTGTGCACCATCTTGTTTTTGTTTAATTAATAAAACATTTTTGTTTTGGACTTTACCTCGGCCTCCTCGCTCTGCCCCCCCACACTTGGGTCCAAAACAACAGCCAACCGTGACAACAATGCGCCATGTTTTTCAATTCAATTAGATTTTAATTAACAAATATCTCATACATGAACATGAACAAAATTCATTACCAGGCTAAAGACACACACTACAGGGTTTTTTTTCTTCTATAAACTGAAAACAATGTTCACAAAGCCCTGACTCACACTCAAGTTAAAAGAAAAAATAGAAACAGTCCGTTTACTGACCCAAATCCCTCTGATTCGAAAGGTGCATGGCGCGCGCCCTGGACTGGTCGCCAGCCAATCGCAGTAATCATTTTAGTGTGGTTGCATCAGTGTGATCGGTGTGCCAGGAATTAGGGCACTGAGAGATCCAAGAATAGAAAAGTGCAAAAAAAACTATTCCAATAAGAACTCAAATGACCACTCAGTATGGTACTTATATGGGCCTCTGCCAAGGCACTCTGTCCTTATCGATAATGTACTGAGGAAATTAAGAAACTGTTTCCAAAATTGTCTATACCACTTGAACTCATAGCCAAGGGTTGAACGCCCGTTAAGCAATATATGCAAATACTCAGGGTGCCATTGCCACTAGAGGGTGGCCAAAAATAAATAAATAAATCATCTTCACTATAATCAGAGCCACCTCTTTCACCCCCAAATCTGAATTGTACTATTCACACTTCATGGAGAAAAAACAACAAAACATATTTGAGTTGCCGATTCGCATCTACAGAAATGTAGAGTTCCTGCAGGCCCTAATGTAAACGTCATGATTCTGTCGGATTGATTTGACGCTTTTTTTCCTCCCCCCCAATATTGTGTTTTCTATATATCAACGTTTTAATTCAATTCATTTAGACTTTTGGAAAACAATACAACTTTGTGCAGCTTTGACCTCTCCCCTCAGCTGCAGCCACAGGTGTTCAGGGTATTTTTGTAGATTAGTCCTGTGCCCAAGTCAAAGATAAATAGGGTCACTGTGAGATTAAGTGAGATCGCCTAACTTTATCCATTAATAACATTCCCACGCTTCATAGTCTCACAAATATCTACGGCGTTGTTCATCTGGACCCAGCATATAAAATATCAGAGTAAAAGAGAAAGCGTTTGGGACTTATACAGAATTACTGCCCACTATACAGTATAGAATAGGGGTGGGTAAAGTATGGCTCAGAGCCCACATACATTGTGTCACCTACGTGGTGTAGATGACTTAATACCATTATACAGTGTATGTGGGGTAAGCTACACCAGTGTATCATCTGGCCCAACAAGGAGTTACATTACGAACAGTCCTGGAATCTATCAATCACACATATGGACAATTTACAGTCTTCATTTAACCTACCATGACTATTTTTGGACATGGGAGGAAGCTGGAGCATGTGAACAAGAACCAAATCCCAAACTACAGAACCGCGAAGAAGACGGGCCGGACTTGTCTGCTATGTTGCCCTTTCAAAACAATGGTTGTTAGGCGCCATCAAGTGGTTTATTGTGAGCAATGCACTAGGCATATGTAATTGGGTTTGATGAGTAAACAAGGTGTGGGAATATAAACTTCCACATTGTTCATGATGTGTTCGGGCAGGTTAATTGTTAGAGGAGTTAAACTCGAAGATGTGCGCCAGATGTGTTGTCAGTGTCGGTTGAGCTGAAGACAAAGATGCTTTTGTCTGCATACACCTGATCCAATTTTACCATTGTCAAGAGGCCTGCAGGCACATTTGGCAGCAGACCTGTTTAAACTGTTGACAGGAACCAATTATAAACAGTAAAGAGTCAAACACCACCATCGAGATGCACAAGTACAAATAGTCTACTTTCTCATGAATGTTAACTAAATTATGCATTCCATCACGTGCAAACATTGTATATTAGACCTGGAGCATTGAATGATTGTGATGCATCATCAGAACTTTAAAATATGTGCAGAGACTCTCCAAATTCAATTAATCAAAAGTGAGCTATATTCATACTTTGTGGATCGTGAGGCTAGAGGTATTGACGTATGCCATAAAGCAGACAGCACACTTGTAGTTTTTGTGTGGCAGTGTTCCTACCATCCTCCTCAAAGTTGCTTAGTGGCAGTAAAAATGATACATCCATGCAATATTGCATTTAAAAAAATCCATGATACAGCAAGGCCGTGAAAAGTGAACCACGCTATAGCGAGGGAACACTTTTATATATATATATATATATATATATATATATATATATATATATATATATACACACACACACTTTTGATTGTATCTGTTTACTAGATACTGTTGAATAAACGCTGAATTGCTGTGCTTTACACGGTAAACAATTAGGGTTAAATATTCTGTGGCATTAGATCTTGAGCAGATTGCAATCTTAAATCCAAGAACTGACTAATAAGATTCTAATCCTGTTGATGGAAACATAAGCCCACCCGTGCTAAAACAGCCCACTGCCTCAGGTGCTGTGGCAGCACAAGCCTCTGCTCGTCCCCCTTAATGCAACTGGTGAAAGGAGTGGACACTCTTGGGCACGCAGCCCAGTGTGGCTTGCCTAATTAGAAGGTCTGCTTTCTCATAAATATCTATGGTGATGGCAACTAGGCAAATAAAGGTTGTTGTTGCAGCCTGTGAAAGTGTTAGGCACTGTGACACAGGATATGGCAAAACACTGTCTTCATATTTAAGTCATTTATTTTCCAAAGTTGGCCATCCATGTAATTTCTGCCATCTGGCAAGTACAACAACAACAACAACAACAACAACAGCATCATAATGCTGAGAACGATGTCGATTCATCCATTTAATAATTTGCCCTATTTATATAGCACCCATTACTTATAATAATTTAAAATCATTAATAAGAACAGTTAAAGACAAAGCTTGGGATTGAATTATAACAGCAAGTTGTCCACCAAATTCAGTGCAGATAATTCAAAGGTTTCATTGACCCAAGGGAACCAATCGTGATGAATCAACACATGCTGCCGCAATTAAGGTGCATTAGGCATCAACTAAGTGCAGTTTAGCAGATAATAATAAGCCCAAGACAGATAAGTTATCTCTGTATCTTTTAGTGTCAGTGACATTATGACAGCAAGGATGGGCCCCGTAATCACATTGTCCTCACTGATAGCTGTAAACAAAGGCTAAGCCACCCCAATGAGAAACAAACCTGCCTAATGGTACACTTCGCAAGAGGGACCAAAAACCACAATCTTGCCTTTAGTCTGACAGATTGGATTTAATTAGCAAGTGTGTATTTGTGCACTGTCATACCTTGAGCTGAAAATAAATTGTAACAATTAAAAATGTTCATATTGGGTACAGTCAAAGACGATTTTGCATTATCAATATACTAATATCACTCGCATTTACAGAATGGCAATTCAATTTGAAAAAATGTATGTGCATTCATGAACTAGTAATTTACTGTATGGCTGTATGATCTAAGGTAACTGTTTCTGTTGCTGTTTGAGGTAGTTTGTGCCTTGCTCTAGGGCCCGTCGACAGTAAGCAGACTAGTATGGCTCATGTTTTCGACGCTCCCTCTAATTTGCTGGTTGTTATCTACTTTGTAGGGATGGGGGGAAAAAAATATAACTCGGATAAGTCAGCTTCAAAAACAGGTCGACACAGAATCTACCTTGAAGATCTTGACACAACATCCAACCGTGAACTGAACAGTATTCAAACTCCCAATAAGTATTTCACAGTCTATTACCACCTTCTACTGGTGGAATGTTGATACTGCAGTCAAGCTTTGGCGAGGTGACTGGGAATCAGCAGCATCTTGCCCAGCGACACACTCACGTGAGCTCTGGCTCAGCCACAAGGTTAGTGTGGCGAATGTGTTGTTGTTTTTAACCCCCTTGATTTTTGATGCCCCCTACCCCCATAAAATGTGTCTCAGGAGAATACGGCAGGCTATTTTGTTTCATTCATAGTCTAGCGACAAAAGCCATAGTATTTGAAATAGTAAGTAGCAGTATAATTTTTCTTTTTTACATTAAACATTTATGTGTTTGTTTACCTGGGTGCTAACGACGCAAATGACACTCACTTGTTGCACGTCCTGTTAAACAACATGAATTTTGTTTTATGTACATTTAATGATAGTTTGTTTTGTTTCTGTCAAACCAGCAAGAGCTTTGCCTTTGGGCTCAACTCCTTTTTTTACCAAAACCGACCGATACAGAGTCCGCATCACTGCAGACGCTGCACCGATCCACCTGCCGATCTCCCGCTCCAACCTACCCTCACTCGTGAACAAGACCCCAAGATACCTGAACTCCTCCACTTGGGGCAGGATCTCATCCCCGACCCGGAGAGGGCAGTCCACCCTTTTCCGACTGAGGACCATGGTCTCGGATTTCGTGGTGCTGATTTTCATCCCAACCGCTTCACACTCGGCTGCGAACCGCTCCAGTGAGAGTTGAAGATCATGGCTTGAAGAAGCCAACAGCACCACATCATCTGCAAAAAGCAGAGATGCAATGTTGAGGCCACCAAACGGACCCCCTCAATGCCTCGGCTGCACCTAGTAATTCTGTCATGAGTTATGAACAGAATCGGTGACAAAGGGCAACTTTAGCAGAGTCCAACCCTCACTGGAAACAAATTCGACTTACTACTCTGACATCGGTCGTACAGGGGACTCGGTACCCCGTACTCCCGAAGCAACCCCCACAGAATTCCCCGAGAGACAAACGCCTTCTCCAAGTCTACAAAGCACATGTGGACTGGTTGGGCGAACTCCCATGCACCCTCGAGGACCCTGCCAAGGGTGTAGAGCTGGTCTACACCCAGTAGTCTACTTTCGTTCCACTGCCGGGACGAAAACCACACTGCTCCTCCTGAATCTGAGATTCGACTTCCCGGCGGACCCTCCTCTCCAGCACCCCTGAATAATAGACCTTACCAGGGAGGGTGAGGAGTGTGATCCCTCTATAGTTGGAACACACCCTCCGGTCCCCCTTCTTAAAAAGGGGGACCACCACCCCGGTCTGCCAATTCCAAAGGCACTGTCCCCGATAGGGTTCCATTCAATTTAATGAACACCCTGCAATTGATGCCCACGTAGTCAGAAGGAACATGGCGCAAATCCTGTACAACAACTTAAGCAACTTCCCAGTTTGGAGTATTTTTAAAGTTGTGAAACGTTACTTTAAATAGACGGTACTGCTCTGTTGGAGATGCAGGCATGACGTGCATTACGTGATCAGAAGCATCGTTCTATATTTGTCAAATCATGAGGCTTGTTGTGACGCCTGCAAAAAGGACGCCTCCCCCCCTCAAGAAATACAACATGGTGCCCGACAAACTGCAGACCTGTGGACCTGCAGAACCTCTTAAAGATCCTAGTGAGTCAGGTAGGAAACGGGCACACTTGATGCTAATACTAGTTGCTAGATTGGACTATTTAACCTTTATTTGACAAGACTAGTCCCACCTGACAATGGCAGCAATAATTTTCACTGGTTCTCTTTATTTTCTCGGATGCATTGCTCTCAATGACACATTGCATTATAGTCTTGCTACATGATTAGAATAGACCATTCCCTGTGTCCCACAAGCGGCATAGAGAATGGATGGATGGACATTCCTTTTAAGTTGTGTTTTCACATCCATCAAGTTAGATAGATAGATAGATAGATAGATAGATAGATAGATAGATAGATAGATAGATAGATAGATAGATAGATAGATAGATAGATAGATAGATAGATAGATAGATAGATAGATAGATAGATAGATAGATAGATAGATAGATAGATAGATAGATAGATCATAAAAAAAAAATACTTTTATGATTTATAAAAATCATGTTACTGACTGTCATTCTATTTCCTTTAATGTCTTGAAGTGCTTATAAGGGCCTTAAAATTATTGCAGTTGTATTCTCTTTTCAGGTTGCATCGAGTCCCCCAAGTTTAAATGGAGGACTTGGAGTTCAGCATGGAGATCTGCGACCGCGACTTTTTTGAGATGTGTGAGGAGTGTGACTTGCGTCCTCCATCGCTGGCGACAGCAGACGACTCTGGGCTGAGTGATAGTAATCACACAAAGTCCACATTAGTAGAAAGTGCCCAGAAAGTCCATCTGACCGGACCCTACTCAGAGGCCGACTGCAAGGGCTTGGATGTGGAGGCCCATCTTGGTGAACTAGCCACCGGTGGAATGGAGAGCATCCTGTCAGGCAGCGAGGAAGATATTCACCTACAATCGGTTAATATGTTCTTTGAAGGGATGACAAACCAGAAAAACGTTGGAAAAAGCAAAGGGTTGAAGCAGGAAAATGGACTGCGCAGCAATGGAATTGAAGCCAGCTCGAAGCTGCCTGCCAGAGATGAAACAATAGTTGTCAAAGAGAACAACCTTGACAAAATGGACACCAGAGAAAAAGCCCAGCCTGTTTCTTATACTTTTTATGACCCTCCAACCTGCAGCTCACAGTTCAAGACTGACAAGTCAACTCGTACTGAGTCATCCATCAGAGTCTGCACTGGGACCAGATCAAATGAGACAACTCTTCGTGAACCTGATGACTTGTTCAACCTTCATAAGTCACAATGGGGCACAGTCAGCACAAAAGAAGTTCTTAGCCCAACATCACCGCTGACCTCCATGAAAAGGAGGAGAAGGAAGAAGAGATGGCACAGCATGGAGTCAACCCAGAGTAGACATGAGATGTGGAATGATGAGGAGCAGAATTTGTCTCCATTTGATGGTGATGTAAAGATAACATATTCAAACGAGTCACAAAAGACTGATGTATTAGTCACAACCATGGTCCCATCTGGAGGTCCATGCCAACCTGACAGCAAGTGCAGATGTAGAGATGGTGAACAAAATGATGAATTAATGTGTCCCCAGTGCTTTAATCATTCAATCTGTGGAGATCAATTCAATCTAGTCAAGGCAGCTACTGAGAGAGCAGACTGGTTTGATGATGATGATGGGGATGGTGGCCAAGGTGACACCCTATCTGCTACTAAGTCTGTCCTGGCTACAGAGGTCTTACATTCTGGCAGAGACAAGCACACGGGCTGTCAAAGGCAGGCTGAACCCCAGCAACAGCTTGAGATGGAAGCTGACAATCTGTACCAAAATAGCCATGACTTTTTGTTCATATCTTATGCGCAGAAGTCGACCTTTCCCATCACAGACCTCCAGAAGTGCAAAACCACTGCCTCTCCAGTAGATGACATGGTAACCAAAGTGACCTGTTCTGAATTAACAGCCAACTTTATGGAAATATCAGATCATAAAATGTGCCATTTAGAAACCCCTTTAGCGCTTATGGAAACAAAACATCACGTGGAATGTAAAAATTGTGATGATGAAGACTGTAAGATTAACAATTTTGTTAGTCCGTTTTCAGATAATGGTAAGAGAGAAACAAATCCCGAGTTGTCCAAGTTTGAAGACACAAGGCCAGCATTGACACTGTCCAATAAAGATATCACTGGCCCATATTCATGTCCCAGTCCTGTAAACCCAGTTAACAGATGTGCCGCAATCATGGCCTCGCATGAGGAAGGAGCTCATGACACCGGGCAAATGATAAGAGATTTCAAGGCTGGAGATGACGGTGCCATCTCAACATCATGTGAGCCTGAATACGTGCCAGATCCAAAACATCCAGTTTTTGTCTTGTCTTCTTTTTGGAGTGAGATGGAGAAGCTGACAATTAATGACATAATGAGTCTAAGGAAGACAAATAAGGAGACAGATGAGAGCAATTGCAGTTATTCCTCTCAGTCTGTTGAATCAAAGCCACTGCCAGCTGGTGAGGCCACTTATGGCCGTTTTGAAGCCATTCAGTCAAATCCTGGTTCCACTTCTTCAACGCGTGTCCTGTTGTGGGATAGTGAGCCTGTTGATATGTATCCCGACAAAGCAGAGGTGACATCTTTCAATGGCTCTCCGAGACATGGAAGCCCACCTAAGGGATTCCGAAAGATATCGAAAAATGCGAGCGTACACAATCTTCGAGCTCTGGATTCTCTTGAACCGTACAGCAAAGAAAAGAAAGGACACATTTTGCAAACTTTACAAGAAATAGATAAACACAGTTTAGCTTCAACACACTGCTATAGTTTCTCTCTTTCTGATATGTTTCAGTTCCTCCTTAGTGGAAAACAACAAATCCACAGCCGACCAATGAAAGATGACATCATCAACTTCACTATGGATGGAAATTCCGTCCCTGAAACTTACGACCATTTCTTTGCAGAGTTTGGTATAGAAAATTTCTTCTACCCTTTCGTTAAAGAAGAGGACAACAAAAAGTCATTTCCAGTCACCTCTGCACGGACGAATCTGCACTTGCCAGAAGCCTATGACTATTTCTTTGCATCCTCTTCTTCCGACAATTCTGCAGAGGAAGAGGAGGATGAAAGTTGCAGTCCGATGAGGGTGGTAAGCAGGCTTAGCCAAAAATCAAACGCCACTCAAACCTTTACGGACAATTATGAGAATTTCTTATGTGACAGCAACATGCGAGAGAATTTCTTTTGGACAGCAACATTCTCCTTCAGGAATTGTCATCTCCCTGGAGGTGCAGTCCGAAACAAGAGGTCAATTCCGTCATCATTTGTACATGTGGGGCACAATGTGCAAAATGCACCTCCTCTCCGTGATTTACGACATATGGACCTTCCCGATCTCAGCCAACAAAGGGAAAACAGGATCACCAGACAGATACTGAAACAACCACTCGGATATGAAGACTTTCAAAGAGCTGTTCCAAATCCAAGTAAGAAGTAATTTTGTTAGCAATAACAAGAGGAAATTTGTTTGAATTAGCCCTATGTAATTAATCGTCCTTGGTAACGTAAGTGGGTGTTCCTCATAGAATCAGTAATTTCTCGTTTTGCTCTTTTTCCAATACAAGGTACACCTACCTTTACTTGAAGTGCCTTTACTCACTATTGACACAAAATTAACCTCGCAAGCCAGATTGATAATTGTGATTGACTCGAGGGAGTTCTTCACATTATCAATCTGGGACTTCACTCAATACTTCAAGCTGATTGGACGATGCGGCACCTTGCACGTTTGTTTTGACCAATCAATGCAACGGATGAAAATGTCGTCTTCAGTCCGTTTTAGGGAGGGGGTGAGGGAAAGCAAATCTTTACCAGTCTATCTTTACCAGATAAAAATGCACGAAGCGCCTCTAGCTGTTCAAATTCAACAAGGAAACGGTGAGTAATGGGCTGTTTGCACACATCCACTACTTCCTGAACTCAATATCATTCCTTCATTTCCTGTCTTTCATGATTAAACAAACTGATTAATCCAGGTGTGCCTGACCTCAGTAACCATGACGACAATGGTCAGGTACACCTGGATTAATCAATTTGCCCAATCATGAAAGACAGGAAATGAAGGAGTGGTATTGAGTTCAGGAAGTAGTGGATTTGTGCAAAGAGCCCATTCTGCAAGAACAGAATTAATTGCCCCGTCCCCCGTTCATTTTGTCTGTTAGGTTTATTGATTGACTGGCGACAAGTCCAGGGTTAGCCTGACAGAAAGTGATGGAGGTTGAACACTCTACAAGATGTCTAATGGGAGCCAATAGGCCTAAATGACCAATAACCTAGACCTGACACTACGCATACAGATCTAAAATACTGTACACAGAAAATTAAAATATTGGAAAGATTTACAGCAATAAACCATTGACACAAGCAAATACTAATGCTACGGACGCGTTAACACATCTAAGGTGCTCTCTAAGTTAGTCAGTCAGCCAGTTAGCTAGCTAATAATAGCAGGAATTGTAGGGGGGGCTACTACTGTATATTCCACTGTGTCCAGGATGGATCGTATTTCTGTTATTTCTGCAGAACATTTTGGCGATGCATGTATTCAACCAGGTCATCGTGTGACTTGACAGGAAGTGCCAACATATTAGAGGGCCCTAATGCTCAGCTGTTGTTGTACATTTGCCAATAATGGTGTCCATGTCGTCACTGGCCTCCACTGTGGAAAACTTTCTCACTTTGTTTACAGGGGCTGATATTTCCCTGCTGCCTCTCAGACAATCAGATATGTGTCTGGTCTGTATTGCAGTTGCTTCCTGGGTTCTGAAGACAGCAAATCCCCAAGTTGGAGACATGTGGAAGGCTGGTATGTATGTCAGCATGTAAGATAAGTGTCAAACATAACAGCAGATTAAAAAAAGAAAAAGAAAAAAGAAAAATAATTTACAACCGGAGTTTGGATTTGTCTATTTAGTTTTTAGTTAACCATTCATACATTTTTAAGAACCACAATTACCTTGATGTGTTACTTACTACTTGTACAAACTGTATTTGAATGGTATATGAAACATTTCTATATAGCCTACCAGTACAAAATAATCAACCTGAAATTTAAGAGCGATAAAAAGAAAGAACACTACCCAAGAACTACCCGTGTAATTATTGAAGTCCAGGTAAAATGATTTCAGTCGTGTGCTGACTTGCTTATCATTTGTCTTTTCAAACAGTTCTGTTGGCAAATGTAAGTGCCCTGTCAGCCATTCGATACCTTCGGAGGCACGTCAAGGTGGAGGTGGCAGCCGATCAGAAGAAAGAGCATTTTGCCCTGCTCGGTGGTACTTGATGTTTCTAAATAAGTCAGCACTTATATCAGGTAAGTCATTCTTCCCTAAAACCCACTCTCCTTTGTTATTGTTGCTGTATGTCAAGATTTCGCCATGGCACATCCACATTAACTGTCTGCACAGCCAGGAGAAATATTAGCAAATTTTGGGGGAAATGTAAGCAAGTAGAAATAGCAGACAAACACTTTAAAGCTTTCTTTCACTATATCGCACTGAGACAAGAAAATAATGCAAAAGTTGATGGAAGCCAATTTATAGAGAGTAGAAGGGAACAACAACTTTCCCTGAAAATTGAGAGGACAAGTATATCAACACTGTTCCTGTAAATCTGGTTAGTATTTAAATTATTCAAAAGCAAAAATAAATTCTTATACAACTCTAGCATCATTAGTTTAGCTGACTAAGCTTGCTAGCAACAATGATAGCAATTTGGCCTCATTTTAGAGAGTAGACAATGTGTGTATTTTGGTGAAGGAGCTAACAATAGCATACTACTATTTTACAGCTAATAAAATAGCTTGGGGGGGGGGGGGGGGGGTTCAAATGATGACCACATAGTCTCAACTGGGGCCAGAAAACCTTTTCCTTAACAAATGTCCTGTATTCTGACCATGGTTCAAGATGCAGTTAAATGGTGAAATGACACTTTATCTCTCCTACCTGTATTCTTGCAGGCACTCCGAACAGGAATTCACTAGTGTCATAGGCTGTCAATCAAATTTCTGTATCCACCTGGTTTGGTGACGTCATGGGGAAACCATCCATTCAATTCAACTGTGGGAAGTGAGCCAGGGCACCAGATGGCGGAGTGGTACCGTCACAAATCCTACAATGCAGGTTGGCGTGGGTTCGCTTCCCCGCCTGGGAGCCCGTGATTGTATGTGCATGTGTTTGTGTGAGTGGAGGCAAAAAAAGACGTGGGATGCCAGGCTACATCACGCATTTTGTGGCGTAGCCAAAGGTCAGTTTAATTGTACACTGCTCAAAAAAAGTAAAGGAAAAAAGTGTCCCCTCAATATATATATATATATTTATTTATTTTGCATTAGGCCTACATATACATAGCATATACACTGCTCAAAACAATTAAGGGAACACGTTGTTCCTTTTTTCTTTTTGCAGTAAATAACAGCAAATGGGGCGGCATGGTGACTGGTTAGCACGTCTGCCTCCCAGTGCTGAGGACGTGAGATTGAGTACGGGCTTCGGCCTTCCTGAATGGAGTTTGCATGTTCTCCCCGTGCGTGTGTGGGTTTTCTCCGGTGTCCTCCTACATTCCAAAGACATGCGTGGCAGATTAATTGAACACTCCAAACTGTTCATAGTGTGACTGTGGATGGTTGTCCGTCTCTGTGTGCCCTGCGATTAGCTATATATATATATATTCTTTTGATTGTATCTGTTTACTAGATACTGTTGAATAAAACGCATGACTATTACTTGTTGTATGTATTATTGTTATGAAAACCTGTTCTGCTAGAAAAAAAGATGGCAGATTTGTAATCGAGGCAACAAAAAAAAAACTTCTACAAAAGTGTACTTCTCAGATGCCATTTTGCACTACAGATTAAAATATGTGTTCATGGGCTACCAAAAAAAGACAAAACTAATGTTTTTGTTTTGTTTCTTGTCTTTGGATAAACTTTTTTCTCTTTCTGTTTTTAACTTGTGGACATTTTTAAGAAACATGTTTTAAGTTGAAGGACTAGAACAGGCTGGGTGAAGGGTATCATGAGTGTACATGAGGCACTTAACTGTTGTAAATTGTCTTGTTTGTTTCCGTTTACGTATATGGCATTTACAGTGCCTGGATTTACAAAATGACTGCCAGGGCATATCCTGTTTTATGACCATGATGACATCATGACTAATTTATTCACTGTGTTTATTATACACAAATTGTATTTACTGTACTGTTTTTTGAATATTGTTTGTTACTATCCAGTAAAGATTCTTGTAAAATTGTGCTATTCAAGCACTAGAGGGCAGCATATGATCACGATACAGGCAGAAAAATAGTTGGGTGCACAGAGGTGAGTCTATATCTTGAAAAAGCACCTTATGCTGTTCCTTCATAATCTAACCCTGTAAATGACAACGCAAAGCTAAAAATAAAAGGTAATGGTTTACTTATGTCTTGAAAACTGTACGGAGTCGAATCGTTGCTGCTCTTCCTATATGGAATTTGCATACTTCGTTTTTGCCGGTATATCTATACTTTATATGTGCTCGTCATTAAAGAGCATGTGTGAATGTGATTGTAAATGGTCGTTTGTTTATATGCGCCCTGCAGGCCAGTGTAGTAAAACACAAATTTAAAGGTATGTGTCCAGAGCAAAGGCTAAATGTCCATGCAGGTTTAACAGAAGTGGAAGACAGAATACATACTTGATAGTGCAAATCTTTTGATTCATTTTACCAGTTTATAAATAAACACATCAAACAAACAAAAATAAATGCACCACACGTGTATCAGATTGATGCAGTAATATCACCCCTTTTGAGCTACAATGTACAGTGTTTACAAAAATGTACATAGTAGGTTGAGAAGCCCCAGTGGAATGTTTTTTTTTATGAAAAAAAAAGTATTGCACTACTGAACAAAACACATTATAAACAAAGTACAGCCAGACTACATTACTGTAGTGAAATCTTGTTTGACTTTCTTATTCTTTAGTCTTTTTCTTAGTTTATTTAATAATTTTTTTCAGATGCCCACCACCACTACATCCCAATGCTTCTGACTGTACTGTACGCTTACTGAACAACATAGCCTGCGCGAGTTGGCTTTTATGATCCCTCTGATAGAGATCCGTTGTTTGCACACGCCCCGAACGAGTGCCGGCCTATTGTTTTGCTTTATGACCATTTCTGCTCCGTTGCCATGGCACCAAGGCCCCTGGCCCCGCTGTTTAATCCCGTCCAGTGTGTCGGGATTCCGGACGTTAGCTGAATCATTCCAGTTTGCCGATCATACTCCCAAATGTTGTCATAGTCTATTTCCTGGTCATCCGGTTCTGTGGGTTTGAGGTATGAATGAAGATCTGTCACAAGGAGAAAGGATAGACAGTATTTTAAAAGTTATTCAAACATTGGAATATGAGACACAAATCAACTGTGTTGGCAAGTGTTTTCATACGTAACACACGTCATGGTTTGGGTATTTTTTTCTCACCAAAACCAGTGCATCATAGAAACAAGCAGCCGCTTGCTTGAAGTATGTGCTCATTGCAATGTGTCAACCAAAGACAAATCCAGTCAAACATAAGTTTCTCTCTTGTCTTACTACATACCCAAATTCCAGTGAAGTGGGAACATTGTGTAAAATGTAAATAAAAACAGAATGAAATGATCTGCAAATCATTTTCGTAAACCTATATTCAACTGAATACGCTACAAAGACAAACTGATCAACTGTGTTACTTTGCAAATAATTACACATTTTAAATTTGATGCCAGCAACAAATTCCCCAAAAAACGGCCATCATTCCAAAAACAATTTGAAATGTGGACTCATCAGACCACATTACAACTTTCCACTTTACGTCAGTCCATTTCAGATGAGCTCATTTCTGGGTGTTGTTGATATGTGGAATTCACTTTGCATGGTAGACTTAACTTGCATTTGTAGAAATCGCCACAAACTGTGGGACAATGGTTTTCCAAAGTGTTCCTAAGCCCTCATGGCAATATCCTTTACACAACACTACTGGTTTTTAATGTTAAGGTAAGGTAAGGTAATTAAGGCACTCAATGTTGGTTTGAGAGCGATTCTGATATTTCTCCAGATTCTCTGAAACTTTTGATAATATTCCGGACCGTAATGAGAAAACCCCTGAATACCTTGAATTTGTACACTGAGAAATGTTTTTAAATCTATTGGACTATTCAAGTCATGCAGTTGTTTACAAAATGGTGAACCTCGCACGGTCGCACCATCGTTGTTTGTGAAGTGAGTCTTTCAGGGATGGGCCTTTAACGCCTAACCTTGACACTCGCATGTTTACAATTAACCTGTTCGCCTGTGGAATGTTCCAAGCAGGTGTTTTTAGAGCATTCCTCAACTTTCCCAGTCTCTAAAGAAAATGGATGGACATTTTTAAAACATAAAATTACAACCATCCTCTCGTAGATTTAATTACTGTTGTCTATCGCGTAGTGGGGTTTTAAACAAAGGAGTATTTCGTCATGCTTGATCGCCTTCCATCAGTTCTTACCTGAGTAATGATACATCTGAGACGTGTTGATCCCACAGTTAGACCGGAGGTGTGCCTGTCAACAGATGTGAAAGCACAAGAATGTCACTTCCCACTGTCAACAATAACAAATATTCTCTTTCATCTGCTGCAACAGCTCATATAACGCCTGCACAAGAAATATTATACATGCATCTATCATTCAGTGAGCCATTCTTGCATGTTGTACCACAGCATTCCAGAAACTGGAGTGCCCTGGGAGTCTTTCTGACCTGCTCTTGTCTTTTTGAGGGTGCAGTCAGAAGCTTGAGCCTCGACACGGCTTCGGATCTCTCCTCCACTTGATTCTGAGGGCTCTCCTTCTCCAGGCCCAGAGCACGTCCCTGCGAGTTGGTCAGGACCAGGCTTCTCCGGCTGTGTCTGCCCATTGGCGGTGTGCAGAGCTTGAAGGAAGAGGGTGGAACACAAGAGCTTTGCTGGTGGTGGTACGGACGAATGGGCTCTTGCCAGCTCTCCTGTTGAGGGAAATGGAGATGACTTGCGGATGGTTGTACGAGCAAGATTGGTCATATATGGGCTTATTGAACATTTCACACATTTTTGATTTTTTAGGGAGAACCGATCCTCCATTATTTACTGATTAATTCACCTATGCAGTTGTTATGCACAGGCCAAAGACACGTCTAATATAGAAATGTTTAAAAATGTATAATGAATTTAATTTAATTAACACTGAATTTGGTTATAAAGACCAATTCACCTGTCTATGCTGATTGTTGCCAGACATGCACTGTTCACTTGTTTACATCCATCAACCTGTGTTGGTGTAAATTGAACCAATGTATCCAGTATCAACGACCCACTTACCATTGGCCCCGCTTCATCCAAGGTGAAGATTTCAGGGCTACAGGGCACATCATAGAGGGGAGACAAGGGCTGGCGAGGAGCGCACATGTCTGAGTGTCGCTGCAGGGTGTTCAGGGAGAAGCCGAGAGACGTCTGAGATGTGTTCCAGCTGTTTGACTGATCATAACAGATCCAGGCGTTAGTTCAAAACAGAAATTTGTTTATTTTTCTATCACGCACTCTGGGGCTCACATAAGTTTGAGGGTTTAAATTAAAATTAAAATTAAAATTAAAATTAAACATTAAAATTACCACGTTTGAGTTTTAGGTAATGCCCAACAGCACTGGTATAGGGTTCTTATACTGTACAGTATATATATATACACAGTACAAATAAATAGTGTTTGCTGAGGTAATACTCTTGCTTACTTTGTGATGTTCTAAACTCGCTTTTGACTGCTATACATAAATGAATAGCACAGACAACATGCATGTTAACAATTTTGAAAAGGCAGCAACAAGATTATTTTATCACCGCTTGTCGCTAGGCAGAGTTCATAGGTCCCAAATCACAATGTGCCAATAAATATTTTTGGCACATGCCAGTCACACCCACTAGGTTGTTTGAATGTTTGACAGGAACAGGAAGTCAAAGATACACAAAGGAATATAAAAACACCTTGATCTATCATCTATAAGACTAGTTTGTTTATAGATATTAATTTGTCCCTGTATTAACTATAAAATGTATTTTGGAAAAGAAAACAACATTCACTTCGAGATCCAAAGAATGAGGTAAATGGTTTTTTTTGCTCATTGAGGTTCACAGGACCAAAGGCTAAATGTTTTCTGCTCATTCATCTGTTGTCACGTCTAAGCTTTGCCACTACTCTCACTAATACGCCATCATGACCTACAAGTAGCTCGACTGTATTTATAGTGACATGCCAGATAAGTTGACAAGCACAAGGGGAATACTGCACGCTCTTATCAAGCTTAGTCGCTGGGTAGACTTATTACCTTGACAAGCAGGCCTTTCTCGAGGCGGCGCGGGCCAGCGTATGGCGTGCTGTACAGCTGGGGCATGCCTGCAGAGCTCTCTCCAGGCTGGAGGTAGGAGCCACGCTGGGGGGACGAGTAGCGCAGTGGTAAAGGTCGTGAGTCACGTTCGGGCTTGGTGTGGGAAGAGAAGCTGCTGGTCCTGCTTCCCAGACGGCCGGTCTCGGTTGAGGACGGACGGCTGTACTGTAGACAATAAGACGGGCAGTTGTCAGCAATGCAATCATACTCCAATGGTGCCTGCCTCATTTCAAAACATTGTGACACTGAACGGGACAGGGAGGTCTCCGTCATTTTGAATTGGGTGTGAGACTGGGTCAGAGGAACAACAAGTGTGGCGGCCGTGGCTCAGGGTGTAGAGACGGTCGTTCAGTAACCAGAAGGTCGGCTGTGTGATCCCTGCGCTCCCCAAGTCATGTGTCGTTGTGTTTTTGGGCAAGGCACTTCACACACATTACCTCCAGTGCTACTCACAATGGTGTACGGAAGGTGCGAATGTTTGGTCGTAGTCGGATGGGCCGTAGGCGCACACGGGCAGCCTCGCTTCCATCAGCCTGCCCCAGGGCAGCTGTGGCTACTAAAAGTAGTTATCCGCCACCAGAGTGTGAATGTGTGAGTGCATGAATAATGCATTCATTGTGAAGCGTCTTTGAGTTTCAAGAAAGAAAAGCGCTATATACATCTGATGCATTGTTATTATTATTATTATTATTAAGTCTTATGGCAGTGAGCCCTCTCCAGTAAAGGCTAATTGGAAGTTTGCTCTGTATTGCCTTTCTCTTGAGGAGAATCATAAAATATTCTGATATGCTTCATTATTTCTACTGTGTGTGTGTGTGGGCGTGCGCATGTGTGAGATTAACAAGAAAACTTTCTACTGCTGCTGAAAAATCAGCTCCTACACAAATGGAATCTTGTTACATTCCTACGTAATAGTGTGGTTTTTTTTTTGTTAGCCTTGAGGTGTACCACCTGAGCCTTTGTGGCAGAAACAGGACTCTTGACTTTGCTTAATCAAACTTTGCTTAATCAAACTTGGTGAGAGAAAAAAATTGCTGCTGTGCTCCAGTAAAACAAACAAGATACTTTTTTCTTATCGATGACAATTTATGTCCTCACATATATTGATGGCAACTTACACAGAGAGGTTCCGAATATCCTGGTGAGAGTGGGTTGTCTTCATGAGTAGGGAACTGACGGTTGTGGGACCCACGTCCACTCTGACTGAACTTGAGGGACTCGGGGTAGCCTTGACTGTTTCCACTCCACCTGTCAAACTGTGGTGCCTACATGACACACAAGTTTCCACACATTAACATCATTACACACAACTGACATAATTCTAAAGGATCCATTAAGTGACTATTCAATGAACATTCAGCCTTCCTAGTATCTGCAGTGCATATTCAAATCCAAAACACATAAGACAAAATAAGTAAGTAAATAAGTGTTAATGGTTACTTGTCTTATCTTATAATCCATATAATGGTGCAAAGTGGTTTGTTGTTTTATATTGGCTTATGTGATGGTTTCAACTGAGCCCGAGAAACAAGTGGTCATAAAAATGTATGGTATGATCAATAAACATACCGAAAAAGGAGTCATATGTGTCATACAATCAGCACTGTATATTCAAGGCATGTCAAATGTAATTTAGCGCGACTACAAAAGAAGATTTACATCCTCCTTAAATCTGGTAAGCATTAATTTACTCAACCTGGAGACTCACAAAACAGGTGTAGCTTTGCAACATGATTGGTTGGGCCTGTTTAAAAAAGAAAAAGAAAAACAGGGCAGGTCTTACCTCTCTGTGCGTTGGTGTGTAGATGATGTCATAGACCGGGGGCGGTGGGCTGAGAACGGGCACGTCAGCAGCTTTAAAATGTTGGATCCAGTCGCAGAACTCGCGCCTATCCAGACAGGACACCACTATGGGGTTGATGAGCTTCCCTAGCAACAGAAAAGGGAGGAAAGGTGGGGGGAGGGGGGGACAAAGCGTGTCATTCGATTCAGTCGTTCAGTGGAATGCGCCGCGGTCAGATTGTCATTCACTGGGGATAAACTAATTTATTCATGGAGGGTTGCACTTTGTGACGTTAGCACATTCCTGCAAAAGTCCACTTAGCGTAAAATATGCATAACACAGTACACTAGGGTGACACAAAATAGCAATACAGTACTACAATATATTGCATCATGAGACAGCTGCAGTATTATGCACAGTATGTACAGTTAATGAGGAGTTGAACTTTGTTAGTTTGATGTGAATATCGGTCTCCTCCATATGCGGTCATGGCACACAAACAACCAATGAAAGCATGTTTTATGATGTCGTGTTTTTAATATTAAACTGATTTCCTGCTTGTAACTATACTCTAAAAGAATAGAGGAAAAAATTAAGCAGGTGTTGCTACTTTATTTTAAAGAGGAGTCAAGTAAAAAAAAAAAAAATCTTTACAATCGCCCCCGCGAGCCTAAACAGAGCATTCTGATTAATGTTGCCTTTTTGGAAAAGAAAAATGAAAAATCCAGCCGTTTTTAGAGGACGATTATTTTACAACTTGCTGTCAACTGAAAATGACATCACAGTGCCTCAAGGCTCAAGTAAGATGGCTCATGGCTCACCTGCTTTTTGAGTTTGGTCATGTGACATTTGCAAGCTGAGCCCTTAGGCACTGTGATGCCATTTTCAGTTGAGAGCAAATATCAAAATGGCCACCCAGTGAGATGGATATTTCACTTATTTTATTTTATAAATAAATAAATACATACATAAAACACTAATAGCCGTGAATTAATGTTTTTGTTCCTAAACAGGACAAATTCAATTGTACAGCAAATTGAATGTGTTCATGTATTTCAAGTGTAGGGTATGTTTTCCCTTCTTCAGCTACATAATGTGGGTTGCACAATATACTGAACATGTTCTTTCCTCATTATATTATCACTGTATTGTGATATTGTCGTCATTCCACGCTGACAATACACCATCCTTATTATATCGTACTGACTGTATCTACCTTCAATCATAAAGGTGTTGGGCTTGACATCTTGGCAAGGTGTGGTCACTGTGATCATGTTGAGTGGAAGCTTCCCCTGACAAAGATAATAACCATAAAACAAACAGGAGATGAGTTTAAATGGCGTCCTTTGGTACTATAAGAATCTGTTATTATTGATGTTGATTGATTATATTTTCGTAAACACCTTGTAGAAGAGGCCATGCTGCTCTTCTGATAAGATGATCATTGTCGATGTGTACATCACCAGTAGTCTGTCACTTTGTTGCTGTCAACAAAACAAAAAAAAGTTGCCTTTGTCAGGTTCATGTGAACACTGAGTTGAGTGTTATTTGCTCTTATTTTACTACCCTGAATCAGTAGTGTCAATTAAAAATGTTACATTTCTGCAAGTTTGTAAAACCTTTGAGGGTGAGCAGACGTTTACATCCACATTATCAAGTGCAGAATTTGTTTTGTGCCTGGTTCATCTTTTTATCTCTATATTTTTAACAGCAGACTAAACATTGAATGCAAGGAGTCTAAATGTTACATGGACTGAATGTTCTTGACCTACAATATATAAACAACTCTTTATTTTTCAGCAGCTTTGAAGTTGCACCGGGCATAACTGCATCGAATTCTTTTGCTCTAAAGCTAATAAAACCTGATAACGCCTTGCGGACAGATAAGACTGAATGAGGAAAAGCTCAGAGGTCACCTTGAGAACTGATTCAACCCTTGTAAAAAAACACCAGTTGGATCCTTTAATACTCTGCAGTGAGGCCCAGTATGAGTCCTGGTAAATTTGGGGCATTTAAAGGTCTGGAAAGCGGAGGTTATATTTCCTCACCCTCACATAGGGTGTGTCCGCAGAGACAGCTGACATTCCAGCTGCGAGGTGAGTGTAGTCGCCTCCCACACCCTAAATCTCACACAGTTCAGTGGGGCAGCCGCTATAGTTCCCACAACGAATAAATCTCAACCATCTTGGCACGTTGAGACATGATTAGTGTTATTGTTTTTTTTTGTTTTTTTCCCTTTTCACTTCTAAATGATACTGTACTGAACTTGGGTATGCTACCTACTAGAAAAGCTACAGAAAACTACAATTTATAGAGCAGTGGTTCTAAAATTTGGTCGCAGGGACGCCTAGGGGTCCACAAGCTGCTTTTTCTAAAAATAGTTGCTAAAAGGCAACAATAGTAACAATGAGTGTAGTGTATTAACATTACCTTGGTGTGTGTGTGTGTGTGTATTTTTGATTGTTGTTTTTTTTTGCTACACAATAGCTTCTATTATTTTTGTTTGTTTGTTTGTTTGTGTTTTGTTATCCTCCACCCCAACAAGGTAACATTTGTGTGCCCACTTATTGCCAATCAGAATTTGTGAGGTGTGACTGTTTTGTGCCCCAGAGATTTAATACAAAAGAAACTGTCACTTGCTAGCTTGCTATGCTATTGGAGAGGCAACTTAGTTGCAGAGGATCTTAGCTGACCCACACTACAGAGAAAGGACAGTGAGATATGGCAGGAACATATTATGCACTCCAAAACTTTTTAAAAATCTCTACAAGGTGTTCGCTATTAGTGGTTGTCTTTCTTTATGTTAGTTTTTATTTGACTTTTGTTTTGACCTCCGCAACACTTATAGTATTTATTCTTTGATAAATGTGTTTATTAATAATTTTGAATAGACTTATCAATTCAGATTTGGTTGCAAATAAGTCACTAATCTGTATTCATTAAAAATAAGAATGGTAACAAGCTTCTTTTTTTCTTTTTAAATCATAGCACTAGCTACGGTATCAGTTGGCTCAACTTGCTTATACTGCAAAATCATGACTGTGCAAATGTTTACTGTAGCTCACTGATCTGACTTTGGTAATCCTTTGTTAAAAAAATAAATAATGATTAATTAATTAATTAATAACGATAAGAAACATATGTACAGGTGAGGCCACACTCCACCCTTTACATTGTGTGGTGGAAGCAATACACGTTACACAATTTGAAGACAATTTGAAGTCCTGTAAAAAATTCCATGAACCTAAACACAAACCATGTTGCTCCTTTGTGTTTCCCCATACAGAAGGTAGTAAAAAGAAAGGTAGTACATGAGTTAGTTGTACCTGACAGGGCAGGTGCTGTAATCGAACTTTGGTGACGTAGGTAATGGGGCCCAGGCTGTCCCGCTGCGAGCCCTCCCACTCATAGATGGGCTCTTTGTTGATGGAGTTCCTTAGCTCCTCTCTGCCTGCAGGGGTCTTCTCCTGGTTTTGCTACCAAAGACACATGGGGAAGTTAAACACAGCAGATGACTCAAGAAGCAGCTGCCAATCAAAGTGTGGTTATTTTTCACCGAGTTTTTCATCATCCAATTGCACACCTGAATACATGACGTACTTGAAGTTTCGAGGTTAGATAATGATTTTCGGTGAAAGCCGCTCCCTGCTATCCAGCCCTGAGGGAGAGCCAGGAGTGACCTACTTGACTCACCACACACTCACACGCATCATGTTTCTTTAGTTCTTGGAGAAAGAGATATTTTCCCACATGGCAAACTAAAAAATATATAACTTCTGATCCTGTTCCAACAAAATAGTTCCCTCCGAAGAGTGCAAAAATGTGACAGGCTGTTTGTGAAAACTTACTTTGACTCTGGTGTAGTTTTCCGGTGCAATTGCGTTGCCGCCGTTAGCTTCAATATTTTCTTTAAGAAGACCAAACCATCGGTCCATGTCTTCTTGGTTGGCACAGTAGACGATGATGGGGTTAAGGCTGACACCTGTGAGGAACAAAGGGGATTCATTACAGAGATAGCTTTCCAACTCACTCAAAGAGTTTCCACTCTGCTCCCTTTGTTGTGTCTACAATGCAATAACTGTTAACACATGTGGAAGACCACACGTCACACAGTTTTCCTGATCCCCACAAGAATTTCAAATCATAGTGGTCTTGTCCTCCCACACACTGAGAGCCCAGAAGGAATGAGAAAGACTTTCCCTTTATCAGACGTGCACATACCAGAGAAACAGCAAAGAAGTTGTATTTAATTGTGCTGGAGATGTTGCTTTTGCAAATGAATACATAACTGTGTCAAACCTGACTTTTTATCTTCGTAAAAGGCATAATTCTTGAAATAGCTCTTGCCATGAGCTCATTAGATTGTGTATGTTGACCTAATGTGTGTATAATATGCATGGATCCGTCAAAGAAAGTGAAGGCTTTGGGACTGAAACAATGAGAATACCTCACATGAGTCTTAACTGTTGTTAAAGGTAATGAACTATTGCTATGCAACTTTAACGCCGCTGTTAACATTTCCTGGAAGTTTTCCCTCACACGTTGTTTGCTTCGTCATGCTCAAAGGAAATGTCTCACACACATCGCTACATCAGATCTCTCACTTGACTCAGACTTACGTCACACTTCCTCCATATGCGTGCCGTTGTCGATGCCTCCCATAAAGTAAATAACATTTCCGAGCGAGTGAGAACACTCGCTGAAATATAACACCGTAAAATAACAAGCTTGTTCCGGTAATTCAAGGGAAATATCAAGCTGAATGAAAAGGTGTCAATTTTGTGACAACAGTTTTTAGTATCAGTGTACAATGTTTGTGTATTTCCACATCACTTTCTCATGGCTAGAAACTTCAAAAGTGAAGTAGCATTACTTTGAGGAATGTGTGTCAGATTTGCTCCAGTGACGAGGCTGAGAGTGGTAACTGCGCTTTTCTGTGCAACAGCTGGCCTCCGTGAACCGCACCTGTCGCCTAACAAGTGAGGCCCTCTGAGGCAGCTCTGGCCTCTGACCAAGGTTACAGGAGGCTCAACTCTAGTTAGTCTTGGGGTTGAGTGGAGGTGACAAGGGTCACAGCACCTTTGAATTGCGGGAATGTGACAACATAGGAAATGATGCAGCTTGAAAACAGCGCGTGGTGCATCATTTTTTATTTTATTATTTGCTACTGTGATCTTACTGAGATAAGAGGGACCTCCAGCAAAACTAAGCTGAATATTTTTATATTTTTAACTCACCATCTGGCTTGGTAACATGATGATGAACTACAGTAATTGCTGGACTATAAGCCACTACTTTTTTCACTTGCATTTGACCCTGCGGCTAATACAAAGGTGCGGCTTATTCATCAGATCACAAGGGGACGCACTATAAAGGAAGCGCAGAGCATCAGAACGAGAGCGAGACAATTTGCGCCCTCATTATGGAAAAGAAAGTAGCGGGAACCCGGTACGGTAACATTAAAACACCTGTGGCTTACTGTCGTGTGCGCCTTATAGGTGTAACAAACTTGAGTATTTTCCAAATTTAGCTAGCGCGGCTTATAGTCATGTGTGCCATAATAGTCCAGAAATTACTGTAGCTGATTCCAGTGTGAATTTTACAAGTGCAAAATCCCCCAGTCACAGTATTATTCATATTCCACTTTGCAATGTGTGGATTATTTAGAAGAAACAACATAAGCAATGCTGTAAAAGACAAAAAATTATACCATGCTCACCATTTATTTGAAAGGCGTATTCCATTGGTTGGCTATGATTGCAGTTCTGTTGCAGGTTGCAGATAGTGAGTTCTTTCAGTGGAAGAGTTCCCTGCGCACAAAACAGCAAAAGGATTATTGTATTATCTGTCATTTTCCATCCAGATTATCCTTTTCAGATTGACTGGAGATTATCCCAGATGATTCGGTGATGACTAAACGCTGGACTGTTCACCGGTCAACTGCAGTTTTTTTTTTTATTGACTCATCTATGTGAACCACTACAGCATCTACTCACGCACTACATCACGCAATTTTTGTTAATGAGCCTAAATATTAATACTTGTCTGCCATGTTAGTCTTGTGTTTTAACTAAGATCAACCAGTCAAGTCTTACAACGTTCTGACAAAAAGTAGGTTGTCTTTTTTTCAACCGAAACCAAGTTTAGCCAAGTTCGCCTTGTAAATGCTGTCATGTATTTTACGACTAGACATGCGCGCTTTGCCTTCAGCAGACGAGGTGCTCTGATGATTAATGACTGCTCATACTCCAGTAGACAGGTGAGGAAACATAATCATACTCTCTGTTTACCAACACACTGCCGGTTGACAGGATATGCATGTCAAAAGCAATGACGGCATAACTCCAACCTCTGATGCCAGCGAACATGAAACCTCATAAAAATGCTGACGGAGTGATTTAAGTATGAATTTGAAGGAAGGAATGAAAGCGTTTCTAAGGTTGAAGGCGGGAAAAAAAAACTCACCTGGTATGTCAGTCCAGGGGTGTTGTTGGACACAAAGTGAAGATGTGTCTGGAAGAGATCCAGGTAGCAATCGTGTATATCCTGTAGAGACAACAAGAGAAGCTCAAGTAGGACTTGCTTGCTGTAATTGGCCTTTTCGGATTATATTACAGGTGGCAATCAGACACCTGCAGAGCAATTTTATGAGAATTTGCATACATAAAGATTACATTTACTGGGTATTTGCAATGCAAAATAAATACATTGTTAAATTAATCAAAATGATGTATTGTTATCATTGTAGAGTTTTTTTTGGGGTTTTTTACAAATCTTGTGACTTTTTTAGTTTGAAAAGTTTCATATTGCAAGGTCGTGCACTAAATTAAGATCAGTTGCTTATTAAATAACCCGCCTGTATTATCAGCTGCTGATTCATCGATGGCGTCAAGGAAATGTTAGTGTTGTGCAAGTTTTGGCTTCGCAGAAATACAGTACTGGAGAGGGAATCATTTGAGTCTCACAACATGTGATGAAAGTAATATTTTTGGATGGCCAATGCTTAGAAACACATTTTCCTTCCCGTGCTTTTTTTTTTTGAGAATTAATTTAGTCTATTTTTTCCATCGTCTTTAACTCTTTTTTTTGTTGTTGTTGTGTCACATCGCTGACAAATTTGACTTTGCGCAAGCTGTCCTCTATCAGGATTTGGGATCAAAAGCGCTCTCTCTACCCTGAGGTTTTTCTCCCAGAAATGTTTCACAATTACCTCGCTGCAAAGCATGTCCGAACACCGGCTGGAGAACCAATTAGATTATTCACAGCTAACCACCATATCAGTTGCATCACTGAGTTTCTGTATTTTAATGTTCGCACAGTAACTTCCTGCAAGGCTGCACCTGCTTTTGTTGGATTTGACACTTTCCGGTTTGATATGGATGTGTCATTGCAGGCTTGAGCCATATGGAAATTATTATGAAGCACCCATTAAACGGGATCATTTATTATCATGAAGTTTGCTTATTATGTTATAACACCACCATTAAAAAATTAGTCATCAGATCTGCTCACCTGGCAGTGCAGGAAGCGGAAACGAACTTTGGAGCTGTGAATCAGCCGGCCGTAATTCTTCACATTGATGCTGCTCTTCTTCCAGCCGCTGGCCGGGTCGTACGGGAATGGAGGATCCCATTTGATGTTCTCGATGGTCTGCAGGTCTTTTGGGGACATTTCCTGCAACCAGACCAGGGGATTAACACCGACGTTGCATGCACACACAGCAAGGCAGCTGCAGATGATCTGAGTTTTTACCTTCCTCGGGGTGACAGTGCAGAGGATATTGATGATGCTGTTGGATTTCTCCTGGCCCTCTTGGGGGTTCTTCTTGCGAAATAGGCGACTGCTGCTCAAGAGAGAGAAAAACTCGTCAGCACTTTTTCTCCAGTGTTTATTAGTTGCTTCCCAAGTGCATTTTCAAAGGACATTTCCTGTTTATAGGCGTTCCCTGTCATCCACTGCAGTCCCCGAGAGATACAACCAAGATTCTAAGGGTTAGTGACCATATTAACGCTTTATTTCATTGTTTCAAATTCAAAGTCAAGTGCAGGCAATAAGAGGTGTGTAGTAACGTGCTACATTTACATAAGAAACTTGTAGAATTTTAATACAACATACATTTTACTTTTGACTTGAGTATTTGTCTTAAGAATGTTAAACTGAGCTACAGTACATTCCACTGATTATTTTTAAACTATTACTGCTATTGCGCAATCTATTTGTTTTGCTTTGCCAGACGGACTTCCGCCTAGGGCACCGTCACTGCCACATGACTCTTTCACCAATCCAACATAACCACAAGTGAAATTTGACTATTTCGCCAATCAATCAAAGCCAGGCAGTCACATGAACGCACACAAAGTCTCCCTAGCGCCATACTGAAGCAATATTGTCAAAGTGGCTAATTTGCATTAACTATGGCATAAACAATGGTATGCGACTCACATTCCAAAGAGGCAGAACACAGGACTTATATATCAAATGTATATGATTATCAGGCAGACTACAAAAAAAATAAAAGCCTTGTAATTCACTAAAATGCCATGTATGTTCCTTTCCCCCCCCCCCTATGTAATTTCTGTCTCCTGACCTTGATTTGATATTTCATTAGTATAAACAAAGAGCATTAATTTAAAACCATTTCTTGTGGCGAAATTTGCCAAATTTATGTTAATTCAAGATTTCATATTATATTAGTAAAAGTGATCATGTTGGGCAATATCTGAACATGCACATTCATATTATATTTTTTGTGCATTGGACTTTCATGAGAACATGATTGAAAAGATAAATGAATCAGGAGTTGTTCACTACTTGAGTAGTTCCCCCCACTGAATACTCTTACTCAAGTAATTATTTGGGAGAACTATTTTACTAATTATTCTAAAGTAACTCTCTTGAGTACAATTTTTGGCTACTTTACCCACCTCTGTGGACGATAGCCAATAATTAACGTCCTCCCTTCATCTTCATTCCATCAATGCCAGACTTTTACCTAATTAGAACAATTTGGCTCCTGGGCTGCTGATACGCATAAGAAAATCAGCCTTCAATGATCCTCTTTGTTTTGCATGACCCTCTTCTGTTACCATTAGTGTCACATCTTCATGAGGAAGCACCCTCACTGCCCTGATAAAGCACTCTAGTATGACTGGTGCAGTCTCGTTTTGGTGTTGATCTGCTTATCTGTGCGTATTTGCGTGTATATATGCAACAAAGTGGGCCTTTGTCCGTAGGGTGGGAATCAAGTCTGTCTAATCAGGAAGTCAGTGACCAGCGTCAATCATTTAAGGCCACTGAAGCTTTTCCGCTACACTTTGGTTTGCTTCAACAAAGAGAAAAGTATGATAATGATACTCCCAGATGCAATCTGTGGGCGCAGCATAAAAAAAAGAAGGTTGATACTTTACTCAGCAGGCGGTGCATTTACATACCAAATATCCTTTAGTCACTGCTGTGGCATTTAACCACGATGGAACAGGAATTATGAATTCAATTTAATATGCATACTTGAGCCATTGATCCAATTTGTAAAGTGTTGCTCAGTGTGTGCACTTGTGTACGTACGTGTATGTGTGTGGTTGTTTACAAATACAAACCACATTAAGAGCTTCCGGGCAAGTTAGTGAAAACCAGAACCTGAATCATCACGCAGTGTAAACTAGAAGAATGGGTGCTAATGAGAATCAGATGTGATGATCCGACATTGAGTAAGAGCATGCCTAGACATATAATCCAGTGGTATAGAACAGTACCAGATAGATAAACCAAACAGGATTAAGATCAAGATGATTCTATTAAATCCATATTTTCGCTTAATAAGTATAATTGGCCCCATGACAACAGGACCATAAAGGGGTCAAGGCCTGATTTTGTTGTTGGGCCACTCGAATCACTGACAGCTGGCAGATCATATTGACGCTCACAGAGATGTGCGGAGGAAGCAAACGGTAACCGGATCGTTGACGAACTTGACACACGCGGCCAGACCGTCACCAGTCAAACAGCCACATCAACGATCCCCGTGTTACTATGGGATCCTGAAAAGTCACAACCCCTACTTCTCAAAGCCTGACAAACGCCAATAATTCTTTCCTTCTAAGGCCATGGGCAAATAAAACACTAAATAACGGAAGTGTGTAGATCAGATACAAAAAAAACGAGCAAAGAATACCTGGATGTTAGTATTTACCTGTTCCTGCGGATGAAACTTTTGCTGGAGAAAGTGAAGTTGTGCTGGGGCACACATGAAATGCCGCTCCCCATGATGCCACTCTTCTTCGCGTGTTCGTGTGAGTGTCTTCAGTAGAAACAAAGCGTGTGTGGAGGATAAAAGTATTCCGGCGGGGCAGCGGAGTGCACGCCGTGCGCTAGTCAGACTGAGTGAGAAGCATGTGGGCTGAGGGCTGTATAGTGTGTCTGCGTAAATGGGGTGGGGCCTGAGGTTGTGTCACTGTGTGTATAAGTGTATGTGTGTGAATAATCAGCTGGGCTCACACCTTCTGTGACTTGCCTCTGTCTGTTAAATCAATTCTAGCGGCAAAAGACAAGTCTCGGGGGGTAGGAGAGAAGTGTGCATTTTCACACCTTCCAGGAGCCAAATGGGGCTCATTGTGGGTCTCCACTGGGAAAAAAAAACAGTGGTCACTGGCACTGCAAACGGCCAGGATGGTGTGTGTCAATCAAGAGAAGATGGGATGGGATGAGTAAGCCTTCCGTGGCATGCCCAGGCATGAAAAGAGCCTGCCACTGTAAGAATTGCCGCTCTTGTTTTAACAAACATTTTTTGAAAAATTGTGTTATCCAGGAACCTCTATTTGACTCTATTTCATGTTCGCAATAGGAATGGATAGAAATAGGCAGGTAAGTGTTTTAAACACAGGGAATGTGACACCCTTCTATCGTGTTCTAACCTTAAGGGCGGTCAGTCGTCTGTCAGCGTGCGTTGTGAGGCAAGGATGGTTAAATAAACAGGATTCGAAAGGGGCCATTTGCATATGATGGAAGTTAGGTATGTAAAGAGTGGCTATCCAGTTTCCATAGGAGTTTGCTCTCCTATATATATATATATATATATATATATATATATATATATGTATGTATCTATGTGTGTGTGCGGGCGGGCGTGCGGGCGGGTGGACGGACGGATGGATGGATCGATAGACAGACAGATAGATAGATAGATAGATATGTTCATTTTTTGTCCTACCATGGAATGGATTAACACACATCAAAGAGATAAGACCAAAATAATTCACCATCTGGTCAAATGCTGAGTTTAAGTGAATTTGTATTACTTGTAATTAAATTGGTATCAAAACTTAAACCCAGTTGGCCAGAAAAGTACAATAAAATAGAATATATTTTAATATGAAGAGTAAGTGTTCCTTTCAATTTTCGTTCTGGAACTGCCAAATAAAGTTATTAATGTTGCCAATGAGTTTTACACCCATGACGACGCTAACAATAAATGTTCCTTTCCATAGAAGACCTTAATAAAGGGTATGTTATACACATTTCCATGTATGTGTGTATGTGGCTATCTAGTCATAAAATTAAACACGTGCAGCTCGTTGGCAGCTAACCTGTTAGACTGGTTGTTAAAGGGATGCACCTGAGGCACCAACAGTCTACTTCGCAGTCGTCACTTTGGCATACAGTAACTTTATTGTTCTCTGGATCTTCTTTGATGGGCCCTGCAAGCGTTGACATGGTCAAAGAAATTTGATTTAATCAACACATACACTTTGTATGTGACTCATTGAACTGCTTTTGTGCCAATATGACATATAGTAAGTGTTTTAAAAACAGTGTGCGTTAAGTGTGAGATAAGATCAAAATAAACCAGGGAGACTTTAATCTCATCATTAGATTTTACACACAGAGGGCTTTGTTATAGATGTTGATATTGTAAAATGAATAAATAAGTGTTTTATAAACAATAGGCCTATAAAATATTTCTGGCCCATAGATGATTGCAGTGGACATGACATATTTGTGGGTCTAAACCAATAAAACACATAATGTGGATGATGTCAACACTTCAATCACAACAATCGCAATTCGCAAGTTGATTTGCGTGATGTTCATGTTAAAATTTTTACAAATAAGCTTGGAAAGTTTACAACACGTTACAGCCATACATACTATCCTGGCGTCCACTATAATAAATAAGAACATGAGATCATTTTCCCATGCTATTCTTTTGTGGAATGAGAATCAAAATCAGTCAAATAAAATTGCCCAGTAGAAAAAATGCTGGTCCGAAGGGGTTAAGCAGCTATTCCAGAGGCTTTCCTAAAAGGCTTTTAAAATAATGGCGACATTTTATATTTGGATAGTTTTTTCTCAAAGAATAGTTAGCAACAATAGCGGCGATAACAAATATCATGTGATGGATTTATGAGGACAAAATATTGATTATACAAAAACAAACATCAGATAGATAGATTGATTGATTGCAGGCTAGTGCCTTATTTCATGTAATTCTTTCTTATCACTTGTATGCCCTCGTCTAACTAAATTCATTTTGGTGTACTGAGATGTCTGCAATATGAGGCCCATCATGGAAAAACGTGAAAGTGGGCTTGATAATGCATGCAGCCCGAGCCGCACAGTGACTCACACATTTCCAGCAGTATTCCTCAACACAAGCTTAAGGACGTCAACGTTCTGCAGCATATTCCCGGGGTTTCCTGCATTACGTCATCTCAGTTTTCTATCCAAAGTTTCAAGTAGGCTTCATCATCCGGCCAAAAAAAGACTACACAGAAAGAGACTTACTCATGTAACTTCATTAAAGTAGATTAGTGAGTTTAGTGTGAACTTGAGATCAGGTGTCTCATGGGAAATTATTCAAATTTGCTGAATTGGTCTGAAACTAGACTAAATGTGGCACAGTGCACTTATGGTTACTAGCTCATTGGCTTTACGGTTCAGAGGTGGAGGGTTCGAATCTGGGCTCCAGCCTTCCTGTGTGGAGTTTACATATTACTGGCGTCGGGCCGAAACCTTGTTACTCCAAAATAGTCACTTAAAAATGACATGCTTGTTTAACCACTAACATTGCATCATCAATTTTGCAACAATTTAGATTGGTCTATAACTTGTAAAAACCCACACGTGGGGACTGACCAATAGTTTAGATTTTTGAAAAAATATTACATTTTCCAAATTGTGGCTTATGAGGTTTCGACCCGATGCCAGCGATATCCTCTCCCCGGGTACCCAGTGTGAATTTGAATGGTTGTTTGTGTGCCCTGGGATTGGCTGGCAAACAATTCAGGGTGTACCCTGCCTATTGACTAAAAGTCTGGGATGGGTGCCAGTAACTCACCCGAGACACTAGGAGGATAAGAAGTACTACACACACAAAAAGGTGGATACCCAGCATACCACTGCCTCCACCTTTTTTAATGTGGAATGCTTTGGATAGCAAGCTGTTCCTTTCCTACTTAATGCTTTTCAATTCCCGTCATTCTGACAAGTTGACCTTGCTTTCATGTGTCCAAATAATCTAATTGCAGAATGTTGAGGGCTCCCTATTATTTAGATAAAGTACCACTGATTATCACACCCACCTAGGTGGGGCGAAATTCGTTCTCCGCATAGGACCCATCCCGAGGGAGCGGTGAGCAGCAGCAGGAGCCGCGCTCGGGATTCATTTGGTGATCTCACCCACTGAGCTGATATTGATCATAATGGCAGAACACAATAAGATTGTATCATCATTAGTGTTATTATTTTGGACATACATAGCCTAGTTGTAAAATAATAAATATAGTATAGCGCTTAAAACATTTATTAGACTATTTGTGACCTCCCAGCGTCATGAAGTGCTTGAATACTCTTTCATTTTCAACACGCTCTCTGCTTTCCATTTTGAACAGGAATGAAGAATTTCTAAATGAATTTACACTACCTAAATTTGAGCTCTCCCACTGAAAAGTAACAGCCCTTTTTCAAATACAATGTTTAAAAACATACAGAATCCATAATGTCATTAACATGATTTTGTGGTATTTGTTTTTCTTCAAAGGTGACATAACGTGGCTGGCCCCTTGAACATATGCTGTTGTCAGGAAAAGCGCCAAAAGTACATTTTACTAATGAACCTTCATTTATTTTAACGGACTTCGCAACAACTTCTGTGTTATTGTGAATTGGTAAAAAAAAAAAAAAAAAAAAAGAGGGTGAAACTGGCAAGACTGAACATGCTTTATTTCATATTGCTCAACGGGGTCTGTAAAGAACAAGGTGTTTTAGTAATAGCTTGCTTGACTTAGTTTCATTATGTGTCAAACTGTGAGAGGTGAACTGTTACAATCCCGATCTCCCTCCCTCCATGTGTGGTTGAGAAGTCTGGTCGCTCCCTGTTGTTTATCCAGACTCAGCGGGTGAGAGCGACGGTGCTAAAGTCACACCTTGGCCCACTTAAACGGAGCCTTGGTATGAGAGCACAAACATCAGGTGTCCAGTGGAAACTCTGATGTGCCAAAGTTCTCACGTGGGACCAGCATAAAGGAATCTTAATTGGACACTGGCCCTCCTTTGAAGGCAAGATCACTCACTGTCAGTTTAAGCAGGTCATTCCTTAAATTGTGTTTTGTGTGTGATAAGCACCAAACTGGATGGAACTGAACTAGAAATGCACTCTAATTTCTCAAAGCCAAACATCAATATTGGGGGGAAACTGACATGCTCCAATAACTGGGTTGGAATTTTGAACTTCCAAGTATTAGAGAGAGTGGGCTATAAAGCCAGAATCAGCTAAAAACAATAGTCACATTTCTCCCTAATATGTAGTTACTTACATTTTGTAAGACATAAGGCAGTTGGCTACTCGCCAAATGTAAACAAACATGGTACTTTTCACTAAAAGTCACAAAACAACCTGTTTTGAAACTAAAAACTTAATTTCTTTAACATGACAGTTATAGCACCCTCTATAACACAAATATGCCTATTATTTCCCAAGATGAAATATCTTTTGGGGGGGGGGGGGGTCTTATGATTGTCAGTGTGTAAACCTCTGCTAAAGTTAATGTTCATGCACACACAAACTCACACATACACACATAGTGCTACTTGTCTGCAGGCTTATTATACATACATACATACAGTCTATTGGCTTGACTATTTGAAGTCTAACCACACCAGAAGCAATGAGCATTAGTGGAAAAATGACTGTTGACACAATCCTAAAGAAGGATGGATGAGCAGAATCATCTTATAACACGCTGTTATGTACATATTGATTTCCATTTTCCAATACTAGTACACAGTGACATCAGTATTATCTTTGTGAGAGCATAATTTTATGTTCAGCTCTTGCATTGGATATCATTAAATTGTGCATGTGGTCATAAGTATTTGTGGTGGGTCGGTGTGTGCTGTCACCATTATCAAACCCATTGCATGGATTTGCCATTTGCTTGTTTTGGTTTATGGCTGATTCAATTTAATAGGGTTAAAATGGCGTGTGCAGGGGACCCTGCAGGTGTGGTAGCCATTTGATTAGAATTCAGAAATGTAACGTGAGCGTGCTCAGCTGTCTACATAGCTAAACAGAGAAAGGTGAGCATGCTGGTACACTACCAAGCAATGCTGGAGCAAGTGAGCCTAGCAACACACGGTTCAGTGTGTGTTTTCACAGTACAAGGCACAGTGAGACACAAAATATTGGAAAATGTGGGGGGGTACAATCTGCCGATTTAAAGACTTAGATCATCTCAAACTGGTACCACAATTGGAACATCTTTATTTCTTTCTTTTTTATTGCTCCATTTGCAATTGTGCAAAATTCAATATTTTAAAATTCAAATAAATAAACATTTACCACATACAAGCAAAGCACAAACTTAAAAGTTGCTACAGTCACGTTCACATTGAACAACATGGATTCACTGAGCCATCTTCCTATTTACAGTACATTTTGATGTACATGCTAGATGCGATCATTGGTCCTTCCCTGATGGATTTAAACACTAACAACATCTCCATTAAACGTGAGCAGGTTGATTGAACTGTGTCTTCTCAAACAAAAATGAGGTAGAAACGGAAAACCTTGAACAAAATAGTTTGCAATAATAATATGGGATTTTACAGTTTGTTAGCCTTGATTTAAGTTCCATTTAGACGGTGCAAGTTCAATACTAACAGTAAAAAAAAAACTACACAGAAATGTTACGGTTATATTGTATATGTGTATATATTATACACAGCCATACTTATAGTCGCAGTCTGTAAAATCAGTTGAGTCAATTCTACCAACACGGAATGTAAATACATGACAGAAAATAAGGGGAGAGCAGAATGAGCTTCATATCTTAGTCACATTATACTTTAGTGTTGCAATTCATATTTGTATGCTGCTGTTATTTTATTTGATGAAGAAGTCCTCCATATGCCCTTGTGATTTTTGAGCCACATGATCATCGTACAAGTGGGGGTGGAGAAACTCATGCAAACTAGACATGGGCCTAGTAAATTACATAACATTTGTGTCAATTGAGTCTAAATTCTGTGCAATACTATGTCAACCAGCAGAGGCACTATTGCGTGGGCCTAAACTCGTTTGCAGTCTTCAGAAGTTTGACTTCAACTACGAGAAATTGAGCTACATCCACACCATGACAACTCCACGGAAAATTCTGCTCAATGTGACACTAGAATGTTAACAGGGTGATCCCTTTCAAATATTCAAAAAAATATAATCATCTTATTGCAAATTTTACTCATCTTCTGACTTCCATTAAAGAAAAGTAGTCAAATGCCCATCCCTAGGGGAAACAAATGAAATTCCGCATAACTAGTGTAGGATACACTCCAAACACAACCACGCTACTCCTCTCACACTTCATTAAATCCACTGACAATGTACATTTCACATATAAATAAATATATATTAAAACACTTTTAAATAGGCATCTCATATATTTCCTTCTCTTAACATCTGACATTTAAACATATTTACATTTACATATGTTTATAAATAATTTAAAATTTGTCATAATTCTTTTTCTTTTTTAAACCTTTAAGTTTCAAACTCATTCAGACTGTAGGGATTGGCTGGTCCTGTGTCGTGTCCATGCTGTCTCACAGTCTGTGCTTGGGGTGTGAACATTGCATGTTACTGCCACCTAGCGTGACATTAGCAGCACTACCTCATTTTAATCTCCTTGTGTGGGAGTCAATGCCAGCTGTTGTGGACTAAACATGCAGAGTTTGTTATAATCAGCCAATGAGCTACATTCTAATTTTATCCAGCATCTCTTGTGAGACTGCACATTTTGGGGTGGTAGCAAATAAAGTGAGCTTGAGCAAAGGCTGGTCAATCTTCAAAAGGAATATCTTTGTACTCTTGAGGAGAGAGAACTTGGATGAGAATAGCCGCACAAAAGGGCAAAAATATTTTTTCGCAAGGCAGTAGCTCCGTTTAATCTGTCCTAATTCACAGAGGTGGGCATTCCGTCAATATTGACAAAAGGTCTGTCAATGATGGAAGCCCATTTTGTTGACGATTAACGGTAAACTTTGAGAAATTGACGAACTAATAAGCATTGATGGAAGGGTTTTTTTATTCGTCAAAGTAATCGTCAATCTGTCAATAAATTCAACAATCCATAAATGACGGACGTCCCATTTTGTTGACGGATTGCCGAATGACGATTGATGGACGCTCATTTTGCTGAGCAATCCACGAACGACGGATTGACGGTTTGGCTTGAAATATTGACGGATTGACGATGACGGAAGGGTGTCCCGACTGTTGACGATTACTGAATGACGGACGCTCAAAATTCATTGACGCGCCCACCTCTGCTAATTCATATTTTGATGACATTTTTGATGGCCAATCGGTACCAGGTGCCATTAATAACAGCCTGGAGCCTCATTCACACCCCTACTCCTCATCTTCATCCTCCTCCTCCTCAAACCGAGCAGTTACGTCTCTTCCCAGAGCCTGTCTGGGTTGTAGCAGCGGAGGCTGAGCTCAGCCAAGCGATGACCCCGTGTCAAAGGCTAGTGGAGGACACGGACAGGGTGGGTGAGGACGGCGGCGGGAAGTTGAGCAGCTCCAGCACAGCCACGCCCACGCTGCTGCGGCGCGTGAACATGCAGGAGGCCGCCACCCATTTGTTGCTGCGCGGGTTATACTTCTCGATAGAGTTGAGACTGGAGCTTCCGTCGTTGCCTCCCACGGCGTACAGCCAGCCATCCATCGCCACCAAGTCGTGAGTGCTCCTGTGATGGGCAAACAAAATACACCGAATGGTAAATCCCAACTATTTGCAGTGGTTAGGGACAGAGTCCTGCCACAGATAGTGAAAAACCGAGATCAATTATTGCCCCAAAATGTTTATAATGTCCTATATTAACTCAATCAAACAGAAAAAAAAAACACGTAAACAAGTTTTTTAATACTTTGTCCTTCACTCTCAAAATCATGTACCCACGTTTTTTGTTTTTTTTGTTGTTGTTTTTTTAATGCAAGAGCATACAGAAGGCTTTGACATGAAGAGGTGGCTTAAAGCAATGGTAGTTAATAGAAAAAACGGCCAGCAGGTGGCAGCAGAATATAAGTGATCAGCCATCGCCATGTCGCAACAAGCTCTTTTTGTTTTCACCAGGAATGTGAATATTAATGAAACTTAGCTACATTCTAATGCTAATTGCTGCAAAACAGAAACAGATATAGAGACTCTAATCTTTCTTTTAGTAGATTCCATGTTTTTTTTTGTTTTTTTTATAGAAATAGAACACAATAATCTGTGGGCCTTGCAAAATCAGTCAAAATCCAGTAAAACAGCTGAGAGCGAAGGGGGTTGCGTCAGAGAAAATGGTTGGAAGTGAATGAATTAATAGTTTCAACTGCAAATATACCACAAACTATGATCCCAAGACACTTGAACTTAAATTGCCCTTAAAAACACATGACTAAAGATGGTTTAATTTTGAATAACAGCGCCAGAAGTGGCGCAGACTCTCTCGTAGCTTCTTTCACTAACAACTAAGGCTAAACATGCTCCTCCCTGCCATACAAAGCTTGTCTCTCAGTCGAACTGTATCACTTCAGCATACTTCCTTTACACCAATTACTACTTTCTTATTTAGCCAGGGCTTTGCTTTGCATCCATCCATTATCGGAACCGCTTCTCTGGTGAAAAAATATATATATAAAAAAATAGATGAGTTTTTCAAAAAATAAAGTGGTCGGGGAGGGGGGATGCGAACAACAAAATCTTGTTGGACGGATGCAAATAGTAGGGTGCTGTGCATACCCCCTCAGGTGGATGCCCGGCTCCCCACTTTGCAAACTTCATTTTTAATTTAAAAAAATAACAACAACTTTATTCCCAAGCATTACTGCTAAAAATGATTTTCTAATAAAACATTGGCAAAACCTGTTGTCATTTTTATGTTGAGCAGGGTTGTTGGCATCTGATAACTAATAAAGTAACTTGTAACTGAACTTAGTTACATTTAAAATCAAGTAATCAGAAAAGTATTTAAGTTACTTTTACAAAACAACTGTGGCAGCACTGTTGTTGGACAGACACAGTAAAACACCCTTGAGAGCCCATTGTTATTTCCTATCCCAGATTTATATGTGCCCTGTCACCGACTGGCAGTCCAGTTGTGGTACACCTTTTGGCCAAAGCTCCCAGCCATTCTGAACAGGATTATCTGGATAAGCAGTATCGACAATGGATGGATGGATGGATAGTTGTGTGACATATCTTTTAGGGATGGAGATTTTTTTTCTTCTCTACACGGGTGCATGCTGGGTCAAGAGACAGATTAAAGATCAGTGCTGGTTGACATTACTTACACTGTAAATTGAGCCTCCCAGCAACTGGAAAATAAAAGCACTCCACACCATGGTTTATTCATGGCGCTGCACTTGCGCCCACCACATTCTGACTCACACAAAGGCAAGCGGGTGTCTGAGCGTACGTGTGTATGTGTTGTGTGTCTAGGGGGTTGAGCGAATTAGCTGACACAATCACAAATCCAAGATGGCTACCCCTCGAAAACCCACTGCTCCATGCTGATCTGCTGCAGCTATTTTTGTCTGAAAGTATGTGCACGTGCAACTGTGGGGATCATCACACATGAAACAATTGGGGATTATTTTAAGGTTTATAGCTTCAAGAGACAAATTCCCCAAATTATGTCAAGTACAGTATTAGTATTGTTCATCATAAATAGTCATTATGAAAAAGTTGCAATTTTGTAAAAAGAAGTATTTTTTGTTGATTTTTATTTTTCATAAACTCATGACTCGTAATGTGGTGAGCAAAAAAGTCAATTATGTAGCCTCTGTTATAAAATAAGGCCATGAATTCATAATCCTCTCCCTGAGCTGTCTCCTTATTGTGGTGGAGGGGTCACCCAATAGATGAGGGACAAGACAAAGCGAAGGTGCTGAGCTGGAAGGAGAAGCTCTCGATTTACTGGTCGATCTACGTTGCTAACCTCACCTACGCCGAAATAATTAAAAAAAACATGGATACATACAAGCGAAATGAGCTCCCTCCACAGGGTGTGTGGGCTCTCCTTTAAAGATACAGTAGGGTGAGAAGCGTGGCCACCCAGGAGGGACTCGAAATCGAGCCAGAGCTAGATCAGCATCTACTCCTCCTGGATGCCTCCCTGGTGAATTGTTCCGGGCACATCCCGCCGGCATGAGGCCAGAGCAAGGTTTCGGCCTGACACCAGAGTGATGTCTTCTTTTTTACAGTAAGCCAAAGAGTCCTTTGTTATGTAATAATAACTTTTATTATTGATATTCCTTCCTGATTTTCGTTGTTCTACTGTGAATTGTGCCCGCAGACAAACCTGCGGATGTTCATGGCAGACACTCCCTCCCACGTGTTGGTCTTGGGGTTGAACCTTTCCACGGAATTGAGGCAGCTGGTGCCGTCATTACCTCCTGCTACATACAGCATGCCGTCCAGGACGGCTACGCCGGCACTGCTGCGTCGACTTAGCATATTGGAAATGGGTGTCCACGTGTTGCTCTGTTCATCCATTCCAACAATTAAGAAAGAGTTATTGATGAATATTCTTCCCACAAAACAAATTATTACCATATCATAGCAAAAAAAAAACTGTACCTGAGGATCATACTTTTCCACTGTTGCAAGATGTGAGGAACTGTCATAACCACCCACTGCATACAAGTTGCCATCTGGAGGGGGGAAAGAAATGAGACACGATCAAAATGCATACTTAAGCATTTGAGCATCAATCCCATCTTGATGTTACATTATAATCTGAAGCATTCTGAGCAACACAAGTTGCTACCTAGAGTTGCGACTCGAACATATCTCCTGCGAGTGCTCATGGCAGCAATTGAGGTCCATGTGCTGGTCAGTGGGTCAAAACGCTCTGCACTGTAAAAGAGCAAAGACATCTTTAAATACGTCTTGAAAAGATGATCAAAAACAAATGTTCTCGTACTGTTACACTACGTATGTGTTTGTGTGTGTGTGTACCTATTGAGACATGAAGCTCCATCATAACCTCCAGCCGCATACAACAATCCATGCAAGACTGCCACACCCAAACAGCTCCGTCGCGTTCCCATGGAAACCTCAGGCTGCCAGGAGTTCGTGATGGGGTCATATGACTCCACGGTTGCCAGATCGGAGGTTCCATCATACCTGAATGGCATGTGGACAAATGAACACAAGGGGTGCTTTTTCATACTAAAGAGCAAGGAGGTCCAAACTTGAAAATCAAAGGATGCAGGGGCCACTTTGACATTATTCACCTTGAATGTATTAAACACACTAACATCATTCCATCAAGCAATTGTTTTGTGTGTATTATAGTTATTTTTGAAAAACTCCCAAGTCATAGCTTTCTGTTGAAGGTGATAAGGCAAATAGTTTCTGACTTTTCGTGATTTTGTATTTTCTGTACTAGAATAGATCCGCCCACATTTCCACATTCAGAACCATAACAAGAGCAATCTGTAACAAACTACCAATTGCTATGAAGTCAAATAAACCAATTTTGCTTTTGAAATTGAATGATCTTTATTTACAGGGCATTATGAAGAGAAATGTTGTTACCATTTTAGTTGTGAATATGTTCTTTGTGTCTTTGAATAACTGGAAAAGATCGACAAAACTAATTACATTTTACATTTAATGTTGATCAGTATCTTTAAAGCATCCCCTCCCCCATACATTTCAGTTGAATTCACATCAATTATATGTGGGGTTTTTGCTAATCGAGATGGGCTGGACCAGGCCCATCCCTGCGAATGACGATGGTTAATTGTACATATAATTTTTTTAAATGCATATATTGTTCTATCTTTGACTGAGTCTGTAATTAGCTATAGTTTTTTCCCCCAAATCCTGAAAAATCCTGATCGTGTAAGGCCTACTAAATAATAGTACTTGTCAGGAGCGACACACCTATGCGGGATGTGGGTGTTGCGACATGCCCACTATTCACACTGCCCCCCTTTTTTTATAAAGAGTGTAGCACTGGCTCATCAAATGTTATTTTTTTACTGTATACCCCAATCCACTAAAGAACTTAGGACAGCCATGTTGTAGAGTTTAGATATTGCGTACATGACTGAAATGCAACACAAACGGAAAAAATGGTTTGCATGGATTGAATTGCTTTCATTATCATGACAGATCAACACTAAAACGCGGCATTAGAATAGAATAGAATAGAAAAGAATACATCTTTATTGTCACTCACACAATGGACGACATTTAAAATGTAACGGTAGCAAAAACATTCATTATAGGTTAGAGGAAGACTCGAAATGACCTATTGGTTTGGATGTAGCAGCACAAGTTTACTTAACACTGTCGTCACTCACCCGCCAACAGCATACAGTCTGTTCCCAATGGCTGCCACGCCCACCCGGGCCCGCCGAGTGGACATGGACGCCACCATGTGCCAGCGGTCTGTCCTGGTATCGTATGCTTCGCAGTCTCCGTGAATGGCGAACAGGCTGCCCCCACCTGGGACAGAGGCGCACACATACACACAATGTTTAAACGAGACCATTTTGGCCATTTTTAATTCATTTGACTCTTTGAATTTGCCTCTGACCGACAGCGAAGAGCACGGGACTGGCGCCCTCGCAGCGGCGAGGTCGCGTCCTGCTGTTGCTGAGCACGCCTCTCTGCTCGGGCATCAGGTGATACTTGAGAGCCTCGATCAGCAGGTCCTTGCACTCAGAGTGGTGACGCACCAGCAGCTCTGTGTCCACATTGCTCATCAGGAAGTCTCGCTTCAGCAGTGGCAGCCGCACGCACTTCATCAGCTGACAGGACAGCGGCAATGTTCGGTGAATTGAATTTGAAGAGTGCAGTCAGAAATCGCCTCAGGTGAGACAAAATTAGTCCTACCCATGGAACATGTGGCCGACGCCCATCTATGTCATGTTTCACCCAGCTCAGCACGGCCCGGTATACTTCCTCTTCAGATGGTACGTTCAGGTTGTCACTGGAAATCAGATCCAGGACCTGCTGGGACAGGGTAAAGTGCCAAACGTAATGATTAAAGGAACATGGCAACAACATAAGAGTCGGTTAGCAACACAACTTATCCAAGACAACTAAAGAATGCTGCACTGTGATGTTTCTCTCCACAATATTAAAGATTGTTTCTAGTTTAGTCCATGTTTAAAAAAGTGTGTGTGAAGTGTTTTTCCTGCAATGCTGCTGACAGATGAGCGCTTGAAAAGCAAAAACAGCCATTTTGATGTGTTGCAAATATTTACAGTGGACACGGTTTCTATGGTTAAAAAAAATGGAGACAGAGATAAATCACTTCAAAACTTTCTAATGTGACTAACAGAGCCAGAGGGACAGTAAAAATAAATGGCTAATATAATGTGGTTGCACAAGTGTGCACACCCTCTATAAATGGGGAAGTGGTTGTGTTTAGAATTAACCAATCACATTCACAGGCAATGTAAATGGAAGTCAGCACACCACCTGCCACCATTTAAACTTCCTCAGATTAAACCCCATTTAAAGACAACTGTACTAGTGGGCTTTTCCTGACATTTTACTTTTAAACAGAAGCCTGCTTACGTTTACTGACTTTCTACCAATACTTTGTCATAATTCCCACCACCTTGATTACGGCCGCAGTTATAGTTGAAAAATATACCACAAATATACGCTTCACTCTACATATGACACCCCCCCCCCCCCACACACACACACAAGTTTCTCACATGCAGTTTTTTTTTCTTTCTTTGTAAGAAAAGGTCTTTCCCCATATAGCAGGCATATGAAGGAGATGTGAGAATGCTGTTACATGCATTGAACGCAAAGTTCTTGCCAGAAATTCCTGCAATTATTTCAGTATTGCTGTCAGGTGTCTTAGCAGCCTCACTGACCTGTATGAAGTCCCTCTTTGGGTTAATCAGAGGCATTTTATAAGGTGGCAGGCGTGCATTGACTGCCATTGAACATGATTCTGAATGTAATTGGTTCAACCTGAACAACCACACCACCAGTAAAAAGAGTGAGTTGCACACTTGTTTACCCAAATGATCTCAGTTGTTTTATTTTTACTTTCTCACTCCAAAATATACTTTTTTTTCAATTGAGCTGTACAGATTGCAGGTCACATTAATAGTGGAATACGTTTTGAAATGATTTATTTTTGTTTTATTTGTTTAATCAACAAAACCTGGCATTTAAACAGGGGTGTGTAGATATTTAATATCCACTGTACACATTATGGTACACTTGTGCAATCGAAAACGTGATTTGCAAACTGGCATTCACAAAAACCCTCCAGGTGTTGCAGGAAAATTCAAGTTGAATGGGTGTCTGTTATAATAATTACTTTTTTTCACAAAATATAAAAGGTTAAATATGAACATTCCTTCTATTGTCAACTCCAACACGATGAACAATAAAAATAAAGAATGATGCTCGAAATGCACTTCAGTTCTATCAAGTCGCTGGCGTTCTTGCATGGCAGTTGAAGTGTCGTAGTTGAGGCACATAAAATAATTTTCTGAATTTATTGAGAAGAGGAACAGAGAGTGAGTGAAGAATTTAAAACTTTCTGAAACTCTGTTCTGACATCTACTTTCCACTACCTTTTTTTTTCATTCATATATATTTTTTTTTTATAATTAAGCTTTGATGTGGTGGTCAGTCAACATGTGACTGGAATTTTGTTGTCATGTTTTAATGGTTAAATAATAAATAAATTACCATTATTATTTTTACCATCATTTACAGTACCAAGTTGGTTTCATAAGTCATGCTTGGGTAGCTGCTGTGTGTGTTTTTCAACCTACAAAAAGACCAACCTTTCCCATTCTTTTAAAGATATGCACCCTCTTCAACATCCCAGCAAAGTTGGTTTACCCGACCCTCTCACCGAACAAATCCTAAAAATAAAATAAAAATAAAGAAAAAGGAACAGCACACACAAGCTTGGTGTGCAAATATCAACATCATGTTTTTTAAATCAGTTGAGTTACGCAAATGTATTTTGGGTATTGCATTTTTTTCTTATTGTTCAATTTTGGCTAACAACTTAAATTACAAAGAAGAAATGCTCATATTATTTAATTTGTATTTTGTTAAAGAAAATTTGTAATTAATCAACTTGGCCACCCATAAGAGTGCACACATTACAGTTGGAGAATCCCTGACTTTGACTGACCAGCCCATAAATCCATGTAGGTTTTCTTCCATTTGTGATGGACACACAGAATGGGATAATAGAAAATAAACAAATACCGGTATGTATTTTAAATCTACCACTCTACAAGTCTAACCTCCATTGTTTTCATAAACTTTACCTACACTCCCATTGCAAACTCACAAACGCTTTTAATGTTATGTGGGCTGGACTTTAGAGAAGTTGGTTGTCACTTCTTTCGGAGCAATGCAGGAAAGTGAACATACAAAATTACATAGCTTTCCTTGATGACTCAGTGACTCACTGAGAAAAAACGTGCAATTTTACTGACTTATAGTGAGGTGAACTTAATAGTAGTGTTGTTCCGATGCGGATACTGGTATTGACAAAGGCCCCAATACTGATGTTCACTGCATGCCGAGCTAAGATATCCTATTGACCCTTGAATTCTCTGAACCAATGGCAGGACAGCTTTTTCATGTTGAGAAAAAAAAACGTAGGTATCGGTATGGTATCGGAATCGGCCGATACTTCAAAGCCGGGTATCTGAATCGGTATCGGGGGCCAAAAAACGGTATCGGAACAACACTACTTAATAGATGCCTTATTTTTAAGTGACCAAACTGTTGTTACTATTGCCAAATTGTTGGTTTGTTTGAGAGAGAATTATAGAATTGGAAATAATGTGCATCCATTCCTGGCATTTTGCACATACTGTATACATTAGATGACATTTAAGTGTTCATACTGAAAAATGAACACTGATGCCTTAGTGAGGCAATCATTCTTCTGGCTCAATAGAAAGACTGGAAATGCCCACTTTTAGAAATGGAAACCATTCTGCAGAGAGCGGATGCTGAATAAGCTATAGGTCAGCTGAGTTGGGCGGGAGGATAAAACTAATAGGGACTATGATTGATACACTCAGCTGAGGAAGAGCAAAACTCTTTTAAATGAATGTTAAGAGTCCCATTACTTTATAACTCATGGTCACATTCTCTACTTCTTTCACAAGTTTTGTGTGCAGCCAAAAAAAAGGGAGGACAGACAATCCTCATTAGGATGCATGACTGTACCTGCACCGACCTGTTTCAATGGCAGCAGCATGAACTCCTCTGTCTTGGACACCTCCACAAAGTGCTGCAGGACGTACTTGTGCGCCGACTTGAGGAGGTCGCTACAAGAGTGCGTGTCAGCAAAGCCTCGAATGCCCAAGCAGTTGGAGGGGTCCAGCTGGCTGAGGAGGAACTTGCAGCAGGCATCACGCACCCCATTGAGTTGCAGCAGGCTCGCTGCCGGAAGCAACGTCTAAGGAATGGATTGCAGGTGGAAGTATTCCGAGTGTATTCAATGCATAGGGATGATTGACGATCTAATCTGCAGGTTACCTGAACGTTACCTTCCCCGACCACGATCTCCGCTGTGTAGGTGTACTGAATGAGCTGCTCCAATGCCTGGGCGTCGACATCATGTAGCGTCACGTGGGTCTGACGACTCTCTGACATCTCATCTACGTACGAGTACACAATAACAGTAGTTACCATCCATCCAATTTGTATACCACTTATTTGACCACTTAACTGGCTTGAGATGGTGAAGGGAGCCACGTTCGCACCCAGTACATTTTTACTTTTTACTATTTCAGTACTGCCCAGATCTGTTGACTCGGCTAAGATGATACTAGATGCATGTAATTATACTCATTTGTTGCAATCTTTAGAATACCTTAATAAATATACCACAGAAATTGTAAACCAATAAGAAAATGTGTAATCACTGCAGTATATTTTTGCACTAAATACATTGCACCACACAACTAATTCACACATGTAGAGAGGGACCAAGAAACAGCCCAAAAAGGTGACTGGGGTCAATTTGGAGTTTTGCTTCGGGACACTATAACAGTGCACAGCTTTTTTCATTTGCGGAACAATCTACCCCACATTAGTAATTCAGTCATGCATTTATTAGCATGATCATAATTATGATTACAGTATGATTTTTATTATTACTATTATGTCACTTTTTTGCAGAAAGCTGTCAGTGTTATTATAGTATTATATACAAAAACTAAGAAAATAACTAAAACTAAAATTGAAAAAAAAATTACATTGACGAAATAAAATAAAAACAAGTGCTGTTAAAAAAAACCCCATAACTAACTGATTTTATATTTATAGAACTAACAAACTAACTATAGCAAAATGTCCTACATTTTCATCTTTGTCAATGAATTTCATAGTACATGTACTTTTGGAAGTTCATTTAAAATTTATTTATTTCTGTAATACTGTACAGCCAAACAGAAGAAGGAATGTTAAACAGTCATTTGTGAATTATAGTTTACAGTATTTTACTGTATTTTTATCTTGCACTCCATAAATACGGTACTCAAAGTACCAAAACTGAAGCCACAACACATTTTAAAAACTTGGCTAAAATGAAGCATTCTCAAAAAAACTAAAACGAACAAACACAGTCTAAAACTAAAACTAACTGAATTTTAAACACATAGGTCAAAGCAAAATAAAAAGGGGGGGGGGGTACTGGTGGCAGGGTGGGAGGGAGCTGGGGGGTGGGAGGGTGTCTGGGGATTTGGGGGCCTGGGGGCGGCTGGGGCTGGGTTGTGGTGGGTGGCGGGGGTGGATGGGGTGCGGGGGGGTCGTGGGTGGAGTGGGGTCGTGGGTGGAGTGGGGTCGTGGGTGGAGTGGGGTGCCTGGCGGGCCTGCCGTGCCCCGTCCTGCTGCGTTGGATTGGGCGTGCGGGCCGTGTTGGGGTGGGAAGGTGCTCCTGGCTCCTGCGGGGCCCGGGGGGGTTGTGATTGCTCTGTCCTGGCCGGGGTCAACGGCTCCCCTCTTTGGTGGAGGTTTTCATGCTTGCCAGATCCACCACACCAGCATCTATCGAAATTCAAACACAATCTGCTTCTTCCTCTGGTCGTTGAATCGGTGGAAGCTGATGTCTGATCCTTCCTTCCTTTCCTCAGTCTCTCCTTTGGTCTCCCTAATTTGTTGGAATTTAGATGTTTCTGGGGTTGGTGAAAGACTCTGGTTGGTAACCCGGTGGGTAGTAGGGAATGTCTGGTCGGTGCTGGATTTCACTTTATTTTCTTTGATCCTTCCTCGGGTCTCCTGACAACCTCACGACTCTAGCTGGATTCTGAAGTATTCGGTTTAGGTGAACGGTATGGGATTTTTAATAGGTTTTAGGTGAACTAATGAGTACACACTCACACGCACGCACACACACGTACACACGCACATTCAAAATAAAAACAAATAAAAAAAGAGCGCACTGATGACATGTCAAATCGGTCAAATTACCGAATGAACAATACTGACCTCTCAAGAAAATAATTAAAAAAAATAAAAATAAAAGTTAGAGGAGGCATGGATACAATGATCCTGAAAAGCAAGGTGGTGTTTGCTGCACACTTATGTCGTTTTTGACATTGAACTCAATATCTTAAAATATTCCGAAATTGTACGGGATTGAAAGTACAAAGGAAAAGACGTGCAGGCTGCTTTTAGGGGATTACTGTATGTATGCTAAACTTACTGGTAAACATGGCGTGAAAATAAGGGCTGCAAGAAGCCAGCACCACTTTGTGAGCCTTGATCTCTTTGTTGGAAACGTGGAGCACAATATCGCACAGCAACCCACGTTGTCGCATCCTGTTCATGGACACGAAGGAGTCGTGGTAGTGGCGCTTGGAGTTGTGCGAGATGCTGTGGCCGTCGCGGTTCAGCAGCTGCATGCCTCCCTCCATCATGGTGCCGGGTGTGGCGGTCGCCGGCTCGTGCCTATGCCGCACTCTGGGCAACTGAAAGATTGATTGTCATTACCTATAAAACTACAGTATAAAATATCATTTGTCATCAGTCTTCCACCTGAAAGAGCTTAGTTCATCAGCTGGTGTTATGACAGGTGTCCAGAGCAATCACTGCTCTTTTTGTTACTGCAGTATTTCTCATGGTGACAGCTATGACAGGACGCCTGTCAGCACAACAGAGATCCAAGAAGTCCGATCATTAATTGCATACTGGCACTGATTAAAACCCAAAGCACCAAAATCGTAGGTCTACAATGCAGTTTTAGTATGCACATTAATACTTGAATTATAATTGGACAAAAGGAGAAAGTAGCTCAACACTGTCTTTCTTTGCAGAGTGAATAATTTGATTGACACTGTCAGATATTACTATTGTTTTGGTTGGTGCCAGACTGCACATCATAGTGATGCAGATTCTAATATTTTGACCCTCTGATGTCATTAAGGTAGCCAAATTCTAAACATCACTGAGTGTTATTGTGCAATTCCACACCACTGCAAACTAACACTTTAATGGTGGTTAATCAAATGTGGCACATTTGGTTATAAAGTACCACTTGATTGTCACACCTACCAAGTGGGGCGAAATTTGTTCTCCGCATTAAGTACACTGCTTGCATCGTATGGTACATGTACCCAATGGGTGTTTGCTATTAACGAGGGGAGACAAACAAATACAGTTACCTACTGAAAAGAATTGGGGGGCTCACTGCATTTTTTTTTAAGTCCACTAAAAGCAAAGAACTCAAGGCTGAAGCCTGAAACTAAAACAAACATGATAATTTTTGTTAAAAACTAGATTTGTTTTTTTCTGTCACACCACAGTTGTCTGGCATCTAGCGCTACCTTGTTATTTTTTTTAAGCATAATAAGCCGCGCATCACATGCACAACGCAGTATGCTCTGCTAATATGGAATTGGGGACAATCTTAATGCCCACAATTTGTCTCCGAAGCTTTAGCTGGCATCCGCAAAGCTCTGGCAGCATATCCAATGTTAGCAACGTAAAAATAATACTGTACAACAACACATTTATAACTCTAATAATGCATTTTTTTCAACATGGTCTCTTATTATCCATAAAGAACATTAGCATCAGAAATATAATAGGATATTCTCTCTTTACCGGTAGCTTTGTTCCGGTTATATTTGCAATTCGTGTCTCTCCAGAAACGATGTAAGATGAGCCTGCAGCTGTCGCAGTCAGGATGGATTGAAAATCGGCTCCAGTAAAGAGCTATCTGCCCATATTTGTCTCTAGCATAGGAAATATTAAATAATAATTTAAAAAAAGACTGTTTCGTGTCTTGTATACGATTGACGTCATTGCAAAAAAAAAAAATGTATGGACGCTGACATGGGATTGTTAAGGTAGAACGGATACCGTTTTTTAAATTCATAATATAGCTCAAATTTAAGAACTAACATTTGCATTAAGATTACTATCCAAGTAAGACATTTTCGTATCAAATATATTTATATTTAAAACACCTATAGCGTATGTTAAACTTGAGTTCACGATCACGCGGTTTATAAAAAGCAACCTTAAGAAGTCCTCTACCGACTCTGAGTCCGGAAGTTATTTTTGAATGATATGACTGCGCTTGCGCGAAAGGCCGGGCTGCTTTTAAAACAACATTGGTCAGTTAATTTGGTTAGCGTTGAAATTACATTAAATCACATAACTCCATACACATTTAAAGAGATTACAGTTACACGTGGCTGCCATAAAATATATATTTTGTCAGCGCAGGGTAAATAAAGGCAGTCTGTAACGCCACGCGACGCTCGTACTCACCAGCCGCCGCTGTCGGCGTGACAGTTGTGAGTTTATGTTCGTGAACTTCCCCAGCTTTGCACAAGCCGGTGTATAGAAAATTACTAGTAAACAAAGAATACAACTGTTCCGATGTCTGTCCCGTGGATGTAGCGATCATTCAATTTAAAGCTCATGCACCGTCACAATACAATTCGATAAATTTTAGATTCTCGTGCACGCCGAAATGTTTTTTTGTTTTTGTTTTTAATGATACTAAATTTAAACGTATTTCGTTACTGTTAAATTTAGTTTTGTGGGATTCAATAACTGCACATATTTGAGGGAATTACACTTCATTATTAAGGTAAAAACAAAATAAAATAAAATAAAATAAATCAATGAGCCAGCATCACCAGTTGTCCATGAAACACAAAACCAACAGTGCCCGGTGCATTGTGGGTAATTGGGCTTCGGCGTCACATGTTGAATACAGCATGGCAGGAAAACGGTTCGTGCTATCATCATACTTACTATATATCATACTTTTTTCCCCCTAGTGTTTTGTTATACATATCTTTGCAAGTATTACCAACGCACTCGTTATGGTTTGGCAATGTTGAACAGTGAAAGTGAATTAGTTTAACGTGACTGACTAGTGTGCGACTCGAGCTGATTTGAAATGTGCTAGCTTGAGGAAGTCCTTGCTAGTTGTTGCTAACAACAAACCACATAACTTGTTTCCTGTACTGCATATGAAATGTTTGTTGACGATGCTTGACACTATTGTTTCTCCGTCTACGTAGATGATTTATAGAGATGTTATCTTTGTCGTAGAAAACTAGAGGACCTCACTTTCGATGAGTTCTTGCGGTCGGGCTTGGATTCAGATGATGAGACTCGAGCTGAATCTTCCACGCGAAGTGGACAGAAGAAAAGTGTACAGAAGAAAAAGGACAAGAAAAAAGATAACAAGTAATTATCACACTTGTTGATTCAAATGTAAATCAAAATCCAAACTTTACTGGTTAATCAATGCCCCCCCCCCCCCCCCCCCCCTTAGGGATGACGTGAAGCAGGGTAAAGCGTCCCAGCACAAGGAGCAACTGTCTAGATTAAAAAATAAAGATCCAGAGTTTTACAAGTTTCTGGAGAAAAATGACAAGAACCTCCTGAATTTTGAAGACACCGATACCTCTGAGGATGAGGATGATGACAAGTACCACACACTGCCATCCATGCTAGAGGTGGGTCTGACACCACTGTGTAAATGATACATTCATAAGCTATTTCTCAACAACAAAATCATCCTTTCATGTAGGAGGCCAGCGATGAGGAGGAAGAGAAGGATGAGGCTCCAAAAGCTCCTAAGAAATCTAAGAAAAAAAATGATGCTACTCAAGTCACTGAAAAAATGATTCAAGCTTGGAAAGCTTCTATAAAAAAGGAACCTACCCACCGCCTCATCAAAGAGATCACCCAAGCCTTCAAGGCTGCAGTTGCTACGACAAAGGGTGATGGAGCTACCCAGTGCAAATACAAGGTGGATGACAGTTTAGGTAAGAACAGATAATTTTACATGGACCATTGGTTATATTGTAATATTATTAACATTGAACCATTGACTAATCTAGGCTAAGTTCTTTGGCCCCTTTGTCTCCATGCAAAATGACTGCATTACTATATCACTCAAGACATTGCGAAAGTTTTGTCAAATGCAAGACAAATTAATCTGCGTCAATAAATGAGTTCAATATGGACTGGTAGTTTTCAGTCATAGCTAGAAACCTAAATCACTTTTACTTTACAAGACTCCAGCCATGCTTTGTCAAAACTACAAGACAACAGAATGACAATTTACTAATATCGGCAAAGCAAACAATATCAGCATATATTCTCTTCTTCATTGTTTTGTACACAAAATATTCTGACTGCTCATAACTCGTCTTTAAAAGAGGCTTTTGTGCTTTGTTAGTTGAAGAGGTATACAACATATTACTGAGGTACAGAAAATAAATCAATCTCTACAATAATTTGTGGAAAGCCGGCAACGACATTGTTTTATTTAACTCACCCCGAGCACCTAGCAATTGGATGGATGTATAATGCGAGTCGTGCTATCTTCCATACAACCAGAAATCAGACAGTATTTTCAAATTCAAATCTATTGTACAGGCCCATACAATCTGTGAAGTAAAGCTGGGCGCATGTTAATGATGTCATCGCATAGCACATGTTGATGATGTCATCATATCTGCGTCCCCGCCTTGCGCACGTCTCGCGCTTAGCGTAACAAATAAGAGTAAAAAATTTTTAATCACAAGTGGTCCATGAAGCTTCATTTTCCGTCACTTTTTGCAACTATTTCAGTCTCTTTCTCTTTGTGTTACATAAAACCTAGACATGTGCAGTTTAGAATGGCCACTTGTGCATGCCCTTGTGATCTTCAAGTGAATACTTGCTCTAAGCCAGTTCTGTTTTCATTTAAAATATCAGTAATGTTTTTTGTTTGCACTATTTTGCACCAGAGTGCTAATTTTTAATCAATTTTGATTTGAGATTTGCACAGTAAATGTTGTTATCCAAAGTACATTCATTCTTTCATTGTTTTTTTTAATCAATTTAGCTTGTATGTAAGGACTATGTAAACCAGTAAGTAAATTGTTTATTTAAAAACAAAAACAAATATTGAATGCAGTTTATACCGTTATATGAATTTTGATATCGCTCAGCCCTCCTGTGAAGCCTTTCTAATGGCAATGAAAACTGCTAATGTAAGTTATGTAATCCTTGTGACAGCACTATCAATCAAAGCATCCATAACAACTACAGCATAAAACATTTTTTTACAAACCACTGCAATTCTGGATGTTAAAATTACCCCACCTCTTGTTAAATATGTCAATTCAAAATGTCAGTATTTAATATGGATACCAACTATTGACAAACGATAGGCACTTTTAGGTCTTTTTTTTTTTTTGACTACGGGGTGCTTTTGGGAACTGCCAACAAAACAGGACAGCTCAAATCACATGAAGAAAACACTATTGATTAATTAAACCTAGCAATAACACCATATTTCCACCAGATGGTGCCAAATTACACTTTGATACTTAAAACCTAGCCATGCTATTCAACCCATTTAGAAGGATATTTTCCCAAAAATCTAAATTTATGATTTGTGGATGCCAAACAGTGAATATGAGAGAGTTCACTGTACTATCTTTAACTGCCGTTGATCTGCTTTTATTGATATAACAGTAGTGATGTAATTAACTGTCGCCATGTTCTCTAACTCTGTCTGTAGTGTTTAATTCCCTGGTCCTCTTCTGCATCCGAGACATTTACAACGCCTTTCAGCGGCTACTCGACTTAAAGGCAGATACAAACCAAAAACGGTATGCTGAGAATCTCTTATCTGCCAAATTTTACCACTAGCCGTCTGTTTACTTAACTGTCGATGAAAATAAATCCTTGACTTTCTTTCGTTGCTTTTGTTTTTAGGTTGGTGTTACCACAATCTAGTAATAAATGGCAGAAGAATCAATTGGACATTAAGATGTATGTCAGCGGCGTCATTCAGGTTTGTTTGCTGCTATCATTCTGTAATGTCAATTGTAGGGAAAGAGCTGATCAATTCTGAAGTTGTGCCTCTTCTTGATAGCGTTACTTAAACACTTGTGTATTCTGTTTTGGTTGATGCTCTCCATCCACAGTTGTTATCCTGTCTAACAGAGGCCACAGTCATCAGCGCTGTCCTGCGACACGTCAATCAGCTCGTACCTTATTTTCTTTGTCTTCCCAAACCGTGTCGGCACCTTGTTAAGGTAGGTTTGATGCTGGATAGAATATTTTTTAATCTGATGAAGAAAATAAATAATGAGTCAACACCATGATCATTGCATGAATCTAGAATTTTCGATTCCATTGTTGTGTCAACTTCAAATTTTTGTTCATCCACGTCATGTCGGTTGTGTTGTGTTCAGCAATTGATAAAGCAATGGAGCACCGGAGAGGAGACAAGTCGGGTCCTTGCTTTTCTGGCCCTCAACAAAATCTGCAGACACAAGCAAGACACTTATCTGGAGCCCCTTCTGAAGGTGAGTAGCAAAAAAGATACAGTAAGACATTTCATCATGGACTATTATAAGGATATAAATGTAACTCTCCACAGCAAATGTACATTTCTTATGTGCAAAACTGCAAGTTCACATCTCCCAATGCGCTGCCCATGATCAACTTCATGCAGCGCACGCTAACAGAGATGTACTCCCTGGACACGCAGGCCACCTACCAGCATGCCTTTATCTATATCCGACAGCTCGCCATCCATCTTAGGAATGCCATGACCATGAAGAACAAGGTTGGTTTCTCATAATATGAATGAATGAACGCAGACTACTAAACCAAAGGAGCATTTTAAATCTAATCCTATAAAGAATGGGGAACAGAGTTAAGAAGGACCTTTTGTTTTGAGCCACTCTGAGGTTGCACAAGCTACATTAACATTAATATATATTAATGATGCACCAAATGTTCGGACACCAAACTTTTGGGCCGAAATAAAATTAAAGCCGAAAGAATATGGCTAAAATAGGTTGTGGTGACGCAAGCAAAAAAATTGCTGCAAGCAAGTGTCTGTTTGAATTAAACAGCAAACGCGGGAGTGAGTGTCCGCGTTGTCTTCTTGCTGGCTTTTCATTGTGTGGGTCAGTCGCAGCAGCTCCCGGGGTCATTGCGCACACCGGAGGAGAGGGGCGTCGCTTGGTATACAACATTTAAGTGGGTCGAAAAAAGACAGAACAACCGTGTACTGCCGTACAGGTGAGCCATTCTTTCTCCCGCAGCGCCTTCCTTCCTTTAAAATTTTTTTTTTTATAAGAGCCCCTCGAACGCTTCCACTTTTTCACCGGCATCCCCGGTGGCCATGCTAAATACTTTAACTAATACTAGCACTATTGCTATCAACAGTTTTAAACACAGAAACACTTACCGCTATATCCGGGTGGCGACAGACCTGTACAGGACACCAAGTGTGACTTTGCAATCCGTTCCCGAAGCCGATTAGCTGGTGCGAAGAAATGTATTTATTTATTATTAAATGTTGGTAAATATGTGAATGTGCGGATTTTAAATGCGCCGCTCCTTGTCCCGCCGCAGGCATCCGTCCCCGCCTGTGCAAACTACATTGACTGAGGTGCAATCGCACCGCCAGAAAATGCTCAACCCTCGTTTGGTCTTTAATGTACCATTAGCCAACATGTCTGCGGTGTAGGCACATTTCAATTGATATTGTGCTTGGTTAAAATGCCAGTGCTAAATAAATATTTTATAATAGTATTATAATTTTAATTAATTATAATAATATTATAATTTGAATTAATTATAATAATATTATAATTTTAATTAATTATAATAAATGCCATGATAGTAAAAAATTGGCATAAATTTTTTTCGCCGTTTCGGTTTTTGGCCAACCATTTATATTTCGGTGTATCCCTAATATATATATAGATTACATTTTATATAAAATAACAGGTGTAGGTTTATCAATTCAATGCATTGTTCTTTTTTAAAATCAATTGTATAGTCAAAACTTAATTCAAAAGGGTATTGTGCATCACTGACTGCAACAGAGACAAATCCACGTCACTTTAGTCTTACCCAGGCGAACCCATACAGGTCAGTCATGCTGAGAGGAAGAGAAATCTCAGGGGCCTCAGGAAGTGGGTAGTGACAGCACATCTGAGTACTCTCCAATACCAATAGCGATTTCATACAATATCAGTAGGATTTATATATACTTTTATTTTTTATTTTTGTATGACATGTTAGAAGATATTTCATCAAGTGATACTATTCAAATAGTCAGCACTCAGCAACAGTAGGTATGATACTACTTATGCTAGCTCCAGACGCTGTTGGATAATAGAGCAGGAGCGGAGTCTGGAATGGACCACTTGTGTACGAGTGCTAGTTAATATTATGTTATTTAATAATTAATTTTGGATGTAAACCGATATAATCCGGTTCTGTTTTTGGGGGGCTGAGATTGGACCAATATCCAATGTCAATATCGGATGTGGACACCCCTAGTTTCTAGGGCAGTGGTTCTCAACCGCGGTCCTCGAGTACCCCTATCCAACATGTTTTCCATGTCTCCCACAAACAACACAGGTGATTCAAACGATCAGCTAATCAGCAAGCTCTGCATGAAAGCTGATAATGATCCTCAGCTGTGTTGGCTGATGAGACATGGAAAACAGGCTGGATAGGGGTACTCGAGGACAGGGGCTGACAATCATTGCTCTAGGACAATGGCAGGCAAACGCGGTCCTCGAGGGCCGGAGTCCTGCAGGTTTTGGAGGTTTCCGTCTTCCAGCACAAGCTGATTTTAATCAACGATCGTTATCATGCTTATGCAGAGCTTGCTGATGAGCTGATGATTTATCAGCTGTGTTGTTGTCGAGAAGGGAAACATCCAAAACCTGCAGGACTCCAGCCCTCTAGGATCGTGTTTGCTCACCCCTGCTCTAGGTTGTCTCACAGCCCCCATCTGGTACACACAGCACATATTTGGAGTGACTTGTAATTAATTATGTGTGCAGTTTTGATATGTTGCTTATCGCTGGCATGGGGGCCGAAAAACGTAAAAGTCACAATTTGCTGAATTTTATATTTGTTAAAAAAAATCTACACTTCTGGTCGGTCTACACGAGTGTGCATCATTTTGACCAATTATTGACCAATCTAAACTGTTGAAAATGGCTCTTTGATCCAATGTTAATGGTTAAACAAACATGCCGTTTTTGGGGTCTCCTGAAAAATTAAGATTTGGGAAGTACAATGTTTTGTTTTGTATTACACGGAATACAAAAAAAGAATCATCAAATATTTTATTTTCAATATGTGGCCAAATGCATTTGGAAAAAAATGACAACCCAAACATTAGGAAGAATTGGTTGCTTTTACGTAGTAAACCATCAGCCAATGTAATTCCGTATGATATCAAATAGTTATTATTGATATCAGACACTCAGTAGCGTATGTATGTTCAAGTCCCTCAATTTTAGCCCGTGGAACCTCCTCTATGCTCAGGTCTTATTTCTCAATCAAATGCTCCATAATATGGTAGTGTGAGAACAACTTCTGTGTGGCGTTCATTGTTTTGAGGAGTGGGGACCTTAGGAACGTTGCCATTAAGAGACTGCAGATGAACCCTATGAAACTGTGCCTGTGTGTGTTCTTTAGGAAACATACCAGTCAGTGTACAACTGGCAGTACATCCACTGTCTATACCTGTGGTGTCGCGTCCTGAGCACCCTGCACCCCAGTGATGTCCTCCAACCTCTCATCTATCCACTGTGCCAAGTCATCATTGGTACTATCAAGTAAGTACTTTTAGTTTACCACAGTGATTGTATCCAATGTTCCTTTTTAAGGAGCGCAGCAGAAAATTTTGTTTTCCTTTAGCTGCTGTATGTATTACCAACAGCAGGTGGCAACAGTGATCAATGTGTTCTGTCCCACTACAGGTTGGTACCCACATCAAGGTATTATCCTCTGAGGATGCATTGTTGCAGAGCCCTCACGCTGCTATCAGGCAGCACCAACACGTTTGTCCCGGTTCTCCCTTTCCTCGTAGAGGTGAGTCTCCATGCCACTCGAGTGCCTCATTTGTCCACTTCAAGCATGCTAATGTGGCTTACAGCTTTCTAGTTTTTCTCCAGTAATCCTAAAAATATGTACTTTATTTTGACACCTCATAATAAAGTGGCAGTACATCATGTTTTGGACTGTTAAAAATAAACGTATACAAGAAGGGTGAGGGCCTTCTGTTGCGGTGATAAAAAAAAAAAAGTACAAAACTGGGCTACAGTAAAACACGCCACCAAGTAAGTGTTCCCCAACACATACATACACTTTTTTTTTTACATACACTTTTTAGTAATTTGTCTTTTTTCTAAATTGAGACAATATTGAGATTGATTTGCCAGAATGTTTTGCCGACTATTTAAATTAATATAGACGACCACCAATGGTGAGCAAATTTAGTTCCCGTTCCCCGCTGAGTGTGTTTTGTGTGAGCAACAGAGAGCTTTGTTGCCTTAAAATGGTACGTCACCAACTGACAACTTCTTCACAGGGTGTTGTGCGTGTGCTTTGTTCGAGAGAAGAGCGTGCTCTTTGCCGCCAGCAACGACTAGCTTCCCCCAATAGGAGTGGTCTTTGTGTAGGTTTGTGCGTGTAGCAGTTTGATAGAAGCGATAAAGTCATGGTTGTGGTTCACACTCTGGTCTCAACACGCTCTGCAGACCACATCCTGTCTGCCTATGCCTTACACAACACCCCTTCTTACCCGTACTTTCATGCAGAGGCCATGCCCCATTTAGCTAAGTCACCCCCCACCCCCATTCCCTTCCCCAACATCAAAACCATTTGTGATGCACATTTTTTCCTCTGCTTTTTCCATTTACTGCTCCTCTTGTATAAGGTAAGAAGAGGTGCGCTGCTACTGATTTAATTAGGGCAAGAGCGGCAGATGCTCCCTCCTCCGGTGTGGCTGTGTGTGTTCTTGCCTCTCCATGGGGGGTGTTAAGTTGGCGCTTTCGCATCAGCAGTGTGTGTGTGCATGCATGCATGCATCAGGGTTGGTCTGTGCTGTCCCACTTCCCCATGGTTCCCCCTCAGACCGCCACCACATCCTCTGTTTATAGAGACAGCAGCGGCCAGCGCCGCCGCTTTGCTTCGCACACACTGAGCGCATTAACGACCACACAGGCACACAGAACCACACAATATAAGCGGGTGTCAGAAATAGCTTCAAACACGTACACAGCACATTTTCACTCGTGCGCCATGTGGATGAATAGTCGATGCGCCGGCTGGAATGTTCCCTCGCAGCCTAAGAATGTGCCGCATGACCGTAGCATAAAGTGGAGAAATAAATGTTAGGCTGTACTTTACCAATGGAATATTTCAAGTCCGTGTTCTTAATCAATTCAGACATAACACTGATCATCCCCATGATGGTGTTGACTATTTTGTTTTTTTGCTAGGCTTTTTAAAATCTTATCCATCCATCAACCTTCTAAACCACTGATCCTCGTTAGGGTCGCAGTTGTGCTGAATTTTGAAACCTATACCAGCTGACTTCTGGCTGGAGGGCAAGAAACACCTTGGACTCGTCACCAGTCAACGGCAGGACACATATTGACAAACAACACTCACATTCGCACCTATGGACAGTTTAGTCTTCAGTTAACCTAAGAAGGGTGTGTTTTGGAATGTGGGAGGAAACCCAAGCACCCGCAGAAAACCCGTGCAAACGCCACACAGGAAGGAGAGTGCCCAGATTCGAACCCCGTACCCCAGAACTGTGACGTGGATCTGCTAACTACTCGGCATATATGACAAGACACTCAATTTATTGCAGGTTCATACTAAAACTATTATATCTCATCCCTACTGTTGTTAAATTATTACTTATATACAACTTTAATCTGGTAAAATCATTACTTTATTATTGTAATATTAAAATGTTATTGTCTTAATTATAGCATAAGTCCACCGCTTCAAGCTACGCTTGAACATTGTTAATGTTGCAGACCAAAAAATACATAGAATTTTAACACCAGTGGAATAGTTATTATTATTATTATATTATTTCAAAAAATTTAAACACTGGTATCCATTGGTATACACTTTTACACACAGAAGGGTACTGTATGAAACCATAGTTAAGTCTATCTACATTTCATATTTGGAAAGCTTCACTATTTCTTAGCCTTGTAACAAAATGCCATGTTTCCACGAAACAATACACTTAAGTTTATTTTTCCATGATGAGTTTGTAACTTTTTATGTGGTGTGCATTTGCCACCACGGGGTCTGTTGGTGGGATGGCGATCACTCTATAAGCTACATAAATAGTGCAATTATTGTTGCATCGGAGCAGCAATAATGGTAAACAATGTTTTTTTTGGTTGTTTCTTCTTGGAACGTGGCTGTTAATTCCCATATACCACGGATGATCTCTGGTCTGGTTCCACCTTTTTAAGTGCTGTATTACTAGCGCCTTTTACATGGCCTGTAAAAGCCCCCCCCCCCCCCCCTTATTTTTGTCGCTGTTCTGTTTAAACGGCACCAACATTGAATGGAGGAGCAAAGTTGACCTTGACATTTTTCACTTTCAAACGTAGTATCATGGATGTAACAGGACGACACCTGCCTGTAAGGGAATTCCAATATACCAGGGTCAGGGTGTTAAATTCCAGGGTGTAAAGTTCATCACCCAACACTCACTTCTCCCACGCTGTTGTGCTGTCTCTCTCTTGTGTAAAAGAGGCCAGTGTATTAGGTAACCCAACTGTTGTGCTTTGGTACAGGTGAACTTTTGATAAAATTACAAAAAAGGAATGTGACATCCTGAACTTAACTGGATTTGTGGAAACATGGTCACACCGGCGATCTAAACTCCCCAATCATGCGGCCTACTACAAGTCTTTGCTCCAGCGACCCAGTCACGTTTGTAGTGATGTCAATTACCTTGCATAACAAAACAACCTTATTCACCTGTGAAAATGTGACTTTACTGGTTATCTTCGGTCATTGCAGCTGCTTTTAAGCATGTTGCTCAAACTTAAAAGTGTTGCCAAGTAAACTGTCACAGTAAACACTGCTTGGCACTGACGTTCCAACAGCATGTTATGACTAGACTAGGTGGAACATACTGTAACATGAGAAGTGCGCCCCCCTTTCCCCACTCCCAAGGATGACCAGGGCCACAAAATCCTTCCTTTTTTCTTTTTTTTTACTTTACACTTTAATATAAACAGCAAAAGGCTCAGGGTGCACTTTTGTACAACATGGGTTTAAGATGCAGTCACGAAAAACTGAATCAGGATAAATGGTACAATTGGAAGCTGCAACTCTATAGTCACTCAGTCCAATCAGCTTCCAGCAACTTAGAAACAAAAGGGCATACTAAAGGTGGCAATACCACCCTCTGGCAGGGAGGGACAAAACCACAGCAAAAATAACCCACGGTAAGAACACCCATTAACCTAAGAGCAAACATTTCATTTTTGTATCACTAAGACCTAGGGCATTTTTTGTATCACCAAGATCTAGTGCAATTGCTCCCTAAATGCATTGGCATGGTCCTTCCTGGTGACCTCCATGCTAATGACCTTCATGGTCATTGGCATAGTTTCCTTAGAATGTCTATGAGGAGGTTCTCTGGCAGCAGGAGTAAACTAGTTATGGTGAAACAATTTTGGAAGACACGATCTCCCCGTGTTGCTTCACAACACTTTTTAGCGGATGGGCTTGGTAGATGTGCTGTTTTATCGGCTTGCCACACTTATAACAAGGAGCAGAACAAACAGTAGAGGAAGATGAGGCTTGATGTTGCTTTTTTCCATATTTTATGAAAAAAATTGAACTAAGTTTTGTTTCTGGAAATTGGAAGGTAAGTAGTCACATTTAGTCAAATTTTCCATGTTAAAAGACAAGTGGCATTTCAAGAGCTTAGTAAACTGGGAGACAATTAGAACCATCCGAACGTCCACAGTGGTGTTCTTGTATCTGATTGCTTTGAAGCTGCTGGCTCACAATTCACGTTCATCTTTCTCTTCACAGCTCTTTCAGCAAGTGGACTTCAACAAGAAACCAGCACGAATGAGTAAGAAGCCCATCAACTTTGCAGTCATCCTGAAGCTGAACAATGTCAACTTGATGGAGAAAGCGTACAAGGTATCACTTGGAAAACGGGCCTTTGAAGGTCACATGCAACAGAAGCTTTTTTTTTAATACAGGAAACTCTTGAATGAAGGCAGAAAGGTTTATGGGATTATTGTTTGAAAATTGTGAAAAGTTGATTTCACACTTTCATTTGTCGATGAATTTCTAGTACAATATTGTGATTTTTAGGAGAGTTCCGATTTGAATTGATTTTTAGAAAAAAATCTATTTTATGAAGGAGATGTGTAACTTTTAAACTGTTTGATTTCAAATCAACGAAATCATTTCACTGCACAGCATGACCATAGCATCAAAGTCACATTGGTGTAAATTAATAGGCCCAGATAACCACAGTTAGAAATGTGCATCGGATCTTTGTTGCGCTGAGGAAGAGCAGCTGATTTGATGGGCGGTTCAGGCCTTGGCTATGTTGTTACACATCTGACATTGTGTGCCAAGTGTGTGTGTGTTTGCACACATAAGGGGATTGAGCACTCAAAGTCCTCCTCTCAGGCCTCTAAAACTGTCCCTAAGTCACCACGCTCAGTGCCGTGGCCAAGAGGATTGCAGCGCGGCCCTCTGGGATTATTCCCGCATGGTTTGTAATGGGTTTTTTTCTCACCTGGCTGTCACCTGACAGACATACACTTATGAAAGTCTATCAGCGCTTCCTGAATGTTTACACATAAACCCAGACAAAACCATTTACAAATGTAGGTCGCAAATTGGTAAAATACGTCGTTTAAAATAAAAAATAAATAAAAATTGTTGTATTAAACTACCACTCTATGTAGCGTGTCTTGACGTCAAACCCGAATTCCATCTGGAGGTTTCCTTAAACAACAGCTTGTACACCAATGATTTGCATGGCTACTATTTAATCAGTTAGTTGTGTGGAATCCACATAAATAATACAGAGTCGTGCCTAATTTTGTACAATATGCAAACTCTGTTGCAGGACGGATTGATCGACCAGCTGTATGACCTGATACTGGAATATTTCCACACTCAGGCTAGCTCCATAGGCTTCCCCGAGCTCGCTCTGCCCACTGTTCTTCAGGTAACATACACTATTTGTTGCTGTGGTCCTCATTGTTAAGTCATTTTAAGTTTAATACACGCATACACACAAACTGTATATACAGCAATAAAACTTTTAGTTGTTTTTTTAACCCATTCGTCTGTTGTGATACATTATAAAAAAGCTGAAAGGTCATTTGATAATTTAGTTTTATTTTAATTTTTATTTTACCATTTCTATTAACAGTGGATACGTCAATTTTATTTGTATTAATACAAATTATTTAACGTCCAAGTGCTGTTTCCTTCAACCCTAACGCTCTTCCTCCTCCAGCTGAAAGGGTTCCTGAAAGAATGCAAAGTGGCCAATTACAGCAAGCCGGTACGCCAGCTGCTTACGAAGGTGCAAGAGAACAGCGACCACATCACAGCAAGACGACAAAGCGCCACCTTCGGAGTGGCCAATGGTAGTGCTGTGGTGAGTGGGGACCAAAGGGCTCTAAAAAAATGTGTTATTATTGTTATCATTTATTCTTATAAATGTTGAAATACAGCTTTTTAGCGTTGAAGTTTTTAAAGTGCTAAATAGGCACAGGTGAACTTTAGCCAACAAAAAACATTACAGGTAATTAATACACTCAATGCATGTCTTATTAAGAATGATTAGTTGATTTATCCACCCAAAATTATTTTAAAAAATCCCAAATACCGGGGGGTTTTGACCAGCTTGATCAGAATCCACCATGACTGCAATATTATCAACTTTTAAAACAAACTTTCTCATTGAGATCAATAATATTATATAGTCATTTGTTTTAGAGCTGAAAATGTTGCCATCATTACAGGTTTGTACAGGCAATAAATTGAGTATCATGCTAACATTAATTTAAAATAACCAGGCAGTATTATTCAAATGAGGTGTACCCTCCATCTGATTTTTTTAAGTACACAAAACACTAGGAATGGTTGATACCACTTGTTTTCAGACTGATACCAGTACGAGTACTCAACTCTTGAGTAGTCACCGATACCAAGAACCAATACCACTGGTACTTTTGATACATTAAAATGTCCCCCCCAAAAATGACAATTTTAAATAAGTATTTATATACCCCAATACAGCATTGTTCTTAAAATTGCATGAAACTAACTAATAGCAATTTTGAAGTGGCCACAAGTAGCGAGTACCGATACCTTGAAATAAGGCTGTGTATTGGCCCGATTCCTGATATTGGTACTCACCCATCCTTACCCATAACACTGAGCCTTTTGCTCACAAGTGAGGTGCAAGCCGACTAGCGCAAGATGCTTGTTAAAATCACAAACTCAAATGTGTGACAACTGTCTTAGATGATCCAAATCAAAGTATTTAGTTCACAGAAAGCTGAGAGTCCATTCAAGCCAGTGGACAAGTAAACATAAACATGACTGAGCAGAAGCATCACTTCTTTGCAGACATCCACATGGCTATTGTGGATCATTTTCTGACCGTTATGACAATGGAACACAATTTTCCTTTTAATCCTTTCATACTGACTGAAATAAGGTCATGTAAGGTGCACAAACAGTTTGCGTAATATGCAAATGTCACACATGAAGGTTTGAATTCCAAAAAGACTAGGTTTTTTTTTTCCACCAGAATTTTGGTTGAAGTCAACAAATTACAAACACTTAGGCTTTTCTGCCCCCAAAGTGAGGTCATTTAACTATCAGGAAAGTCTCTAGTTTGCTACACGTGGTTTTATTTGGAATGGACATAGGGTATATATAAATGCACAAAGCTCAGTGTGAGCTTGCTGACAGCTCACAACAGATGCTGCAAAGTCACTCTATTAGTGATTTGACCTCTGTGCAAATGGCTCACATCAGTCTTCTCCAGGATTTATTTTATTTTATTTTATTTTTATTTTTTTTCAAACTTCACATAATCTGTTTCAAAGAAATGAACTTACTGGTTTTGGATGATATCTGATACAAGTTACACAATAGGATAAAAGGTCACATCATTCCATAATTATTTCTCAATCATCGATCACAGTACCAGATTCATGATGCCATATTCCACCATTACAACATTATTTTTGCGTGTCAGAAGTCATCAGCGTGGTCAAAGTAGTCATGAAAATATGGTCTTAGTGTTTATAAGTAGACGAGGCAATAAGATGCGCAAACGCATCATTGTGCTAAATGAACAGGCAGCTTGGCTCCCGCAGCGGTCTTAACGCCGCCACTGCTGTCTCATTGGATGCTGTCACCATGGCATCCACTTCCTGGCAACGGAGCAGCGGTGGAGGTGTCCCTGCAGGCAGAGGAAAGGGGACGTCACCCCGCTGCTGCTGTGCAAAAGGCCACGGCCCCCTTCTGGCCACCTGCCCCCCCTGCTGCCATTTAGGCTGCGAGCCAACAGAATTAATGATTCAAGGCTGATGTCTCTTTTCTCTTGTTTTATGTTTTAGCAACAAGGGTAAATACAGAATTTGATGTTTTGTTGACAAACCCTATTTAAAGTTCATTTAAGATACGTAACTACTGCAATACTTTATTACTAATTTTCACTGCACTACTTCTCAGCCAAAAGCAAAGGATCTCATTGTGTGTGTTGCCTTTTCCGTTTCATGAAAACAAAGATGAGACGATAGAAGAAGTATGTGAGAAAAAAAACATATATATTCACCGGAAGTTAGCGTGTACAAGCAGACTCAGAATGGACTCGAGTGGTGCCCAAGCACTTTTGCCTGACGATAGTTGGAGATGATCACCAGTGCCTGGGGATGGATGTCTAAGTAGAAATATTTTTTTGATTTGGGGGGGAAGAGGGTGGGGGGCTTTCTACTTCCTCTCTCTGCTAATTGCCCTTACCTTGTTCGAGATCTCAGGCGATATCTTTTTTTTGTCTCAATAAACATGATGTGCTTTTGTGGATGTGTTACATAGGAAGTTGAAGATTGTTATGCTAGCCAACTAACACACTATGTGTTTTAATGTTTTGCGTTACATTAGAAGTTGTTTTTCGCTTGATACTTGAGTGATAGTGTTGGATAATCAACTCTCATATGACATTGGAATTATGGGTTGTTATCTAGTTTTTAACAGATTAATACAGGATTACCAATTTAATACTGTTAGATAAATACATGATTTGTGACAGTGGCAGTTTGTATTTATGAAAAAGTATATATAAATGATATCAGTGGGAAATTTGGTTTGGAAAGATTCACCAAAGTAAATGTAGATCAGGTGTTTTAATCCTTGCGCTCTCCTCAGGTGGCATGGGAGAAGCAGATTGAGAAAGAGGGAACTCCTCTAAGCAAATACTACAGCCAATGGAAGAAGTTGAGAGAGAAGGAAATTCTGTTGGAGATCTCTGGCAAAGAAAGGGTAAATATATATCCAACCCAAGACGGCAAAAACTTTCTTCACCCATCTTGCAAATCAATTAAGGCGTTAATTTTATGACTGGCAGCGTTGCGGAAAAAAAACAAAAAACACTTAACACTGTTTTCTGCTTTGTAAAGATGGAAGATCTGAATTTGCCAGAGATTAAGCGTAAGAAGATTCATGAGAAGAAAGTAGAGGACAAGAAGGAGTTTAAGGGTTTGTTTGAAAGTGACTCTGAGGATGACGACGATGACGACACAGGACTCAAAATCAAAGGTAAGGGGATCGCTCATTTAGAAATACAGCGGGACCCTAAAAAGTGTCTCATATTTAATCAAGGATTGGCAAAAGTGGTTTGGCATTGCAGTTCGATTTCGATTTGTATTTTGCCCATCAAACAAACACACCGCGAGGTCCTACTGTATGGTTACAGTAGGTTTAGATCTTACACACACCTGTACCAACGCTTGGCAGACAGAACTTTTTGTGTTAGCTTTAGCAGCTCTGAGTCCCGCTATGCCCCATTGTCATTTGGTGTTCCACAGGGTTCAATTTTGGGGCCCTGCTATTTTCATTGTATTTTCAGCCCCTGGGTTCCACCTTCACTTGAGATTCACTTTCTCATTCAGGCCACATTTGTTCTATCTGGGGGAATGAAGGCCTGGATGGAGCTGGTTTTCTTGAATTTCAATGAAAAGAAAGCAGAACTTATGATATTGTGTCCCAGTGGCCCTTGCATTTCATCCTACTGCCTTGAGCCACCTGACACTTTATCTAAAGCCAAAAGTCTCGAACTTGGGTTTTAAATTGGATGGTGATTTTCAATTGCAATGGCAATTTGGTGCAGCTCTTGTCTTTTTCAACCAGGGCAGTAAAGCCTCTCCGTTCTCAACAGCATTTAGAATCAGTAATCCATGCCTTCATTACATCTAGCCTGGATTACTGCACTTTATTTTGGAGTCAACCAGAACTCCCTCAAGCATCTCCAGTTGGTCCAAAATGCTGCTCTGCTTGTCTAGCTCCAGGTAAGCTCATAGGAAGAAGCACACAACTCCAATTCTGGCTTCCTTTCAAAGACTCCCCCGCACATTTTAGAGTTAATTTTAAGATTATTTGATTTGTTTTCAAATATTGGAATGGTCTGTTCCCATCTGACCTCTCCGAGCTTGTCCACCCCTACACATCTTCCTGGTGCCTCAGGTCAGCAGACCGGATGCTACTGGAGATTTCAAGGACTAAGCGGGGGTTCAGAGGGGATCGAGCCTTTTCCGTTGCCGGCCTCTCTCTTCGGAATGACCTCCTGCTAAATATCTGTCCATTTTTAAAACTGGTCTTAAAACACATTTTTATTCTATGACTTTTGACTCAGCATGAGCACCTTCATTATTTTAGTGTTTTATGGTGTTTACTGTTTTTGTCATGTTATTAATGTTTTAACTGTCTTTGTTTTTGCATATCCATTTTTTTCACTCCATGTACAATACTAAGAATGCAGCGATGGTTGTTTTTAGTGCTTTATAAATAAAGTTGAGTTGTGGTGAAGGAAGCAATAAGAGATGATGTATTACCAATGTTGGCCTCTTGGAGGCGGTGTTTTGCTAGGTTTTGATTCATAGGGAGAAGGCAGAGTTTCAGAAGGTGATGTCAGCTCAAGTCTGGTTTTTGTCCTGGACTCAATTTTTTGTAGTCCTTTGTTTTACTTCACTGGTATGTGAAGTAAATTAACCTGGAAATGTTCACCTTAGATTCAGGGGGGCGTTGGGTAATATCGCATTGTGTAATTAGCTCCCTTTGCTGTTTGTACTTTATTCTTTTGGAGTGTTTGTCCATAAGCTTGCTTGTCCATTGGGAAACACCCACGGAAGTTTGGGGGTGGCGGCAGCGATCCCTCTCCAAGGTCACAGAGGAAAAGAGGAGTAGGCGGCAGGGATTTTTTTTCCCTCTTTAATGCATCTGGACTTGATTGTCGGGAGAGTCCCCACAAACGCACGTGCGGCCGTCCCCCTCCGTGCCTCCCTCCCTCCCTCCCTCCCTCCCTCCCTCCCTCCCTCCCTCCCTCCCTCCCTCCCTCCCTTTGGTTGCTCTTTCCTCCGCCCAGTACAAACACAAACTGACCTCCGTCGACAGGAAGTACGGGCCCGGCTCCCTGCGGGAGTTCCTAATTCAAACCAGACCAGTGGAACAGCTCGAGGTGGCGGCTTCCTCTCTTGCTTTCATTGGCGTGCGCACACACACATGACGGCACACGAATACAAACGTCGTCGTCCAGGCTTTTCGTCTTCACAAGCTTCTTTGTTGACACGCACAGCCCTGGAACATGCACGAGTGGCTAATGATGTTGTGTGTGGGGTGGAAAGGATGGGTGGGGCTTAGAAGTCCTCCAGGTCATTTAGGGGAAACCTTAATAGTAGTAATAGTGGAACCGTAAGCAAGTCAGTGAGTTGCATTGTATTTAGACTGCGAGGTAGTGCCCGATATTTTTATCCATGTTTGTGTCTGCATTTAAGGTGTGTGTGTGCGCGCAATGTAGCCGACGTGAGGAAACCGCTCTGTAGTGTGTGCGTGTCTCGTCTACTCCCTCAGCCTCTCATCACACCTCAACTTCAAAGCTTGTGAACCCCCGTTGTCCCTTTGGCTATTCCATGTGCGCGCACGCACACACACACACACAAAACCTTCATCATAAGTGTTGCTATGAAACCTGCCTGCAATCTCCATTTGCTATATTTAGGCCGTGAGCCGAAGACGTCTGAAATTGCCAGTAGTAAACTGTCACGGGTGTTTGTGCGGCGCAGGCGGCGGCGGCTGTAATCGACTTTGGGTTCCATCTGTGGGAGGAGGGGGAAGCACACACACACGCTTTGCAGCTGCCTCTGATGCTTGGCCCACATCGAGGTGTCTCCAAAGAACGTCAGCCGTGTAGCAACGCAAACTTGTGGAAACTCAACAGAGGGGGAAAAATGTGCTTTTTTTCCCTGCTTGTAATATTCTCTGTCTGTCTATCTGTGTCTAGATAAAAAGTCACATGATGAGGATGATGATGAGGAAGATCTTGATGGGCCGTCTGACATGAGCGACGGAGACTCAGGTAGGTGTAAAATGATAAGCACAGTTTGTATTCTTAACTTTAAAAAAAACAAAATTGTTTTCATGTTGGTTTTTTGCTTTGACTTGCGAGTGCAAACTTGAGATATGAGCACTGTATGTTCTCAGTGAACTCAACTCACTTCACAACACGCAGCAGTTTGGCAAGAAAGTCAACAGTTCTTCCAAAAGCAAGGCATCAAGTCATTTGTTGCCACTCCCTGTTGAAGTTTACTGTCAAACTAAACATAAAACAAGGAGAATTTTTTAACACATAATGGAAAACACCATTGAAGGGCTAACACTTAGCATCGATAGTTATGTTGCTATAACCCTTTATGTAAATAATATTCAAACACAGCTGTGGAGTGACAGCACGAGACAGACGATTTCATAAGATTCGCCCAAGAGGAGCAATTATTTGCAGGTTCATCCCAGGGCACCAAAGTGACATGTTTTGTTTAACAATAATAGAACTGTCACTAATGAATGTTTTTAGGATCTGTCACCCTATCAATTATTCCATCAATTAGAATTGGGTTCTGCCCCATTTTTGGGTTCGGGCAAATAATAATAATTCACACAAATTTGTGATTTTCACATTGCACATTTATTTTTTAGACGAACATTCAAGATATACACGCACGCGCACACACCTCATTGACATAATGAATGCATTTCCCAGCCCCTTCTCCTAACCCCAACAATCAAAAATGATTGCCTACCCTTATTCCTTACCCTAACCTCAACCATAACCCAATTCAAACCTAAACTCTAAAACCAATTCTTGACCCTCAAAAAGAGGTCTAAACTTGTGGGGACCCGCTAAATGGCCCCAAATGGACGGGTGGGCCCCACTATGTAACATAAACAAGACCACGCACACAAACACACGCATTCACACACAGGTCTGAAATGTTCACCTGGCCCGTTTCTCCTCCTTCGTCCGTCCATGAGGAGGCAGTGTTGCGGTCTCCAATAAATGGAAAATGAGCTACTTTGCAGTCATTGCATACATTTTTTAGTATAAAGCGAGCCATCTTTTACATTTTAAGAATTCAGAAAATTACGTTTAGGTTTTATTCTAATAAATTATTAGTAGTTTTTATCCCATTGTCTTACTTTTAAGATTTTTTTAAAATTGTATTTTAAATTGTTTTTAAATTCTCATAATACATTGTTGTAGTATTTTAACTGTCTTATTATAATATTACTTTTTTCTGCTAAAATAATCTTGTTTTTATAATAATTACAGTAGTTTTGTAATGGGACTTTTTATGGTAAATATACTATTATTATTATTATTATTATTAACTATTATTTAATTCCTTGTTTAACCTTTTCCAATTTTTTCTTGTAATTTTACAGCTCAGTGGCAGTCAATTACCCCCCCCCCCCAACACACACACACACACAACAAACATATACACGCACACACAAACTTCTTAAAGTTGTGCTGAACCCCTCAAATGAAAGTTGAAAAGTTCATCAAACATCATTGTGGTAGTGCAGAAAGGGAGAAGGAAAAAAAACAGCCAAACTGTCAACTTTCAGGTTTCAGGCAACTTTCCAAACCTTAAAATCAAACTCTGTTGTCTGGTGCAGATGAGGAAGAGGACGAGGAGGAGGAGGAGGACGAGGAGGCGTCAAAGGTCCCTCAGCCGCTGTCGTCGTCCGCTCTCATCAAGCTGGCCGAAGGAGACGAGGATGTGTTGGAGGACCTGCAGCTGTCCGACGACGACTGAGCGTCTCGTTGGGAAAGCCGTTTAAGCGTTTAACATGCAGAAGATGTCTTTTTTTCTTTTGGAAGTTAGATTGACGTGTCATTGAAATGTCATTTTATAGAGCATAAACACGTATAAACAATCCTATGTGTCCATTGTTGCCTTTTTTTTAATATATATATATATAATGGTAGTATAACCCCCAACCCTGCCTACCAATTGATGTCCGCTTGGCTTTATTAAGTATGCAAATCCATATCGGTAGTGCACTTGCAGGTCCATGTTGCAAACCTCCAGGCTCCCTCAGGCCAGTGTGTAGGGGGGGTTTGGGGGAGGGGAGGGGTCATGCTGTGCAGGAGGCGGGTGTGGAGGCCCGAGGCAGCGGAGGCGTGCCGGCCTGGCGTCTGATGCCGTGCCAGGAAGCCGGGCCCAGGTGGGAGAGCGGCAACACAGGCTGCTGTGTTTCTCTGCCAAGTTCTCGCTCGGACCGCTGTCTTCCTGCCTGCACGCCTTTCCCCGTCCAAACACCAAGCCTGCAAAATAGGGTTGTCCTCGTCGTGGCGTGAACACAACACCCATGTTTAGCACTCACTTATATTGGGAAATCCTGCCAATAGTTTGTCTTGATTTACAACCCACCTTTAAAATTGGTCTTAAACCCCCAATTAGAATTTCTAAACCTACTATGAAACCTAAACCCAAACTTGAAAACGTCATCTTGAAACCCAATCCCTTGTTTGAAAACAGTCCACACATGAAACCCTAAACTTGAAATCCTAACCTATGTTGGAAACCCTAATTTTTTAACCTTACCCTATCTTAAAGTTCTAGAAACCTGAATCGTGATTGAAACCCTAGCCCAAAACATTTTGACATAGAAACCCCTTTTTTAAAACCATAATTTGAAACCCTAACAAGGGTTGAGTATTGATTCCCAACCACAGTTATTACCCATTTTCACTGAATTAGTTGGCATTTAGGTATTTCTTAATATTTTTTTGACTCTTTGTCTGTGCTGTCTATGCCAGCGTCCTATAATGACAGGCAGAATAATGCCATGCTCTTCCACTAGATGGCAGAATGCACAATGAACCTGGTGTTCTTCAAACAAAATAACAGGCCATTATTATATTATTACAGGAACCATACTGTATATTCTTTTTTTTTTCTTTTTTTTACATTTTTGTTATTTGGTGTTCGTGCTGTGACATTTTTCGAATGTAAATAAAAGTTGGGAAACACAAGCCCTACTTTATTGTAACCCTATCTTGAAGAGCTCAAGGCTCGTTTGAACCCCAAACTTGAACCCCTCTGCCTTGAGACTCACTGTTGAGACACCCAAAAAGCCGCAGAGAAGCAAATGACATCAACAGCGACAAAGGCAAACACCACAAGAGACAAAAGGTGTAATTTCTTTATGATTTATTTCACCCGTGCGGTGAATAGAAAAATAGGATGAAGACAAAACCTTTAAAGGGACCATTTGACTCAATTGCTTGCGTAGATAAAAAAAAAAAAATGCATTAAGAGCTCTGTGCCTTTCTTTTTCCCTGCAACCAAAAGAAAAAGTCAAAGTATCTTTGGAATCCGTCTCAGGGGTTAATTATAATACATATAATTTGCTTTATTTACTAAGTCCTATAAATACTTTGTCCTCGTTTATATGCTGAAGTAGCATTCAGGATTGGAGCGCTTTTTAATATTAGTTTAAAAAAAAAAGTCCAACAAAAAAGGAGAGAAAAATATATAAACAAAAGTACCACAAAAGTCCAGCGAGTCACATTATTATTATTATTGTTTTTTTTTTAGTAAAGAAACTTTTTTTTTTCCGTGCATCTACATTTAGCAAAAAATTGCAAGTACCACGTATGCAACCTTCGGGATATTTTCATCTCAAGCATGACTGTACAATTTTGCATGATTCGTCATTCTTCTTCTTCTCATCATCATTATTATTTCAAACCCTCCCACAGTAGTCAACACAAGTGTACAAAGATGTGAGCTATTGTTTCCAGCAACACACGTCACCATTAGGGCCACACTGAAAAAAAATAGTTTTTTAATAATGAACAAATGAAGAGACATAGACCTTTGCAGAAGGAAATATTAAATAATTGTTGAAAAGGAGGTGCTGTATATGTATTTAAATTTTTGGCATTTTCTCCCGTGTAATTTTTTTAGGGGGGTTTTCTCAGAATTTTGTTTGACTGTCTTTTTTCTTATTTATTTCAATTTAGCATAACAGTTGACTTCTTTGACGTAAAAATAACCCGCTTTAGTCTCATAATATTTCAAAACCATGTATTTTTTTTCCATAGTTTTTCTTGTTATAGTTGGACTTTTTCCTCACAAAATTTTGACTTGTCTTCTTATAAAATCAAACTTTGCTGGTCGTAAAATGATGCCTGCAACTTTTGACCTTTGTAATAATATGATTATTTATTCCTCATAATATGAAATATTTTTAGCATACTCAAGGTCACAGGGATCTGACTGACACCCTGGACTACTTTTTCCTACTTTTTACATGTCCCCCCTCCCGACCTCGCAATATGAAAAGTTAACTTCTGTAAAATTGGGAGCTATTTTTTGTAAACCAAAGACGAGTTTTTCTTGTCAGTGTGGTCCTAATACCATCGAGTGCTTCATGTTGAGGCACTCGCATGATTCCCCATCTTCTCTTTCTCTCGGTCCGACAGCCTTCATGCAAACAGAAGCAGAAACATGGTTTCAATTCCACTCATCCGGTCATCTTTGGTATCGGGACAGTGGAATGCATAGTTGCTGTGATAAGACGGAGATCGTTATAGGGTGGCGCCGCCGCTCCAAGCCTCGGAGACGGGGACGAGGCGGAAGGAGAAGAGTCTTATTCCTGGATTGTGCAGGGCTTGCAGTGGAGAAGTACAGAAACAAAGGTGAAAAAAACTCCAGTCGAGGAAGGAAGGAAGGAAGGAAAGAAGGAAGGACGGCCGGCTTTGCGCTGGCGTTGGCCTGTCTGCCTCGCAAGAATGTGGCGTTTGTGGCCTCTTTTTGGCATGCTGTCTGTGACCAGCTGTCTCTTTTTTTGCGCCACGTGCGTCTCCCCAGCCACTTTCTTTGGATTCCGCTCAGACACGGCCGCCGGCCAGGAACTCGCCGGCTGATTGGTCTGCCGGATATAGTCTGCGTCGTCCTTCACTTGTTTTCCTGTCCCGTCAATTTCTGCTTTAAGGCCCGGAAGTTGGAGGGAGTCCTTATCTTCCCACCGCCGCGGAGCCGTTGGCCTTCTCCGGCTTGGGTGAGGAGCAGCCCGGGGTGGGCCCGCCGTAAGGTGAAGAGCTTCCGCCGGTGGAGGCGGGCCTCTGGAGCAAGGAGAGGGCGTCGGCGGGCGCACCCGGGGGCTCCCCGTCCCGCTCCGAGGGGCGCAGGGCGGCCGACGGCGGGAACGGGAACGCCAGCGGGAATCCGGTCATGTAGAAAAGCCTGCCGATGCGTCGCGCCACCTGAGCCCACCAGAGCAGAAACAAGACTCAGCAAAGAGTGGATGGCGCAGACATGATGGTTACACTTTGATTTCAACACAGAGACAAAGAGAGAGAGAGAGAGAGAAGCTTGTTGTTCTCAGGGCAGGGAATCTACGCTACGCTGGCTGACTTTGTCGGGTCTACGGTCTGGCACACGCGGACGCGAGCGCGGCTGCAGTGTGTGTACCTGCGAGCGGATCCTGAGGGCAGGACCCAACTTTAGTGCCATGATGCCAAGCAGGTGCTCCTCAGTGAGCAGAGCTAAAGTCTCCCCATCAATGACCTGCTCCCGGAAAACCTGCCGGAGACACAGCCGCTTACACGCACGCATGCGCACGACACACACGCGCTTGCACATGGCTAACATCACACGTCCAGTCCTCATACTTTTTTTGTTTTTGTTTATGATGCTTGCTATTCATTATTACTGTCCTCCAGGAGATATTTTACACGTATATTAAAGTCATATCTCAAATTATCGTTCCCCATTGAATTGAATGGAAATGACATTCATCCGTTCTAGTGTGTGTGCGCCTTCACCACCGGGGGCAGTATAATACAATCATACACACAAACAAAGAAGTAACGCAACTGCAGTAATATTAATCATTTTCATTCAATATCTGTAAGTATTGTCATATTTTCGTCTACAGTTGTTGTTGCACTGTTTATGTTCAAGTATTTGTTGCTTCAAACATTATAACAACACCCCTACACCGATGCTATTCTTTAGCGTTGTTGCCTCGCACATTTTGCATTGTGTATTAGCATTAAGCTAGTGGACATTCAAAGTCAGGGGTCACCAAACTTTTTGAAACCGAGATCTACTAATTGGGGACTGATCAATACAAATGGCTGCCAGTTTGATACACAATTCTTAACTCATTCACAACCAGCCAGTTTCACTGAAGCAACCCCCTTCGCAGAATATTGTGTTGCATTGCTATAAAAACATGAAACCTACCAAAAGGGAAAAAAAATTCTATCTGTTTCCGTTTTGCAGCAATTAGCATTAAAATATAGCTATGTTTCATCATTATTCACAAATTTGTTTAAAACAGTGGGAAAAAGAGCTTTTTGATGGTTGATCTCTTATACTCTGCTGCCACCTGCTGGCCGTTTTTGTAATAACTACCATTGCTTCAAGCATTCGCTTCAGTTCAGAGGCTTCATCAAAGCCTTCTGTTTGCTCTAGCATTTAAAAAACGTATACATATGTCTTTGGGAGCATGGTAATATTTAAAATAGAACGTATTTATACGTTTTTGGGAGCAAATTAGTTAAGTAACACATTTGATGAAATTACCTTGGGGTAAATCATCTTGTCGTCGTTTCTCCCGCTAGCTTTTCTCTTCGACCACTATGATTTGCTCATGTGCTATAATGCTGACCTTTGACCTACAATGTTTGTTTGTCGTTATTACCCAATTTACACCAGTGCAAGTGTGATTTAGAAAGAATAGTAACAAAAAATACTTGATACAGCTTACGCTTAAGTAGAGCTTTTTCTTCTCTTTTTTTTTTAACAACGGGCACCACGTTCAAAGCGATGTGGTTGTAACGTGTATTTCTATTCATTTGATATTTAGATTTTTAAAGACTATGTCACTATGCTTGTTGTGAAGTTGAGTGGCGAACAAATAATGTAATATAGAATAAATCATGTATTTTATTTATTTATTATTTTCTGTGACCATGAATTGGGGAGCAAAAACACACAACGCATCATTAAGAGGTCTACACTTATATATATATATATTATATTTTTTTTTAACACACACACATGCTATAGACACACGGCAGCGCACACACACACAGACACACATACGCACGCAGACACGCCAGCACACACACCTCAAGTGCACGCCTCTCAAACAACCTGACTCATTGTCACTCCTACAGAGCATAAGGAGCCGCTCGAGTGATGACTGCACACTTGTGCACTTATTGGTCAGCCTGCCCCTGGCCTCCATTTGTCCTCCTTTCTCTCTCTCTCTCTCTCCTCTCGTCTTGTTGTCCCGACCGGCTCACCTGAGCGTATTCAGCACATCCGGCCAGGCTGCTTATGAAGCCACACACGTCCTCCACACTCCACTTGCTTAAGTCCTCCACGGGGTTGGCTGGAGCCGAGTCCTCCCCATCCATGAAAAGACCTCCCACAGAGCCTGAGAGCAGCAGTAGTGGGGCGGGAAAATAAATACAAATAAATAAATAAAGGACAAATCAATTAAAACACAAGAGGCTGAGGACCTTTTTGAATTTCTTGACAATAGTTACAGATTCATACAACAAAATAGCCGCAAGATGACACATCTTGACTTACGAGTTCAATTTAGTAACTCAAAACATTCTTACGACAAATCGTCTGTCCCCATTGAAATGAATGGAAAAGCCATTCATTCATTCCGGCCTGCATAACACTAACAATCTTTTTCTAAGATTTGTAAAAATTATTATTCGGAAAAACAGCGCTCTACAGTATTGGCCTTAATGAAAGCATCATTTAATTAAAAAATTGCATACAATTTAAATCAAACCAGATTTAAATCAAAGACATACATACATGAAGCATTTTTGAAACAAAGTGACTGTGTACGCTACATTTAGGTTTAATCAGTCGGTCAATTGAATAATATTAAACATTAAAACACAAGACAAAGATTGTTTCTTTTAATGGCAGATTCTCCTCTCTGTTGCAAAGTTAAACAAATACTGCTTTATATGTTCAGACCAGTTACATTTACTAGTGATGGGAAAATGAAGCCTCATGAAACACAATATTTTTTCATCCTCTAGATGGGGCTCTTGGTTTAAAGATAAAGAATAATGCAATGGAAATGGACACATTTACACTTAACCAATAGCCCCATCTAGAGGAGTAAAAAATTATTGCAAGTGGTTCATAAGGCTTCATTTTGCCATCACTAACATTCACATTTGCATAAAGTATTGTGAAGTAGTCAAATGTTCTGCCTGTACTGTAATTCAAATCATATTGTTGCAAGGTTTGGGGGACCCAAAAATATGTTATTTTATTCATTATATAGTTTTTAAATTCACCGTCCAATTAATTGCTTATAAAAATGCTATCCTACCAAATATTGGAAAATGCATTAGTCTTGGTTGTACCCTGGTAACATTAGTCGTCTTCAGACATCCATCGCTTAAAGTTGCTCTATGTAACAATTTGCCCAAAAATATCTTTTTATTTGACCATTTATGACATAAACATCTTCTAATTAGTAGATTAACACCTTAGCTGTTCACAATGGGCACTTCTGCAAGCCTCTGGCCAATAGTTTTCAGGCTGGATTTGGGTTCGAATTTCCCACCCTCTGTCTGCGGATGTGACGTCATGTGCACATTGTGTACGTGAAGAAGGGTAGTAGTTTCCTTTTTTGGCCACAGTTGGCAGTAGCGAAATTCTACTGCTGTGTCACACCGCAACATCAATGCTATTCAGTAGCCCGTTTATGGCGCTTTGCATTGCGTGTTAGCATTAAGCTAACAGACTTTCCGAAGAAAATGTTATGTGGTTGTTTTACATACAAAGTTTCATGTTCAGTTTGACAGAAAACTTCAAATATTTTTTTGAAAGTCTGCTGCTAACATCTAATTCCAATCTGAAAATGTTGCTAAAAAACAAAACACTCGCTAGTGGGTAATCGAGGTACCATTGTATTGATTCTACCATTGCAAAAATGTCCTTCAATTTAACACTATGCTATTCAAATGATTTGTCTGCAAGTACAGTGAGTGTTTGATGGGCATTTTTTTCCAAACCAAACGAATTCCGTAATTCCGTATGCCGTAATGTGACCGTCAAATGCAGAATGTCTTGTAATACAATAGAAAGCAAGAGACCTGCACCAAGTTCCTAAACCGTTGCCAGGAAGTCCCAAAGAGTCAATCAGTCGGAAAGTGTCTCAACACTTTTGTCCATATGTGAACGAAGGCGCTATGTGTCAGGGTCAAAGGCAGGCCCCCAAACGGGGAGCCAGATACGCGCACAAAGTGACGCTAATGGCTTTCACATGTTGCCTTTTAGCCTCTAGTGTGTGTGTGTGCGTGTGAGCCGCTCACCCATGTGAAAGTAAGGGTTGATGTAGGGGAATCCGAAGGGCAACGACTGTCCTTGAAGAGCGGGCAGAGGTGGCACAAATCCAGGTGGAAGCTGGAGCTTGACATCCGACTTCCCCAGCGCTGCGGTGAACAGGTGGCGACCGGGCGAGTCGCTGCCAGCCGAGCTGCAAGGCGCGGTGAGCCGGCCCGAGCCATCTCGACCCTCCTTGGCGCCGTCTCTTTCTCGGCTACTCCTGTCCTTGTGTTTACTCCTCGACTTGGCACCGGCGCGCTCCCGCCTCTCGTCGCACGTTTCCGTTTCGCTGTCCGAGTCCTTCATGTCCTCGTCGTCCCCTTCGCTTCCTCTGTCCTCTCTTCTTCTTTTGCGATGGCCGGCGCGGAGCTCGGACGGAGGGCCCCGGCGGAGGGCCTTCCTGGAATCGGCGTCCGAGCCGATCGTGGAGCTCTGCGCCTGGTGGGTGGACGAGGTCTTGGGCTGCTGCTGCTGGTTGGCGCAGAGGAGGGGCGCCGTCGCACCGTGTCGAAGCACCAGCATGGCGTTGGAGCAACGGGCCAGTTCCTCTCGGAGCGGGTGGCCCTCGGGGATGTCTTGGAGGCTCCGCAGGGCCGGGTGGTCCGGGGGCAGGCCGGCGGGGAGCGCGACCAGCGGGTCGGAGCTCAGCAGTTGCTGTCGCTGGTGGAGGCTCTCCAACTCCTTCTGTCTCAGCAGCTCAGCTGACATCTCAAGTCTGATGCCGACAAACAAATCAGACGTCAACATTGTACAATGCACGTTGGCGGGAGACATGTCCATACGAATGGCAACTCGGGAAAAATTCTAGACTCACACACCTGGCTAGATTCTGCTTCCTCAGCATTTCCTGCTGTCGCACAAAGATTTCAGCTTGAGCCGGTTGCAGGAAACCATAGCCTGGTGCAATAAAAAAAATGTAAATAATAATAAATAGATAAAACATTACAGGGTTCACATTTTCCAACATCAAGTAGCTGTGGTGAATTACAAACTTTCATGATGTATACTGATTGCCGATACCCGAGCTTATTTCAAGGTATCGGTACTATCGACACAAACTGATACCAGTATCGGACGCCCTCTTGTGGCCGTTTTATGATCAGGAACTAAAAGCAGTCTAACAGATGCCCTTTAAACTGTGCAATCACATATTTTGAGTGGGAACGATTTCTGGTCATTTGATTAATTTCATTTGTACAATTCATTTGATTGTGCTTTCTATACAAAATAAGTATTTTTTATGAACAAATGAAAAAAAGATAATAGAAAATTGCCATTCATTTTATGCAGTTTTAAGGAAAAATCTATTGGGACATAAAGGTCTTACTTTAAAATGTTCTGTCATTGATTTTGGGGGAAATTTTAGGAATCAGAAGTACTCGAGGTATCTTTATTTGGTGTTGGTATCGGTGACTACTCAAGAGTTGTACTTGTGGTAAGAGACTAAAAAAAAGTGGTATCGAAAATCCCTACTCAAAACTTTAATAAAAGCTGTCAATAATTTGCAGATTCAATTTTATTCCGGTTGTCATTCCTCTTATTTTCTAACAACAAAGCTATTAATTGGCTCTTCATATTTACAAGCACAGGCTTTTGATTCAAGCACTTCCTAAACTTCAAAAAAATAATCTCCTCGTATTGCTGGCAATGTGTCCACATTTTGTAAATTTCCATCCCCATCCTGCCGCTTATCTGAGATCGAGTCGCGGGGGCAGCAGCTCTAGGAGGGAAGCCCAGATTTCCATCCCCATGTTTTTTTAATGTATTTTTTTTAAACCTAATTATTGATCAATCTAAAGTGTTGAAAACGGATTGCTCTATTTCACAATGCAGTGTTATTGGTTCGACAAATGTGTTATTGTTGTTTTGGATTCCTGGGAAGTGGTTTTGGAGATACGAGGATTCCGACCGACACCGGCAATATTTTATAAGACTTCAATTTAGTAAGCATCTAAAAGATTGACAGGAATGTTTAGCTTTTTCTTTCATTTGTTTTTACACACCTACAAAATGGCCGACTGAGTGGACAAGACGAAGAAGGTCATGTACATAATGTAGCCCGCATGTCTTTATACAAGGTGACTTTCATCCTCTCTTGACAAACCTCAAGGGAGCTTTATTTATTTATTTATTTGTGGTTAACCTAATTTGACACGTGTATGATTGTTAAGAATTTTAAAAACATTGTTTACTGTGCTCAAGTTGACCGGCATGGTGACCTGTGCATATTAGTATGCTGAAAAAGGTGTGAACGTGTCAAACGATGACTCACCAGGGGCCTGGCACAGAGCTGAGGGCAATCCCAGGAAAGGAGCCCGCAAGTGAGGTCCGAGCGCGATGTGAGGGGCCGTTGGGGGTGATAGGAGGGGCGGAGGTTGGGATAGTTCCCTGTGGACACAAATACGAAAGAAAATATATTTGAATTTAAAGCGCCCTGCGTTGATTCTGACAACCATGTTATTGTTTTTGCATCTTTCTCGTGCCGCCACATCGACGTGTACGGTGTATTTTTATCAGCCGTGTTCCAGAGGCCCCGACGTCGCCCCAGCGCCTCATCAGTCTTGTCAGGCTGCAGCAAGCACCGCTGGCCATTGCTGTACCCTCCACTGCCGCCTCACACACACACACACGCACGCACGCACGCACGCGCGCGCGCACACTCGCGCACACACATAATGAGAGCTGAATGCACAATGCCAGCGTGTCATGCTCTGACAGCTGGGGCGGCCCCTGCATCTTGACCGGGGCCACGGCTGAAGGACCTTCTAATTAACACTCATCCCGCCTCTATTCGCCCCGTCACCCCCCTTCCCCTCCCTTTTTGATGCCCCCATTCCCTCCCACCCGCTTTCCAAGCCAGCATTGATGCTGCTAAAAAGATGGCGCGTCCTGCAACCTCAACTTTTGAATAGACCTCTCCATTATCTCCCTCCTCCTTTGTCCTCGTCAAGGGGGGAAAGGCGCCTCTCACCTTTTTCCCACTCAGTGTCTCTCTTCTTCTTTTTTTTTTAAACCAAACCATCTCTTTTTGTTCTCTATGTCCTCTCTGAAAAATGGGTGTTGTTTGTGCCCTTCTTTTCACCCGCACTTCCCTTCCCCTCTTCATCACTCCATTTCGTCAAGTTACGCTCTCCCTCATTTATTTTCCCAGTTATTTGTACATCCTCATTGTTAGGAGATTTTTTTTAAGCTGACAGAATAATGACCTCTTGACCCCTTGACTGTGTCAAAATGTGTCTTGGAGCTTGAGGAAGATGATGAGGAGGAGGAGGAGGACGTTCGCCACCTGCCCGGTGGCAAAAATTAATTTACGCCCGTTTCCATTGGGGGCTTTCATCTTGGGCTGCCACAAACCACTATTTTGCTAGTCGACTAGTCACCGATAGTAGTCACAATTTGTTCAATAATCAAATCATATCATCATCCTCTTCAAATTATTGCCTAAGTCATTTTTTCTCCTCATGATGCATATGGTTCAATTATTTGCTTCCTGAAAAATGACTTAGGCGCATATTTTAAGAAGGCGTCTATATGTAAATCACAGCATATTGTACCAACAAGCAGCTCTGCTTATACAATCATCATTAGCTTACATCTTGGATTGCTTAAAGCAGGTGTGTCAAACTCATATCAATTTAGGAGACACTTAAACCCAAATTTGATCTAAAGAGGGCCTTACCAGGATTTCTGTGATCCAACAAGCTATAAATAAAACTGAATATTTACTGGGGGTTGTTTGTGCAAATATTACATTCTGAAAATATTCCCATTTATTATCATTTCATTGCAGTAATCTAAATGTATTTTTCTTTTTTTTGTATCAAATCAAAACAGTCAAATTCACAATGTCATTTAAGTGGTTGACAAAATTAGCAACAACAGTTAATTTTAGTGAAAACTGCCGTTTGTCTTCTGCCCTCACGGGCCAGATTGAAGCCTCCGACGGTCCGGTTCTGGCCCGCGGGCCGTATGATTGACACCCCTGGTTTTAAGTATGTGAAAATTAAATATAAAGACAATAAAGTAAGACTTAAAGACTATGATGGACAGTTTTTTAGCACTGTGTGCTTTATTATGTGTTGCTGTTGAGGGGGTTGTGTCAAGTTCTGTTACTCTGGAGTATTCATTCCTGTTTCCGTGTTCTTGAATGCATCAGTCTGTTTGTGAGTGCAAGAGAGCGCCGAACAGAGCGACCTGCCATACAGTAGCTGCGTTTCTGTTGTTGATAAACGGGAGTTCACTGACTAATCCCTCTAGAATTCATAGTAGACGCTATATGTTAGCGGAACCAAACATGACATTGTCAATGTTACAGCAAACACACAGCGTAACCTCTGTGCGCTAGGCTAGTAGGCTAGTAGGCTAGCTTCCAGACATCCTTCTATTAACTTTAACATTCACATTCTCATTCTCATCCAATCGCTAGCGTGTTTTCTTCCTGCTTCTGTCATTAACAATCATTGGAAATACCAGCCTAATGCCACAGTCGCGGGTCAGACCCAATTTTTGGCACCATATTTCCAATGTTACAATGCGGGACCGGCATGAGGTAAACGACATAGCTTCCAGCTTCCAATAACTGCTGGGACCAAGAAAAAAAAAAGGTTGTATAATGGCGAGTGCATTGTCTTGTTTAGCGCTGTTGAGCTGTTAACCAAGACAGCGTTTAGCATTAGCTTAAGTAATAACACAATTTGGTCTAAATAGTTCCTGGTGAGAATTTATCGTATATTTGATTTTCAGCGAAATTGTAGTGTCCGGTTTTGAATTTTGAACATCTGGTCACCCTAGCCATGACGAACACACATGACTCAGCGTGTCCCTTTACATCACGGATGACCCAGATTATTACGACTGCGCCTGTGCGTCACAGGCAGGCATGAGAGTAGCAGTAACTGCAGGAGGCCAGGCAGTTTTGAGAGAAAAAACAAAACTGAAAAACATGAATATTAAATTAGCCGTCGACTATTCAGCTAATTTGGCAGCTACATTTAAACTGTCTACAGCTAGCAACCTTGGTTTCTGCTGCCTTTTTGTCCGCACGCCACTCAGCCGCGTGTGAGCCCGTCGCCACACACAGGCACACATGGGAATGGAGCTGCGGAAAACAAAGTGGAAACCAGCGACGGGACGCGTGCAACCGCAAATATTGTTTTGTAACCGTGTTCAAATTAGCTAGCGCCTGCTTGTCTCTCGCTTGGCTTAGCGGCGAGGGAGCGGAACAGCTTGGAGGGAACACTCGCATGCAGGGACAAGGGGATGTGATAATTGTGAGCTATTGGCTTGCATGTGTGTGTGGGGGCGGGTTTATATCACATCATGGGGACCATTTTCTGTTTTTTACTATCATTGTGGGAACCACCAAAATGTCCCCACAAGGACACATTAGTCCAGACCTCTTTTTGAGGGTCAAGACTTGATTTTAGAGTTTAGGTTTGAATTGGTTGGGGTTAAGGTTAGGATTAGGCAATCAGTTGTGATGTTTAAGGTTAGGGTACGGGGCTAGGAAATGCATTATGTCAATGAGATGTCCCCACTAGAATTGTAGACCCAACATGTGCGTGCGTGTGTGCGTGTGTGCGTGTATAGGGGAGGGGAGGGGTTGAAAAGCATTCATCGATCGCCTTTGCCGCTGAAATGTTAATGCTAATCGTATAACCGCTCTCTCCGGCGGCGCCTTGCACTCCTGTGGCAGCTCCAATTAATCTTGGGTGAGGGCTGTGGCGCGTGACCCCGGGGCCGCGAGCTGGGGGCCCCACTAGCCGCTTCTTATGTAATTACACCGCCCAGTGTGTAATCACCTGGTTTAATCCCTCAGGGCAAGCAATTAGCCTCGCGACGCGCAGCTCCACGAGGCCACGCCGCGGCTCACGCAAAAACCGCCATCAACCCCCTACCCGCGCTCGGCTCCCCCCGCACGCCAAACTGCCTCAACCGCCGCTTCTCAGATGTTCCCTTTTCTTTCTTCCGTCTCTTTGCGCCGCCCACCGTTGCCTAGCGTTAGGCCACAGATGAATAACGGTCAATTAAAGCTGCATGACTGGGGCTGCCAGGCGTCTGCGCCACCATAATTAGGCCTAATCACGGAGAGCGAGGGAGAGAAGGCGGGAAAGGAGTGCGTCTGACACTCCCCTCTACTCCCTTCCTCCATTCTTTCTCTCCCTCTTTTTTTAGAACGCAATTTGGACGGGCGAGTGGCGTGCCTTGGTGTGCTTGCGCTTTGGCCTTTCGATGCATTCTTATTGCACAGTTGCAAGGTGGACTCATAAGAACGCAAAGCGCCATGGTCGGCCTGTGTGTGCGTTTGTGTGCGCGTAGGTGTGTGTGCGTCTCGCTGTGCCGCCAGTAAGGCCAAGGGCTTCTGGGAAATTCACTCGTGTGTGACGACCTGTCAGAGTGGCGACAGCGTTCCTGTCCTGAAGCAGCCTAGGCGAGGTGTGTGCGTACGTGTGTGTGTGTGTGTGTGTGTGTGTGTGTGTGTGTGTGTGTGTGTGTGTGTGTGTGTGTGTGCGTGCGTGCGTGCGTGCGTGCGTGCGTGCGTGCGTGCGTGCGTGCGTGCGTGCGTGTGTGACAGGACTGCCCTTAATGACGGGAGCGTGGGGGGATTAGGAGCGCCGCGCGGCCGCCTTCGGCTCCTTCTCCGCAGGAACACATTTACACAGGAAGCTCATTAAAATGGATGAGGCTCCCTCCTCGCTCGCTCGCCCGCCCTCCCTCCCTTCCCTTATCTCACATTCTCTCCATCGCCTCACTCCCTATCTTGCTTCATCTCTCTCTCTCTCCCCGTCACATCGTCCTCTCGCCTTCTGCGCTTTTTTGCTTTTTTGCTCTTGCTTCCCTCTCTTCATCCCCATTTTAAGCCCCCGTGTTTTCTACTTCCTTCCTCTCTTTATTTTTCTCCATCCCTCCCTATTTGCCTGGCAGATGCTCGGTGAGCTTAGCGCCATTTAAGGCCAGACAAATGGAGCGCCAGGCTCTAAGCCCATTGAGCGGCCCTAATGATTTGTTTTTAACAATGGGCCCTAATGGGCCCAAGATAATCAATGATGAGGGGTCGAAGGAAAGGTGAGCCATAGAGAGAGTTAGGGAGGGAGTTTGCCGCCTCGACTCGCTTCCTTAGCCGCGGCTTTTCATTCCACCAATTATCTCTATTTGAATTCTCTCTTCACTTTGCACTCATTCCACTTTGGGGTCGCTCTAGAATGTGGTTCCTGTTCTTTCTTTGTGCTGGTTGAACACAGTCCATACGACTCACGTGTACGTTATGGAGAAAAGTATGTGAATGTAACACCCATGTTCCATTAGGCTTGGCTTCAAAGATTTGCTTTAATTCTGCTACTAGACATTATTAGAGTAAGGTTTGGTTCATCCTAATGATTGGAAGTCAAAGCCAGAGATTTTTATTCCATTAACTGCAAAAAAAAAAAAAAAAAAAACTTTATCTGAAGTCTAACTTTGATTCATACAAATGCGAAAGCTCGAAGTTTTGAGGTATAAGCATCATGATGGTTGAAATGTAAGACCACGCTCAATAAACAAACAAAGCCAAAACCGACTCCGTGTAGTATTCATCGATGGCGACGCATCAGCCACTAGTTTTGCTGAGATTCGTACTGCATAACAACATATTTATTTATATGATGAATAGCAGTGAGGGAATTCATTAAAAATGTGTACTTTTTGGTAAGAAAAAAAAAACGCATACAAGTTGGGGTTGCCCCCTATAGGCCGATATGCACAATATTAAAAAAGGCCGCCAATGAAGATTAGAATGTCAAATCCTCAACACTTGTTGGCACTAAATCCTTGTGCAACACTATTTCCCTGGTCTTTGATGTGAGGAATAAATTTACGAGCACATTTTTTTTTTCAAGGCCATTGTCAAGGACAAAGGCTATTTTCAACGTAATTATTGTGTAATCTATCTAATCTGGATGTTTTTGAGAGGCTTTTGGCAGTGATCACCATTGCCAAAAGCCTTTCAAAATATCTACACTTTCCTTTGTTGTCGCCTGTTCCTTGTCTTTATGGCAATCCACTTCTTCTTTGACAAACGCGCCATGTTTTCGTGGTTCAGGAAAAAATAAATACAGTTCAGTAAATTGTATGTTGAACCTTCAACCAAAAAGTTGTAGTTTTTCAGTTGCAGCACGGCAGTAGATGTGCGTTAAGGATCACTGACTGTATTTTAGTGTTTTTCCGCCGTGTCGCTTCATTTCCAGGCCAGCGAACGTACGTTTTCCCATCTTGTAACTGTTTTGTTCAATTGTTAAATAATCATAATTGTGGGTTCTGTAGTCGTTTTGTTAAGTGGCCTAATGTTCAAAATGGATCCAGTATTTGAGGACAGGTGTACTTCTTTTCTTGAGTAAAAAAAAAGTGGCGGCATTGTACACTTATTGATACACTTTATGTTCCCCTTTCTTCTTTCATTCTCTCATTTTAACAAAGGTACGATTACAGCCAAGGGCTCTTGAGCCATTTTCTCTATTAACCCCCACCATTATCCTCCCTCCAAAAAGTATGTAGCTCGTGAAGAGGTTAAAGAGGAGGCAGGTGGGAGTTTTTTTGGGGTGTGGGGTGAGGCCTATTTAACCATTCCTGGCCCTTTGTGGCTAATTACGCTGCTCTGTTTACACTGCCGGCAGATCGCCGCAGCTCGCTGGCCACATTTGCACTGCAAGCACACATGCGCACGCATGCACGCACAAATTATGTTCACACAAACATAGCCAAATTCAATCCGAATATATGGCGCACACGCTGCTTGAAAATGGAGCGCGCACACACACGCATGCACACACATGATGCACACCCCCCAACACCGCACCAGGAGGCCGCTCCGCTTCCTGCTTATATCCCCACATCTTCCCCTCACTACCCCCCTCTCACACAAACATCCCCACCCTCTCTCCCTCCCTCCCGCTGCTGCACCGCCGGCCCATTATCGATCCCCCGCCTCTCCCCGCGCCACATAAATAATCGACAAGCAATTATCCGCCCACTCCCGCTGCCCCCGGCTTTGTTTGGGAGGCACAGGGGCCAGTGCTGGGGGTAGAGAGGAAGGGAGGACAAGCCGGGTACGCAGCCGTGCGTCTCCAGTGGTCGGCGAGACGTTTTTTGGGACATGCGCACATATACGCACCAGGGTTATTATAGTTTTGGAATTTTTCATTTTAGTTATTTTTTATTTCGTTTTGTTTTTTAAATTTTGTTAGTTTTAATTCGTTTTCAGGGTGGTTTTATTAGTTTTAGTTATTTTATAAATGCTTAGGTTTAGTTAATTACAGTATTAGTTTTATTTAAAAAAAAAATTAAGTCTGTATTACTTGTGCGAAATATTTAAAAAACACCATGGGAGCAACGTCATCTGAAGGTGCTTTTCTATTGGCTGCTGCTAGGGTGTCTCACTTTTGTGTGACACACTTTCAAATGTCCTTATTCCGGTTAATATAAAAATAAATCATCCCCAAAGGCTCATGCAATAAATTGATTACCAAAGACTAAAACAAAGGACATTTTTGCTATAATTATAGTTAGTTTTGTAAACATAAAATGTAGTTTCGTTTTGTAAAAAGCATTTTCGTTTTTATTTTATTTCGTTAACAAAATAGTTTTTTTGAATTTTAGTTTTAGTTTTTTCGTTAGTTTTAGATAACTAAAATAACCTTGATATGCACACACTCACACACACACACACCATAAAGTTGATCAAATCTTTCTGAGGAAGGTGGCAAGTTGGTAACGTACACTTAGACGCATAAAAAAAAAAAAATCTAAAATGGCCACTTGTGTGGAAGATGTTAATTAGTGAGGCATGCGAGAGATTCCTCACCTGTCTGTGTAATGCGCATCCCGGTGCTGCGGTAGGCCCTGCTTGCGTCTCTGGCTGGATGACGAGGAGCTGCCTCCCGTGGGCAGGTGAGCTTCTAAGGCCGCCGGATTCCTCACCGCCGCAGCCAACGCTTCCTGCTGGGCGCGCAGCACGTCTGAGTAAAGAACAAAGATGGAAAACACGAGCGGAACAGGGAGAAAGAAGGATGATGGGGAGATTGATAGTTGAGGCAAAGGCAAGAAATGAGGGGAAGAGAGAAGGGAAGATGTAAATTTAGCATCCAGTGGCAAATTTCCATGCCGACAGGCAGAAAATCCTCATAAACATCTATTTAACACGCATGTTGAGACGGCTGCGCATTGCTGTGTTTGTGAGGCATGTGTGAGATGACACACATGAAGGCCACGCATTCAAATTTGCTCATGTGACACTAATCTCCACTTTTTACCTGCAACATACACATGTGCATGGAATTATACTCTATGAGACATTTTAAGAGAGTAAATGACACTTAAATTCTGTTTTGATGCTACGTTGAACCTTTTGAAACATATTTTAGGACAGGAATTCCCAAACTCTAGTGCACACACACCTGGTGTTGTTTGGCGCTCTTTTTTTTTTCTCTCGACTCACCAACCTCATGGATCATGAAACTAGCGATATCCAACTTAAGTACATATAGCGCTCTATGAGTCCCGACTAAATGTGCAACTTCGACTGACAGGCGAACTTTGGTTGAAGTCGTAGATTCCATGGCTCTATGGGCAATAATAACTTTTAATTTGTAAAATAACAGTCGCTAAGTCACTATGTCGCTCCGGGTCACGTCATAGGGCAGTCACGTGATCACGTGACATCAGTGCAAATGGTCAATAGGCTTCTATGCAACTTCAAAATAAAAGGGAAATGAGTAATACTGTACATGGATAGCAATGACAAGCTTTTATTTTGAAGTCATCCCTCAGAAGCAATCATTGTAGCGGCTGACTTGACTTTGAATTGACGCTGGCCTGCTCTATTATTTAGTGCACAAAAGCACAGAGACCGACTTGAACTGAAGCGCAATATCAAATTTATCAATGCAGACGCAGCGCTTATAATAGAGGTTGGTTATAATAGCGGTATTATCTAATTAACTTTGTATTGTCTCAAGAGCTGAACTATTTCACAAATTCACAAATGCGTGATAAATATGTTATAATATATATGCAATATCAATTAGTGTTGTTCCGATACTGGTATCGGGAGAGGCCCCGATAATGCATTAAAACAGTGGTATCGGCATTGGCAAGTACTAACAGGTAACACGCCGATACCATTATTTCCAACGCTAATATAGGACTTTGGATGCAGCATCTTGCGTCTTGCTTGTGCACGACATTCACTCATGTGTGACGTGTTCACTGCATGACGAGTCAAGATATCCTATTGGCCCTTGAATGCTCTGAACTAACGACAGGGCAGCTTTTTCATGTTGAAAAAAAAACAACCTAGGTATCAGTACGGTATCAGCATTGGCCTATATTGCAAAACTGGGTATCGGAATTGGTATCGGGGGCCAAAAAACTGTATCGGAACAACACTAATATGAATGATGTAAATATATATACACTATACATACATATAAATCAAACAAGAACAACAATACGCAAAAATCACACATAGCTATACGTTGTCTAATTTAATTTCTGGTTAGAGTATACTATTTGTTTTGATTAGCATGTTAGCATGATTTTACTTTTTACGAGCTGTGTGGAGGATACGGGTGATAGAGGTAGAAGTACAATTGCACATAGCACTCCAGATTTGCATCAACAGCAACTTTTAAACATTCTGAGACACACCATTAAAAGTCATACATTAGTCACTGAGAAATTCGAATCCAAAAATGATTTTTCAATGTTAAGTCTGAATTATTTTCTGTATTTGTACCTACATCTGGGTCCATGCCAAAAACCTGAATGAGTTATCCTTTTGCATGTTCTGCACTCCACAAGAAAGTTGTCTGGAGATCAGTTTTTGTTTCTGTGTAATGCGCTTCACCAGCAAGCTAGCAAACAATGCTAACACAATAAGAATCTGCAATTATTGTGTTTTATAAACAAATGTGATTTTTATTTTTATTTTGCCCATGGTGGTGTAAGGATTCACATCGCTAACTTCTGTGTGGCTGTTGTTGTACAGATTCCCATTCGCAGTGTAAGTGACTGCTGATGAGTTGCGGATGGATGGATGGAGGTGATCTTATTCACCGGAGATGATAGCCCGCTTGTGGCTCTCCATCTCACCTCCACAACCACAACAGTCTTCTCTCCCGTGCCGCCTGCCTCGCGCCGAACCCTGACCTCTGCCGCTCGCTCCGTTCCATCTCCTTCCTCGCCTTTCCCGCCCCAGCTTCCCCGCTTCTCTCCCAGACGAGACCTCATCATTATTGGCTCGGCCAGGCCGCACCAGGAGACAAGGCTTCTAATGAGAGAAAAATCCATCCTGCTCTCTCTCTCCCTCTCTCTCCCTCTCTCTCTCTCTCTCTCTCTGCTCCTCAATCTATCTACCCCCCCTCATTTTTAATTAGACAGATCCCTCAGGTGCCAGCGGGCCATTTCCGCCGCCTGTATGGGCGTTATGTGTGTTTGTGTGTTTCTGGGTGATTTAGGTGCCGCCTTGTGCGTGTGTGTGTGTGTATGTGTGTGTATGAGTGTGTGTGTGCTGAGCGGGCGCCGGGGTTGGGGGTGGGGTGGGGGTGAAGCGACAGATATTAATGCGGCCTAGCTCCGGTGTATCGATCTGTTTGCTGCGCCAGGCCACAGGGGACTCGGCTGGCGGCAGACAAGGTTGTGTGTGCGCGCGCGCGCGTGTGTGTGTGTGTGTGTGTGTGTGTGTGTGTGTGTGTGTGTGTGTGTGTGTGTGTGTGTGTGTGTGTGTGTGTGTGTGTGTGTGGGTGTGTGTGTGTGTGTGTGTGTGTGTGTGCGCGCGTGTGTGCATGTGTGTGGAGGTGGTGGTGGGGAGATAAGAGAGGGATCAGAGGGAACCGGAGCCCCAGAGCGCGGGCACACAGTCTGTTGTGCATGATGCAGGGGTGACACGGTGACCTCTGCGAGTTTCCCGTGGTAACCACAGTGGCTATTTTCAGCTAATGGGATATTATCGTGATTTAATATTGCATCACTATTGATGTTGGACTTGGGGTGTTGGGGAGGGGACCCTCAAAAATATCCCCCAGGAAGCTACCATGACATAAGCCTGGACATGTTCAAGTACGTTTGTCCAACATTTCACAATCTTGATAGTCAGATATGATTGCCGGTAGCCATTTGGATAACGTCACGGCATTCTGTTAAATCGTGATTAGTGCCGTTACTGCTTTTACTTTGAAAGGTTTTGACTTCCTGTTTTGTTCCACCGCCCTTATTGTGAACAAAAGATGTGACGATGTAGATTGTTATGTGATATGTTAGCTTCTCATGCTAGCTAGCTGGTAATTGGTTCACTGTCACATTCAATAGCACAAAGTAGAGCATAGACATCCACCATAGCCAAACAAAATGGGCATCCAAAATGACATGGCAATGTTATAAAAGTGATTTGCATATTCTGGCTTGCTGACATTTGCTTGTCACTTCTGAACATAATGTCAAATGTTTTATGGGTGTTATGTTATGGTGTAGGGCAGCACTGTGAATGAGAAGTTAGCACGTTTGCCTCGCTAAGGTTGACCAAATCGAAGTTTACTCCATTTTTCCCTCCAATAAAAAGGAAACAACACAAATGCTGGGAATTATCAACATTTCTTCCTCTGCAAGAGTTATTTTGGGAGGTCCCACTTCGCTCCACTGGGTCCATATCGCTTATCCTTCTTTTGTGCCACCCTATTTTTCTCGTTGCCATCATTCCTGGAGTTGAGCCGAAATCCTTTCAGTTCAGCTCGTGAGAATGCAGACGAGTGGCGCGCTGATGCAGCTTGGCCGGCCTTGTGATGGGTTTGGTGGACTGGCAGGTACTGAAAAGCCGACAGCCATCCGCTCAGCACACAAGACAGCAGCAAATAGCGAATCCTTTCACAATGCGGCAAGCTTAGGCAGAAGTAAATATGCAGAGTTGGTCACGCTTCTGACTGATTGCACTTGGAGCAATCGCAAGCTGGAGTGGTCAATTTGTCTGGCGTGATGATAAAAAGACGAGGCACATTCTTTTAAATCTCAGTAAACTCACAGACACAACAAATGACTAGTCAATCCATCCCTTCACTTTACACTGGATGTCTACCCCCAACACTTTGTTTCCCCTTTCTCTCCTCACAAGCTGCTTTCATCAACTGACGGAGCGGAGAAAGCCCTGTTGGCTATTTCAACAAGCCGAACCTCCACCCTTCCCCAAAAACTGCCCAGAGAGAACCTGAATCTCACAACAACAACACCTTGCACCTGCAAATCCAAACACATGAACAGACTTCCATCTCCCCCCCCTCTGTTTCACACACACTTTCATTTTCTGCGGCCGACACTTCAAACACATAAAAGGATACTCTGTGGGGACCAAGGCTAAAGGGGGTGAGGAAAAAGGGGGATGCAGGATTTGAGAGGGATGTATAAAAGAGACGATGGCTGGGAAGGATGGTGCTTCACTGGGGCACCAGCTAGAGAACAGGTCAGTGTCAAGGGGCTCTCACTGAACAGATTCAAGATCGCCTCTTGTGACACAAAACAGTCACCGCTCTGTCCATGCCCCCCCCCCCCCCAAAAAAATCTGACTTTCGATTGGAGAATTGAGATGCCAGGTATGTAGCTTGCGTCACTGAATATGTGTACTGCAAAGCAAGAAGTCTTACAGTGGATAAAATTGGGTTTTAAAAGTTTTTGTGACTATTAGGAGTGTCAGGCGACGATTACATTTTTTTTATCGTAATTAATTGCATGTCTTCAATAGTTAACTCACGATTAATCATAAATTTGAAATCTGTTTAAATGTACAATAAATTGTACAATATTTTCCCCCTAAGTTTTCATACTCTTGTTTAACATAAAAGTGAAGAAATATGGCTGCATCTTTTAGTCATTGATACAGTAATTTCATAATTCATAAAATTTAGTTAAAATTAAAAAGATGTACTGTGATACTGATTTGTGATGAGGTCATTATTCTGCCACTAGATGGCATAACTGCATTTGCAAGACACTGATGACAGCTCAGTGCATTTTTCTTTCCAAATTAAGAGCTATCTAATCTTTAACATGAAGCAACTTGTGAAATTGTGCACATTTTAAAAATTGTGAAATACAACTTGACCCCAGTCTCCACAAATGTATTACATTTATTACTGCAAAATTTTGACGTGGACGTGTCTGCTGTGTTGTGACTGGAATCCCCAAGTAAGGGGCAATCATTAATCGCGCACTAAAGAAATGTGTGGTGTTAAAGGAACTTTAAGCTAACTCAGCATTAATACACATATTTTGACACCCCTAGTGACTATACAACTACCACTTGTTGGGACCCACATTGGGTGTGAATCGCTCGACAGAAAACCACCATTTGTGTGCAACATAACATGTAAAAATGGAATGTAAATGAAAACACAAGCTGATGTGGATAACAACAAAGGGAGTGTTGTATCATCTGCCTCAGTACAACAGTGATCAGATTCCACAGTGCTCTGAATTCTGCCTCCCATAAGACACCAAGGAAGAGGTAATTAAACCTTTATAGGATTCACCCCTTAGATTTGCAGCCAGCAATTCAACATCATTGCTAATCAAATAAAAATTAAAGTAGCTCAAACTTCAATTTGAGGAGGGCATTGAATGGATTTATGTCCCTACGCAGGAGCTTGTACAGCACGGGATGGACTTAATGGTACATCTTTACAAAAACTGATGCCAGGTTGAACTGCAATGTAAACCACTTTAATTTGTCTTTTAATCCCCAATTGTAGCTCCATTAAGCTTAATTTGGTCAACGTTATCTCTCTAGAAAAAAAATAGGACAAACTGGAGGTTTACAAAGGTATTGAGACAATTTAGGGGCTTGGCAAGCAGCCAATAAGAGGTCCTGGATCAATGGCGGCGTTGATGCATGCCGCTTGCGGGTGTTGTTAATGACGAAGCGCCAGGATGGTCAGAAATCAATGTGAGTCCCACCTTGACACCGGGTGGCCAATGCCACAATTAGAAATGTCAGGCGGGCCTTTCAATGGCAGCTATGATGGATATTTTGCTTTGTGCGCTTGGTCTATTTTACCGGCCCCACCATGCAATATAGATATGAAGACAGTGCACTGACCATGCCCGGGCAGTCCCATGCTACTGGCCAGCTGGTAGAGGCGCTGCTGCTGCTCCTCGTAGGATCCGTGCTCGCTCAGCGCTGACATCATGCGCCTGTAGTGCTCCTCGGGGCTGATGTGGCTGTGGCTGCCACCTGCCTCCCTCTCTGGGCTCTGTGCGGTCTCTGGGGATGGGACAGAGGGCCAATGTGATCAATTAGGACCAAAATTGAACTGCCTTTATTGCTAAGTGCTGTCTCAAAAAACATAAAAGTCATTAAGTGGCCAATAAAAAAGAATGAACCTGTACAGTGTATAATTCAGTAAAAGCAGTACAAATATTAAGTCGCATTCAAGGTTGACACAAACCAAATCACCTAGGAAATTGGGAAAGTTTCATGTAAAAAAAAAAAAAGAGTAATATTTGTTTTTAAGTACCGATATACGTTTTTTTCACTCTTCTAAATTCTAAGTTAATTTTACAAGGAGAGTTTTGAGTACATTTTACCCGTTTATTTAAACAAAACACAAAAAATGAAAAGCTACTCAAGGGTTGAGGAACAAAACCCACAACCTTTAGGTTTGGAGACACTCTACCACCTGAGCCATGCTGCTCCTGCTGGATGTTAGTATATTGATGGTGTCAGGCGGAATCTCCTAGAGACCAGATTTTGGTCTCATTTTGCACAAACCAGCAATGCAGAATAGTGGCAAACAGCAAGTGGCATGGATCAGGTAGTAGAGTGGCTGTCTCCCAAGCTGAAGGTCAGGAGTTTGTTCCTCCACGCTTGAGTAACTTTTTTTTTTTTGTTATAAACTGGTAAAATGTTCTCAAAACTCTTCTTGTGTATTTTACTGAGAATTTCTAGTTTTTTTTTCTTCAAGTAAATATTTCTCTTTTTTTTCATAGTGTTTGAAAGGTTTTCGTTTGTCAGCGACATTTGTTGGTGACTCTCAGAAGACTCGTTTCCACATAGTTCATTCAATAATATGCAAGCGCTGATCAATTGGAGGTCATGGTGGATGAAGCTGTTTCTATAAATTCATGGTTGATTTGTTCGTGTTTTGTTTTAGTTTTATTACAGTTTGTCTGACACTTGCAGAAGCGCTGCCAAAAAATATGGCAACAGCTCAGGGACACGATATTGGTATATTATAGGACATTTAGAGGGTCCACGTATTAAGTCTGTTTTTCTTCATCCTGAAGGGGATTGATGGGCTTAAGTTCTTCCACACTTAAATCATCCAACAAGGTATCTATCTATGCGCCGTGAACAGAAAAGGACCATCCCGACATTGATCTCTCAAAACTGGAACATAGAGATGTCCGAAAGCTAAGAATATGCATGTAACGCGTTTATGGTGAAGATGGTGCATGATGTCTCTCGAGCTGCAAGTCCCCTCATATCATTGCTCCATTTGACCTCCCTCCTCCCTGTTTGTGTCAATAGCAACATGATCTAAGGTAAGAAGAGTGGAGCGGTATGGCGAGGTGGTTGGGGAGACAGAGGATGAAAAAGGGGTTGGTTTTACCTTCCTCCTTGCTAGTGAAACCTGAGCCTGGCCCTGAGCAGGCGAGCAGGAGTGGCGCTAACGAGCAGCGGTAGCGGCTGGAGGGAGTAAAACGAGCATGAGAGCATCTCTGTCTCCACCGCCAAGCTTCCGCTAATCCACCCAAGGTACTCAAGGCTCTAATGTATGTGCGTGCAACTAGTCTGTGCTTGTCAAAAGTTTCCCCACCCTGTAAACAGCAGGGGGTGACAACAACTTTGGTGCAGAAAGAACAACAGACATCATTTACACAGCGGCATCCAATCTCACCGACTTCCTCCATCTGCTCTGCTCTCAGTCCATTTCTCCACATTCATTACTCATTAATGGTTATTCTCTGTCGCCGCCACACTTGAAGGAGACGCCACACGTACACAAAGGTAAGTGTAGTGTCGGGCTTTGTGTGTGGACGTAACTCAGGGTTGAGCCTCAAGGGTGGAGCAAAAGCTCAATACAGTTTCCCTTAAGCATGGAGGAACTACTTAGAGTAACACAAAGGTTGCTAACCATTTAGAAAGTAATAACTTCTGTTGAGTGTAAGTGAGAAAGACTAACCACTAAAACAATGGCATGAATGAGACCCTCTATTAGCCTTGTTAACGGTGTTGTGCTCACTTATGGCTCTATTAGCCATATGTTAGCATCTATTAGCAGTGTATTAGCCCCAGTTAGCCATCTGTTTACCTTATTTGTTAGCAGTGTTTTAGCCTCCTAGATCTCTTTGTTGGCTTCTTTACTTTTAATGCCTGACAGCCAGTTTGTTTGTTTGTTTTTTGTTTTTTGTCAACACATAACTTATTTCAACGCCGGCTGTACAAAGTTGAATATTCATAAACAGACGCACGTTGGGTGCGGGAGGGTGTTGGATGTGCGTGCATTTTGTTGTTTGTGTATGTTTGGGGTTGGATTGGAGTGTTCGTGTGTTGATTGGAGTATACAGTATATTTTAATTGGTATTTAGGGTTAGCTGCTATAATGATTGCCATGGGAAACAGTTCAATGATTGCGCCATCGGTGGCTGAAATTGCCTGAAAGTGCCTATATTCACCCATTACTTTCACATTTTAATAAGGTTCCGTTAATAAACATATGCTTACTGAGATAATGAAATCCAAGATTATTTTCATTTTTTTCTTCTTTTTTGTTTCTTTTCTTTTTTTTCTTCTCCTTTTTCTCCAAGATTATTTTCAAATACCGGTTAAATATTATTTTTAGATCTGCAAAAGGGGATTTGTCTGGGCAAATATTTCTGTGTGCATGCACGCGTGCAAAATCTAAAATGGAATAATTTACTGGAGTAGTTATAGCGTACGAAACTTTGACAGTCGGAGACATCTTTTTGCAATTTTCACTTATGTGGTATAAATTATATTAATGCAGAAGGTGGAAACCAGCATACTCCCTGTGTCTCTCTGTCTCTCTCTCTCTCTCTCTGTCTCTCTCTCTCTCTCTCTCTCTCTCTCTCTCTCTCACTCACACACGCCACGCACACAAATACACACACAAATACATGCATCTTTCAGAGGCTAAGAGCCTGAAATGGTTTCCTAAAAGTGCTAGGTAGTGGTCCTCATCAGTCAAATAGAAAGGGTCACCAAACAAGACTCCTGTTAAGGTTACTCGTCATGTTATTGATATTTTAACTAATCAAAAGTTTATGTAAAAGAGCTTTTGTCGATGTGTGTGTGCATGTACTGTATGCATGTTGCTGATGTACAGTATTTCCAGGGATGTCTTGGATGTACGGTAAGGCGGCCTTGGTTTTGCCTGCTCTATAATGCATCAGTCAGGAAGTCTTCTTCAGGAGCCTAGAGGGAAAAGCCTGTTGGCTGCGTCGGGCGCCCGGTTTCACGCCACATAAGAGAAATATGAATAATAGACGATGGCGACCGGATTGCTGCACTATTGCCAAAGGTATTCCTCTCAATCCATGATTTATCATGCACTCATATCATGTTATGGGCAAAAATAAAAAGTCAACTCACAACTATGTGAAATTCTGCAATACAATTCTGGCCTGATTATTCGTGTAACAGGAAGAAGCTAAAGGTTGGCCACTAACAGCTCAGCGGCCTAGAGGTAGAGTGTCCGCCCTGAGACTGGGAGGTTGCAGGTTCAAACCCGCAGCTGGGTCATACCATTGCCGCTCTGCTAAACACTCAGCATTATGGGTTGGATTTGGGGGGGTTAGATCACCAAATGATTCCCCAGCGCGGCCCCTGCTGCTGCTCACCGCTCCCTGAGGGGATGGGTCAAATGCGGACAAAATATTTCGCCCCACTTAGGTGGGTGTGACATTAAGTTGTACTTTTTGAAGCTAAGAGCTACTTTTTGTATACTGATTAATGCAAAGGGCTACCAGTTAGATAATTCTGAAAAAAAAAGGCTCCAATAATTTTTTATTATATTTGTGAAGACACTGATCATGTTAATGATATTATACAATCAGATTTTTAACTTGATAAATAAAATCTTACAAAACTGTGATGCCTTTAATGACTATGAATGTTTTTTTGTTTTTTGTTTTTTAATAAATTGTGTCTTGGGGGAGGGGATGCACCATCTGTGGTGGGAGGTTTAGGGGATGTGTGGATTAAAAAAGTTTGGAAAAGGTGCTACTCAAATGTTCAAACAAAACATTTTTTTCTGCATATTTTTAACATGCGGACTTCTCACAGATAAATCAACACTGCCTCTTTACTGATGCTTCTGCTGCTAAGCTTAAGATGATCTTCATATAAGCATGTGACATCAGTAGATGAATGCCAATTACAGAAAATATATATATATATATAATAATTTCTATGCTATGATCACCATGGGTGTAATACAGTATTAATGTACTTTATACTACGTGATCACTATTAGCATGTACCGAAAACAATATTATACATTTACATAACACACTGACAATTACAATGTTTTTATTGTTTCCAAACACTATAAATGTTGATTTTGAAATTATAAATAGAATGACTGTCAAGTCTTATATTGTAGTTCAAGTTTTTACCAAGCAAGCCAAGAGCCCTAAAATCAACGACTACAGTCTGACTTGACTCAAATCATGTGATTCGAGTCCCCCACCTCTGAGAAATGCAATTCTTACCTTTGGGGGATACGCTGCGTGACTTCTTACTGTCCGAGGGAGAGTTGCTGCTGCTGTTGGGAGAGAAGCTTCCCCTCTTGCCTAAAAGGTCGTCTGGAAATGTACAGACACAAAAAGAGCAGTGGGTCAATGGATGGAAACAATGAATATAAAATCTTGATTGTGCTGTACTACTCTTTGTCCACCTGAATGGATGATTGCTGGGAAATTAGCTTGGGTGCAAGTTAAAAGAGTTAAACAATACCTCCCCAAAAAGTTCTAGGTGCAAAGAAAGAGTTATTGAAGCAAACCACAGCCATCTGGAGATGTGCCTTTTCTGTTGGAGATGAGAGAGGGCCTGAACCGCTTTGGATGACAGATCTGCCTCACTCAGTGTGTGTGTGTGTGTGCGTGTGCGTGTGTGTGACAACAGGACAAGGGTTCTGTCTTGGTATCTCACTAACGCCTTTTCCAACAGTCTGTCTTATCACACGTCTTCCACTCTCTCTGCTTTTTCCAGATGTTGTCCTAAAAACCTATGATTGAATAGCCGCAAAGCTAAAGGTGTTCAAACTACAGGCTGGGGGCCATTTGCAGCCCGCCGTCCACTTTTTAGCGGACCACCATCCGTTTTTTTTAGCGACTTGTTGATTGACACAGTGCGTACCGTTTACCTGCATTGTTGTAACTACACTTTAAGACATCAATAGAATAATAAATAAACATTCTCATTCTCTCAAACAGTCAAAGTTGCCATTGCATCTTTTGATTTTTCTGTGTGCAGCCTTTGGAAGAAAAAGTTTGGACATGGCTGTGAGACTGCTATTTCAATTCCTTGCAGACCACCTTTTGCCCGTATATTTGTTTTTGACCAACACGAATAGCAATCCCTCATTAAAAAATACCTCTCATTTGTTCTCTCCTTCATACCTGAGTTTCTCCCATAAACAAACACATTTCCTCGCCTTTCCTTTACTTGTGTACAATCACAGCACCCCCTACTGCTGCCTACACCTCCTCACCGTCTCCTCCCCTCTCATCCCTTCTTTCCTTCCAGCCCCGTGGTCTCACCTCCACCCCCTCAAACACACCTCAAATCAATATGGGCCTAATCACGGAGGGAGGAGATGCAGACCGCGTCGCAGGAACGGAAAAGACATTTGTCATCTCTCTTGCTGTCAGTTTTTTTTTTCTGCCGCACCTCGCCTTTCTTGCAGACACAGACAAACCACAGCAGCAACTGTTTCCTCTGTTTCGCCCTTTTCCTGCCTTCTCTTCTCTGCTCAGGGGGTATTTTTAGGGATGGGGAGGAGCATTTTGCTTTTTCCTACAAAGAGAGTGGCGGCTCTGTCTCCATTTTAGCAAAGCAAATGCACAACAATGAACAACAAAAACAATAGCGATAGTTTGTAAGAGTTTGTAGACTTCTGTCACGAGCGCGGGCCTTGTCCAAACAAACACTTGAGTTTTGTGCTTTTGGATAACTGCCTGCACTGTCAAAATTTTGTGTATGCCTGGAGATGGAAAAGTTTGTACATTCTGGTGGGACTCACCACTTGTGTTAGCTTTATTTTCAATATGTCACTATCAGGCCACAAGCATTATTATTATTTACAGAAATGATCTCCTTCAGGCTCCAGATGGTCAGTTAGGGGTCATAGTCTCAATGATGTTCAACTTTGGCTTGGCAAGATCCAGATCCATATAAGATGACTGGAATCGCGGATGATTTTAAAACGCCAGCGGGAAGTATTTTACATGTGCAGTAAGTGGATGTGTCAAGAGAAAAGTTGCCATTTGGTCATCCGAAGGTCAAAATGCATTGTAAGAGGTAAACTATTACACTGCAAAAAAAACAATAGTTTCACTACTTTTGGAATGCAGTACTTTGTGTGACCAACAGAGATGCATTACTTCCATAACTTCAATTCTCAACCCAAATAGATGCTGAGTAGAGTATTAAAAATAGCCGATTAGATAGCGGGTGGACAAGCCGAGCAAGCGTGTGATACTGGCATGGTATTCTAAATTAAAGTACCTTCAGGCACTTTGCAGCTCATTTTCACAACATCTGTGCGTGGAACTTAAAATAAAAAAATAAATACATAACAAAACAACTCCCATTTTTAATCCCCTATTTGATGTTGAGGAGATCCAAAAGCCTTACCACACTGGAAACCATTGGAGGGAGGAACATGCTAATTAGCAAGTATACACACACTTCTCAATGAGCTATTTTTTTTTTTGCATTTACAATCACAGTGTTCTTTTTACCTTCTTGTACCTTCGAAAAACCTAGACTCATCCAGGAGTAGCGACAATCCCCATTAGCCTCTATTCTACCTTCCAAAAACGCAAAGAGCATGCTTCCACCCACGCCCGGAGACGCTCGCTCATGATCAAACACAAACTGTACTTGAGTCGTCTCTTCGAGCTGACCTCACTAAAGACGTGCCGTCTCCAGAACGGGTGCCCGAGGGCCAGAGATTTGAGGGCGGCAAGCTTTTAAAGCCAATTAAATGGGGCTTCTTAGAGGACTGATGCTCCCTTTTAATGCCCAGCCCTGAGCTGTGCTAGCGTCTGTGCAAGCCGTTTACTAACTAAGGGTGCTTGCAGTCAAGTTTACTACCCGGGGGCGCTTCCCGATCACGTGCTTGTTATCTTATGTTGTGCACTGCAGTAGGGGGTGGTGATTATTATTTGATCATCGGAGCTGTGATTTAAATTTTTTAAAGTGGCGATCTGGGATGTAGCAAACAGCACTACTAAATTCATCACCATTATGAGTAATATCAATATACTACAGTAAGCTTTATTGTTACTGCTATGATTGACGACATTTACCTGCACTCAATAACCCATTCAAAACCCGAAAATTGGCAAAATTTGGGTTTTCGACAAGCCATGACAAAAATCCACACAAAAAAATAAAAATCCAAATTTGGATTTTTAATAACCCAAATAAGACCCCGGGTTACCCCTTTTGTGACCCCAATATTTCACAAGGAATCTTAGTCTTTTGAGTACAGGAACTACTTGTATTCACGGCGGCCATCTTACGTTGCCACTCACTAAGTGAGCCCAATTTGAATACATTGATTTTTCCACGGTGTTTTGTTATTTTCTATCCCTATAGTGAAAATGCTACATTGTGTCTATATACACACATATGTGCGTGTAGACGTACACAAGCAGAGGTAAACAAACATGGTTATGCAGCACAGAACCACACTTTTGAAGCGAGGAGGAAAATACTTATCGGTAGTATGGTGAGTGACATGAATATACAGTAATGTCTTTTAGTTAAAAGGGGAAATTACCTACATTTGTATAAAGATGTCCGGCGTCGCGGTTTAGATCAGGATATGTATACGGGACTTATTTTCAATGTTTCAGAAACCAGAATTTTGACCTTAACTGGAATATTGACTGCATGTAAACAGTCATTGTGAGCATTGTCCTCTTGTTAACCCACTCCATGTCCGTCTATACTTTGTTTCTCTCTAGCTTAATCCACCCGTTCGAGGCAGACACACTTTCTAGTTTTGCCTCACCACTGTCACCAAAGTGAACACTCAAGTGTTGGATTTGTTTAGTACCGTTTGAAATCTTCCAGTATTGTAATGTTTATGTTGTCAAAAGTTTGGAGGGGACCAACTTAGCAAACCTTTTGTCACCCCTGTTGTCATATTAATCTGAATGGCAGAGCAACTCAACCGTGGTGCTGGAAATTCACAGAAAATTTACCAGTTGAAAAATAATGGGCGCTTTTTTGTGACATTAGCAATAAAATAGGAAGATTTCAAAACACATCTTTTGTAAAACAACGTTTGTGTTCTGTTTGTAATAAACAGCCACATGCAAAGAAGAAGGAACAGAATACACTACTGGATGTCCTCCATTATTGTCCTTTGTTTACTGTCTTGAAATTATTGGCAGGTTACGCAGTGTCACTCTGCTCGGATGGGCCACCATTTTATGCTGACATCGCCGTTCTGCCAAGACGCCCCAAGCTGGAAACGCATCAGATCTGAGTTTACCGTTGCAAAACCGCACAACAGCACGTTGAATTTAAATGTAAAGAAGAAATGGTCCAAGACTTGCTTCGTACCACCAATAAATAACTTGTGATTTGCCTCTATACAAACACACAGAACTGAACCCTCAGCCATGCAACAGCCATCAGAAATGTCATTAGATGTCAACCTTGCAAGTTAACCTCCTTTATAACTGCAATTCATCCTACTGAGAGGAAAAACAGATGAGAAGGAAAGAGCAGATAAAGACAGAGAGGAAACAGCGGGCTCTAAACTGTTCTTTCATGTGACACCATCGGGGCGAACCATCAAGCAAGGCAGCATTCCTTGCTCTCTCCTTCTCTCTCGCCAGTCCGATTTCCTTTCCGCCCTCCTCTCGCCATCGCAGCGAGCGTGCTGACAGCTCAGACAGCCAGACTCCTTAATTCCTCTCTTACTCCGTTAATCTGTCATCTTTATCAGGCCAGCAAGGGGGAGGTGGGTGGCGGGGGCTGCGTGAGGAAAGGCGGGGTGACAGGCGGGGACGTGGGGTGGGCCGCCAGCCGCAGCCCCCCAATCAATCTCCACATTACAGCTGACAGAATGGTGCTAATAACTTATTGATCCCCCCTTCCGCGCGCTGGGGCCTCCGCCGGCCCTGAAAGCCCCGCCATTGATTGGCTTACGGGCCGATGCAGCTGGGCGAGGGAGGGGGCGGGTGGGGGGGGGGGGGGTTCGCGGTGGGTGATGGAGACAGGGGCGACATGGGGGCGCTTGGGCTCGTGCCGAGGGAGGATACGCCACTGCCAACACGCACAAAGTACACAGAGTGATACAGTTGGGCGCGCTGCTCGTCTGTTTTTCCTCCGCCGTTCTTCGGCGTGGAACGGAGGAAATTAAGAGAAGTGGAGCTTAAGAAGAATTATGGGCCGCATGAGGACAAAATATGTCGCTAACTGTTAAGTCATCTGGTGCGCAGGTGGCTGCATGTGTTTAAGAAGTATCCACAAGCCGTAACTTAGCTCATATAGATTAGCGAAACACTTTGATAAACACGGAAGAAGCCGTTAATAATAAGTAATTATTTGACTCGTCGGTAGCTACATTCAATTATTTTCGGATTTCAAGTGGTTGCACACAACTTGCATAAGGGCGTGCTTTGAAAATGCAAATTGCAAGGACAGGATGTATATTTGAAAGAGTAATCATCAGGGCTGAAGGTAACTTAAATAATAAACATGAATTTGTGTTCTTTGCCCAAACTGGGGTTGACTGTTCTCACTTTGCTAATATGCATCTTACATCACCTGTTGCTCGGCAACATTAGTGCATCATCAGAATCACAACAAAATGGTTAATAAAGGTTATGACATTTTTAAAAGCATTCTCACATGATTTTGATCAGAATTTCAACCAAACTGAAAATAAAAAATTAAAATGGGTAGCGAGTTTTTTTTTTATGAGTTAGTATATATAACAGTTTTGAGACATGTGGCGGCCGTGGCTCAGGAGGTAGAGCCGGTCGTCCAGTACCCGGAATGTCAGCTGTTCGATCCCCGCTCTCCCCAAGTCATGCATCGGTGGGCAAGACACTTCACACACATTGCTTCCAGTGCCACTCACACTGGTGCCTGAAAGGTGCGAATGTTTGGTGGTGGTCGGAGAAGCCGTAGGCGCACACCGACAGCTACGCTTCCGTCAGCTTGCCTCAGGGCAGCTGTGGCTACTTAAGTAGCTCATCCCCACCAGAATGTCAATCATTCATTACTTTTATTTGCATCCAAATAAAATGTGACAAAGTGGTGTTTTTTTCCTAATATCCCTCCCACTTCCTCATATATTTCATTAGCCAATCTAAGAAACTTGGGGCGCTAATTAGCGAACCGCCGGACTTCCCATTCTGTCTCCCTCTGTTGGTCATCATTATTTTTCCATGTTTCTTGGACAGTTGTGAGTGAGAAGACACATTCCTGTTGTTCTTCTTTCATACTTGGCCAATAAAGAAGAAAAAAATAAGATTCAGATTCTGATCATCCCCTCAGACAGCACGGTGATCAAGTGGTTAGCACGTGTGCCTCACAGCTCTGACGGTCCGGGTTGGAATCTCTGTTCCAGCCTTCCTTTGTAAAGTTTGCGTGCACCTCCCTGTGCTTGTGTGTGCTTTTCAGCTTCCTCCCACATTCCAGAAATACACTCAGAAAGACACTCAATTGCCCATAGGCAACTTAACTGTGAATGGTTGTTTGTCTATATGTGACCTGCAATTGTCTGGTGACCAGTCCAGGGCTTATGCTGACTCTCGCCCACTGTTATCCGCAAGCCTCCAGCCTAACCCGTAACCCTAGGTAAGATAAAAAATTAGGGGAGACCGGGGCTAGTGGTATCACGGGTAAGTTGTCACATTGCAATTTTCTTGTCCACCAGAGAGCGCAACGAAAAAGTGGAATACTAGTTTTCTTCGTCTAAATGGTCAGGGGTTGTGTATTGTCAGAGAAGAGAATAGCACATTGTGAATTGAGATGAGTGCCAGTTATCTGTTTTACACAACCCAAAGTAAAAAAATTAAACTTCATATATTTTGAAACAGGCGTCGGTATAGACAAATTCTAGCAGCAAATCATGTGGACTCGTGAGAGGAGAGATTCAGGCACTGCTCAGTTTTAAGCTAACTTTAAACTAGAGCAAGTATTAGCCAACATGGTAGTTTGGGGCAACTTGTCTCAGTCATTTTGGGGTTTGTTGTCACATTTGCAAAGAATGGGCCAATGAAAAATGCACCTCTGGCAACTTGGTTTCCATATGCCAAAATTCAGATGATGAGTCTGAAGAGTGAGGAAATTAGTTTGCCAGGTTTTGCTTCATTGTTTAAAAATCGATTTTCCAGTTGTTGGAACTACAGTATGCCCACATTTCAGGACTGGTTTAAGTTTTATGATGAACCATCCATCGATTAACTGAAATGCTTTTTTTAAAAATTCAATTTAATATCAAATTTCCAGTTTAAGGAAAACAAAACAGGCATTTGAGGCTGAGAGCTATGACCTACATTCCCAGCAGTTTTTCAGGACTTAAATCTATTTCATAATATTTTATGTTAAAATTTGCTCAATTACAATGGTAAATTTTCAAGATCAATGATAAACAATTCATCTAGCTGTAACAACAAAAACTAAACTAAACAGGAGAATAAGGATAATTTTGTCCTTGTTTTATTAGTTAAAAAATGCAATGTGACAACTTACCCCATATAGTGTGACAACTTACCCATTACCCATGAGGCAACATGTCACTCCCTCTATTTGATGGCTTAAAACTCTGCACTGACACAAAGTATGAAAATTACATGAATATAAAAAATATACCTAAGACTTTGGTCTTTCATCTCGTATACATTTTGTTTATATATGATGTATTGGTTCCAAGAAATAGATAAAAGCATCAAAAGTGATACAACTAGCCCCGGTCGAAAAATTCCACTTCACTGCTGAAATAAACACAATGATATTGTTTCAGTTCTTTCAGGCAAACCCCACAACAAGGGCAATGTTTTCACATGCACATTTGCCACACACACTTCCTTGTCTATACTCCATAGCATGAGAAATCCTGGAGCATTTCTTTTGTTTCATACAAACCTTTATAATATATCTCATTATAAGTAGATGAAGACTTGCACTCACTATCAGAGTGAGAAAAATAAAATCCCTTTCCTAAACATGCTGTGTTCCAGATTTTCATGCAAATGAAAAACAAAAGATACACTTAAAACCACACTGGGAAAGATGCTCACATATAAACACACACACCAACAAGTTGTAACTGCCTGTGGGAGTCTGTATGGAGGGAGAGGAAGAGGAGGCGGAGGAGGAGGAGGAGGAGGAGGAGGAGGAGGAGGAGGAGGAGGAGGAGGAGGAGGAGGAGGAGGAGGTCCAAAAACACCTTATCTTGCCTGTTTGAGTCTCCGGTCTGACCACAGCGCCACAGTTTACAGTCTCCACAGGCCGCCAGACTCTCAGCATCGGCGCCCATGATCCTCCGACCCCCCCCTCCCCTTCCCTTCCTCCATCCCCCCATCGCCGCCGCTCACAGACCCTCTGAATAGCCGCCGGCTGGGGAGCGAGAGCACGAACGAGGGAGGGAAGGAGGGAGGGATAGAAAGGAGAAGAGAAGGCGGGAGGCAGCCTTCCTGTCTGTCCCTCAGATTTAATTAACGGCCTGCTCCGGCACAGAGACGACCTCCTTTCCTCCCTGCGCACACACACACACACGCATACACACATGCACACACACACACAGGCGGCGCTGTCCGCCACCATCGCTGCCGCCAGCTCTCCCCCGATGCCGCCAGCACACTCATTCATCTCTCTTTCCTCCGTCTCGCTAATTCCAAATGTTTCTTCCATCACAGCGGCTCTCTGCTGTGAGCTTTCTCTTCTTTTGCCTCATCTGCTTCCTGTTTTTGTTTGCGCACACTTTAATTCCACGTTTCAGTGTAAAGTTGCAAAGTTGACAGAGAAGGAGAAAACACTGGAAGACAGACAACTCAAATAATCCCCAGCTCTAAAACTTCCACACACACACACCCACGTGTGTATTTGGACGTCAATCTTAACCTGTGTTGATTTTACGTGGGCACGCATCCGTGCAGCTATCCGCTATTTGCGTGTGCTTGTGAATGTGTGTGCGTCTAATTTCACTGGCAGACAGAATTAGAGGCACTGATCGGATTGGACTTGTTTACAGACACGGAGCGAGGCGTGCGGACAGCCTGTTAAATCGCGCTTTAATGCTCAAACGGATAGATTTTCAGGTCCTGGACCCCCTCTGGCGAGGCCAAACTGTGGTCAGCCCCTCTTTCCTCCGCAGCCCCCCAACACACCTCCAAGCCCACCCTTTGTGACTTCATTCATTAGCGCAACTACTCAACACTTTGATTTGTTTGTCAAGTAAGTTGAGAATAAAGACAGCCTTTGGGTTGGAAACCCATTCCAAATTTTAGGTGTAAGAAGTCACCCATCCATTAGAAGCACCCTTGTACCCACAATGCCTTGCTCTCACAGGTACCGTATGGGCAATTAATCCTGCAGACAAAAGAGATGAGCAAACAGAGAGCGAGGGAATGGAGGTGTTGGGTCTGAGCTGATTTGCCACTTGCTGTGCTAATGGCTAATAGGATGAGAAGAGGCAGGGTCACTCCGGGGGCAAATTTAGGGTGTTACCCACAAATCCACATTTTACATGCGGAATGAAAATAGGCGTGTCATATCTGCTGTTTTCAAGATATTTGTACTATATGACACCGTTTCTCCATCTTTTGAGCCTTCAAGTCAAGCAATCCACAGCTCGAAAACTATATGTATTAATAAAGTAATACATGTACTCAATATAAATTTCTTAATGAACAAATAAATACAAAATAAGATTTAAAAATTTTTTTATTTATCATATCAATTAATGTAATTAATTACAATATTATTATAATTAAATTATTTTTCAAAATTGTTTTTTCTTGTTTAACTTATTGCTGTAATTTAGGTTGAGGTCCAAATTGAATTTCAAGTCACTATTTATTTATTTTTTAAATTGTATTACTTTTTTTAATGTAAATGCTGTGGATTGCTTGACATTAAAAACAATTTTTAAATTCAACTACCAATTAACCGTGGATCACATGTCTCTAACATAAGTGCACCAGGCTATCATTTGTGGAATTGCTAATGCTTTCGCTAAGTGCTGTGCATCTAATAATGAATGAAAACTTGTGCTTTTTGTGTATTTATCTTACACACTAAACACAAATATGTCATTGTTAATTGTTAGAGTGGCGCAAAATACCCAAACAGATCGTGATAATAGCTGATTAGTGAGGTCGTTTTCCAACCATATGTCTTTAATGGCGGCATAATATCCTCACACAGGCAACTTGACAAATAGCTGCGATTAAACGCTGTCTGTGCTCTGTCTGTAAGCTCTTAGCTTAGCACACTACGGCTCTTCTACTCACATGATTGTTTGGATTAATAGCAAACAAAGCTATTTATTCGGAGGTAATTTGAAACAGGGGTTTTAGCCCCAAAATAAATCCTAGCGTGCTGCACACAATGTAGGAAGAACATTAAGAAACAGACAGGAGAGCGACCTTCAGGAAGGAGTAATAAGCTTATGGCAAAATCCCCCAATCGTACAAATTAGAGTCAAATAAAAGAATACTTACATATGTTACAGGGAATCTGCAGTGGGAGTCTGCCAGTGTTGCCACACATACACACACACACACACACACACACGCAACATCACTGGAGGTCCTACCTGTGTGTCCTGTACTGGCATTGTGGTCGGAGGCTGACTGGCCCTCGGGCATGCCATGCTGTCTGCTGTGGTGCAGGTTGGAGATGATTGTAGAGAGGTCACTGTCACGACTGGCGCACGTACACATGAGAGGAAGAGAAGAGAAACAAACAAACCGTTACGCACTTCCAAACAGAAATCCCCAAGTCCAAACCAGTGTGACATCAACTTTTTCACACTCTACTTACAACGGGAAGGCTCCAAATGGACCGCACTACGTCCAAACACAGCAGCTACAGGTGGCTATGTTGTGGATTGGCTCTTAGCTCTGATGTGTGTCACACACACTGGCAGACTACTGCATCCAGCACTTTTGGCTCTCATCCCCGCTCATCTTCCATACTAAGATCTATTATCCAACATATTCACAACCTCTAAGTAGTTTAACAGCTTAAAACATGATTATGCTGCTTCTGAGACAGTTTCAGCTATACCAGCTGTTTGAGCAGAATATTGAAGATTGCACAAATATTCTAATGACTTCAAGTACAACTCGGAACACATTTTGGTGCCAAGGATGTTTCAACGGTTTTAGGGTGTTCTGATATTGCTAAATTCAAAAAGTTAATTGGCACTACTTTTTAAGACATTCCTAACAATGTGGCTAATAATGTACACGTTATGACTAGTGTTGTTCTGATATCGTTTTTTGGCCCCCGATACCCAGTTTTGCAGTATTGGCCGATGCCGATACCATTCTGATACCTGGGTTGTTGTTTTTTTCAACATGAAAAAGCTGCCCTGCCATTGGTTCAGAGAATTCAAGCGGCAATAGGATATCCTAGCTTGGCATGCAGTAAGCACGTCACACACATCAATGAATGTTGTGCACAAATAAAACACAAGATGCTGCATCCAAAGTCCTATATTAGCGTCGGAAATAATAGTATCGGCATGTTACTTGTTAGTGCTTGCCGATGCCGATACCACTGTTTTTATGCAGTATCGGGGCCTCTGCCGATACTGGTATCCGAACAACACTAGTTATGACATTGCCATTCAATTTATGCTACAAATTTGATGAGCCTGTATCTGTCTTTTCAAGCATGTCCATACAGTATTCTTTAATTTTTTATGTAAAATTTTGCCTTTTCGCCTTTTATATGCACGTCATGTCTCATGTGAAAATCAAGCAAAAATTCTGAAAATTAGGCAGTATTAGCAGTAATCAAATGCTAAATTAGGTGACGTCAGAACACAAACACTACTTTTAGTAATGATCGAAGTACATTTTGCATACTGTTAAAAGCACATTAATTATTATCATTACTATTCATTATTTTTGACACTTAATTGTCAAAAATATTGATATCTTAAAAGCTCGCGCAAATTCAAAGAAAGGGAAGTCATTTTCGGACTCGGCAGCCCAGAACCATTAAAATAGCTTTGGCACTTGAACATAAAATGTTGGTGTTATGATTTCCAAAGTCATGCAGTGAAAATAATTGAACAGAATGTAATTTTGTTGATCATTATTCACCTCCCACACTTATTAAACACATTCAAACTTACATATTAAAACACACCTAAATTCAAGTATTCCTTAGTGCTTATCTTATCACGCTCTTGCTCACGCAAGCAAAGTAAAGCTTCAAACTGTTTATTTTATCACAGTTAAAGTATTTATAGTTGGACGACAGACAGAAACCAAAATGTTCAACCAAATCATAAACTGTATTTCACCCACCGAAAGTCTGCTAGCTTAATGCTAACATATGATGCGAAACACAACAGATTTGCTAATAGAAATTAGCCTCAATGTTAACAATGCTAACTTGAGCTATTGTAAATTTATTGTTCTCTTTTATTTCCATTCTGAGTCAGGGGTAACCACAGTTGAGTACCCCTGGCCGAGACAAAGTGTGTTAGCATAAGCATCAGTGCCAACATTACGGTCTAAAGTTGTAATAATAATAATAATAATGCATTGGATTTATATAGCGCTTTTCTATCTAATCAGATACTCAAAAACGCTCCATAGTGGTTGCATTATTTATGCGCTCACACATTCACACTGTGGTGGCGGTAAGCTACTTAAGTAGCCACAGTTGACCTGGAGCAGGCTAATGGAAGCGTGGCTGCCAGCGTGCACCTACAGCCCCTCCAGTGTGAGTAGCACTGGAGGCAATGTGTGTGAAGTGCCTTGCCCAAGGACACAACGACACATGACGTGGGGGAAAGCGGGGATCGAACAGCCAACCTTCTGGTTACTGAACGACCGTCTCGACACCCTGAGCCACGGCCGCCACCGGTTGTGGTCATTGCTTTCTATTACTTTGCAACACACTACAATAAACAGATCATGCTTATTACTTGATGATGTAACACTGCAAAATGCTGTTAGTGTTTAATTTGTATGTTCATTAGCATGGTTCAATCCCCTTCACTGTAAGTGGGAGCCCTAATGCGCAAAAAGTCCATTTTTCCTTCGCCTTAAAAAGAGCAAAAATGGAGTTTACCTCCCTAAGTTGGCTGGTGCTGCCCAATTCCCCATCAATTACCTCTTTCCTCGCCAGCAGACCCACACAAGTGTGTCAGGGGGGTATTTCATTTGCAATCTGATTACCATCCTGATCGCATTAAATGCCATAATGATGGGAAATAGCCGCTTAGCATTCAGGGGGAGTGTAGCAGCCGTGTAGTGGAAGTGTCGTCACACTTAATGGCAAACAGCTTGTGGAAGCAGAGGCTTGATTTCATTTAGCTCCATTCCCAAAAGCAAAGTCTGTATATTCATTATTCTCTCATTCTGTCACCCAAATAAACCTAAAAAAAGGCATTTCCCCCCCCCCCCCACTTCTGTTTGATTTTGTACGCAATCTCCACATGTCACAAAGTATGTCATGTCAGCTCGCAAGTTGATTAAAAGCAGAACAGTCTCCGAAGGGGGTCCGCTATGACTCGGCAAAGCGGCGTTTATGGGACAGAAGTGGTGAATGGTTCTTAGCTGCCACCACTATGACGATGCCACACTGTTTGCGGCTGCTGGATTTGGGTTTTTTACAGCCTCGTGATTACAGGCTGCCGCCGTAATGTCAGGCTGCGGGCCGCCAGGCTGTTTTCCACACGCTAACAGAAAAGATGAAGGGGAGTGTCGAGGGCCTAATGCTGGCCTCGCCGGTCATTTTTCAGTCACACACAGAAGCAATGACTCAGAAAACAGTCAGACAGTCACCTAAGCAAGGAGAGCCTTGATCGGCCTGTCAACTGCAAACGTTTTGCAATAATGACAGACGTCTTTTAGGGATGTTAAGTTTAAACTTAGACGCCGTCCGTGTCTGGGAGACCAACAATTTTTATTACAATGGAAAGGCGATGCAGAAGTGATGTTTGTCTTACTAGCACCCACAAATGCTCACAAACAAATGCAGCCAAACTTTGCAAACCTCCCTCGCCCCATCGCTCAAAGTAATCATGATAAAACTATCATGAACTTCTCAGGGAGGTTCGAGGTTTATTATCCTGTGGCGGGTCGGCCGCTCTAAGCCATGAACGGCAAGGGCATTGTTAGTGGAGTAATTAGCGCACTTTTCCTGAGCTGTCCCGCCTGGCCTAATGAGGGACTGAAGCCGATCTCCAGCACGTCTGGCTGCCCTCAGCCCCGCCCCCTTTCCTTTCAGTGGATGGCGGCAAGGTCACACCCCCCGCCGGGAGGATGGCGAAGCGGATGGAGTTTAAGACCCAGTCACCTGAGTCAGCACTCCCACAGGAGCTCTAAGGATGGGAGCCTGGAGAGGATAGAGTGCGAGGTATTATATTAATGTTGGGTCTGGCCGCTAATAAGGACATGATCCGCCATTTTATCCTAAGCTGATCACCGAAATGGTCAACTCCACCCTCTCATCCTGAACCACAGGAGAGACTCACTGACCCAGGCAGTGGGGTGATGATTATACAAGTTTGAATATCAAGTAAGCATTAAAACAACATATTATAATCATGTTTGTTGTCCAAGTGAACATGATTTTAATAAATAAACAAAATAGTCTGGTTGGACACAATCCTTCCCAGCACAATTTTGTGTGTGTCTTCACCCATACATCAGGAAACTACAACTGAGAGCAATCCAGACAAACAGGAAAGCACTCAGCATGCACACCAAACAGAACCCCGCTGAGGCCTTGGCATGCCAAGTTTGAGGTGGCGATGCTGGAGGTCACAGTATGAGCTGGCAAGAGCTGGCGGCGGAGGCACCCTGACGCCACGTCTCGCACCGCCACTGGCAAAGTGCTGACAGACGGACTGCGGGGATGTGAAGGTGGAGGAGAAAAAGCCACTGAGACAAGAGAGAAAGAGGTCAAAAGCAGAATGGAGCGTGGAGATCTCCTCGAGATGGACCCGACAAAGCAGCCGGAACACACAACCCACTACAGCATTCAAATTCTAATACAAAGTTCAACCACAATCAGTTCTGTGATGCTGCTCCAACTTTGATTTGATCTGATAGAGGGAAAAAAATATCAAAGGAGAAGTACTGATGCAGCTCGCGCATTTTATTTTCCATTAGTGCAACAGTAATCTACAATGAAATCAAGCACTAATAAAATGTAAAACAATAACACACACCGCCAGTCACAGTAGATCCAGATCAAAGTCCTTCATTCACATAAAGTTGCTGGATGCCTCCAGCCATCAAGACAAAAACAGGAAGGAGAAATCTACCAAAACAAAACGGTTAGCAGCGCTAACATGGTTTACACGTGATGTGCGCCGGCGGCTAGCATGATGTGACATCACATATGAGAAGCTCACTGGCAAAGGGGAGGCCGGGGTAGCACGTGCCCCTGCTCAAATGAGATTGGACCCCGCAGGCGCCAAATGATTGACATATCACGGCGCCGGCGCCACTACGCCGCACGTCTTGCCAATGCAGCCTCCGAGTTTTTTCCATTAGACGCCTACTAATTGTTATGCCCCTCCTGCAAAGTCGGTGGCGCTATGTACCACAATATGTTGTAGTCCGCTTCAATAGGAGTCTGCAGAAGAAGATTCTCCCGAGTCCCATCAAGACACTTCAGATCAGAAGTCTTCAAACAAAGACGTGAAACAAAAAACAGAAGTAGTAGTACAGAGTGGCCTTCCAAATTAAAAGCATAGATTTCAAAATAAGAGATTTAAACAGCACACCCAAAACACTTACTCACTTTATACATATGCCCTAACATTTTTAGTCTAGAAGTGGGGGGGGGGGTGGGGGGGTGTTTAATAGCAGGATTTTAAAACATTAGTAATATTATGTGGTTGTACATAAAGTGCTAGGAGTAACAAATTTCTTCTTTTCTTTCATAGGGTGTTTGTAAAATGAAACAAGAAAATATGACTTGCTGAAACAAATGTCTAATTTAATTTAATGTTAATTGTTCATTGTTCGAATATTTTGTCCAGCACATTATGGGCAAAAATCTCCTGTGTGCTATAATCCAGCCATGCATTTCCTGAACCGCTTACATGTGCTATAATATGTACTTAAATGAATTTCAACATTTAGAGACTCCGTTTGAAATTAATTGTTTATTTAAAAAATATATATATTTCGCATAATCTTTGGATATGCATACTAAGTATCGTTGGCCCCTCCCTGCCCCCCTATTTATAAAAGTCTGGCTCCGCCACTGGAGAGGCTTCACCCAAAATTATAAATACAACCTTTGGGGTGTTTAAACTTCAACACAAACACATCTTTAGAACAGTATTGAATACCGCTCCTATAAAAATATAGCCATGGACATGGCAGAAAAAGTCTTCTGCAGCACAAAAAAAAAAAGACTACTGACCAACTGTGCACGACATACATTTTACATTCTGCTCATGCAAGTTTTTTTCTTCTTTTGGACAGTAACTGTTGTGCTGCTTGCAGCTATGCAAGACAGCACACAAGCGAGAGGCAAGCAAGCAGAGGTGGAGGAAAAAATAAAAATAGGAAAAAATAATATGCAACAGTCACTCTTCTTCACCTTAATGCTGTTCCTCCGCACAACACACAACATGGTCACTCCAACTGGAACATTGTCGCTAACTTTGACCACGCACATTGCTCGTCATTGACCCTCTTGCTTACACTTTTTTTTTTTTTTTTTTTTACATTGTACTGTGTTTATATTTCGTTGTTAGAAAACTCAAGAGAATAATTCTGTAATGAGTTCTCAGAGATCAAAAACATCACATCACAAGCTGATTTCAAATTTGAGTTACTGCAACTTTTTTGCCTTGGAAAACAAGCTTCGACAATACCAGAATGAAAAAAAAAAGCCATAAAGCCAACCCCTGAAGCTCAATAATTAACACTTAGAAGAGAGACATTTCCAGTAAATTCACGCGGTCCGTGACCCCTTCTTGGAACAAGGTAATGGCACAGTTGTTCAATACGGCCACAAGACAAAATGTTGAGTGCGTTACAAACAAACTGTTAGCGTGGTATTGGTCATTACTCAGATTGACAACAACGTAACCACGCACAAATATGAACCAATCCTACGGGAAAAGGCCAGCTTTTTCAGAAAACACAATTATATTAATTGAAGTTCAAGCCTTCAAACGGTTGTACAACACTGAATAACTGTGGCTGATTAAGCCAGTTGTCCCCCTTGAATTGGAAAGTAAAACCCACCATTTAAACACAGCTTCTGAATATACATATGTTTAGTTTGTTTGTTTAAAAATAAAACCCACACGCGCACACACAATTAAATCATTTGCATAAATGTTCGTGCCTACCTATGGATGCATTGGAAATGATACATAATGTAAAGTAAATGGGCTGGAACTTGCGCCATGAAGTCAATTGGCTCATTTAAAGTAAGGTCCCTGGCCTCTTTAATATCTGGTTTGCCACATTTAGTATGGCTATTAGTTTGTCTGATGTGAAGTACTGTAGGTCTTAAGAGTGCCCTTTCTCACAGTTTTTGATTTCCTTATTCAGTAATATTATCGACATTTCTTCTAAATGACGGTGATTAAGCGGTAAATGATGTGTTCTGGGTATGTATATATACTTTTTTTTTCCCCCTAAGGAGGTTAAACAGAAGACATCAGCATGCTCCAGAGATGGTTGATGGGTAATTACACAAACTCTTTGTCAGCACTTTTTAATCAATGTTTAAATGAACTGAAAAATAAAACAGTAAGTCCGTTTTTTTTTTTCCTTCAATTGAGTAAATGAAAGCTAGTCTTTCGATAGAACTGCAATTTTTTAGTTTGAGTAACCTGTGGCTCAAAGTGAATATAAAGTGAAGAACTGAAGAGATAAAGTCAAAAGTGTGGTTTCTTATTCAGTTTATTAAGTTGTACAAGGTTATGTTAGGATGACATATTTTGGACAGACACATGCGGCCTCAATTTAGATGAAGGTTGTCGCATTATGAGATGCCACTTTCTCTCACACATACACACACACACACACATTCAGGCGCCCTGTATTTTTCACATCCATTGGCCAAATCCAATTTGTTAAGACCCTTCTGCGACTCACTTACGAAGCTGCGGTCAATGGAAATCACATTTCTGTGATTGGACATCCCATTATCCCTTTCGTCCAGACCTGCATGGGCGGATAAAGCGGGGCCGAGACGGATGCCCAGGACAGACCGGAGCTGCGGCTCCAGCGAGTCCGTCGCCTTTTGAAAGGGTAAAAGCCTGACATATTAGTCATAAGTGTTCTTTAAATTCATTATCATCTTAACGCGCCAGCGGCGCAAGTGTCAGGGGGAGGGGAAGCCCTCTTAAATGAGGTTAGCGGATCCATTTAAAGCGTCACAGTTGGTGTGCTGTCCACTGTGTCACACGCAAGTCTCAAGACATGAAAAACATCCCCGCCGCTAATGAGCTTGCACAAGCTGCTAATAATGCAGCCGGGGACTTTCGGAGGCTAATCAATGAACGGCTTCTGCATTATATTTATCCACACTGTCAAATTTTAGAATTGCACAAATCTGTTTGGTCAAGCATCAAATGATCACAAATTCATGTGGCGCCGCTTTTAAAAGTCACATGAAGGACTCGTTGCAAAGTGTGCACAATTGCATCTCATTCTCATCCATCGAAGCGCAACAACACGTTTGGCTCATCGCAGTGAGACGACCTCAACCTGACCCTCGCCGGGCCTGTGTATGATGTATTACTGAGTGACATGGGTGTGAAGTGTTGTTGGCATTTAGCATTTAGCAGGGCAGCCCGCCATGCCTATAAAGCACTCGGGGAAACCCTGGTGATTATTATCAAATAGTTGTGTAAATGAAAGTTTGCTGAATCGTCCTATTGGGTTGTCATGATTGGAAAATATAGCAATAACATGTCTATTTTGTATGTTTTTCACATGTACATAACGCACAGCAAATGATTCTCTCTGCATTGAACCCATCCACGTGGAGCAGTTGGATGCCATGGTGCCAAGAATCCTAGATCTTGTGTCAGCACCTAAAAATCAACCTTACATATTTTTAGCCGGGTGAAACTCGAGTCAACTATAGGGAAGGCCCACAGGCCCAAGTACAAACTCACACAATAAGGCCTCAAAGTCGTAAATGTACAGAGAGGCCCATGCTGGACTCAAACTCAGGAATCTTTTTGCTGTGAGGCAGTACAGCTAACCACTTTTTCACCAAAATACGGCATACTTCTTCCAGGTTTAATCGTGATGTGCACTCCTCCAGTTGCTTATAAGTTTTAAGCATTCTGACTTCCTCCCAATGTGATGAATAGAATTGCGTGATTGTGGGCCAATTGTGTTTGCTGATGCCAAACAGTGCAGTTTTTAATTTGTGCAGGGTTGCTTTGAGGCAGCACAACTTCTTCATACCATTAATCCTAGTCTCATTTCTTCTGTTTGTATTAATTAATCACTTCATGTGCTCAGATCCCCCAATCTTGTTAAATGGCCTGCAAGAAAGTTTGTCCATCAGGATGAGCATAAGCTCCGGTGGTCATTTCCCTATTTGGCACTCGGGTTGCAAAAGTGCAATAACATGATTTGAGGTCATAGCGACTAATGTATTATGTGTGGGAAAAACGGATCAATGACTCAACATCATGTCACAATGCATATATTGAAAAAGGAACAAAAAGCCTTTCGAGCAAAAGCCACAAATAAGCTATTGAAAGGTACGTTGGTGAATGAGTCACATATCAAACATGACGTACCTCTTGCGCACTATACTGTAATGAAGCTCGTCCTCCTGCTTGATGTGGCCGTGATCGCCACTGGCCCGCTCGCTCCCTTCACTGTCATCACTGCTGAAGATGGAGGCCAGCTCCTTTTTGGGCACACGGTTGGGGGGCAGCGGTATGGTGCGCTTCTCAGCCAGGCGGCCGCGATTCTGTACAACGAGGCACACAAAAGGGAAGTGAGTACTTCACGCATTTAGCATGAAACAAAAGTGCAAAACTTCAGCTGACCGTTGGATCATTTCAGTTACGGACGTCAACAGCAGTGGATCAACAACAACAACAACATGAGATGCACCCAGTCATTGTAATAAGATCCAAAAATGCATAACATGCTCATTTCTGGGCTTGATATCATTCCCATAAACAACTTGTAGGTCTGGCTGAACAAACGAGTGCACCTTGGCTAATAACTGCAAAACACAACATCCTTGTGTCTTATTCTGTTCTTGTCAGCAGTCCACAATGGTTTGAAATGATGAAGTCCTTGTAGCTTATCCGCAGCCTAAAATAAAATTCATGGATAGTCCCCCCTCCCTTAGTCCACTGTGTAGCTTTACCTCCAGCAACTACATGTAATATTTTAGAGATGGTGCTCTTGGTTTGCTTGTCCAAGCCACAACTGATTCAGGGTCACCAATAAGTTTTTGATTTGGAATAACCATTTTATGTTCACATTATATGCAGCTCTGTAGAAATCACTTTTACACCACTGCAATCTAAAATAAACATTTTGTTGACATAAGACCTCCTTTACTATGTCAGATGGAGCAACTTGGCCTAATCAACTATCAATAAAGCATCACCACTTGACTTTGTGAAGGTGCGCCACATGTTGTGGACATCTGAAATATTCTCACTAGACCGGGGATGTCCAAACTATGGCCCGTGGGCAATTTGTGCCCCCTCCATCTAATTTTCTGTGGCCCGCAGAATATACAAAAAATTACTCTGTGTCAAGGTCTGATGTATAAATATTAATCATTCTCAAGTAACTGTTTAAAAAAGTACTGCTCAGTATAATTTCACCTTATAACCTTTAACGCAAAGCTGCTATTCAGCAGGGGGGGTTCAACTAGAAAATATAAATAATAATAAATAATTGCTTGATTTATCGATTTCAGTGTTTTTAGTACATGAAAGTCAAAGTATTTCAAAGTGGCCCCTTTATCCTGCTATTTTTCTGTATGTGGCTCTCGAATGAAAAAGTTTGGACACCACTGAAATAGACAAACAAGCTGGAACATTTAGGACAGTGGTTCTCAACCTGGGTTCGATCGAACCCCAGTTTGTATCAGTCTCAGAGGTTCATCGAAGGTCAAGACACACACCCGACTCAAATGATTCATGATGATACGCTTCGCTGCAGGTGATCATGCTGCATTGCTTGGCCTATGTTTGCTGCAAGGATGCTGATGGTACGTCGTGTGATGTCTTTATTATTGTAATCGCTCCATACTATGTCGGGAACAAAAAGAAAGTGGTCAAACGAATATGTGCAATATGAATTTGCATGTTGGTGTTCCTCAGGGTACAATTCTAGGCCCTCGGCTGTTTTCATTGCATCTGCCCACAGGCCAGATTTGATTAAAAGGCTACTCTCACTGCTCGTTTTGTCCACCAGTAAACCCTATACCTGTCTTGAATTTGAAAAAAAAATCAGGGTTCGTTGAAATGCACATAGGAAACTGGTGGGGTTCAGTACCGATTTAGGACATCTGGAAGTGAAGCTGGGGGACCTTCAATAATCATCTTGGTTCAATCAGGCAGATGGAAGGGAAAAGAGCGAGAGTGGAGGAATGAAAAGGAGAAAATTGGACGACAGCAAGAGAACATAGACATTTGGGGAAGGAATGGAGCATGTATTGGTGTTTGTGCAAGAGGCTACAGGTCAAAGAGAAAAAAGAGAAGAAGAAGAAGCAGAAAAAAACACATGGTGAGTAAAAATTGTGAGAGAGGTCTCCACAAAAGGAGGTGGGTGTGAGAGAGTGGACATGGAAGTTAAATTCCTCCCTCGTTTCTGGCTTTCTCTGTACGCCGACGTCTCTGCTTCTACTCCCGGACGCCTTCCAGCCCTGCAGCTATCCCTTCCACCACACGCAATCCCGCTCGTCTCCCTCACCCCCTTCCCTTCCTCTCCTCTCCCCCTCCTCGCCTCGCTTCTTCCCTCCCAGGAGGCACTGCAGCGTGAGTGGCAGCCAGGCAGGCGGCGGGAGGAGGAGGAGGTAGTTGGGGGCTCCTAGCCAAGAGGCAAACAGGTGCAGCCCCTCCGGAGTCTCTCAAATGGCAGACATTAAACAGAGTCGGGAAGGGGAGGGAGCGAGCGGCGGCTGAAAACATCCCCCAGGATGAGCAGGCCACAAACTTCTGCCATATTTCTGCCTTTACAATCCCTTCATTGGCCACAACAGAAAAAGCACTTTGCCCTCCTTTTTCTTTCCTGTCGCTGCTTTGCGCAAGCATTGCTCTGATGCTGGAGGACAGCGTGCGGAGCACTTTGTAATTTGAGTTGGTGGTTTGTGCCGGGAAGGGTGGGAGGCTTTGTAAATATGAACCGATCCACATCACGTCAAGCACAGCAGACCAAAACACTCGCATCTGTTCAATGCAAATTCTCACAGTCAAAGTCCCTTTATTGCACTTGTTAAAAAGGAAACACACGTGTGCCCTGTGCTCCTCTCCTACACACACAAACCCACACCTGTTCCTGGTCCTCACACATTGCGTTTCCCCTCCAAAGTGGGGGATTTTACTCGGAGCATGCCAGCAATATAGCGTACACAAGAATAGCTTGTCTGAGCACACTTGTGACTAAGACTGCGAATGCGAGTGTGTAGACAACCACCCACATTGACTGTGACATAGCCAGGCTGACAGTCCACCGTACCCCACACCACCGCACACACACACACACACACACACACACACACACGCACACACACGCGCACACACACACACACACACACGCACACACACACACACACACACACACACACACACGCGCACACGCACACACGCACACACACACACACCCTTGCCTCTCCCGGAAAGCCCCAATCCTTTCTTTAGTGGCACTGACGCAGAACTTGGGTTGAGCTCCCACGGCTTCCGGCAACACTTCCGCAACACAGGGGAGGGCTCGCCAAAGCAAAAACACCGAGCAAAACACACCCCTGGCAGCCCACGTAGGAGCCGTAAAAGGAAGGATGCACACACACACAAACAAACACACACCATTGTGTGTGTGTGGGGGTGTGTGTGTGTGTGTGTGTGTGTGTGTGTGTGTGTGTGTGTGTGTGTGTGTGTGTGTGTGTGTGTGTGTGTGTGTGTGTGTGCGCTGAAGCAACCTTGCCGTGTGTGGTCAGCCTCCTTTCAGACGCGGAAAAAAGTCTCTCATAAAAGTCCCACTAAAAGCACCACTATGAATATCGCCTCCCACGCGTTCTCTCTGACAGTCGAGCAGCCAACGAAAATATCTGGGCTTCGCATTCAGACATTAAAAAACTCACATGCATGCGTATGCTGTTCGCCATCCATAAAATACGCCGCAATCACAGAACGACGCCGACACAACACAACCTAATAACCACTTAAATTGTTTGAGTTTGATCATTTTAACAGACGGGCCACGCCTTACAGCGCATGCTCACACATGTCAGCAGCTGTCAAATGTTCAATTGTACGTAAGTTCATTCATAAACAATGCATGTGCTTAATACATTCAAGGAAGCATGTGTTGAAATAGCAAAAAATAAACAGCGTACATGATTATTGCACAAGTAAAAGTGTTATGTTTCGTAGATATTTTTTGCCAGCGACCTTGAAAGGTTCCGGTAGGCCAATGATTTTTATTAAAGTGACAGTAAGGAATAGTTGTGCTGCCCCTATCATTTTAAAGTTGAACTATATTTTAAAACACAATGTTCGAGATGAACAATATCAACATAGACTAAGGAAGCCAAGCAAATCAATACACAGCACTAAACTAACAAAACATAACATCACATGAGCTCATTTTTGCTGAGGGCAGACATGTTAACTTCAAGTAGAACAGGGAATAACATCCTTGTGTTATCATTTGATGTCAATTGGGATGTACCAATACTACTTTTTTCAGACCGAGCATATACATAATTACTTTAAATAGTCAACATAAACTGCCAAAACCTGATAATGCTATTGCATCTTGTAATTTGTAACTATTATTCAAAACATAAACTTCCATTCAAAATGGCATAGGTTTCACTTAAATATATCACTAGTTACTTATTATACACATAAAGTAACCCTATTCCACTTGCCTGGGATGTATTTTATGTTTGCTGCTTCTGTTGGGCTCGCCTTGACCACCAAGGTAGCAGCGTGGCGCACGTATACAGATAACACTGAAGAATATGGCGGTATAGACCTACACCTGTGAGTATTGCTATCTCAACGTTCTGTATGTCGCCGCACTGTTTGTGTTCAAATATTTATAATGTAATTGCTTATACCACAAGACTGACACTATTCCTTAGTCTCTCTATAGTGCTTCACAGTATTTGTTAGCATTAAACTAGCGGACTGTTGCAAGCAGAAGATATGCGTTTGTTTAAATATTTTACATGTAACTAACTGTCTTTGTATTGTGTTGTTTAAATGTAAAGTTCAATTAGGAGTGTCAAACGAATTGAAGTAAGCACATGATGTCTTTTTTAAACAAATGCTCACAGTTTGTCTGATCACCATCAAATTTTGAACATGTTCGAAAGTTCTTTGCAACAAGAAAAAACTTTTTGTGAACCTTTGACCAACGTCTTTGCAACATTTTACAACCTTGAACTGATTGAACTGGTGATTAAGCTACATAAAAGAACATATACTTTTATATTTTTGGTGTCATGATAAATTGATGAATTCTTAGCCACGGCTTGACTGCAAACAAAGCAACAAAAGCGTCTTGTTTGTAATCGACAAAACGATACACAACTTTGACAAGCAAAAGCGCTGAAATTCAAATAGTGATTATAAAACAATCATTCTCTCTAAATGTATTTCTGACTTTCAACTGCACTCTTCTTGGTGGAAAGAATGAATAATAAGGGTGGTTTTTTTTCTTCGTTTTTTTTCTTTCCCTCACTTCCCTTGCGTTATTTCCTGAAAGGTGGCCTGCCGCTGGCTCCAAGCAGCATTAGCAAGCTCACACCCTCCCACACACACACACGCACACAAACACACACGCGCGCACGCGCACACACGCACACATGCACACTATGGTAGCCGCCCGTGACATTCCTGCAGCTGCGGCGCTAGCTCCCCCTCGCACGCGCCCCCCCAGCAAACTCCCTAGGGGACGAATGCCTAATGAGTCACGCGCCTGTCTGCCGTTACCTCGCTGTGTGTGCGTGTGTGTGTGTGCGTGTGTGTGTGTGTGTGTGTGTGTGTGTGTGTGTGTGTGTGTGTGTGTGTGTGTGCGTGCGTGCGTGCGCGCGCGTGCGTGCGTGTGTGGGCGGGATGGCGGGCCGACTTGGCGTGAGCGCTTTGGGGAAGGGGGGCCGGGTGAAGAGATGACAGGGAAGGAGAAGGGTGGGGGGGCAGTGTGCACAAGGCATGAGGGTGGGGTGAAGCGGTCATTACCACGCTCAAATAATAGCTCTGAAAAAAGGCCAAAACAAACAGCATGTCCTCTGTGTACGAGCTCGAGGTCCACTTCATCACCACGTACAAATTCTTATTTTGTTTAGTCTCGCCACCTTGTGCCTGGCCCTGGCGCGCGGAAACCGAGGTGACATTTTCACAGATTCGTACACAGGAACCGTCCTCTCACTGCGGAGTACGACCCATTTTGCGTCACGAGTTTTGATCGACACGTAAACACCGTGCGACGGTTTCTGCCGTGACGTCACCCAAGCACCGCGCGATGAAAATCACAATGAGGAAAGAGAAAAACGTGTGGCCGTTGCCGTTTTTTTCTGCTTTTTTTTTTTTTTTTATATATATATACTTGCCGTGGATGGATTGGTTTCATCATCATCATCATTTTTTATGCTAAATAATTTTTAGTCAATCAGCACGAAAGCCCCGTCGGGATTTTATCGGGCCGGCGCAGTACCTACCCTCGAGTAAGACCTCTGCTCGTCCCCTAAGTTCCTGTAAATGTGGCCCGGTTGGGAAGGCTCCTGCAGTGGAGACGCGCACATACTGGGCTGGCCCCGTAAATTTACCCCGAAGTTCCTGCGGTGCAAACGCGGCTTTTGAGACGCTGGAGAGACAAATTCATTGAGACCCGTGACCAAAAAATAAAATGTCCGAACAACTGTATTAAATACAATACAAGCAACACAACTTACAGTATAGTTTAGACACAACAAATAGGGTGGGAAGGGTGTAGTGTAAAAAAAATCTGGTCTTCAATTCAAATGCATTTTGGTTGACGACTTGCCTACAAACATGAACATTTTACACAGCAGTACCTGTTGTTCCACTTCAATCCTGTAGGTGTCAGTAGCACACTTTCAAGCTATTGTCAACTGTCAAAAGAAATCAAGAAGAAGACATTTCCACCATCTGTGGACTTGCCAATGCTAAACACAATGCTAACAAGAAAGAAATGTGTTTCTCTGAACGCTATGTATCGTCATCTGTGCCAACAACTTTTTTTTTCAAACGAAACAAAATAACCAGCTGTTCACCCACTTTGCACAAGTGCAGTGATGGAAAAATCGCCCCTCAGATTGCGGATTACTTCAACTGTATGAGATCACTGTCAGACCGACTGAATTTCTTCTCCTCTTTAAGCCAGTTACTGGGACAAACTAGCCTAGGATGCTCTAAAACACTTGTTAAGTGTTCAGTCTGAGCCCGCTCGAGCACGTCACAGCCAAAATAGTCATGGCGGAACACAACGCTGTGGTCGTTTGTGTTTTTGTGTGTTTGCGTGTTGTTGTAGGTTGTGGTACAAACACATAAAAATGGTCATGGCTGCCTGGGTTTCATAACTATGTAGATGAAGATGAACCTTTTCCAAGTATTTTGACTTTCAAGTGCCCCAATATACGAGTATATCTGGAATCAAGCCATTGCTTGGTTGATTCCTTGCTTTGTATTGCCAGGCAAAATTTGAGGTATGCGAATTGAAATGACGTGATGAGAAAATGGAGCAATTAAGGTATGTAATGCCTTTGCACGAGGGCAAGGACAGCTCCAGTCACTGAAGCACTTTCAGCCATTTATTGAATGGGACAGACAGTAAAACACACAAACACAAAATGAGAACACTCACAAGGACTCCAACTACTGACATAACTCACAAGGCCACGCCCCTTAAAGGAACACCAACACTACATACAATGCATAAATACTACAGAGCGTACATGAACACATGATAAAACTCTCTATAATTGCCGTTATTATGTTTTATTTTGCTTTTGTACAACGCCCTTTCCGTATGGGAAATGTAAATGAGTAAACCGTGTTATGACCTTGGTCACGGAACAAACTGAACACGGAAGTCGAGGTATACCAAAATATTAGGAACCACCCATCATTAAATAGAATGCATTGGGCCCTGTAAGTTTGATTCTCTATTATAATGGGCAAAACTTTGTTGTTGGTTTTAGGCTTTTTGAGAAAGGAGTGAAGAAAAGTGAGAACGCTTCGTGAGGCGGGCAGGCATGCGACCAAGTCCCCCACCTTCCCACACGCACACACAAAACAAAGACACACAAACACGCACACACGCATTCATCTGCACCCTTGGCCCCCACGCGCTGAGCCGAGCGGCAGTTTCAGCCCAATGGAGCGGCACAGGGCAAAAGGGGGAAGGGGGAGGGGAGAGTGGGGGGGGGTTGCTGCAGGGGGGGTTCGCTGTGACGGGAGGGGGCGGCGGTGCACAGAGGGCGAGAGGGCGGCGAGGCGGGGGGAAGGGGAGGGGGGCAATGCTGGAGCGGCGCTGGGAGGTCAGTGGTGGTGCAGTCAAGCGTGCCAACGCGCCTCTCACGCTCCCCTGTCCCTCTTGTCTCAACCCCCCCCCCCCCCCCCCCCCACACACACACACACACACACACCTCCCCACACCCCCGCCCTTCGCTTCCCTCCTCCTCCCTCCTCCTCCCTCATTCTCCCGCCGCCTGCGTGTTTTGATTGGACCACCGAGACCACCGCGGGGGAGCTTTCCAGACAGGTTGCTACTGGATCTTTGTGACGGCGGAAGTGTAGGCGAAGACAAGGTTGTCTCGCAAACACACCTAAGTTGACTTTCATGACATGCAATGGCACAATTAATTAAAAACACCACTAAAACGACACCTCCTTGAGGTTTAAACAAGCACTTTGATGAGGTTTAGTCACGCACACGCTCACACCACCTCGATGGAATGCAATCATTTGGAATCAGCAGTTACGTCATGCAAAGGCGGCCAAAATAAACTCAGATTGCCCTCATTTATCTTCCGACAATTTAACTCATCCATTCTTTATCTGACTTTCTGTCATCTTTTCTCATCAATAATAATCCAAAAGCTGTTCGTGCAATACGTTTTTGGCATGATCATGTGTGATTTTGCTGACTAACAGCCAATTTCACTTCCTACAGTGCTTCAAGTCTTCTTGTTGGATAACGAACGGCAAGAGATGGTACAGGAGTGTGTGCAAGGGCGCAATGTGACGACAACTCGTGCATGTCACATGTTGCCCACAGATGCTGGGAAGAAGAGTTTTCACAACAATCGCTGGTGGCTTTTATTGCGAAGGGAAAAAAAGCATCGCGCTCAGGGGTGTCAAACTCATTCTCGTCGCAGGCCACGTTGACTACGTTTACATGCAATAAATAAAGCTTTGAAAAAAACCGGAATGTGCTCACATTTGGGTTTTTAAAAATACGAATAAGAATAATTGGTCGCATATCCGTACACCTCCTTTGAACAGAACTTTGGTTTGTGTTTTGCACATGCTGTGTTCGCAAGGAATCTTGGTCTAAACTACATGTATGCACGTCGGCCATCTTACGTTGCCACTCATTAAACGAGACTAACTCGAATACATTGATTTCAATGTTACGTTTTCACTTTATTTGCTGTCTCTAAGGCGTAAATGCCAGTTTGTATATACACATTTATGCGTGTGCAGTATAAGTTAGTGCATCTGGTGCGCAACCCACTGGAAATACACAAGCAAAGGAAAAAAAATGGCGAAATATGGCGACAGAAGCTCACTTTTGGAGCGAGGAGGAAACCGATGACTTTATTAGTGTGGTGATTGGCATGAATATAATGTCTTTAATTGACTGTAGAAAGTGGAAATGATCTCTATTTGCGTAATGACGTCCGTGCGTGACGGTTTAGATCGAGATTTGTATAAGGCGTAACTTTAGATTATCCCAAATATTTCAGAAACCAAGATTTTGACCTTAACCCAAATGTTGACTACATGTAAACGTAGTTTGTGAAACCATGAAAAAATGTTGGATAACTTATTTTGAAATCAGAAGTCAAGGATAATAGGTTGTACAACTATCATTCAAGTTCCTGTAAAAAGTGGTGTAGTAACAAGAAAATGCTTGCAATATCTCATCGTTATTTATTACAAATCAAAATGAGGAATTTTTGTACAGATTTTACAAAAGTTGACACACTTGATTTGCCTTCACAGGCCACATTAAGTGATGTAGCAGGCCAGATTTGGCCCCCGGGCCTTGAATTTGACACCTAGTCTCGCACTCAAATACTGAACAACACAATGGGAAGTTCACAGTTTATCCAAGTAAACATAAACATGGAATTGCCTTTGAGTCCATGAAGCGTGTTTGAGAATTTGGACACCAATTAAAGCCAAATCATGACCCAAGTCAACTTGAATGAATTTATGAGGAAAAACAACAACAAGAGTATGTTTGCAACATGTCTGACACATGTCGCACTTACTATTGGTTTCCATTTGCGTGCTTAAAGGAGCGCATCCTTGGAGTCTCACTTGGTCTGAAAGTGCACAAACACATTCCACGTGACCACAATTCTACACACTTCTCAGCCAATGGCCAATTCCAGCGTTACCATAGCAACATAGCTTCAGCAACATGCACGCAAACACGAGCCCGGCGACCCGATGAAGACTGCACCTCACGAAAGAGCTTTTATTTTTGAAGCACATGTTTGTGGCTATTTCCACAGATGTTTGCGAACGTGTGGGTTTAATTCCGTTGTGCAACGGCAGGAGGGAGGGGGGGGGTGCATGATTGGAGGGGGGGCCTTTATGAGCCAGAGGAGGCGACTGTAATTTCCTCCCATCCTCCGCCAGTTCCGCTGAAATAACAGAGTAGAGGAAGCCGAGCTCTCCCGGGAGGAGACGCAAACACACGCATGCACACACAGCTTGCTAATCAGCCGGCCACCCTGGGCTCACACGCACACGCACACGCACAGACGCGCACACATAAAAGTGAACAAACAGCACATTTAGAGCGACGGCCATAGGATTAACCTTCCGCAGTAAAGTTTCTGTCTTTTATGGACCCAGTTATCCCGATTTAATACGTCCATTAAGCAACTTCACCACCTGATGATCACACGAGGCTATCAACATCAACATCCTATCAATCACTCAAGTGTGAGCACATGACGTTACACATAATTTAATCACTAACTGTCAAGCGTTTGTGTGCCAACATGACAAAGAGCTCCAGTCGGCGCTGACGCTGCAATTATCTTGCACGAGGCCTGAGCAGGCAGGTGGAACGTCTTCCCACCAGCTGCACTTTTTTTTCTTCTTTCTTTACGAAAGCTCGCCTCGTGCCTATAGCGAAGCGAGATCACTTAAAGTTCAGCTGTCAAACTTTCAAAATAAATGTCTGCATGAGGTAATTTGTGTCAGTAGGCAGGCGTATAGTGTGCGCGAGGGAGGGATGGAGGGAGAAGGAGGGGAGGAAGGGGGGGAAGGGGTGGAGGGCGTGGAGTGCTGGCTGCCATGCCCCGAGGGGAGTCAGAGGGGAGGGGGAGCGACGCCATAGAGGCCATACAAGCCCCGCTGCCTTCCCTCCGCCGTCTCACCCTCGCCGCCCTCGCGTGAAACTGCTGACAATCTTAGCCGGCGTGTGCGTGCGAGTGGGAGCGCGTGTGTGTCTGTGTGCGTGCATGCACAATGTGCACGTGGGTGTCCTGAGGCGTCATGGTGGTATTCACTCGCCGGGTTAAACTTCAGGCTTCACCGCCAGACGAGGAAACGAGGACCATAACAACAACAATCTTCGGGCCTTCGTATCCCCGCTTACGTCAATAGCGACGTTTCACTCCATCACGTCTGCAAATTGAGGTTGAAGAGGACGTGCCGGGACAAGCCAAAAGTCAATCAACGATAAACCCGCGCTTGCGTGCAAACATGCTGAGATGATCAAATCCTCGGTGGAAAAAAAAAATCTGACTAAATATGTTTTAGAGGTGTCAAAATTTATCCATTAATCAACAACTAATCGATTACCTACTATGGCGTATTAGGGCCACATACAAATATATATACTTTTTTAGGGGGGGGGGGGCAATATTCAGCGAAAAAACTCACAATTTTACGCCCAAAACACTCGTATATTTGCGACGTTACAAAGTGGCAAATAAGCGAGAGAAAAAATCACAAATTTACAAGAACTAAACTCGCAGGTTTCGCAAATCTGTGAATACATTTGTTGTCAATTAATTAGTTGTTTTTTTTTCTGCGAATTTGTTTCTCGTAAATTAAAGAAAAAATTCGCACAAATTTGCCACTTTATAATGTCACAAATCTGCGAGTTAATGTCTCGTAAAAAAAATTATTTGAGCATTACACCTCAAGATTTTATTTTTTTTATAGGTGGCCCGGTAATAGTGTTTTTTGTTGTGTTTTTGTTTTTTTAACTTAGAATGGTCAAATCTTCTGGTTACAGCAACCCAACATTAATTACTCTGATTTATTTTGTCCTTTTTTGAAAGCAGACTATCTTTTGTGTTTCATCAAGGTAAGACATTAGCGGTTAGGTTTATCTGGCTTTTACTTTGGGAAACAAAGACCAAAACAGTCAGTGAATCACTTTTCCAAAAGGTTAGTTAGTAACTACGATATCAATGATGAGATGTTGCTAGTTGTTTAGTTGTTGTGGGGGGTTAAACAATAAACTATACTAAATCAACAAAAATAAACAGTAACAGTAAACAATACTTGGTTTTAAAAAAAGAAAAAAGTTATGTTATGTATAATTATACATATATAAATAAAATGTTATCCAATTATTTGATTATTGATGATGGAACACTCTAAAAACTGTTGGCTCAAAAATAACCCAACTATGGGTCAAAAAATGACCGATCCTCTACTTGGGTCTATTTGACCCAACTTTGAGTCAAGAAATTGGTCTTTTAGCGTAAAACAACTCATAAATATTGGTCAGCTCCTTTACTTAGGTCAAAAAATTGAAAGAAAGTTGTGTCAAATTGACCCATAAAGTGTATCGATCCATTTTTTATCCATAATTGGGTTACTTTTGACCCAACTGTTTTTAGAGTGAATAATCTATGGGACAAACAATTCTAAAAATTTGCCATGTTTGATGCCACTTTTTTTTTCCAGGCTGATACCAGTACGAGTACTCAAACCTTGAGTAGGATACCGCGTTGATACCACTAGTACTTTTGATAACTAAAATTCCCCAATAAAAAACTATACAACTCTATATCCCAATATAGCATTTTATTTAAAATAGCATTAAATTAATGGCAATTTTCTACTCTTCTAATTTCTAGTTCCGGATCATAAAGATCTAGCTCCTGGTATCGTCCGCCATCACGAGTACTGATACCTTGAAATAAGGCTGGGTACCAGCACAATATCGATACCTGGTATTGGTCCTCGCCCATCCCTACTATTATATTCAATAGTGACAGTCCTTTTCCCTTTTCCCAGCCCTTACCTCAACTTGGGCCGAGCTCTGTTTTTGGGAAAAGCTCTTGCGAAAATGTCGGCAGTTTACCTGTATCACTCAAACACCTCCATCTTATCTAACGCGCCTTCGCCTTGCGTGTCTCACACACAATAATCAGCGGTAGCCACACTCAGTAGCTCGCTAAGCCTCTTACACCCTTCCCTCAAGATTAGGGCTCGGAAGCGACAACAGATGCGCGCCACGCTGATGAAAACACACACATGCAGACCCACAACTCGGCGCACCTGTGTGAACAGATCTGCCGTGTGTGTGTGCGTGTGTGTGCGTGTGTGTGTGTGTGTGTGTGTGTGTGTGTGTGTGTGTGTGTGTGTGTGTGTGTGTGTGTGTGTGTGTGTGTGTGTGTGTGTGTGTGTGCGTGCGTGCGTGATCTTGCGCAAAGCTGACACACGCACAGAAAGCCGATGCCGTAATCGTGACACATCTGCGCGGCCTCCAGGTTTGGCGTGGGCCCCCAGTCAGGCCCTGGGGGACGGAGCGGGCAAACAGGAGCTTGTCAGCCAGGTGAGGACGCTGCCTGAACAGTGACCGACAGTCAACGCAAAACACGCCCGCACGCACGCGAAAAGCCAGACAGCTCGTTGTCTCGGGATAAATGGCCGTTTGATGCTCGGCGTCTTTGAAAGGCTGGAAGTGCATTCGGTATTCACGCTGAGAGAAAATTACTGTCAAATCTGTCACAGTGTGCCTGTAGGGTCTTCAGCGGAAAGGTTATAAACAAAGGCGAACAACGCTTACCCATCATGCAACTGGGCGACAACACAAACACGGCAAAGAAATATCTGTTGCTGCTTTCTCACACAAACTCCATCGGGCGATCTTCAAACCTATTCATCAGCAACGCTGCGATTTGCTACCGCTTATTTGGCCTCCCCAAGTTGTGCCATCATACTTTTTGCCACCCTTTCGTTTACTAACAACAGTGGGCGGAGCAAGACACATGGCTGCCCGGTGATAGGTTGACTCATAGGTAGTAACGGGAATACAATGGGAGGAACACAAGGTATACTTGTGAAACACGTTTCTGCTTTACAGATATTTGCACTGTTAACGTTTCCGACAAAACTCTCTCCCACCTCCGCACACGCGGTGGAAACATCAGTATGCAGTATAGCTTTGTCCAAACGTGACTTTTAAACTTGACAAAGTTCTTACATTTGTCCTCATATCTTAACTGAGCCATAACAAAAATGGGCAAAATTCTCCATATTGAGCGTAAACCTGTTCAAGCCAAATATGAATAAACCCAATGTAGCTCATATAGGTCAGAAACACACGAAAATACTTTTTCTTTTTTTTCTTTTTTAAATTGAGAGGAGATGAAATATCCTTACCACGGGCGATGAGATTCGGCAACCTGGACAATCACAGATTGGAGGATGCACCTGTAAGATTCCTTTGGACATGAGCGTCTTGAGACTTTTCCCTGCAAAACAAACAAACGAGACGATTCGAGTGATTTGAAAAGAACCTGAACGCATCACAGCTACAACACATGATAGAATATCAATAGTGCTTTTTATTTTCTGCTTTTAGATCCCAATTTTGTCATTACCATTTGGTTGATCACTCCTTGCCTGGGGGTGACCCCTAACCCCCCAACACATCCAAGTATGTCACCTCACGCTGGTTTAAATGTGTCCGGTGGCAGAAATAGTACATTGCGACATCTCACGTGGTCAAAAACTGTCTATCCTAAACTTTTTCAGCCACTTCAACTTCCTAGCAAAGTTTACGTACCCCCCTCCCAAAAATCCAAACAAGCCATAGCCATTCAAGTTATTTGACGTTTTATTATGTCCATTTCATGGCGGCAATGTTCATATGACCACTTTTGATGTCACACCGTCACCCCTACGGGTGAGCACACCCCAGTTTGGGTATCACGGCCCTAAGATAGAGATTCAAAAGGTAAACTTGTAGACTGCCAATGGCTTCCAATGGTGGCCAGAGGAACAACAAATCCATCTTGGATGACATTGACAGCATCCAACCATTCAAAAAAAACGCATATTTGTATGATTTGAGAATTAAAAACTTACAATTTGGTGGCTAAAATAAGCTTTCTTGAGATAAATTGTGCTGGTAGAAATAGTAATTTTTCAAACGCTTGTTTGATAGTGTTCTAGTCCCAAACTTTAAAAGGCAAAGTTGGTGTGCCCCCTCTGGAGAAAAAAAATCAAAACAAAGCCTTTTTTATAGCCATTAAAGTTTGCTTCAAATACAAATATGCAAATGTGACTATTACATTACATTGGCAGTCTTATTTTGTGGTGGAAAGTGAGTATGGGGTGGGGTGGGGGGGGGGGGGGGGTAGCACTGTATGTAGCACACCAGCACCCCAGCGGGTGAGCGCACCACAGTTTGGGAATCCCTGCCATAAGCATGCATTAATGAAGCAGCTCTAACTGAACATAGCAATAGAAAGTGGACCGCAAGAAAACCGTTTTAATGAAACTATCACCTACTTTACAACATGGCTTAGGACACCAACCAAGAGGAATAAAAGTAATTTAGTCGTCCCATTTTCCTCTTCAGCCCTCTTGACTCTTGCTCTTGTGAAGTGTCGGAACTTTGCCTTGGCTCATCTAATAACTCCACTCAGCTAAACAAAAGTGAGCTCAAATATATCCGCTCACAAGTGATGCCACAGCTTACCTTTGTGTCGAATACTCCGCTTCCAGTCTTTGGCTGTCTCCCGGCCACTGACAAACTGGAACTCGTTGGGAGTGAGCCACTCGCCCCTGTATTTAATGGAGGGTCCTTTGCTGCCTTGACATAGTTTGTTAATGTAAAGCAAAGCTTTGTTTTCCCCGCACTCCACCTCGATGCACGGCTCGCCGTTGTCAAAGAAGGGCTGGAAGTCCGGGATGGAGGAAAACCGCTCCAGCATCAAGTCGTCCGTGGCGTGCTGGAGGTGCTGGTGATGCAGCGTCGAGTCGTGGAGCCCCAAGTACGCGCGGTGGTGGGCCAAAATGTGCTCGTAAGGCGGCGGGTGCGGGGTCACCACGGGGATCGCGGCGGCATTTAAAGGGGCCAAGTATTCGGAGTGGTTGAAGGCGGCCAAAGCCATGTCGTCGCCGTCCAGGCGCTCCTTCTTGATGGCAGGCATGCCGCTGCTGCGAGCCGCAAGTCGGGAACAAGTGCGGGAAAAGTGGACGTCCGAGCCGAGCTGCTGCCGAGCGTGCTCGCTGCCTGCGGGTCGGCCCGAGGCACACTTGGAGACGCGCCGCTTGGTTTTACGCAGGGCGCGCGGATGAGACGGCGGTCTGCTGGAGTTGCCGGGTAGATTCCCATTCAGCAGTGTGACGCTCGCAGTGGCGGCAGCGCTCTCCGCCAGCCCCACAGCTTCCTACAGCTTCCTACAGCTTCCTACAGCTTCCTACCTCCCACATGCACCCACACACACTCTCTGCTAATACCTGACATGCTGCGCGCGCCGGGCGCGGACATGATGCTGCATACGGGGATCATTAACGCGCGCACCTCCTCGCCCTGCCCCCCCCCTCTTTTTTTTTTTTTTTTTTTTAATGATTTATTGCTTTGGCTTGGACTGGCATTTTATTTTTGCGGTGACACTCGTGTTTCGCTTCTACACACCACGCGTATATCTGTACATTAACGTTCTCGGTACATTTGGGTTGCATTTTTTTTTAACCATAGCTTAAAGTTTTGCGGGTTTTTACCTCCTTTTTTTTTACGCCAGTGTGTGTGTCTGTGTGTGCGTGTGTTTGAGTGGAGTCAGGCTGAAGTTCACAGACGCAGACCAAACAAGATTTGCACTCACCGCCGCGTCTCAACTTGGCCCATTTAAACCGCGGAGGCTCGGCGGCAGCCAGCAGTGGAGGGGGGACCGCGACAGACGACGCCATGTAGACTCAAATAAAGGACACGTTTTAGGAGTGAGCATGGGACAAGTTTGATTTACACTTGCAAATGGATGCAAATCATGGTCATAGTGCGATGCCTTCAGACACTGAAAACTTCAGACACTGTTACTTGTTTTTTTCCTTTTTCTCGCTCAGCATTTCCTTAAAAAAATTAAATATTTTAGTTGCTTTGGTTTAAATGCATTTGCTTTAAACCAATGAGAATTAGTGAGATTTGCTCATGTCAGACACTATCTTAATACAGGCACACACAAAAAACACTTCCCATTAAAATAATGATAGCATTGACAGCATCCAACTACAATTTTTAGGGACTAAGCCCAGCCAGGAATAGCAAAAACTCACAGTGATTAACTCATTCACTCCCAGCCATTTTCAACCCCCTTTGCTCCCGGCTGTTTTACTGGATTTTGACTGATTTTGCAAGGCCCACAGAATATTGTGTTCCTTTTCTATAAATAAAAAACAAAAAACATAGAACATACCAAACTAAAGATTAGTGTCTCTTCTTTCATCAGGGAAAAAATATATATTTCTATCTGTTTCCGTTTTGCAGCAATTAGCATTAGAATATAGCTAAGTTTCATCATTATTCACAAATCTGTTTAAAATAGTGGGGAAAAGAGCTTTTTGCAACATGGCCCTTGTTGATCTCTTATACTCTGCTGCCACCTTTTGGCCATTTTTGGAATAATAACCATTTCTTCAAGCATTCTCTTCAGTTCAGAGGTTGCATCAAAGCCTTCTGTATGGTCAAGCATAAAGAAAAACAAAAACGTATAAATATGTCTTTGGGAGAACCGTATTATTTAAAATAGAACGTATTTTTACATTTTTGGGAGCAAATGAGTTAACGGCGTTCATAAAAAAAATCATAATTGCCTATAACAATAATTTTGTTCATACGACACTCCTCTCTTCACTTCAACATAGTTCCTTGGCACTGAGCAGCCACAAGATGGCAGCAAAGCACCATTTTTGTCTAAATGTGGCTCCTTTACGCCAACATAGTTCCTTGAGACAAAGATGCCACATGGCTTGTATTGTTTTGGCCTAAGACAACAGTGAATAATGAGTTTTTCAACATAGAGTGAAGGATAGGCTTCCAAAAATATCTGTGTTGTTGGAATAAATTGTAAATGCTGAATGGTGAACATTATACGTGGTTTACTGTACTACTGAGATTGGAGCCTATAAACATCACCTCTGTGCATTCTGTAGACAGCTAAGTACGTTTGATCACGTGTCGAATTCAAGATCCTCACAAGGCCTGTGAAATGAAAAAAAACATATTGCCACAATTTTTCCCTGACATCAAAACTAGTATCCATTATAAAAATGATGAAATGCCTTTTAAATAAATAGATAAATAATGTTTTCTTGTTTCCCAAAACATTCAAAAATTACTTAAGTTATACTATTAGGCTTAGCGATTATGGATTCTTAAGATTCTTATAGAAAATATGTTTGTATTGCATTCTAGCCACAAGAGTATGCAAACAATTGCACATTGTGGCTAATTTTAAAGCATTAAATCCGATTCTCTTAAGTTAACCAAAGAAAAACGTGATTTTTTTAAAAATTGCCTTTTATTCCCCTTATTGTGCTGAAAGTGTACAGAACTGTTGTGACATGAATCATTAGGTACGTAACCATGATTAATGGTGTACTGTTATGGATGATCCCAACAAGTGTGGCAGCGCTGCCTTATATTATTTAAACAACTTCTACTCGTATAGCTCTCATTGTAATGAGCGCAAAAGTGTTATTAAGTTCAGGCGATGAGGGCTTCATGTTTTTTGAATCATCGACTCAATAATTGCATGATCAGGCTAAAACATCCCGTCCTAAAAACATTCCATTTGATCTGTGTTCCTCAGCCAGTCGCTGGTCCTGGGCCACAAGCAGGTGGAACTGGAGAACAGTTCAGAAGAAAAGGACGCTCAGATGTGTACTCGCGCTGCTGGAAGCAAGTTGCCTGAACCTGGGAAGCACATTTGCCCAAAGCGCCTTCTCTCCGCACTTTGTGCAGGCACGTTGCCCTGAGCTCCTGGAGCTCGTAAGCAGGTCCACATCTGACCCCCATCAGTGGAGAACCACCCAGGTGGATTCCCCTCCGACACATGGAATAGCCATCGGAGCAGCAGAGGTGGGGTCCAAAGCGCTGTGTGTCCGGGGCCCATAAATCAGGCCAAACGGCCTCTGACGCACACACAGGAAGGAGGCACGCCGCACCGCAGGCGGACGGGTTGCTCGGGCGGGCCAGAGACCGCACCGTGGCCAGATCTGGTAGAAGGCCCACCGCCAGAACCGGGCAGGCAAAACCGCTGCAGACATCAACAAAAACACATGGCTGCTACCGCAGCAAAGACGAAGACACACAAGTCTCCTTTTGGACCTCGCAGGCCGTGACGTGTTGAGCCGAAGGTGGGAAGAGATCAGAAAGAGACACAAATCAGAGCGCATGTGGCTTGAAGAATGAAAGCAGATATATTTGGAAATAAACAATAATGTCACTTCCCCCGTTTATGAGTGCACTGAACAGTAGCACTGACATAAATCGCCACTCGCTGACATTTATGGTGCGTGTGCGTGTGTGTTTTGAAGCAACCATTTCTAGGAAGAGGAAGACTTACAGATGAGAAGCTTTGAGGTTCTACCGCTATCAAACCAACCTTTACCCAAAATGTCAACGTGTCGACGCGGAAACTTTCGTCGAGGCGGGGGCCCCTTCAGGAGCGCCGTGGCTGAAAGCGGTCGGAAAAAGGGAGCCCCCGTGCCCACGCGCAAACACCCGCTTCACGTCCCAAGTTGTGACTCGTCCCGCAGGGGTTCCCTGAAACGCTTCAACTTTCACATCTTCAGACATCGCTTCAACTCATTGCACAATTTTCCATCACTCTTTCTGCGGTTTGACATGAGGGGGGAAACTTTGCTTAACCTTTACCTCCGCGAGAAGAAAGAACATGAAAAAAAGAAGATATCTGCGTGGAAGGAATAGACAAGACTCCAGCTGCGTTCAGCAGACTTTGCCCAGCCCAAGTATTCTCTAGTGACCCAGGGTTTACCAATTCCAGTCCTCGAGGTCCAGAGTCCTGCAGGTTTTAGATGTTTCCGCCCACTAGCACACCTGATTCATATAATCAGCTCATCAGCATGCCTGATAACGATCCTGATCTTTAGTATCGGGTGTGTTGGTAGGCGGAAACGCCAGTTTCAATGTATCCTCACAAGTTTCTTACCGTTTAGGCCGTTTATCCAGATGATGGCGCGGTTTCGGACCTTGAAACTGACTTTTGAAACCGGGCTCCAGAGTGGAAAGATTTCAATACGAGCCATACACCATATGCAGGATACTTCTCCAGTTATAACGTAATGGTCGCAGCTCGAAGACGACGCATTGTCGCAGATTGATGACGTATGCGCCAATTCTCACGTAACGTCAGTCTGTCAACAACAATGGCGGATAGCCGTGTCATAGTTGTTTGGCGCAGGCCTCCTTAGCTAGCTTATGCCTTTACAGCAAAAATATTTTGCTTCTTTCTTCCCACGTTCAATAAGCGTTGTACTCGAATCACCCGCCGTTGTCACTTCTCCTATGTTCGTCTTTTTCATAGCCATGTTTGTTCTGTAGCTTGCAATAAAGTTGGAAGGAAAAAAAAGTGTTTGTTTTCTTCGCTGATTCTTCTTCTACGCTTTCCGTTAACCCCCTGTGGCTGCGCTACAGCGCCACTCCAGACTTGGCATATACATTACAGCCGTTAAACGTCCTCAGCGTCTTCTTTTGGACACACACAAGTCTCGAAATGCTTCTGTGTGTACGAGATTTGTTTGAGAAAGTTTTTGCTGCGTCTTGTTTTTCCTTGTGTCCCTTTTTTCATGCCTTGTCTGTCTCATTAGCTTGTTGTGTCCACCTGTTCTCATCAGCCCCTCGTGTCTACTAATCAGCTCCCTCAGACGCTCATGTTTTGTCCAGGTGTTCCTTGTTGTTTCGTCAATTTGCTTGGTTTAATGCTGCATTCGAGGAAGGTGGGAAGTCAGACATATCCCACTTGGAATCTTCCAGTTCCAATCTCAAAGCGTTTGCGGTAAATGTAAACAACAAAGATGTTTTATTCCGATAAATTGTTTTGTGTTCTGGTAAATGCAATTAGTCCATATCACGCTATGTGATATGGACTAATTGCAGTTACTTATTTTGAATAAATAAATAGATAAACATGTTTATAGTCATTTAAATTATGTCTTTCTCTACTGAGGTCGCCATTTTCGAATGATGTATGATGTAAGATGGGTGGTGATGTCGGGATCCTTTTTTTTTTCTTCCCGACTTCGCAACTAGGATTTTCAAGTTCAAAGAGGCGTTCCCATGCACACTTCCTGGTGTGAAGTTGGAAAAGTCTGACTTTTCACCTTCCTTGGATGCAGCGTTCGTTCTCTGGTTTCTTTCTGGTTTTGTCAGATCTGTGTTTGTTACTTTGAATAGTTTTTTGGACATTTGCTAATGTCATATATATATATATATATATATATATATATATATATATATATATATATATATATATATATATATATATATATATATATATATATATATATATATATATATATATATATATATATATATATCCATGTACGTAATTTATTTGCCCAACAAGTCCTTATTTGCCTTTTTGTTCTTTTGAAATTAAATTCCCTTTTTTTGTGCAATCTTGCTTTGCCTTGGTCCTCGACCATCTAAAACAGTGACACTGAAGCCTCTTTTTTTTTTTTTATCTTCACTACCTGTCAAACCACGTAGCGCTTATATCTCAATGTCTTGTTTTACACATATTGTAGGCTACGATGTGATGCTGTCTTATCTAGATAAAAAGAGACAAACTTTAAATAGAGTTTCTTGGTAGAATATAATTTTATTTTCTTTTGGCCATTTAATCATGCGGCATAACCAGGAAAATCGGAGCTATGTTGCTGAGTCTGCATTTGTTGTGAAGTTTTGTAATGAATTATGGACGATGATCAGTTGTCGGTGGGATTTATAACATTGCTGTTGGAAGAGAAATTGGAATAAAAAGAAGGGAGCACAGCTGTTGTTTGCTAAGGAGTTTTTATTTTTTTATACACGTATATATAGCTATATAAAAGTTTTCAAATAATTAATTAAATTGAGTAAAATGATTTGATATGACCAAAGTCAGCAAGTGGAATGCAAAGAGAAAAGTCTGAAGTGCCTTGTTTACAAGTCCTTTGCGTTTCCTGCTCGTCCGTCGGCGACCCCCCTGCCGCGGCCCCCGCCTCTGCGCCGTTACTGGCAGCGGCGCGGAGCCGCAACGCTGCCGGCGGGGGAGAGAGGTAATAAATAACCCGGGGAGAGGAGAGGAGAGCGGCGGAGACCGGCGGGCGGTGCACAGTCTGACCTGACAAATACTCACTGGAAAACCATCAGAGGGCTGGAGCCCACCCCGGGCGCTTGGAGCCACTCTTTCAGACATGAGCTGCAAAATATATAGCTGGCGCGGCCGGAAAAAGACAGAAGCGTCGCCATGCCCCCCTCCCCCAGTCCCCACGCCGGCCCCCAGTCTCCACTCAGACGCCCGGAGACGCTGCGAGAGTAATTAACTATTCAAAGCACAGAATCAATTCTCAACTCTTCAGGAAAAAAAAACCTGCTGATGTGTTTAAATGCAAGTAGCCAAAAACAGATGATAAGGAAAACTCTTACTTGACCCCCCCCCCCCCCCCCCACACCCCATTACGTAAATTCTTTACGATCAACTTAATAGTTTAATTAATCCACTGCCATGTACATTTATTATTTGTTTTTAATAATCACACAAAAAGTGATAGTTGTTCAAGTTACCATTCATTCATCCATTCATTCATTCATTCATCTATTCCAGTGAAGGCAACATCAAGGGCAAGAGCTACGCCTGTAATACTATTTCCACCTACCATCCCAGTTGCTTTTTAATAATGTCATAAGATTGAATGTGGCATGGCCGCCATGCATTGGAATAGTGTGTGTGTTATGTTAATCCAATGCATGTTGGGTTAAGTCGATCCTTCTCAAATAGTAGGGTGGGACCCAGAGTGGGGGGATGTTACGACGCCAGGGAACATGTTTTTGTTTGAACTAGAATAAAGTCTAATTACACATCCACTACAGTAGGTGGCAGTGGTGCTATCATTTTTTGTTTTCAGGCATTGATTTTATTTTATTTATTTATTTTTTGATTGATTGACAAGCATATCTTTATGTATGTGTTACCGGATAAGCTAACCGTTAGCCTAGCTATTTCCATTTCTTCTTCAACTACTACTTGGCCTTCATTGTATTTTCCACCATTCTGGATGCCCTGCTTGCTGCCTCATAGCACAGCACATTTGGTAGTACTGTTGTCAGTGGCTGGCACACCAGTGGCAGCACAGTTTCAAACAGAAACAATGCAAACATTTGAAAATGGGTGGCAAATATAGGAGGGGGGGGGGGGGGAACTTGCTTCCATGTAACTGCTGAAAATCATATTTTCTGCAGATAGCGCATGAGCATTTACAACACCCCCCGAAATGCTGGTTTTGGCAGACGACAAATTTGTGGTATTCAAATTTGACCACAATGTGTTCCATAATACAGTTCTGGTCAAAATTCGAACTGGTCGACTTTCCGAGCCAAATTGCCCATTGAGACTACCTTTAGAATAATTTGTTTCAGAGTCCACACTGACCCCATCAACAACTTTATAAAATAGTCATTACGTTAATTAACATTTGCTCAATATAAGTACAAGTAGCATAAGCAAAAGTTATCCAGCCTAATGTTTTTTTTTTTTAATCAAATACTGTGTAAAAAATTCTCTAAACTTGACAAATGAGGAGGGTTTATGCTTTTTGTACATTAAAGTCAGTCAACGGTAAGTCATCTAGTAATGTAGTTTAAAATGTTAAAGTTCACATAACATTCTATATTTTCATTCAATGCTCATACTTGTCAGGAAGAACAAATAATTGGATCGGAGAATACCTGAACCAATAGTTCACCAAAAGCCGCTCGGATAAGAGTCGTGTCTAGCCAATAGCAATGGAACGAAAACAGGAAGCAGCGACCTATCAAAATAAAATCAATAACCCTCAAACTGGGTTTAATAGAAATGTCATTACTGCTCAATTACTAGCTTTACATTCATATTACAGAGTTTTGAGTCATTTCAACTGATTTGGACAACACATTTCAGAAATGCAAAGGAATACTTTGCCAGTTTTATTTGGTTGTTGTGACGTGAAAAACACAACTCGGATTTTCAACCAAACAGCTCCATGGTGTTGGACCAACAAAGCTCAGAGTTTGAGTGTTTGCGCGGAGGGTAACACTAGACCAGTGAGGAGGCTGTAAGAGAAGGCGGCAGTGGGGTGGGGTGGGGTTCGGGGGGCGGGGGGCGGGGGTCACGGTGTCGTGCCGGCGCCCTGAGCCTCCCCCGGCGGATCTGAGGGGTCAGGCGGCTGCCTGTGATCCCACACAGCGTCCTTTTCCACATGGGATTTACTTTCTTGCTGGATGGGCAGGCAGGCGGCCCATGAGGATTCTCATTTTAGACCAGCAGTCTGTAGCTGTCAACGCCAGCCGACAGAGGCGAGCGGACACCCGACCCCGGGTATCCTCCCTCAACACCCCCCCGTTTGACTCCCTCCTTTTATTCCCTGAACACACACCCACACATGGACCGCCGGAGCACACAAACACACACATACGCACTTCACTTTAAATGTGATGTTGTTGCACCTTTCATGATACTTTATTGAATGCTTGCTTTTAAACATTGATACCGCGACATTATAGTTCATAATAAAGCTGTCCAGTCAGATCTCCGGAGCCCCAAAAAAAGAAAACGCAGCACGGCTCCTCCCCTGCGCTGTTAATAATTTGTGCTGTAAAAGATAGCGTGCCTCTCTGAGTTTGTGGGAGTTATTGGCACAGTATTCCCCACCATATTTGTGCGAGGCAGTGATAGAAACATAAATTATTCCTTATCTCTTCTACAATCCATTTTTCAAAGGGTTCACTCCATGTTTGAAGGGTAGCAGCGGCAAGAGCCACAGCCCAACAGTAGGCGACTTCAAGAGAAGCGAGGTGGTGATTACAAACGCCGGAATGAGAACACAACATTTTAATACTAAATTAAGTACTCGTACATGAGCCAAAAGGAAACAAAGGTCAACGTTGGTGTGAAATCCTAAAGAGCCAAGCAGTAAGGACATTCTTACCTCTACCAAGGCATGGGTTTTATTTTTGCCTCTAAAGACACAGTATCCATGTCAAAACATTTCCACTTTGAGTAATATTATATGACGCAGGTCAGAAATATTTGTGAGATTATGTAGGATTCAGTTGCCAGTTAATATTGGCAAGCTTTTCGCAAAAATCCCTGAATTATGAATGGCTTGATCTAACCAAATTCAAAGTGGCCACCATCTCTCACCCTCTTTGAATCGTCATCACTTTTGTAAACGGTTCAACCTTGCCAGTTATCATTCGCGTTAAATTAGCATTGTGTTGCTTACCTAGCACCGGCCAAGCTAAACTTAAAAAACAACTTTGAAGTTAGGTTGGCCAACCATGTTTTTGGCTAAAACCATTTTAAGCAGATTTGCGTTTTGTTGTTGTTGTTCTTGGTTTGATCCATAGCAACGCCCTTGACAACGAAAATGCTTTTCTTCGACAACCTTCAGAAATGACGTCACACCGGGGAGTTGCGAGGGCAGTCAGCCATTGTTACTGTATTGTTGATTGTCCCCTTGCATTGTTATTCGGTAGGATGACACGGCGCTGTGTACAGTTCTCAGTCAAAGCAAAAGTTGTATGAGTGGCCAAAAGAATGGCACGTAAATGGACCGCTTTCGTCTGTGTGGGAGCATTTCTGCTAACAGAATGCGGAGCTGGGCCGACATCTTGCTTATACAAAGGAAATCCGGCCCTGGTGGAGGACTTGCAGGCATGAGAACCCGATGTGAGTCTAGCGAGTTCTCATGCCTGCCAGTCCGCAATTAGGGCCGGGTTTCCTGTATATAGTATCTTGGAGCTATGGCGTCATCGTTTTGGCTTCACGTAATGGAACTGCTCGACTCGAGCAAGTTATGCCATAATTTGTGGATTGATGTACAAGCTCGGGCTAAACGTGCACGCTTGCGCTAATGTTGGAGCTTTCGCAAAAGCGGCATCATTTCTCAGGAGCCGCACGGAATGAGACTGACTCTGACAATGCTACAATGACGAGAGAGGGAAGCTGGCGTTTGATGGAGAAGTCGCCCAGCTGTACGTTTCAGATACAGAAGATGAGGATTATGGGGATTGATTAAAAGGAACACGAGCACATTGTTAAATACTTCAATAAAATACGAGCAAATTCAGTTTTGCTCCACTGCCCTTTTAAAAACATACACTAACAAGTGAAAGCATGCTACCTAATACGGTAGGTGATATCGTAGTGCTAATTTACAGCACGGAAGAACGTTGAATTTCAAACAATAACGCTAGACTAATAAGCGCAGCGTATATAGTTGACCAATCTTCTAATCTCGATTGGTCTCGTCTCCACTCTATGTCAGGTCGTTCGGGCACAACATTCTCAGCGTCCTGATCAGCATCTGGCTCGTACATATATGGCCCAACATATAAACATGCCAACCTCCTCTTCTTCCTCCAACTCTTCAAAGGCTTGGATCTCCTCATTTAAGCTTGCCATATCATTTTCTGAATTCATTTTTGACTGCCTTTGTATACTTTCTGTATTGCGCTCTGCCATTGTTGTCCCCGGCGTGACGTATCACTTCCGGGTTGAAAAACGATTATTTTGTCAAATATACAAAATAGAAATTATTGTATATATGTTTTATTACATCACCCTTTTTGGCATTTCGTGGCCCACATGGATTCTTTTGGATTAAGGCCACTTTTCCAAAACAAGGCCACTTTGGTGCTTTGCGGAGGTCAAGAGGTTCTCTCAGTGGAAAGAACAAGAAAAGTTTTTCAAAAGTCAAATAATAGCTAGGTCCGGGAAATTTGGCCTCTTATACGCAAAGCAATTTAGATACAATGCACAGTCCAGTGTGATCTGCATATACAAAATGACAAATATCAAACCCTCCGCTGCAGGGCATTAACGTCTCCTCGCAAAGAATAAACCCGAGCTCTCCCGGCTACTATTGATTTTTTTTTCTCCTCCGTGTGATGTGAAACCAGCAATCAGCACTCAGGCTGGCAATAGCCTGAAACGGCAGCCGAGACGTCGATGAGTCGCCAACACATTTCAATTAGCCAGCCGCCCTGGACGATCTCTCCCCCGGGGCAAAGAGCGGGAAGGGCGGGGCGCACTGAGCCCAGGTCCACATATGGTTCTGTGCTAGCTCAAATCAATCAGATAAGGCACTGAAGGGCAGTTTATATAGGCTGCAGCCAACTGACTGATCGAGTTGTAGCTCGTGTCTGTCACAGGGCAAAGTAGAAACTCGTTTAGGTGTCGATTGACACAGGCGCAGCAATGGTCACGTGGTTAAATGTTTAGCTCTTGCATGCCATCCAGAACAGATTTTCCCTAATTATAGCACATCCGTGGTACAATCCCCAAACGTAGAAACCTCTTTTGCCTATGAAAGCTAAAGTGTACCACCTTTTAGCAGCTGGTTGTCTTGCATGAACATCACTGGCACAGAATGTTGGGAAGGAGTCATCCAGACATGAATTGGTGTTTTGTGGTACTATCAGATCTGTACAAAATACAAAGAATAATAATAATAATAAAAAAAAGCTAGGATAACTGTTAGCGTATCTGGTAACTACGTTACAGCTGCAAATTCTGACTTTGTCATTTTTATTGTGGTGAATGACTTGTGAGGCGCGTTATACACTCAGCCAACTTTCATATTGATCATAAATATCTTTAAATTTAATGTTGTTGGCGCGACCACTTTCTGAGCAGATGGGAATGGAAAAATCACTCTCAACACCGTCCACATCACAAGTCATTTGCTCAGGATAATTTTGTAGCAACATTCGACAATAAGGCCTTTGGTGACTTTGATTGGAAGAGGAATGAGGCTCAGAATCGTCCCTAATATCACGTGTGTATCTAATAGTGATGGGAAAACGAAGCTTCATGAAGCACTTGTGATATTTTTTGACTCCTCTAGATGGCACTCTTGGTTGAAAGATGCAGTGGAAATGTAATCAATTTCCTTTGCACTAGCCTTTATATTTAAACCAAGAGCGCCATCTAGGGGAGTCAAAAAATATCACAAGTGCTTCATGAAGCTTCATGAAGCTTCATTTTCCCATCACTAGTATCTAAAGCTGATGATAGTTGCTGAAAACGCAGTCTTCTGGGAGGACAGGTTAACAACATCCCATCAACTGAAAAAAGCCAAATACCAAGACCTGATGGACAAGCACATTTAAAAGGGTAGCACGCAACCATCTTGCAGCTTCCGATAGACGCAGTCCCCAAATTGGGACAAAATCCAAACACCTTCAATGATTATGGATTTTGTTATTTAAATGTTTTCAACTTCTTGGGTGGCTAAAACAAATCTGGATTCTTACGTTCTAAAAGCACCACCATGCGATGGGCTCTGCAATGTTGTTTCATTTTCTGAGCGCTCTCGTCAACAACAGATTGGTGCCGCCATGATGTGCATGCGTGCGTGTATGTGCTGTCAGGGGGGTTGCGGTTAAAGCCACAGGGCCACAACGACAACCCTTCGTACCGACCGACCGACACACCATCTCACCCCAACCCCCGCCGCTCCACTCCCCCCGCCCTGCCCCGTAGAACCCTTCTGGCCTTTTGCTCCTCGCCTGGCTGGCGGCCCTGCATCACGCAGACAAACCACAGGCTCCACCCCCCCCCACAGCCACAACGCCCACACCTCCCGACATCCTCACAACACACACACACACACACACACACACACACACACACACACACACACACACACACACACACACACACACACACACACACACACACACACACACACACACACACACTCTCACCCCGCCTCTCTCGATCGATACGGTTCTCTTTGCCTTTCATCTGACCAGAGCTTTGGAGGAGCCGCACTTCCTGGAGCAAACCCAATACAGCGCCCCCTCCCAGTGTGTGCGCAAGTTAGTGTGAGTGGGTGGATGGACGTGTACTTTCCTCTATGTTCCTGCGCTTGTGAGTGACAATGTTTGGTTGCAAGAGCTCAGAGAAGCAAACAGGAAAGATTGTGAAGGCAAAAAGCAAAAAATAAAAAAAATAAAAAAAATAATGTTTGTTTCTCTTTATGAAGCAGGAAATACTCATCTATTTCACCTTGGTCTTGGGCTTATTCAGGTGCCTCCCAATTTTCATAGCACACTGCTTTGTTAAAAATTTGTAGCCGCTACTGAGCCATTTATTGAAAAGCGCTCATTAACCATCTGAAATACTGTTGTTGTTGTTTTTTTTACAAGCCTCATGTGTGTGCAAAGTTTCATGAGTTTTCATGCCTGTTTAGGCCCCCGCAAAAACAGCCTTGTTTCTTGGCGAACAGTACGTCTCCACAGCAACAGCATTTGGAGAAAACTAGAAAAGTTCATGTTTTATTACAATCTAAGTCTTAATGCTGTTGATCTAAGCAAATTTTAGATCGATCTGGTTAAAATATCAACAACAAAAAAGCCTTTTGCCAGTAGGTGACGCTACCACTATAATGTTTTTTTTTTTCGTGGACTCTCATCAAATGTGTGACGCTGCAGAAAGATCAAATCATGTGGGTCAAGTTACAGCCGCTTTTGTTGTCCCAGCAAATCTCAGAGTTTGTAACGCCGTCCTGGCCATGGCCTCTGCCGAAACATGATCATCTTGAGCAACATTTCCCGTTCTCGGCGTACATCAAAATGTAAGAATATTTCTTGTCGCCACTAGGTGGCAGCGTAAATACCTGGAAATAAATGGTCTCTTGTCTCATATTTGTCCGAAACCGAAATGTTTTCAGTCTACTGCAAAAATAAAGGAATTCGTTTCAGATTGCATATGCGAGGCACGGCAGAAATGTTCTAGGACTGATGTCACAAAATATATTATTCAAATCATACAAACTGCTGTAAACAAGTTTTCCAAGAACGTCCCTGGAGTCTTGCGCACTTTCCCACCCTTCTCTGCCACGCCTTCATGCACTCCTGGGAGGACTCTTCTGTGATCCTCCGCAGCACCATCGTCGCAGCCATTTTGATGTCATCGTGGCTGCGTTCAGACTGCCGGCCCAAATTCGATTTTTGGCCCATCCAGATTGAAAGTGGATGGTTCATTTGTAGTCTGAACAGTCACAAAGCACGTGAAATCCGATTTTTGCGGGACAAATTGAAACCACATGGACAGGATGCGTCTCGGTCTGATCAGCTCGAAACACTCAGGACGGATGCGCCCGCGTTGTCAATATCCAATCGGTTCGCTGCCCGGCTGATTCCTCGCATGATCGGCAGGCAAACAAACGCTTTGACTTGGCTCCACTGGCCTGTAGGCTCCTGTCATGCTCAACCGGAAATACAGGGACAGTTTAAATGACTCGCACGGAAGCCGGTCTCGCTACTCCATCAGATCTTCACATGCGCAACCAGAAATAGCGAATTGCTTGGCCGTAGCGATATACATGTGGTTGTTTAAAAAGAAAAAGAAAAAGAGGCGCTTAAACGGGCTTGCGAGGAACGTTCAACGTTGTTGCTACAGCAGCCTGTCAATAATGTGGCTCGGTCTGAACGGGGCCAGATCGGATTTGGACACTTGCTAAAAAAACAGTCTGGACAGTCAACCCTAAAAATCGGATTTGAAGAGGAATCCGATTGGAGTCAGATATGCCTGCAGTCTGAACGCGGCGTATGTCTTCGAAACGGGTTTCCTTGGTGACCCTCTTTGAGCTTGAGAAAGTGGGAAAAGTCACATGGAGTCAGGTCCGGTATGAAGAGTGGTTGATCCAGGACTGTGATGTTCTTCTGGCTGAGGAACTGTTGGTTGGAAACTCAGGACATGGTTGTCATGGTGAAGCAGAACCGAGTTGTCTTGCCGAAACAAAACAAACGCCACAGGATCTCTTTGTAGACCTGCCGCTTGATTCTCTGGCCTACAACGAAGGGGAAAACTAGTAATTTGTAGTTTGAGTTTGAAATATAGCCTCTGTGGTACCAATCTGAGAACTTTTAGGACAAACGTCCTCATTTTTTGTTCAAATACGACACTGCTTATTGTTTGGCCTTGCTGCACAGCTTTATGTATGCTTTATTTAGCAATATGGTACTTTGTGGGTTAGTTTGTCTAATGAATTCAGCCTTGTGGGGTTGATCACCAGCAGTCATGTGGATGACTGAACTCAAATGTTGCTAAATTCAGCATTCCGCACACACAAAATCTTTCTTCAATATGTGGACATTTGCTCAGTCCAGTGGTGCAACATTAAGTTCCGCCTTTTTCAGGTGCGAGCTAAGGACACTTCGCTGTTCCCTGCGGTCAGACAGAGGGAGGAGACGAGTTTAGAGGGGTGGAGGGTGGGGGGGGGGGGGGGTGGGTCCAGGAAGGCACTTGGCAGGAAGATGAAGAGATGAAGATCAAACGGGCCAGCGTGAGGGTGATTAATGCAAAGGGAACATGCAGGATGAAAGCAAGGCAATAAATCAGCCGTTGGGCCTCCATGCTAATTGTAATTGAAATTAATTAGTTTGGTGCATGGTGTAGGGAACTGCAACTTGTCCAAGGGACATGAAGCGCCGGGTATGGTGTTTCTTAGTCAAGGTCAATGCATCATCAAGCATATACAGTATGTTGAGGCCATCAAATAAAAGTGCAGAATGAACTAACAATACAATATTTGCCAAAGTTGGACACCTTGACAGTGATTGATTGATTTTTTTTTCTTCTGTTTTCCTTTAGAAGACAAAGTCCACAGAAAATGAGGTCATTGTTTACTTTGTATGTTTTTTTGAATACTCATTCTCTTAAAATGGCAATTTGGAGTATGGAGGACCTTTGGAAAAACAGAGGGCGATACTACACAACAAACACTTGCAAACCTCCTGCGTTTGTTGTGGTCCAGCCTGTCGGTAAGTCAATGCCTTCATAGATGTTAAAGTTGCACAGAGTCATACATTAACTCTCAGGCCGCCCCTCACAGGCCAGCCGCCTATTCATTAACCCAACAGCTCACCAGCTAATTGGCACATGCACACACCTGCCTGCGTACGTGTGTGCCCTGTGTGCGAGTGAATGTGTGTGTGCTTACCTGAAGTGAAGGGCAGCCAGAGAAGACGGACCTGAATTTTTTTTTTTTTATGTTTTTCAATATCATATGCCTTTCTACATTTTACAATTAGACCATTTATAAATCTGTGGTGCAAATCAATGTGAGATTGTCACCGCTACTACAAGCATATCTTGAAATGTATCATTGAAAACAAAAGCCAGGCTCTATTTCTGTTTATTTGAAACTTCCAGTTGGAAGGTTTACTGGAATTAAAGTTATCACTCAAAAATAAACACTTCATAAACACTGGATGTATACACATTAAATCCTTCTAAATCAACGCCTCTCGGCCTCTGTTAATGCGTGGTGGTGATTTTGTCATCATCCACCACCACCGCAGCCTGTATTTTGCCATTTTGTTGTGTTTTGCCACGAGAGGGACGTTTGTGGGCGGAAAGTCTATGTTTAACCCCTCTAGCCAATCACGGAGCGGGGGGCGTGTCGCTGAAGGCAGGCGCAACGTTGACGAGAAGAGTGGGGGTTGAGCCATGGGAGGAGTCAGTTTAGAATTGTTTGTTTACAAACACAAACGGACAAAACTAAAGACCCCGCCTTTAAAAATTGTACCTCAAATGTTTAAATATACAACCAAACCATAAATCGAAAGTTTGTTAGCTCAATGCTAGCACATAATGCAATACTATAGATGAGTTGAAATCATCATCAGTGCTGTCCAGCATGTTAAGGCACAAGGCGGTACTACACTGAAGGCGCGCAACTCGGAATTCAGACTTGCTTGTACAGTAACGCCGTCCTGTAAAAAATCCATGAAAAAAACGAGCACTTAAAAATCTGCAAGATGAATTGGGATATAGTGGTTCACTTTAACAGAACAGCAGCCCGGGATAAGAGGGATTCGTGTTGTTTTGAGGGCCCAGTGGAATTTTTCACAACTTGCCGCTCTCTGTGGGATTCAGTCCCCATGTTCTGATCTAATAAATTGCCCCCATGAGACTGCAGATAGCAGCCTTGCTGCAGCAAAATAACATCCGCTAAGAACAATGAGATTCAAAAATCGCCCTCATAAGGAGTTCTTACACTACGCGGTATACACTACTACCACTTCAGTGAATGTAAAGTATAAATTTTCCTTTGCTTGTTTTGTAATTATGAGCTCAAAGTGTTTTTCATATACCTGTTCACAGTAATTATGACTTTACTACAGAGCTAGCAGAGGTTAGTGATAGACGACATGGGAACGGAACTGCCAGAAACCGTGAATGAGGTTTTAATGTGCAGTGGTTTAATTCATCCCTTGACCAAGCTCATGACTAAAATTTACTCTTATATTGAATCGGTTTTCTCCATTGAATTGAAATGAAATGGCGTTAATTCATTCCAGCTTCCCAAAACCACAAATATTTGGTTACATTTTTAAATAAAGAGTAGCGTTGTATTGAATTAAAATATCAACTGTACGCTTGTAAAGGGGGTCGTAGGCTAGTAAGTGTAATCAGGAACAAGGTTGGTTAGTCTCCATGAACCCTCCAGATGGGAGTTTTGTCAGCTGCTTGCGATTGTTCTCATCTCACAAAACAAAAAAAATTGAGGAAAAAGCTTGTGATGCTTCAACTTGAAATGTTTTGTATGATTTTCTATACATTTCTGGTGCGGCATAGGGCCTTTGTCCTAGCTGTTGGGGCTGTTGGCTCGTAGCACCACACACTCTCCGTTAGGACCACGGGCTTTTCTCTGATTGCACACTCCCTTCAGCACACTCCCTTCACCCCCCCCCCCTCCAACCCCCTACGCCGTCCTTCCCCTCCGTTAGGAATCTATATTTCATAAGCGAGCTGTGGAGCTCCAGCGCCCAATTATCAGCAGATAAGGCGCAGGAAGCCCTGGAGCGCCGGCACGGCTATTTAGACGGGCGGCGGGAGGGAGGGGGGAATGGGGAGCTCAGGCGGTGGGGGGGGGAGCGGCGGAGCGAAAAGGCAGGCAGGCAGGCAGGGACTCAACCCCCCCAGGGGTGCGTCGCCCTCGCCACGCTATTTTTTCCCTCCCTTTTCTTTTTTTCTCTCTCCCTCATTGACAGACCCCCCCCCCCCCCTCTTTTCCCCCACACTCCCCACCGCCTCGCTGCCAACCTCGCTTCCCTCCCCCCATCAGCGGCAGGGTTCAATTAGTGCCGGCGGCGGCAAGCACCCGCAGCCCCGCTAAGCCTGCGAGCCGAAGCGTCTATCAGCACACACCAACACGCAAGGCTGACTTCATCCAGCGCGCTTGCGTCACTACTGACTTGCTGGAGCTCAAAAGTCAGTACAACAAGGCCAGCTATACACTACTTTGCCTTTTTTGGGGGGGGGGGGGTATGCTGCCCCCCCCCCCCCCTGCGATTGTTTTAATTGAACGTAGATGCAGATTCAGTCTGCAATCATAGCAAAAAGCGTAATCTAACGATCACATATGCAGCGTTGAACCGTCGTCTCATCCCAGCGGGGCTAAAACTTGACGTGCCGCTCACGTTTTCAGAGCTGATGGGAAAACAAACAGCGACCGGCACGGCTGAGCAAGGTCAATCAGGGGTCAGGCGCAGCTCGTGGATACGAGGCGGGTATCGATTCACGGGGACAGGCCGCGAGCGTGCATACGCGCACTTTCTTTCCCCTCCTCTTTTTCCTCTGCAGTCACAGGGCAGGCGTCAGCCAATAGATCAGCCAGGGGCAGGAAATGGCCCAGGTCAGAGGGGACAGTGTGTGTGCGTGCGTGCGATGAAAAGACTAACAGCCTGCTGAAAGCCACTTTTGAACACAGCCGTTCAGGACCTTCTGGCTTTGTCAATTCACCCCGAATCAGCAAAGAAAAATCACCCCGGCCAAACACTGATGGCTTCTATTTTACTGCCCGTGCGTGTCTTACATCTCCACGCACACGTCAGCCACTATCACCGGGATTTAAGGTTGTCCACAGCCACGCAAGCCATTGCTTGCGAGCGCATCTATCTCGTACCAAGTTGCGATAGGAGAGCGGTGCTGTTGCCGTGGCGCAGGGATAAGACGGAGACGGAAGCGAGGCGAGGCCGCCTCGGGAGGACCGGAGGCTCAGCTGGAGTCCTGCACGTACCGCGTCAGCCGGCGCGCAGGGCGTCATGTGTGTGCATGTGCCATGTATGATTGCTGTGCATGACTGACTCAGTATAGGCGTGTGTGTGTGTGTGTGTGTGTGTGTGTGTGTGTGTGTGCGCATACAGTGCACAGTATATGTGAGGGAAAGTCAGAGGGCAGTGAAGCGGAGGAGGGCAGGCGACGCTTCCAGGCATAGAAAGCAGGCCATCTCCCACTATGGACGCTTTCAAAGAGGGAAAGGGGGCGGCTGAGGGGTGAAGGAAGTGAAGCAGCCGAGGATTCCAGCCTATAAGAGTTCATTTGCATGAGATAAGCTTTTCTATTCTGGTCACACCAAATAATAAGTGCATATCACAGCAAGTCTAATGGGGAGAGTCATACAATAGCGTTCAACGGTCGTTTTGGAACGCGGCGAAATCGCCAAGGTCACGCAATCTGTTCAGGGAGAGCGGTCCAAACACAGATTGTTTGGATTTCAAAATATTAGGACGTGCTTTGAATGGGAGTCCGCTACTGTTGAACTACAGATGACCCCGCATATTGAAAATGAGCATTCACAATGTTTTATGGGTGGAATCTAACCGCCCTTAATCGCAGAAGCCCCCACTTATTTAATTTTTTTTTATAAAAATCATGGCAATTATAAGCAGTGAAGAAGACAAACGAGAGCAAAAGCGTTAGGAGGAAGCGAACTTCCCCAGTTGACACTCTAATTCCACGGCGAGAATCCCCCCGGCAGCTAACTTCAGACATCTGGTTTCAGTTTGCTCGCAGCACTTTGACGCGTTTCCTGTGCTGCTGCTTCACGCAGGCCCGGCCACGACGCAGCTCTCTCAACGCCACCAAAGCCAAACCCTGGAGACGATCCACTGCGTGACTTGGAGACCCACACACAAAAACACAACAAACCACATGAAGGAGGAATTAAAAATCACGTCTCGTTTGGCTAAAAAGCTTGAAGATGAACGTGGTAGGGTGATGATATCATAATATTCATGATCAATTTGAGCTCTTAGTACAACTAAAAAATTCAGGGAAGACAGATGAAAATATGTTGAAAATACTCAAAGTGTACAAAACATTGCATAACTAAAATAATAGTCAAAATAATAATAATAGATCATTTTAGCTACTGTGTAATTTATTTTAAAGCTACTTTAATTGGAAGCATACTTTAAATTCAAATAGCCACACATAGTTGTTCAAAACTGACGTGAAGCTAGTCAGAATCGTGCCCCCCCCCCCCTTCCCCCACTTTAACAAAAAAAAAAAAAGAATACAATGTTTTGTGACCTGTTTGATTCAAATGATTTTCTGGCATGTGACAAGACAATCACTACAAAGGGCAAAATGCTTTATATTTCATAAAGGATGGATCTTTGTCATTCGCATGAAACAGCCTTTAAACACAAAGGCCAGCAAAAACTAGTGATTGGATTTTATCACTCATTTTTTGAGTACCTGCCCACTTCATGGTTGCTACAAGCAGATTCAACTGATTTAAAAAAAAAATGGCTGACAGTGACAACACATCTTCGTCTTGTACAAAGCTTGTACACCGCTGCGTTCAGCCGCGTTCCATGGAGGATGGTTTCATCAACGGAATTCTGGGCAGCTGTGAGGTCGCGCAGTGTCACTACACAGTATTTTATTATTATTATTATTATTATTATTGAGACATGGGTCCTTTAAAGGAAACAATATCAACTGAATTTATTCTATTAAGCCTATATTAATAACACACAAGTACTATACTATTCTTTTTTATTTTTAAATACTATTTAAACATTTATGACAACCATGAGAACATTTTTCATCTAATATATAAAGTAAAAGTACAGCCCCCTTTGACCACTGACAGCTTATAATGAGGAGGCAAATGAAAGGTGTTTCGCACAATAAATCAGCAAGTGTGCGTCTCTGTCAAAAAAGCATTGATATGGGAAAATACACTTTAAGAAATCCAAGGCTTGTGCATCAAAAAAAGGATCGAGCATGCTCTCGGTTTCCAAAAGAGGAACCAATGCGGAGCCATTGTTGCACTTTGTACATGGTGGCTAAATCAACAGATGCTAACTGTCACCACACGCAAAATGTGGGGGAAATAATCGGTTTCGTTCATTTGTGCTGCTACGGTTTAAAAGTTATTAAAACAGTTGAATTTAATAACTGACCAAGATTTTTTACGGCATAAATGACGGCCGCCGCGGCCGGATTAGCACTGCCTAAATTGCTAGCGTACATAAACACTGCAAGACTTCAATGGCGTTTTGACCACACATAAGGGGAAATAAATCCGGATTGTACAAATTTGTAAAGCCTTTGTATGATCAGATTTGAAAGCACTTACCGGCAAGAGAGGAGGTAATTCCACGTAGAAGCATCGCCGAGTTGAAAACCTGACACTTCATCGGCAATCCAACATGTCCACCTCATGCAAAGTGAGCGTCAACGCTCTTGGACGGAAAGTTGATGGATAAACGCTCGTTTTTGCCCTCCTCGTCGTTGTAGTCCATTAACGCTGTGCCGCTACTTCCCTGCCGAAGGGAGGCGTGTTCAGAGAAGAAAGACGTCTGGATCTCTATTGGAAGGTATCTCATTTAACATTGTCAAAAAAAAAGAAAAAAGTTATTAATTATAAATATATATTTTCTGTGTAAACAGGCTCAGCTTTCAATTGGTGAGTAACTTGAGACTAGAATGTCATTATTTCATTATTTGTGCTTTTTGCGACATTTGTGTTTGGTGGTGCGTTCTGATAACTTTCTAATGTACAATGGGTGCCTTGTCTCAAAAACAACGATTAAGAAACACTGCTGTAACCTTAACACAAGTCGGTAATTGTGCACGCTAATCACTAACAGCTCTCATGAGCATAAAAAAAAGAAAAGAAAAAGAACGGCACAGCAAGTCATGTCAAAAATGTTAGAGCGCAACCACAACGTTTTTTTCAGTGAGGTTATTCCCTCTGTAGGCGAGTGGAAAGACGGTGTGACCCGGAATGAAGAAACAAAAGCAACCCCCCCAAAAATAAATAAATAAATACTGCCCACGAAGCCTTGCAGCTCTGCAGAGCAGCAAAGAAACCTCACAGGTCACACGCGGGATTATGGGTAGTGAAAGTGGTAACGAGGGCGTGAAAGCACAGAAAAATGCAAAAGCGCTGCAATGAAGAGGAAGAGAGGTGACAGGAAGAAGCGTTTGAAAAGGATTTCCTGTATTGGAACGACTCCCTACATGCACAGCGCACAGAGCATTTGGGTTGACACTGAAAAACCACAAAAAAAATGTAAATACCAAGGCAAGAAAAGGCAAACAAGGTTACTAAAAGATGTTTTTAATTCTCTTTTAAAGTACACATACAAGACAGGTGCTTATGTTTTAAACGATCCAGCGTAGCCCCAAAACTAGCAAACCCATCTCAAACCTCGTGGGGTGTGGGATAGGCAAAAGTAGTAAACCATCACAATATGGTACAGATCCATTTCAAGGAGTCAGGATTTCTACATCGGCCAAGCTTGAAGGTGCGAAGGTGAGTGATATTAAATCAGTTATTTGGGTCAATGCCAGCCATTTGACAGCATTTTGACTTTTTTTTTCATATATTGTGTACTATGATCTCGTATACAAAAAAACTACCACATTAAAGAAGAGACTGCCTTCTTTCACCAGGAAAAAAAACTTGATTATACCTTTTTTAGTCATCAGGAGTAGAACATAGTGAAGTTTTACGAAATTCCGACTTTTCTCCCAGACGCCGGAGCAATCGTGCTTTTTGTGTAATGAAACGTACAACAAACACAGCAGAACAGTGACATTCTTTACTTTTGTGAAATCTCTCATATCTGAACAGCGCTTTTATTCTATAAACAAGCTAAAACAACATTCAGGAATGGCTTTAGATTACAACATTTTTACGGTTTAGATTACGGCAGAGGTGCGTACTTCTATCCCTGCTATGCTAAATTTTTCAGATTTTCTTATTTTCAAAAAGTTTAAATCCCAAGGACTCGAAATTTCTGTACTGAATTTACAGTACAATATAAACACAATTTACATTACTTATTATAAGCATAACTTTTTCCTATCTGGCCCCGCCTTCATTTTTCCAGTCTGTCTGGCGTGAGTGTGAACGAGGACAAATGAAAGTTTAAGAAGGCAGTATTGATTTGCGTGAAGGTCAGGGTCATCGCTATCGGAAAATCAACAAACAGCCGCCAGCACCCTCCTTAGCTAAGCCCCTCACCTTTTGACCTGGTCGGCAGTTACCATGGCGAATGACCGTGAACCACAGGGCCTATATTTTCGCCTCATTGCAGAGCTCGGCAATGATGGTGCAACAGCCATCATTTAGCATCTTAACATAGTACAGTAAACACCAACTGTATGCTGGGAGTTAAAAACAAGAGTAACCGATGACACCCCCTTGAAAATGTTTATAATTTCCTATGCCACACAACTTACTGTTCCAGCCAAATTTAACTCATTTTGACATTTGACTGTAATTAAAAAAAAATTATGCTGAAATTTGATTACTTTTTTCTCATGTGACTCTAAAATGCATGCAAATGAAAATGTTTGTTTCTTTTTTGGTACTGACGCTACAAAGTTTACTCAAATGAATTTTAGGAGCTGTTGAATCAAGGAAAATTGGTGGAAATATTGTGGTTTTTTTTACATGACAATGGTAAGTCTGTTCAAAGCTACTGATATTGTCCTAAGAGCAAGATGCACGGACAACGTCATTACACAAAAATATGTCATTTGCGCTTTTAACATTATTAGACGTCACTCACCCTGCTAAATAAAGTCATTGGTTTCCTCCCGCACTCCAAAAGTGTGGCTTTTTGCTGTGTCATCACGTTTGTTGACCTCTGCTAGAGTATTTCTGGTGGCTTGCGCGCCAGAAGCACAGATTTATACACATGTAAATATATATGTGTATAGCTACACACTGTGGCATTTTTGCCATAAAGAGAGAAAATAACATGAAAATGCCGCAGAGGTATCAACAGTTTTGCAAAAAAGGCAAGTTGCGCAAAAGCAAGCTGGTAATGGAAACACGGGATTTTTGAAAAAAAAAAAAACCCTCAAATATCTGAAAAAAATGTGTATGCTCTCATGAGGTGGTTTTTGAGACGTATTTCGCAAAAGTGTAATAGAAACACTTTTTGCGCATTCCCTGTAGTCATGTGACCCCCGCCCAGCACGGAGGAAAGGAAGTAGGAAGTACGGAGCCACTCGCTTTCGTGTCGGAGCTGCCTCCGGAGGGGATAACAAGTCTTTTTAAGCACAAAGCGGTTCAGCTATGGAGCCAACATGCCGCCGCTCAATGCACGTCCCATATCGTTGCATGAGAAATGACCCCGGGCAACGAGCAATCGAGCGACATACGGCGCACGTCGTCGTTGAAGTCCATCCGTCCGCACCATAACACAAGTTATAAGCTCACACGCACACTACACCAACACCAAATGCCCGAACCCGCCCGATGAGGGGAGGGAGATGTTTTTAAGGTAATATTAAGAACTCCGGGCGTCTTCCGTAAACATCATGAGCACCGCCTACGGAACTGCGAGATCTCTCGAGACGGGACATTACGAGAATTGCGCCTCAGAAGCGAAACGCTCTTCAATGGAAAAACCAGCAAGTCGAAATTGTACTTTAGCGAACTAGTACAATATCGCTTTTAATTTTGCGAAAAAACTGTCATGGAAACACACCTAATGTATTCAAATTAAGCTCATTCAGCGATTGTCAGCATTCATACAAGTCGTTCCTGTCCTCCAAAGACCAAGATTCCTTGCAAATAGAGCATGCGCAAATGACAAACTCATATCTCCTTCAAGCGAGGTATTCCAAATGCATATATATATATATATATACATATATATATATACATATACATACATATATATATATACATATATATATATCACTAGATATAACTTGTATTTATACAAAAGGTGTAGTAACCCATGGGTCTTGAGCATATTTTGGGTTTGTATGGCCTTTAACTCATTTGCTCCCAAAAACGTATTTATACGTTTTTACATTTGTTTTTTTTTGTTTTGTTTTTTTTGCTAGAGCATACAGAAGGCTTTGATGCAGCCTCTGACCTGAAGAGGATGCTTAAAGCAATGGTAGTTATTACAAAAAAGACGAGCAGGTGGCAGCAGAGTATAAGAGATTAATCAGGGCCATGTTGCAACAAGCTCTTTTTGACAGTGTTTTCAACAGATTTGTGAATAATGATGAAACTTAGCTATATTCTAATGCCAATTGCTGCAAAACGGAAATAGATAGAAACATACTTCTTCTTTCCTGATGAAAGAAGAGACTCTAATCTTTCTTTTGATAGGTTCCATGTTTTTATATCTATCAAACACAATATTGTGTGGGCCTTGCGAAATCAGTCAAAATCCAGTAAAACAGCCAGCAAAGGGGGTTGCTTCAGTGAAAATGGCGGGGAGTGAATGAGTTAAAAACCTGAATATTGCCAATACAGTATTCGGGTTTTGAAATGGTTATTGGCTGCATGTGAACATCCTCTGTATTTCCACCCCATTTGCACAGGGTTCCGCGCCTGATGGCCTTTGAAGATCTAACATCTGTTAGCCATGACACTGCCACAATGCTTCTGTTTACATCACGGATGACCCGGATTACCACAACTCGCAGGTGCGTCACAGACAGGCACACGGCCAGCACAAATAGCCGGAGCCAAGGCAGTTTGGAAAGGAAAAACAAAACTGCAAAAATAATAATGATGAAGTCGACTATTAAATTAAAGAGGTGAGCACGTCTGTTGCTCCTCTCGTCTTGTCGTCAACAAATACTCGCATTTTCGGCAAATGTGTTATGATGCGAAGACTGGAATAAATACATGGACTGAGCATCGACAGAAGCAGGTTTTAGTCCGTCGATCCGGGTCAGAACAGACAGTCCATCTCAGTCTGTGTATTTTTTTTCCCGAGCCTTCGCATCATAAAACATTTTCCGAAAATGCGGATGGGCTCGCCAAAAGCTGGCGGTGCGACAGAGGGACGGAAGTGCCTAGCTCTGTTAAATTAGTCGTCGACACATTAGGCCGTCGGCCTCGTCGTGAACAGTCGACTAATCTTGGCAGCCCTATATGAAGGTCAAAAGGCGTCCACATAATAATGTCAAACAAGCTACCAAGTCAAAGCTATTTATATAGGCCTTTATCACAAAAGAGTCTAAAAGGGTTAAAAAAAAAGAAAAAGAAGAAGCTATTTTATGGTCTAGTGATGAGCATGGCAGTTCTTTTAAGTGAACTGAATCTTTAGAATCAGTTCTTTAAAAATAATCGTTCAAAAGATTCGTTCATCGAATCGTTCGTCTGCCGGCACAGACGTAAAAAAAATTTAATAAAAATAAAACACACAGTTAATGTTATGTTGCTATACTTGTTGTCGTGAGTGTGTTTCTATCAAAAACAAAAGTACTTTCACTCACTGAATCATTCCTGAACCAGAATTGGCAACTCGTTCACTCTCTGATCCGCATTGGCTAACGGTAATAGCATGGGAGTGCGTTCGCCCGTGTCTGTCCCTGGCTGCTGATTGGTCGTTGGCGAAGATTGATGACTTGAGCGTGGCTGAGCTCAAATGAACTGAGAAAAGAACAAATCCCCTCAGGAAGTGATCCGTTCACTCAAGTTCACTGAAAAGATGCGTTCTTTTTGAACGAAACGTACGTGAACGACACACAACACTATTATGGTTGAGATGCGTCACTTCAACATACTTCCTTGACAAGAATTACTATATTCCAATTACCCAGAGCTTTGGCGCCATCAGGTGGCAACTTAGATCATTACAGAAACAGCACAAAAAATGAATAGGGTGGATTTTTGGACGTTTAAACCAAAGACTTTTGTTGATCACATTTATACTGCGCACATTATGTACTGATGGCATTTTCGCAAATCCTCACGGTGGGATTGTAGTGAACATCACACCAACGTCATCACTTCGCAAGCATCCAACTCATGTCGGACCCCTGGCTCATGCACCCACTCTTTCCATCTCGCCTCCAACTTGCCCCTTCATCCCTCGCTCCCACCCGTGCCCCTCCCTCCCTGCGTGCGAGGCAGGCAGGCGGTACGCTAACCAAGCCTCTGGCAGTGTGTTCCTATCCTGCAGGAGCCCTCAGGTTCCAACCTGTCAATATCTCAGCAAAGAATCTTGGCTGTGCTGTGGCTCAGTTAACTTCCTCAGCCACCGCAAACGCAGATGGGGGGCGGAAGAGAGGTTCCTGTCCCTCTGCCAGCCCAGAGGCAAGCGGCGTCACCCTCGGCCTGTCGCACCCCCACCGATCCCTCCCCTCCTCCCCAGTCCCTCTGCAAACACACTGCGTGCACGGCCGGCCATAAAGGCCAGCATCCTGGCAGCCGCAGCGAGCAATATGGCAGCTGACGGCAGTTTTTCTGCTCGCTGACGTCTTAGATGTTTTGGATGGCGGTCACGTCGAAGCTCGCTGAGGGTAAAGAGGGGGGAGGGAGAAGAGGGGGTTGGGAGTTTGGAGAGGAAAGCTAGTGTCCTCAAAATTAGACAGTGAGAGAGGGCGAAAAAGGAAGACATTTTGTAATGTTGTAAATTAGGTGACAGAAAGTCAAGGTGAGGTCTTAATGTTGCTCTGTGTACTGCACGCACATACGCCTCATCCCAACGTGTGACAGCACGTCTCTCGTGTGTGCGCTCTGACACGCGCACGCGTACACACAAAGTTCCTGACTGCGAGGCACCGCGGCTGTCTGCTCGGAGCTCAGGTTACTGCCAACCGGCGGGACAGACTTTATGGAAGCCTGTCTCCCACACCCACTCGACCCGTCCACAAGGCTCCGGAGGAGGTATCGGGTTGCCAGTTCAGCGCCGGACAGGCTTTGCACTGGCGGCAGCTTGTGATCTTCGCGTGTGTGCGTGTATGTGCGTGCGCGCGCGCTAGTTTTATCTCCCGCTCTTTGAGGTTAGCGGCGCACAAAGCGGCCGTCTCCTCCAGGTATGTAGGTGTGATTTACAGTGCAGACGCCTCACCACACACACGCAACCGCTTCCTCCGCCACACAGCAGGAATATTCCAACTTGCGAGCCCTGCCACTAACAAAGCATGATGAGGAGCTTGAAACGTAAATGTGACGATCCACGTAGTTAATTGTTGCTTTCAACACACGAATGAATGGTTAGACTTGGACAAAAACGAAAAGACTTTGCCTTGTTGACAAATGCACACAAGTCAAGAAAGAATACACGGACTGAGAAGTACTGACCCGAATCGACGAAAGAAAATTCATTCGGTGCATTTTTTTTCGAGGCTTTGCATCATAAAGAATTCACCAAAAATGTGGACACTCGCCAAAAATGTGCCCTCCTCTGGTTGTTAACTCTTGAAAGTGTCTACGAAAACTTTGACTTGTGTTCTAAGGAAACCAGTAAGTTAGTAGAAATTGTTTATCATTGAAAAAATAAATACAAAACATCTCTGTTGCCAGAGGTGGGCATTCCGTCAATATTGATGGACGGTCCGCCCATCCGTCAATGATAGACGCTCGTTTTGTTTGACGATTAACGAATGACGATAACCTTTGAAAAATTGGTCGAGGTGATAGTAGACCAGATAGTCGACCATTGCCGGAGCGCTCCAATGCAAGCCGGCGAGACTTCCTTGTTCGCCGAGCCGCTCACTCCACCAATGAAAGGTCATTTGCAACGGCGGGAGTCCAACCCTAGACACGCTTAGGACCGCCCCCTCATTTGAATAACATTTCGTCCTGGCAGTATGGACAAAAACTGCCAAAATTAAATATATATATAAAAAAAGACTAAATAAATACATAAATGGCTAAAAGTGAAAATAAAAACAAATACAGGTCTATAGTGGAAGACAGCAGAAAACGAGGCAGAGAAGGTCCCCAACGACAGTAAAAGCTGTTGTTCCCACGGAGCAGTGACAACATAATGCCTGTGAGGATTGTTTTGTGTTGTTTGTAGAGTATGTGGTGAGGCTCCGTGTGTTTGTGATTGTGAAGACTATAATTACATTATAACATCTATGCTAATTTCCCATTAGCCTGTCATTTTGCAATGTAAGCATCGGACTTTCGTTTGATGAAACTTTATGGTTTGGTTGAATATTTTGGTGTTTCTTTGTTTTATGTGCAAGTTTCGCCGTCAACTTCAACAGGGACTGCCAAAGCAAGCACACTTTGCTCTATTTTTGGGGGCGAACTGTCAGCGGGACTTTTCTTGTTTTTGTTTCCTCAAAGTGATGTTATACAACGCTCTCCCATTTCTTGACAGAGAGTGAATACATGGACTAAGGCAGGGGTGCTCAAGTTCGGTCCTCGAGAGCCCCTATCCAGCCTGTTTTCCACGTTTCTCTCCACCAACACACCTGATTCATGATCAGGATCGTTATCAGGCTTCTGCAAAGCTTGCTGATTAGCTGATCATTAGATTCAGCTGCGCAGCCTGGATAGTGGCTCTCGAGGACCGAACTTGAGCACCCCTGAACTAAGGAATACTGTAAAAAAGTGGGTTTAATGCGTTTAATTGTGTCTCTATATTGAAAATTTTCATGTATGTTAAGGTCTGGACCGTATTCCCCATGATACACTAAATATTCTTGCCACTGCTCACATTCACTTCTTCACTGTTGTCAGGCCCAATTTTTTTTCACAAATCGGTATTATGGGGTAGTCCTCGCATGGGTATGTTGTTTTTACAAATCGTTTACCAATATAAAGGGTTGAATCTGACGATGCAATGTAAATTACTCAACAAATGTGCTGGATTTTTTTTTCCTGAAAAGCAAAGCTTTTGGAGATGCAAGGTTTCCGCCCGACGCCAACGAATACATCATCTATTTATTTATATACAGTTTGCCATTCACATCTGCATATATTGTATTTATTATTCATGTACAGCTGCCACACGTACACTACTGATGTTCATTCTGCTCAGTCTCGTTGCCTGGTGATCTAAACATGTACATGCATGGATATTTATTTATTTTCATATTACAGTTGATGTTTGCTGCTGTAAAACCAGAAATTTGCAATTTCTCTACTAACGAAGGCTTATTCTATTAAATTCTCGTTTAATTTTTAAAAGGTGTACTTTTATGTTATACTTGTTGTGAATTTTGGTAACTTGTCAGTGTCATTGTTAAAAACAGAAATTGAAAATCATCCCTAAATCATAATTGGGCACTGAGACATGCCGTGTAAATCCGGCCTGGCTCATGTAGCAAAGGAGTGGCAGCCATGACGGAGGCCTGTGTCTACACTCATGGCCCCAACTGCCTCGCTTCGGAGTTGTTGGCCCGGCAGAGTGGGGGGAAACCGGGACGACACACAATCCCCAGTGCTTTACATCCTGTGACGGCATGAGGGAACAGCAGTCCAGACGTGCCACCCAGAGGAAGCTCGTTCAAGCCACAGTGATGTCATTCTTTCAGTCACGACCCAAAGCTTGTGAGCGTGACAGAGTGGAACATAAATTTTCTGGTAAATGGAGATTTTTACCCTTAGCCCAGCCAGGGAAGTTGGCATTTCCGCCGTTTTTAGACGGCAGCTGGAAATCCCAACATTGAGGTTATACACTGCCCCCTATTGATTGGGAAACAGTTTGAAAGTGTGAGGCTTTCATAATGGAGTAGATTTGGAAGCTCTATAACATCCCAACTAAAATGGACTTGCAATAATAAAACCAAGGTGAACTTAAAATTAAGATTTTCTCACTGAATCCCACATTTGTGAGAAATAACAAAGACCTTATGAATCCGATTTTGCTGACTGCATGCTACAAAGACAACTGAACTATGACATGAAAAGTAACCGACCTATTTGCAGGGAAGGGTTACTCAAAAGGTCAACATTGAGGAGTCCTGCTATATGCAAAGACCTTGCGATGGTTCTGCGACTGGCTGGCTCGCGAGCGTGGCATGGAACGGCACTCATGAATAATGCATGAAGACATCTGCCACCCCTGAATTATAGATCTGTGCCGTCCAAGCATATGGGAAAAGCCCAGCGAGCGCTAATGGCCAACTTCCCGTGACAAAATATGGGTTAGAGACACGTGAACGATCGTCGGGTCGTGCAACCTTTCGGTCATGTGACTGCGAGATGGACTGTAAATGTGATTATTTACATGAGAGCCGACACGTGTACTATGTATGCCGCGAGTCTCTGGTAAATGAACTCATGGGATTCCAGTGTGTCAGGCATGTATAGCGGATCCTTCCTTGCTAACCGTCCCATGGAAAGCCACCGTAGAATTTCCACGCTATGGTATATTAAATATTCCATGTTAGTTCTTCCACACAATGCACCATTAGGCTTTTTTTTTTCCTTAACCAAATTGAGTTTAGTAAGTTGATGTAGCTTAAAAGGAACCTCACAAACCGTCTGCCTAACATGCAAAAGCTGAAGTCTTTGAGTTTTTCATGCAGGCTTCCTCCACTGAAGTGCAGCCTGCTTGAATATTCTATACGGCTGCTCTAAAGAAGCACAGCGAAAAAAAGGAGGGGGGGGGGGTATTGGCGTGCATTTTCTTTTCTTTAGGCCCAGCTGAGCAGGAGGCCCATTCTAGAAGGGACCACTTCGATCACTGCCTTTCACTGCAGGATTATCCTCTTATCAGCGCCGTAAAAGCCCGGCTAAGAAGCCGTGGTAATTAGCCCATCCTTAATTAACGAGCGCCTCGTTCCAAAGCCACCCACGGCCCACGCCGGCTTCCCGTTTGGAAGGCAGTCAGCCCAGCGTCAAGACCAGCAGACTTAATCTCGTTTTTGTCTGAGCAAGAAAGAGTCAAAGTGTAAAAAGAGGGCAAAGTTCATCTTCGAGCGGTCACACCAGACAGAGGGTCCCCCGTGACCAAGCGAGAAGGGTCAAATAGGGTCTCGTACTAACCTCGTACGCTCCACGTTGCTGTGCAGGAGCTTGAACATTTGTTGAGCTTCCAGCGTGTGGATGGATTAGTGCGGTCAAATGATGCAACAACCGGTCATCCCTCAAAGGAACCATGTGAAGATGAAGGCCAGAAGTCACCATGAAGCCCGTGACATGGTGCGAGAGGAAATCTAAATATTGGCTTAGTCCAACTGAAATCTGTTTTTTTTTAAAGCTTACATATTTGTTGTCTCTGACAATCAGCAGTCAACATACCACACGGATCAACAATTACTGCAAACTATACAACCCTATATTGTCTTGCTAAAATGAGGCAGCTGTGAGAGCGCAATCATGTCTTACCCAAGCGAGCGATTCCGAAACACACGCTACTGTTGGGACAAGTGTGAGTATGAATTGTGTTTAAGTGAAGACTAGGGGTGGCCGCATTCATGAGCCTTGAGACAAAAAAACAAAACAGGTATGAACTATGATGCGCTTAAATGCTAACTGTAGCTTGAGCATGGTAGTAGGCATATCACTTGTTCATTGATGGCCTTTCAATCATGCATTGGGTCATATAAGCACCGTATTATGACTAAATTACTTTTATTGGAAAAGCCTCAATTCTATCGATTCCATCTCGTGTGTGTCAGATGTCTGGACGGGAGAATATATGTATTGTAGAGGAAAAGTGTGCACGCCTATAGGTACACAAAAACAAAGACTTACATGTGTACCGCTCAGCAGATGCTAACGCTTGTAGCTAACGCTAATCTGCGCATCCAACAATATTAAATGCAGCTGGGCTTACCATTTGGCTTTACCATGATTGGATTTTAGACAGTCTGTCCGGCGCCATATCACAGAGGATCTTAACCAAGTCAAATCCCAATGCATAGTTGGAGAAACTATGTGAGGGGTTGGTTATAATGTAAACTAGCTACACGGATCCACCATAGCGCTGTAGACTTCAGAACAGCTCTCTCAGGCACATTTTCAGGAATAGCAGATAAGATTTATGTGCTTCTTTAACTTCACACTTGCTGGTTGGGCAGGCACTTCAGAGACCAACCATTTGTTTAATCGCAATTAAAAGCAGTTTTTCACATGTCCCCTTAAAGACACACGAACATATTGTAAATGGAAAAGTACTTTCTCCTGTATTAGCATGCGTTTTTGTGTCATCTCTGTGGATGACTGAGCCAAAGTTTTTGTTCTATTAAGTGCGATCAGTTTTGTTTTGGTAGGCGGCTACTCCTTAGTTCCCACTTTTCGATAGATAGTTTAATTACTGTTAAAAACTTTGATTTGGATCTTCTATGATGTTGTACATTTTGAGTCCATCTGTTTGCACTCTGCTCTAGACAAGAAAGGAGCTCTGAGTGAAGCTGGAGACTGCTAGTTTCTTATGCTAGCCTCTAGCTAGGAACATGCTGACTGCCCAACGTAGCTGCCATATGCTTCTCACGTGTGATCGAAAGGGAGAGTGGTTTATATCTATTATGTTTAAATAAGTGTTTAAATGATGTTGTGTACAGGCTATACTTCCGGACACGAGAAGTAATAATTTTAAAAGTTGTCTGTATTCAACTGAATTAGTGTTGTGTCATTTATGTACGTTTCGTTCAAAAAGAAAAAATATTTTCAGTGAACGTGAGTGAACGGATCACTTCCTGAAGTGATTTGTTCTTTTCTCAGTTCATTTGAGCTCAATCACGCTTATGTCGTCAATCTTCGCCAACGACCAATCAGCAGCCAGCGTCAGACACGGACGGGCGAACGCACTCCCATGCTATTGGCGTTAGCCAACACGAATCAGCGAGTGAGTGAACGTGTTGCCATTTCCGGTTCAGGAAAGAAACACACTCATGACAGCAAATATAGCAACATAACATTAACTGCGTGTTTTATTTATTTTAATTTATTTTTTACGTCCGTGAACGATTCGATGAACGAATCTTTTGAACGGTTCTTTTTAATGAACTGATTCTAAAGATTCAGTTCACTTAAAAGAACTGTCATGCCCATCACTAAACGGTTACACCACTTGTCTTCCGACATTAAAGTTACGACTTGTGTTGTTTTGTGAGTCATTGTATTGCTGGTTAACATACTTTTACACTTCTATGGCAGACAATTTAGAAGATTCAAAACATTTATTTGGTTTTCCATTTCAAAATCTAAACAACTTCCCTAAACGGATTATGTACCGTCAAGGAAGTTCCACTGAATGGATGCTTTAGGTCCACCACCATGTGTACTTCAACCAGGAAGTGCGTTTTCCTCTCATGGCCGTACTGTATGTTGGAACAACACACGTAACCAAATTCGACCTATAGCAGCAACTCAGCTAAACTTTGCATGCTTACAGACTGATGCTAGAAACCCAACATAACATGCCATATTTCATTTCTGCATGAGTGGTGCACTAATTGCCGCGTGCTAATAGAATCCAAACCACAAGGTCACGGGAAGGAGAAAACAGGGACAACGTGACAGCTCGAGACAAAAAGTGCTAAAGGGAGAGCAGGACGCATAGCTGGCCCGGACCTGGCACAGACGAGAATGGGGGGCGGGGGCGGCCCCAGCATGCATACATTAGCAGTGCTTAGGCGCACTAATTGCTTCTCACTTAGACAAATCTCCTGCAAATCACGACTGCGCCGCCAGCACTGCCCAGGCCCCCCGGGAAGTAGAGACGGCAGGCAGGCGGGCGGACGGACGGAGCGGGAGGCAGAGTGGGAGGAGGAGGAGGAGGAAAAGGGGGGAGATGGCGGCGGCGGCGGCGAGTGGAGCGTGTGTTGCAGAGACGCCTCAGAGCAGGATGGAGGGAGGAGGAGGAGGGGGGAGGATGCTCCCTTGAGAATGGAGAGAGAGAGAGAGAGAGAGAGAGAGAGAGATCCAAGTCTTGTCCTGTCTTTCTCTCTCTATCCATAGTCAAAGCTAAGTACCCCCTCCCCAAACTTCTTCCACCCGTCTTACAGAAGCCACGCCGCCAACAAAGCACCCCCCACCCCTATACCCCCCTCCTCTCTGATCTCACCCCTCCTCTGTCTCTCGCCCAACAGAAAAGTGGAGGAAAGATGAAACTCTACAGGGTGGGGGCGGGGGGTGTTGATGGGGGACGCGGGAGAAAATCAATAAGACAGATGGATAGCCGGATAACAGGGTCCGGCATGCTTCAGCGGTGAGGCAATCCAGAGGGTGCCCACACAACTTCCACACAGACGGAGGCGCCGACAAAAACAGGACGCGGCGAAGAGCGTGCTGATCAGCCTCAGGAAGACGCCGTCATCCGCCACACGCACACGGACACACATACTCATACACACAAACACGCACATGCGATGGTGAGACTAAAGCACAAATATCAAAACGTCGTGGACAACATGCACGCATACCGCTTTTTAACATCCAAATCGATTTTTAAGATGAGGACAAAATGAGATTTAGCACATCTGCGACTACAACTAACAAAAATTTGTCCCTAGCATTTTGACTTGGACCGGCAGGCCCGCCACACGCGCGTACATGTTGGCGAGCGCACGTACCTAAGCATTCTCGCAATCTCTGGACTAGCAGACCGATCTCGTACTCGCCCTCTTTTACTGTCGTAACACGTGCAGAATGTGGTCTGGCATGGTCTTGCTGAAATAAGCAAGGATGTCCCGGAGAAGATTTTGCTTGGATGGCAGCATATGTTCCTTGACATATGTGCAAGTTACCTATACCATGAGCACTAACACACCCCCATACCGTCGCATAAACTGGCTTTTGAACTTTGTATTGATCACAATCAGGATGGCGCGTTTCCAAATATGGGCCGGAGGACACGACGGCCATGAGTTCCCAAAATAATTTGAAATGTGGACTCAACTCACACGACCCTTGTGGACCCTTGGGTTAAACTGTTCAGGAACTGGATGGATGGGTGGTCGACTCGTCAGACCACAGCACACTTTTCGGCGGTGGCGTTATTGACGTACCGTATGGCTGACACTTTGCATTTGTAGATGGAGGGACAAACTGTGTGGCATCTGACGTGTTCCTGAGCCCATGTGGCAATATCCTTTACACAGTGATGCCTGAGGGGTCAAAGGTCAAAGGCATTCAATGTTGTTTTTCAGCCTTGCCACTTACATGCAAACATTTCTCAAAAGGATTTACAAATGATTGGGTTGTGTTTTCATTTCAGTTGTACTCAATGTCCCAACTTCCTTGGAATTGTGGTCTGCACTTGTTTCACATCTCTGTGTCTTCATTAAAACCTTACCATACTATATAGGGCACTGCTGATTTCGAGGAGAATACTTCGAAGGCCTCCTTAATTCCACTGACACCTTTCTATGAGGAAGCAGAGTCTGGGGACTCTGAGGCGGGCTTTCCTTTCTCTGGGGTTTATGTCACCGAGGTGGTTAAAAGGGTCCTCGTGGCAGGACTCTGCGGGTGATTGAGATCTGCCTGGAGTTCCTACAGGCTGTCCTGATTGACATGCATTGGAGGTAGGGTGAGAAACTCGGTCATCAAGGAATAGGCTCAGAGTAGAGCCGCTGCTCCTCCCCATCGAGAGGAGCCAGATGAGGTGGCTCAGGCATTTGTTTAGGAAGCCTCCTGGATGCCTCCCTAGGGAGGTGTTACGGGCATGTCCGACCGGGAGGAGGCCTGGGCACAACCCAGGACACGCTAAAGAGACTCGGCTGGCCTGGGAATGCCTTAAGACCCCCAACCAGAAAAGTTGGACAAAGTGGCGGGGGGAAAGGAAAGTCTGGGCTTCACTGCTTAAGATCCTTTCCCAGATAAGTGCAAGTTTCAAAAATGTGAATAGAATTTTTTTTATTGGCTTGTACACAATTAAAACAAAAATCACAATTTTTTGAAAACTCAAATTAATCGATAAAATCCATGTGTCTATTTCTACTATCCATCACTCATGCATAAAATTTAACAGCCAATTAAATATTTGATTTATTATTTATTTAAATGTTTTGTTATTTGTTCTGAAAATATGTCTATGAGCAAGTCATTTAGCACTTCTGCCCCATTGATACAAATAAGGGTAAATAACTGCTCCTACACAGAGTTATTCGTTCTTGCCATGATCAGCCAGGCTGGGTGAAGATCCAGAGCTCTTTTCAAGCAACTACACTATCTGAAACTATCACTCTCATACAAAAAAAAAAAACTCGCTATAATGTCAAACCCAAAAGGTAAGCAGAGGTGAGTTTTGATGAATGATTAGCATTAGCTAGCAGCTATAGCTTTCCATAAATGACACATATTTGAATTCTCAGCTCAGTTTTCGAGGTATTTACCTGGTGGGTGGGAGGGGTCTGGGGGATATTGTGTTTGGTGATGTGTCCATGTGCCACAAACACACAGTGTCGAACTGTAGGAACTGCAGCTTTCGCAAGTAAAAATGTTTGTATTGTCTCTCTCTCGTTTTTTTTCTCTCACATTTTGGCCTCTGCAGAAGAGGCTTGCTTATCTGTTCAATCCACTAGCCCAACCCCCCAGGTCATCATGGTAAATAAATCATTAAGTGCCATTGGCCCAGCATTATATAGGGAGGGGCGTACAGTCACACACTAGCACGAGACAGGACTAGCCACTTTAACAGGCTAATTTTAGCAAGTCAACAAATAGGGTGTGTGTGTTAAAGCAACACTCAGGAACTTTCCGTTTACGTTGATTATGGACAAAAGCGGTAATATGCCTGAAGGACCTCATTTACCATGAGGACAAGCGCATTGCATCGTTTTTGAGCTCATGCCAGCGAGTGAAAGCCTGGCCAATGTTGATCCTTGACTGTCCTTTTATCCAGGTAGCTTCCCTTTTTTTTGTCTCCTCAGAAAAAAATTAATCAGTTGTTTTGCAGCTCTGCCAAGAAAGCAGTAATCATACGTCAACATTTAAATTGACTTCCATCTTTGTAACGAATGGGGAGGGGGGAAGTGACGTATGCTATAAAACAGTCAGCACATTTGTAGTAGTTTTTGGTGTAGCAGTGTTCCTACCATCCTCCTCAAAGTTGTTTGGTGCTTGTAAAAATGATACTGACCCCTCAGGCCACGGCAAAGCTAGTTTTAAGTCGATCTTTCATCAGAAAAGTTGTGAAAATATTTTATTATGGTTGAAAAGTTCCCAAGTGCTACTTTAAGGTGGCCATCATTTTGTTATGATTGGGGTATTTTGAGAATTTGTTTTATTTCGTATCACTATTGTTCTGCATCTACTCTGATGGGAAATTCTATCTGCCATGATGGACATGTGATGTCCCCTCGCTCAACCATACCATTTAAGAAGAAGAAGGGGGAAAAAATTCATGAGCTCTTCTGAAAACTGTGTAGAGCTCGTTTTATTTGGAGGTGAAAATAGTTTTATGTTCAGTACCAAACGGAAAGAATTGGAAGTCAACTCTCATTGCTTGAATTGTAAAGTGATGTAATACAACCAAGTGAACTGTTCACAATCGATTCAAATCATGTTTGTCCTGAACGAACCACAAGGCTGAGAGAACGGCAAATGTACCGACGCAAAAAAAAAGAAGAAAAGTACCGACTGTGATAATAAAATCAAGTGACAGTGACAGGATCATGCAAGTAATGTCTAGAGTACAGTATATAATACCACGAGCGCCATCTGCTGTTTTTCGGCGGGTTTTCTCTTCATGCCATGCAACAAGCATGTCCGCAACGCTTGATTGTGGCGCCATCAAGCGACAATAAAGCTACAGCTCCCCTCAATGTGATGATGACATTGTTTCCCCAAAACTCAGTTCATAAAACCAGTAGTAAAATGCTAATTTGTGGTCCTGAAATGGTTTTGATGTGCACATTTAATAATAATTTGTAGATTTATATGATTTCCATGAACAATTGTAAAAGTCTAACGGTCCTGTGACACTTTATTATTTTTTTAAATATACATTATTTTATATTCTGGCCTTTTTGAAGCTATTCAACTTGGTATTACATAGCAAACAAACAAATGTGACAACTACACAACAAACATGTGACTTCTGCGGTGTATGCATTCAAAAATAATATTTTACCTTAACTTTTACCAGTTTCCGTAGTGTATTGTTTATCACGTTCGCCTCACAGCACTTGGCGAGCCGCGGATAGTTGGCACGCCCGAACCATCGCGATAAATGCGTCTCTCGCAAGAAGCAGCTCGTCTTTTGGAGCCTCGGGTTCGATTCCAACCTAAGCGTATGTAAATATCACTTAAAATGTTCAAATGTTGATTTTGGAGTAAATCATTTCTGAATTCAGTTTAATAAGAAATCGAAATCATTAAATGGCTAAAGTAGTTGTATTCATTTTTTTCTATCTGATATGAAAGTCAATACAAATCAAAACAAGTCATTGTTAGGCATATTTGTCATTCTACTTTAAGAAGTTCTAGCAAATATGCCCGTTAATTATTTTATTTTTTTATTAATGTTATTTTCAGCGGAAATTAGATTTTATTCTACATTTTGTTTTAAATCTTATGATATGAAAGTAAACAAATCAAAACAAGTCATGATAAGCATATTTGTATCAAATCTGCCCGGTAATTCCTTAAAGATACACATAAACATTTTCAAAATGTTATTTTCAGTGGAACTAGTACACACATCACACTTAAGCATGAACATGAGAAGAAAAAACTAACTTGTGAACATTAAAAAGGAATATTACACCAATACAGAATGCACAGTATTACACATTAACAGTGGCCCGTGGCCAACTGTGTCTTTGTCAGGCTACCTGAATATCACTGCCCTGACTGGGCCAGATCAACTTTTATAAATAAAGATGAGATCATCATATTGTTGTTTTTCTATTTAATGTTTTGAGTTATATCTATTGAAATCTTTTGGATACTATCCACTTAAGTTGATCAATCATCATAGATGTTTTTACGATGCTGCATTTTTATTTTTATTTTTAAAGTGTGAGGTTACATTTTTTTTCCACAAGGACTGGCTTGTATGTTGAAATATAGTCCATCAAATGTCAAACAGTAAACATTGTTAGATTTTATACTGCAAATTTTTTTATATTTTATTCAAGGGTTAAATAATACAGTTTAGAGACACTATATCAAATATTCATTGAAACCTTATTGGCTCAAGATAGGAACCTCTTTTACAAAAGGATGCAAAAATCATGCAGACAAGCAAAACCCATATACGATGCATGATATTTGTCATAGAAGGATGATGCCTGAAATGGTAACCTGTAATATCCATGCCCTTGTACAGAGCACAAATTTTGGATCAGAGTGACAAAAAGAGCTGTACTTGTGTAGCCTGACTTGAAGAATTGGTTGGAGGTGCCCTGGAGCAATGTTGTCCAGTCGTGACTTACCTGTGTGCCATCCATGCCCGCCGTCTCTTGCATATGGCATTTTTTGAAAGTTGGCAGGATGTTTGTGAAGCATTTGGGCAGTTTCTCTAGCCACTGCAGATTGCTAACCCGTGTTTGCAGCAGACCTTGCAGCAGAGTCGTGACACCAAGGCCTCCGGCGCAGACGATTCCTCGTGACCGTGTCACACCAGCAGACGCTACATCAGTGGTGGGCAAACTCGGTCCTCAAGGGTCTGCGTCCTGCAGGTTTTGGAGGTTTCCCTGCTGCAACGCAGCTGATTCCAATCGACAGGATCGTTGCCAAGCTTATGCAGAGCTTACTGATGAGCTGACCATAGTATCAGCTGTGTTGGAGAAGGGAAACATCCAAAACCTGCAGGACTCCGGCCCTCGAGGACAGAGTGTGCGAAAACAAGCTATGTTACAATCTAAAGGTCACTTTGACAATTAATGTCTGAGTGGTGTTAGTATAAATTAACAGCCGGCAGTGACATGTTTCTCCCATATGCTATTGCAATGCACATAAAGTATTCTTAAAGCTAGATAACAATTTATTGTATAGATTTGAAAGCAAAGATCTGATGAAAGTTACAATTACAATTTGTAAAAATTCAATTTGAGATGAAAATTTTAAATATATTAGTATAAAGTAATTTGATAGGGTTGAAAAACTACAATATTCAAATTGTCCTAGATTTAATCTAAAAAAACAAATAGGAGAAGCAATGCAATGAGGTGAACATGCTTGTATTATATTGTTCATGTTTGGCAAGTATCAAGGACAAAAATAATAATAAAAAAGTACGGTACTCAGCATTCTTGAGGACACGACAATAACGTGAACATACAAATGGAACGTTTCAGGCGAGGTCCAGACCGTCCGGGCAGCAGGGACAATTCACCGGGCAGAACAAGTTGTGTGCCACTGTTATCAAAACCATACTAATAACCACTAATAAAACGAAAAATAGTAGAATGAATATATTTACTTGGAAAGTCAACTTACAGTGTGCACCCCTAAAATTTCATGTTAGAGGCAACTGTGCTCCTAGTAAAAAAAAAAGTTTTATAAATAAATAAATAAATAGCTTGGGACCTTGTATGATGATTCATCAGACACAACTTTTACACTTCCAAGGGAGAAAAACAGTTTCCAAAAGTCTACTGTATATTGAAATAAAATTTCATTACATATCATACTGTCATATTTCAACAGGAAATTAACACACAGTTGTATGAGCCTTTCATACAAAACAAAACAGAAATCAAGATTTAAACAGGCCTACTGTATAGGTAAATAATGTGCACTTATTCTACAGTACAGCCCCTGTTTTTTATCATTCAAATGTTATGATGAGATAGCTCTTTTAAGTATTTTCTTACATTCATTCACACGCGTTTAGTCAAACCACCTCAAATCACTACCCAAACACGAGGCAAAGATGCAAAGCATACCAGTTAGCAATTAAAGTTAATCCAGTTGCATCAGAATAGACAATTATATGAGCATTTAAGCACATAAATACAACTCAAACACACGAGATTTTCATTCAAACCACCTCGTAAGCTTGCAAGAAGTGGCGTCGCGATGTAAACGAATGCAGATAAGTTGTTTCAAATAGACCGCGTCCACGCCCTGTTAACTTTGACCCTGACCAAAACGTGCCTGCAGCGCTACCGCTAGTTAGTGGCCAACAATATATCGCATCGGTATGGGCTCTTTGCACAAATCCACTATTTCCTGAACTCAACACCACTCATTCAATTCCTATCTTTCATGATTGGACAAACTGATTAATCCAGATAAGTCTGCCCATTTTCGTCGTGGTTACTGAGGTCAGGGACACCTGGATTCATCAGTTTGTCCAATTATTAATAACAGGAAACAGTACTAGTACTTACAGTACTTCTTCATGTGTCAAGACTGCGTGCAGTGTGGATGTATATTTCCACGTCGTCCGCTAGAGGGCGGTGTGCACCAAATTCTAAACCCAGTTTGAAGGGACTACACACATCCTTGCTATTACTGAAGGGGTTCGGCTTTAAAACGGATGGCCACTACGACATTCGTAGAAAGAAATTAAAACGCGTATGCAAAATGTGTAAAATAATTTATTATAACAAACACGTAAACAAATTCTGCACCCCACCCCAATAAAGTGAGACGTTCAACAAACTTTTCCTATGTTTACAATTGCAAATGTAAACAATGCGGATTATTCAAAACATCTTTGGTAACTAAGAATTGCCACATTCCCAAAAATAACACTTTTTCCACAGTACAAAAGTGCCAAATTTTCACAATAAAATCCCCAAAACATTTTTATTACGTATCTCCTCCTTCCACATTTTTCCATTCAAGACATCTTGATTTTCAAAATTACCAAATTTAGAGACATTTTACATATTTACATCCTTTTACAACATTGAAGAAATGACATTTTGACATAATGAAAAGTAGCCATTGTGCATCTTATATAACGGTGTAAATTAATTGTTCCCTCAAAAGACAACAATTAATATACAATTAGTAACTAAAGCCCTGGCAACAAAAGTGACTACACCCCTAAAGTAAAAATTTTCAAACTGAACAGTTAGTCCTTTTACCTCACCATGTGACCACATTAGTGTTACCATTTCTCAGGTGCGAATAGGGAGAAAGCAGGTGTGTTATATACGATAATGCAGCTCACACATTCTCCTACTGGTCACTGAAAGTTCAACATAGCACCTCATGGCAAAGAACTCTCTGAAGATCTTAAACAAAGGCACAATACCCTGCAATTGAGCTGCAGCAGAATGGCCAAGACCCTCCAACGGTTTAACAGTTCAGGTTCCACTCAGAACAGGTCTTGCCGTGGCCGGCTAGAGAATCCAGACATGAGTGCTGCCAGAATTGCTGCAGAGGGACAATAACAGCTAAACTAACAGAACAATAATGATCACTGTTGACTATGGAAACACTTGATGGACCTGATTAGAGACCGTACTGGGCCATATGTAGACCTCTGACCATATGTTTCCCCACTCCTGAGTTACACTCACAACTACTTGGATGTCATCGCATATATTCATTGAAAAACAGTGCACATATGTAAGAATGTATTGAATAGTAAGAAGAAAAGTTCACCTGAAGTTGTAAGTCAGTTTAATGGACTGCAGCTTCCGTGGCAGCCCACTTTACGGCGCGTACGTGCGTCTGCTCTTTGTTGCGAGCGGAGCACATGCTTGCAAGCCTTCGCCATGTTTCCTCAACAGCTGCTAAATCTATCCAATCTGCAGCCAGCCACCGGAATGGAGGGCTTACAGGGAGCGGGGGCTAAATGTGAGGTTGTTGGGACAAACCATCAGCAATATTCGACATGAACATATTTTCTAGCCAACTTGTGTGACTGTGCCTTATTCAAATATCTTCCATTGGTGCCTACAAGAAGTCTCTTCTCTTGAAGAAGGCAGCATTCCACAGACGCGCTGTCCTCCGCGGACTCACACTGGAGATAAATGAGCCCGTGAAGGTGAGGAGGGAAAAAACAATGGCCAATCCATCTGAGTCACAACAAGCGGACAGTCTCCTGGCGCAGCGGCTAAATGTTTGGGCAACACAATTTATCACATGCGCGCTACCATTACACAAACAAGGTCGGGACGGGGGGCTCTTTGTTTGTACTGCAGCCCCCAACCACCATGCCATGCCCACCCACAGGTGTGTCACCCCACAAGAGTCGGTATTATTTCAAAGCGGTGGGCGACTGACTGACAAGCCGCAGACTGAGTGATTTTGAGGAAATTGCGAAGGGGGAGTTGGGACAAGATGTTTACAGGCTCTGATTTATTTGTGACAAGCCACCTTGAAGGTATGACACCCAGTGCATGATGGGAGAATGTGGGACGCACAGGCAACCGATGGCATAGACAAAAATATGTTGTTGCACCTATGTCTTATGTTTATGGGCGTGTGACGTGACATGTCTGCGTTTATCAAACGTTGAACTGTCCTTGTGTCCATGCTAAGTGTATGTGTACATGCCAATGGGTGTCTATGCTAGTTGATATGCTAATGCATACGCTAGGTGTATATGCTATGTGCTGTTGGACAAAGTCGTTGCTACTTGTAGGTATGGGCCATTTTGACAACGTGGTTATGCTTCGGCAGCGCGGTGGCACCGGGTGCGACGCCCGTACTGGTACTCTAGCATCCAGATTGGCTCAGAGATGCTCTGTTGGCCAAGGACGGCATGCTACGCCAGCTCCAATCAACAAAGTACGTTATGTTAATGTAATGGGCGTAACGTACTTTGTAGATTGGAGCTAGCGTAGCATGCCGTCTTCAACTCCTCGACACTTAGCATACAACTAGCATAGACACGTACATAGACACATAGCACATATTAGACACGTAGCATATGCTCGTAGCATATACACCTAGCATACGCATGTACATGTAGATTTAGCATGGACACAAGGACAGTTTAACGTTCGATAGGTACAGACATATGTCTCGTCCCACGCCCATAGACATAGGCATGAGACAAAGCACAACAACATATTTTTAGACAGTCATGGAACCCCATAAATCCCTGAAAAGCATCTGACTCCTTGGACATAACATTAGGTACACCTGAAAAGTCAAATAAGACCCAATTGAAGTTTTTAAAATATTCTGACTCCATACAAAGATAATAATGCTCAGTTTTCTCTCATAGGCATTTATTTTTAAGTACCAATGTATACATTTGAACATTTCTGTGTAAACTTTTTACACCCCTGTGGCTGGTGTACATGGCGCTCTGTGCAGGAGCTCTTCACAAACATTCAGGAAGCGGACACTCCGCCCAGGCCTCATTGAACGTGAACTTTCTGCCAGCCGCATGTTTTATGACAAGGCATTAAAGAGGAGCCTGCAAGTCTCGCCCGCTGCCAACAAGCCAACCTGCTACGCTTTGTTGAACTAAGACCGTCTGCTTCATTTGCAGGAAGAGAGAAGAGAGGAAGAGGAGAAAGACGAAGAGGAGGAGGAGGAGCGTGTGGGAGTGCGTGAGGTCTGCTGGCGAGGAATGCGCGAGGCGGGCTAGCGGCTACACTCGGTTTGTGCGGATGATGCGGGTGAGGACATGGGTTATGATGGGAATGTGGGAACAGGATATCATTTGACATATGAGAGCCGTAGACCAGGTCCAAATGCACAGTAGGCAATCTTGCAAACACGCTCGCAAAGAACAACCTTTACACACAGTACACACAACTACGTGTTAGGAATAACTGTCATGACAAATTAAAAATGACTCGGTAGTTATAATAATATATATTCTCATCTCATGTGTCCGTACCTCACGTGACAGAAAGACAGACTTTACCAAGAAGGGATTGGGGGGGGGGGGGGCTGGCAAATGGGGTGTGGGTGGGATGCGGGGGGGGGGGGGGGGGGGCTGGCAAATGGGGTGTGGGTGGGATGCATGTTGTTAAATTTTAAAATTGCACATCTGCATCTTAAAGAATCAACATCAATTGTGCTTCATTCAAATAACTTGTTGAAACAAAATAAAAACAGTAATACAATACTGAAGTGCACATAGGGCCTACATTTATTTAAACAAACAAAATTTGGGACCTAAAATAGAAAACAGCTCAGGCCAAAAGTTTGGACACACCTTCTCATTCAATACTATGCTTTATTTTTATGACTATTTACATTGTAGAATGCATCAAAACAATGACGACAAATCTCGAACACATGTGAAGTTATGTACTGAACAAAAAAGGTGAAAATAACAAAATAAATGAATAGCCACCATTTTCTCTGATTACTTTTTTTCTTGGGCATTCTTTCGATGAGCTTCAGAAAAGGTTAGTCACCTGAAAGGGTTTTGCAACAGTCTTTAAGGAGTTCCCGGATGTAAGAATGCCCAGGGTATGCAAGAGAAGTAACCAGAGCAAAGGATGGCTATTTTGAAGAATCTATCATATAATCTTTTTCCCCAGTTATTTCACTTTTTGTACTGTAATGGACCAAACATGGACAAGGACATAGGCGCTTCAAAAAAAGATTCAATTTAATCATATCAGAGCAAAAAGATAAAAAAAAAATAATAATAATTCCAAAATCAACTAATACAATTTTGGGCACAATTTGAAAGAGGTCAATTTAACACAAATTAAACTGGACTGACCGTCAGACAAACAACTCAGGTGGCTTAAATAGGGGTGGACCAACCTAAACGAACGCAAGAGGGAAGTATGACTACAAATCAAACAAAATGACCAACTTAATTCTAAAGGACAAATCAACAAAAACATATATCAACACTAACGAGTGAAAACTAAAGTGAAAACTAAAGTGCATTTAAACTAAATGAACAAAAATAAATACTCCAAACAAATCCTTAAACAAATATATTCCCCCTCCATTCTTGAACAATGGCAGGTGCCAGATCTTTACTCCTCCCACCTTCCAGCCTGGTTGCTTCCCTCAAACAAGAATAAATGCAGTAAATAATATTCAGACAAATATTAACTAAAGTGCGCACTCCTTAGAAAATACGTCTCCAAACAAAACTAATTACTTAATATTAACTGAAAACATTAAATAATTAAGCTAAAGCAAATTCAAACAATAAGTGTATCCACCACAGTACAAAACTCCACATTAGTTCATAGTTTTGACGCCTTCAGTGAGAATCTACAAAGTAACGCAAATGCATTGAATAAGAAAGTGGCCTGCACTGTATATTCGATATTAAAGTTATTAAACTGCGCAAAATTCCAAACTTGGTTGATTCAACATCGATTCAACATATGTTCGAGCCATTTTCAAAAGTGGTGCTTCCTTGATTTGACCTTTGATTATTCCTTGACTCGTACTTACAGACACTACTTTCTTTTCTTTTCTCTTCTCTCTCTCTTTTTTTCTTTCGTTTTTCACTCCCAGGTAGATAGCTCTTCTTCATTCTGTCAGTCTTCTCGGAGAATCTCCCGGCCGTCACCTTATTTTGTAGCAACAAGTGGGGGAGGGGTGAGTTTGGCTCGCGGGGCCCTTATAGGGAATTTGAGACAGTCAACTGTCATTGCACCTTGGCACTCCTTAATGTGAAAGAATACGATATGCGCTTTGTGTGAAATCTGTTGGCCCTCTTGGGGAACCCTCTGACTTGGGGGCCCCAAGCAATTGCCTGGTTTGCCTAACGGCAAGCTACGCCTCTGTGGATGAGAGCAGGAGGAAGGGCAAGAACCAGACAAAGATGTCTGTAGGATGTCAAGCGTGAGAGATACAATTCAGTTGAAATACAACCTGATGGCTGTTGCTTTCTATGAAATGTCAGCCTATTTCTTCTTAGGTCATATAAACACACACACAGGCAGTTATCGTCTGCCTCATGCACCCCTCCCACCACCCCCAAACCACAGGCATCTTGCTTTGCCTCACAGAAAAGTAATAATACAATATGTACTTTCTTATCTTTGGACTAAAACAAAAGACTAGGTTATGAATGACATAGAACACGTTAGATAAAAAAGAAAGAAAGAACATGTTTTCCAAGAGGGGAGCAGAAAGAGCTGACGAAAAAGTTGGAAGGTCTGAATGGTTTTCTGAATTGGAAGAGAAGCTAAATAGGCCTTTAGTAAAAAAAAAGTTTTACTTAAGGATGAGCAGAAGGAACGGCGGGCGGTTAGGAGGAACTGTAGAAAGGGTTTGACAACAAAGCAGCTGAAGGCGGAGTTTGATGAACGAATAGGATGCCCCAACAAGGACACTTCTGGCTCAATTTTGGGCTAGAAAATGTGTTTACTTTTAGGACACGCCTCCCCTCACATTACACTCACTTGCAGGGAATGTGCTCCAGTCCAAAGCAGAGTGAAAGTTAACAAACAAAGTATTTCCCCATCCTGCAGCCTCCCTGGTGTAGTTATCAGTTTACAGGAAAACCTCCCGTTAACCTTTGCTTGAAATATAAATGCTCTTTTCCTGCTAGCCGGGTTGCAGAAACGCAAATTCTAGCCTGACCCCAGAAAGAAGGCGCATTAGCATATTTGGGTGTGCCTGCTATTTGCGTGCTAGTTGATGCCTTGACTTGCGAGCGTCACCTTTCCGCAGCTTTTACATAAGCGCCAGGTTAACACGCCTTTGCAAAAGCAGCTGCTCCAATCTCGGTGAGAGACTTCCTAAATAGGGACGTTAATGATAACGGCCATATTGTGATAACGCGATATTAAAACTGCCACAATATATCGTCGTCGTCGTCATGTCACGATATTAACTCATTCACTGCCATTGACGGCTATAAACGTCAAAAAATCATTTGAACTATTTCTATTAGTTTAACATTTGTTTCCACTTTTTAAACAAAAGTATGAAAACCTAGAATGTTTTTATGGTACATTTAGAACAGATATAAATTTTTTGATTAATCGTGAGTTAACTAGTGAAGTCATGCAATTAATGAAAACATTTAATCGCCTGTTGCCCCTAATTTTTAATATTATTTTTTTTATTTTTATGAATTAATGGCAGTGAATTAGTTAAAAGTAACACGTTAAAAAAAATGGGGTTGATTTCTATTTGTGCAGTTCTAGCACCCTATGGTGGCTAGTTTTTTTTAGTGCAGTTTAATTTTCACAAGGCATGTTTTGGCCTTTCTATGTTTAAAATCCACGCTAATCGTCAGATGAAGGAGAACGTTATATGCTTATATATATATATATATATATATATATATATATATATATATATATATATATAATATTAATACATCTTTTATATATGTTTATAATATTTTTATATTTTTCATTGTTGTAATATACAAAAGCACAATATTGTGTGCGTGGTATTTTTTTAGTATGAGCTTTTTTCTTTTTTCTTTACAATATTGTGACTATTTTTTTGTATGGCCAACCTCCCCGCAATATCGTGCTAATAATCTTATCGTGATGTTTGGATATCGTTACATCCCTAATCCTAAATAAAATGACCTCTCATGAGCGGCGAGCCTCTCAAAAGCGCGCTGTCTGTGTTGTTTTCCAGCTCGGACAAACAGCAGAGGCACGTTTGCTCTGTGTCAACAGCACCGTTAGACAAACATGGCGGCGGCTGCCTGCTGAAAGAACACAGCGGCCTTTCCGAGCATCACATTCGGCACGAACGCCACCAACCAGCAGATTTTCTTTTTTTGGTGTGTGTATGTGGAGATGACGCATCCCCGCGCGCGCGCCCGCCTGAGGTGTACACACAGCATCATGAGAGGGATTTGACTTGACACGAGTCACAGTCGCTCCATCCCCGACGAGGAAGAGGAGGAGCGCAGGGAAGATGAATTATTCAACCAGCCGGCGCTTGGCCCCGCCGCCGTGTTGTCTAATGGAGAGCTGCGGCGGCAACAGCAAGCAGCACCTCCTCACCGCGAGGACGGAGCATCCAACCTCCATTTGCTTGAGGAGCAGAGCAGGAGTGCAAAAAGAATCAAAATGACAGCCACGGCGGCGGCGCGTCACAGATTGCGGCTCCATCACTCCCCGTGGTGACAGAAAGGAGGTGTTCCTTTCGGCTTAGCCCGGCTTTGACGTTATTATGCCACAGCAGTGCAATATCCAGCTCACAGATTTGCTACCTGCTGCTGAGAGCTCATCTTCTAAAGCTCAGGCCTTGTGAAGGAAAGAGAAAACAAAACACAAGACATGCTTGATCCGCAATCCAATATGTTACCCACTGTGCGAAAAATGTAATATTCAAGTGTTTAAATGCGAGTATAATCAAAAGAGACTCGGCGAAAGAATAGCAAAGAAACTGAAAAAAATGTGTTTACCCTTGAAATAGTCCAAGTCTCCTTACAGTGGTGACTTACAATTTCAATTCGTTCTGTGGGCAAGCTTATGAATTAATTGAATGCCATTAATCTGTTCCACCTCCTACACCCCTAATTTTGTTTACATTTTCATGAGGAAAAAAAAATCATCCATCTATGATCCAATGGGGTCGATGCCACGGGCACGGACTTCCGGGTTTAACACATCAACGCCGTTTCCGGCCACTGGTTGCGTTCCAACACTCGCACCACCACCACCCAAGCTCGCGCTTCGGCCGATGGGCGGGAGCGCGCAGGGCGTCTCAGCTCTCTGAAATGCTTAGAAAACTGAGACGGACACACAAACACTCGCACCCGTCGACGGGAACGCGCAACTGCCAACCGAAGAGCACAAAAGGCAGAAGCGCAAGTACAGGGATGCGGCCCACGTCGCGAACCGGAAATAACCCCGAAGTCCCGCCTCCTCCGAGGCATACACCCCATATCTGAACCTGAACATGCTGGAGCCTATCCCAGCTGCAAACATGATAAAATACAACATTTAAACTCATTTTATAATGTGGCAAAAGTCAATTACACACACACACACACACACACACACACACACACACACACACACACACACACACACACACACACACACACACACACACACACACACACACACACACACACACACACACACACACACACACACACACACACACACACACACACACACACACACTTGATGTGTGCCTTTAAGGGGCGTGGACTAGCGATTGACTTGAGTGAGTTGAGTGTGGTTGTCCCCTCTATGCTCCTTGCAAGTGTTTTCATTTTGTGTGGATTTGAGTGGTTCGATAATTGGCTGAAAAGTTGATCGGAGACTGTTGTTCCAACATTTGTATTATAAGGACTATTTTCTTGTCAGCACATTTCAACATCGTTCCTGTGCTCGGGTACTTCAGCTGGGTAAAATGGACGAACCTCAGACTGGCCACATGCATCGAAAATGTGAGCATTAATGGTGTCCATATGTCAAATTTGTCTGTATGTGTCCTGCGATTGGCTGGAAACCAGTACGGGGTATTGTTACTTTCACTAGTAAAATGTCAACAGGTTCCAAATAAAACTAAGACCTGATCATCAAAATGTCTGATATAAAAAAGAAAGAAGACAAATTTGAAAAACTCAAGTCATATATTGTGGTGTAACTTAGTTTATTTTAATTCCACAAATTTTTCAAAAAAATTACAAAATACTCAAATGGAGATAACACAGGACTCACAATTTTTCTTATTCTTTCTACTTTTTGTTTACATTGTGTCATCCCATGGCGACTACTCATATATACAATAAGCTTCAAGATACCAGTATATATAGAAATCTTGGCAGTCAGAACGGACATTCTGCTGCTGCCGCTTTGAAACGAGAAGCTAAACCATTGACAACATTGAACACCAAAGGTTTGGAGACACAAAAAAAGGGGCCGAGAAGGCAAAAAAAGGACGCTGGGGGAAGGACGGGAGGATGACGAGTGCGTCAGAAAGGGAAGGTCAAAAGACTTTCCGCTTGCAAAACAACAACATAAAAATAGTGCTCCAAGGAAATATGACATGGTCATTTAAATGCGAGTACGCTTTCTTCATTTGGCAAAAAGAAAATCATAAAAAAATGAATAAGCCACAGTTTTGTTGAAATCCATGACAAGTCCAACAGTCTTCGTGCATTGAGTTGGAAAACATGAAGCGCACGCACACTGGTGTGACATGACACACGAACATGCGCGCACACGCACACGCATACACACACACTCACACACGCTTCCTGGCGGTCGCATGTCAACAGGCCACAGTGAACATGAGAGAGGACGCCAACATTAAAAAATCCAGGAGGGCTCCTGTGATGATGCATCAAATTCATCGCGCATTAAAAAAATAAGAATTCTGGGACTGTCCAAATTGTGTGGAAAATAAATTTGTTTGACATGACTTGATGTTTTGGGCTTAAATAACGACGACGGCAGAAGATAAACAGACATTTCAGTGCAAACGTTCTTAAAAAAAAAGTTGTGGTCATGGATGAAGTGAAGCTTCAAGTGTTTCAAGTCACAACGTCAACACGCCGCATTGACACATTCTGAAAAAGCTGGTGTGTGATGAGTGGGTGGGTGCGACAGCTTCCGGGTTGGGGAGGGGTCATCACATGGGCTACGTGGGGCTAAATCTAACACGGCAATGTCAGACCAAGGTCACAACTCAAATGACTCAAATCAAAAATAAGAATAACGCCATGGTGCTTCCCCTCTGAAACAAGGGATAATGCATCAAAACAACTGCAGCCGAGGTTGAAACGACTTGTTTGTCCACACCTAGTAATAATAATAATTATAATAATTATATGTTTATATATACTATTTACAAATTCCCCCCCAGAAAAGAAAAGAAAAACTCCATGCGGTAGAGCTCTTCTTAAAATGATTAAAAAAAATATCCAACAATGTATTAAAATAAATGTTGACTTTAAGATAGCACTTGTTTTTTTCCATAAGCGGCCATGTTTTCTTTTTTGGGATAAGCACAGTGTGTCTTCTTCTTCTAGCACCTACAAAAAGAAATGTCAGGGAAGCTTGTCATGCAGGAGGAGTCTTCAGGATGTTGTCATTTGTACTGGCTATATACCAAAGAAATGTCTTGGGAAGAAAAGAACAACAACAAAGTAAAAAAAAAAGAAAAAATAATTGGATCCACTTGGCCTTTTTGCATTCCTCACAACTTCCTGCCGCCTCCCTTGGCCCGTTACAGCTGCTTGTCGCTTTCTTTCTTCAGTCGGCTGAAAGGAAACAAAAAACAAAAGGCGCGTTACATCTCTGTGTTGTTTGGATATTCTCGTGAGATGACCATAACTCATAAATACGTTTAAAAAAAAAAAAAAAAATACTTTTACTTTAGTATTTTTTTTTATGTATTTTTTTTTGTGCTAGAGCATAGAGAAGGCTTTGGTGCAGCTTTTGACATGAAGAGGTCGCTTAAAGCAATGGTATTTATTTAAAAAACGGCCAGCAGGTGGCCGCAGAGTATAAGAGATCAGCCAGGGTCATGTTGCAACAAAGTTTTATTTTGACAGCGTTTTTACCAGGTTTGTGAATAACGATGAAACAATGCTAATTGCTGCAAAACATAAACAGATAGAAAAATATTTATTTTTTCCCGATGAAAGAAGAGACTCCAATCTTCCTTTTGGTAGGTTTCATATTTGTATAGCAATAGAACACAATATTCTGTGGGCCTTGCAAAATCAGTCAAAATCCAGTAAAACAGCCGGGAGTGAAGGGGGTTGCTTCAGTGAAAATGGATGGGAGTGAATGAGTTAAGAGTTCAAATGAGTTCATTAACATCTCTGAGCTTAAAGCTAAGCTTAAAAGATGATTTTCAAATGGGAACCACGATCCAGTCTGAGCAGTCACGAGTCAATATTAAGCAAGTCAACACGTGTGAGACATTGCATCCACTTTGCGGCAGCTGATCTGACCTGTAGTAATCCTCCTGGCCGGGCAGCGGGCCTCCGTGCATGTGATGGTGTCCATGCAGCCACTGCTGCTCCATGGCCAGCCTCTGGAGCTCGGCCGACTGGGCGTGCATGGCCTGCAGCTGGTGGGCCGCCGACATGGGCGGCGGCAGACCTCCGGGTAGGTCCCGTGGGTACGGAGATCCTGCGCAAAGCCAAGATTTCAGATTTCAGATTTCAAATTGGATACCGTGGAGGCAGAAACTTCCGAGAGACGAGATGGCCTACCGAAGACCGGGTGGCGCAGCATCTCGTGTTCGTGAGGCGGTTGGCCGAGGAGCGGGTTGGGGATGGCGCCGGGCGGGTAAGGGAAGCGAGCCAGGTGCGGTCCGGCCATTAGGGGGTCTACGGCCAGGGGGTGGGCCCCGGAACCCGGAGGACACACAAGGCATTCACCACCACCTGATGGGGGTCAGAGTTGTACGTTCAGGGTACAGGGGTCACATCACACGTAAACATACAAGTACTGCTGCAGTTAGCTTTTTTTTGCCAGTTAATGCTACTCTATAGAAAAGCAGTAAACACAAACATTGTATTATGGAAACAAAAGCATTATATCAGATGAGAATAATGTCTTTATCCTTATCATTTATGTAAAATCACAATCATTATTTACTATTGCCGTATTTTTCTGACTAAGTCACACCTTTTTTGTTAGAGTTCAGCAGTCCTATGACTTTTATATATTGCTCTTGGAATTGTTTGAAAAAATTCCCCCAAAATGTGACTTTTACTATGAAGTGACTTACAGTCTGAAAAATATGGTAACACATTTAAAAAGTGGAAACAGAGTACTCTATGCTTTGACTAGACAATATGATTACAATTTTGTGATGATAAACATCTCAAAATGGCACTTCAGCTATAGAACCCCCATCGTTAAACATCGTTATTTTCAAAATGGACAAATACTACTACTATTACTTCTGATGATAATAATCATCATCATCATCATTGTAATTATTACTTGCATCATCACTGACCCTCTTCAAGGGAAAAACAATTTTTTTTCAATTTTTCTAGTTTTGTTGCTTGATCGCAAATTAATATTAGGGCTGGGCAAGAAATATAATTAATTGAATACATCGTCATTTTAAAAAATGGAATCATTGAAAATGTGCGTATTTACAGTATATGTTTAAATTTTTTTAATGCTAGAGCATACAGGAGGCTTTGATGCAGCCTCTGAATTGAAGAGCATGGTTGAAGCAATGGTAGTCATTACAAAAAACGGCCAGCGGGTGGCAGCAGAGTATAAGAGATCAACCAGGGCCATGTTGCCAAAAGCTCTTTCGCCATTGCTTTAAACACATTTGTGAATAGTAACTAAGTTTACATGCAGGCAATAACCCTTTTAAAAGCCGAATGTAAGGACGTGCAAAAACCTGAATATGCTCCTTTTCGGGTTTTTAAAAACCCGAATAAGAGCCCTGGGTTACTCCTTTCATAACTGAAATTCTTGCTCATATAAACGTATTTGGAATATCTCAATCGAGGCAATGTTTTCCGCTGTGCGCATGCTCGCTATCTTCTTCTTCGTGTTCTTTCCTTCTTCTTCTTCTTTGCTTATTTGATACGCAAGGAATCTTGGTCTATGTGGTCACGACTCGTATGCACGTCTCCGTCCTACTGGCTAAAGGATAACATTGATTTCTCCACTGCGTTTTCACATTATTTTTGTGTCTACGGTGAAAAGGCCAAAGTTTGTGCTTATTATACAAGTATATAAGCCCGTGTTTCTGGTGTGTAACGCATCGGAAATACTCAAGCCGTTGTCAACAAACAAGAACCACACTTCTGAAGCAAGGAGGAAACCGACTACGTTATTTAGCATGGTGAGTGACATAAACATATAGTAAGTTAAAAGCGGAAATGACGTTATTTGCATTATTATGTTGTTCGCGCGTCGCGGTCCGAACGGGTTATTTCAATTGAGCACAAATGAGCATATAAACGGGAGTAACTCTTTCTGCCACGCATGTAAATGTGTTACCTCGATTGTTTCACAAACCGGAATTCTGACCTTAACCTGAATATTGACTGCATGTAAACGTAGTCAGTGATGAAACGAAAAGCTATATTCTAATGCTAATTGCTGCAAAACGGAAACAGATACAAATTAAAAATATATATAAAAAATTAATTAATAATTAAAAATATTCTAATCTTTCTTTTGGTAGGTGCCATGTTTTTATAGCAATAAAACAATATTCTGTGGGCAAAATCAGTCATAATCCAGTAAAACAGACGGGAATGAAGGGAGTTGCTTCAGTGAAAATGGCTAGAAGGAAATGGGTTAAAAGTTGCTGCTCTTCCAAAAAAAGAAGAAGCTTAAAACAGCTACCAACTACTTAATTGTGGCACAAACTATGAATCTTAAGTTTATGTTAAAATTGATTTAGAACCAGTATACATTATTGTTATCTTAACATTTTTCACAGGAAGTGTTTTTGATACCTTTAAACACCGGTAAATGTATGTTGGTTTTATTAGATTAAAATCTATTAAAATTGTAATCGTCCTGAAAGAAGAAAAAAAACAAACTTAACTTTAACTTTTTGACCATATCGCCCAGCCTTACACTTTACTTACTTATTTTTACAATGGGGGCTAATAATACATGCAAATGAAAATATTTGTGATAGATTTTAGTGTAATCATCCAATATCATGAGAACATAGCCCTTAATCGTACAAGCACGACCATAAGTGCCAACATTAAAATACAGCAAAAAAAAAAAAAAGAGAGAGCGAAGTTGTTTTTGGCCCGTAAAAGCACATTTACTGTATTTCAATAAAACTGAACAAAATAAAATAAAAAAATAAATACTATACAAAAAGCTTCTTTTTTTAAAGAAAAAAAAAGTCCAGTTCTGGATTTAAAAAAAAAGTCTAAATTAGCTGTAGCATTGCTGTGAACTATTTCATGTTTTAAAAGTTGCAAATTTGAATTACATTTTAATTCAGCGATTCTATTGCGTAACACTGCTGGTTCTCACACAGACTATCGCTAACTCTTTGTGAATGATGTAGGATGTTTGTGTATAATAAGCAGGACTTAGTTTTACCTTGGTGAAGCGGGTCTTGCTGGTGCAGGTGCAGATGAGAGTGGATGTGGGAGTGCTGGTGGTGGTGCGGCGTGACGTTGAACATCTGGAGCCTGGCGATGGGGTCGTTGGCCACGGTGGCCATCCTCTCGGCGTGGAGTCTCTCGGCCGCCAGCCTCTCCGGGTAGCTCATGTCCGGCCGCAGGTGGGGCCCGGCCAGGGCCAGCCGCTCACGATCTAACGGGTTCAAGCCCGGGTGGAAGGAGGCGAAGGGATGAGGGCTGGCCATGTGGGGCAACGTGATGGCTCCGTGCCGGGCAAAGTGCTCCATGGGGTTTGTGGAAGGGTGGAGTGTGTCCATTTCGGGAGGTTTGACCTCAAAACCGGGCTTCATCCTTTCCCGCAGCTCCCGCTCGCGAATCTCCCTCTCGCGCATCTCCCGCTCCCGCAGCTCGCGCTCCCGCATGGCCGGGTCGGCGTTGTAGAGGCCGGGCATGTGGTAGGCCAGCAGCGGGTCGGCGGGGTTGAGGGACACGAAGAAGGGGTGATTTCGATTGGTCGGGGACATGACGTGAGGCCGGGCGTATTCGCTGAGGGTGCGCAGGGCAGGGGTGTCGGGGCCGATGTACGGAGGCACGGCCGCGATGGTGGTGGGGTGTCCGTCGAAGGGGGAACGCATGTGGGCGGGCCCGGCCATCTGCGGCTCGCCCATTCTGCTCTCGTGGGCCGAAGACGAGGCTTTCTGTGAGGGGAGAGGACTCATGTTTAAAAAGTGTCCACAAGAAAATGTGAAAGGAAAACAAGCACGACAACTCACCGTCGCTCGCTCGGCCTCCTTTTCTCGTTCCCGCTCTCGCTCCCGTTCCTTCTCCCTCTCCCGCTCTCTCTCCTTCTCTTCCCGCACTTTCTGCTCTGCTTCCCTCTTGGCCTTCTCCACAGCTTCCTCTCGTTTCTTGGCCAGTTTGGACGAGGCCAAGGGAGTGAAGTAGAAATCGGTCCTAGCGCACGAGTTGTAGCCGCGGTCCAGATGCTTGTAGAACCTGGGTTCAAAAAGAAGAGGACATAAAATCAAGATTCAGAATTTGAAAGTTGCTGGTCAATCTGTTATTAAAATAGTCCTTAATACAAAGTTGCAATGAGTGTGTATATTCTCATTGCGTTTGACTGGCACTTTCAGAAATATAAACACAAAAACATTTCTTGACAATAATATCTGTGATCTCACGAGTCTACACATGACATTCTGATTAATATTACATTTGTGGGAATATGAGTTATGAAGCAAAGTCCGTTCGTTTTTGTCCATCTCAGGGGGCGGCCATTTTGCCACTAGCTGTCGACTGAAGATGACATCAATGTTGCTCAGGTCTCAGGTAACAACCAATCACAGTGTAGCTTCAGAAAACCGGTGAGCTGTAATTGGTTGTAAAAATGGCAAAATGCCCGCTCCCTGAGATGGATAAAAACGGCTGTTTTTTGCTGCTTAACTCATATTCCACAAATGTAATATTAATCCGAATGTCATGTTTAGACTAGTGAGGTCACATATAATATTATTGTCAAGATTATTTGTGTGGGTTGGTTTCCCCTTCAAAAACTCATTCACTGCCATGCATTTTAGAAAATTTCAAAATGTTCAATATCCACACGATATTTTGTTCAATAATGATATATAAACCGAATCTGCCAAATGACTCTCGCCTTTCTTCCTTTTCCCGTTCTCCCATGGACTTTCAAACTGTGTTTATTTCATATAAAATGGGGCAATGATGTCATCTACTGGTGGTTGTGCATCAGTAAATTTGTTTCCAAGTTTGATATTTACAGTGGAGCAAAATTGGATTTTTCCCCACCTGCCCCGTTAAAAAAAATGTAATTGACAAGTACATTTGTCAAAGGCGGTGAATGTTAACAATAAATCCTGAAGACTAACTTGAGTTGCACATGTTCAGTCAGCATCACAATGATGTGAAAATCGGTGCGACAAGTTGCATGTGCAATGCAACGACGTCATAGAGAAAATCGTACCGTGCAGACTGGCTGGCATGGCTTGCCGTGTTGACAACAGTGGGCTCGGGGGAGGGACTCCTCTGTGGGGGCGGGGGGCTCTCGGGCTCCTCCGTCTCGTCCAGGGGCTCCTCTTTGATGTGCACGGGCGGGAGCCCCGTGCCCAGGCCGCCGCAAGAGACGACGGACGCAGGGAGCGGCATGGAGATGGAGGAGGGCGGGACGGAGGAAGACACAGGTTGTAAACCCGGCATGGAGTTTGATGAGGACGCGGAGGGGCCAGTTGGAGGTAGAACTGTGCTGTAAGGGTGAGGGGAGTAGGGCAGCTGTGGCGGCCCATTGGGGTGCGACGGCCCCGCAGAGGGCGGCAGCGGAGGAGCTGGCGGAGTCTGGTGACTGGATGACGGAGGGAGGCTTTGGGACTGGGTGAGAACTGGAGGCTGCGCTGGGGGAGGCTGAAGCTGCTGCCCCTGAGGCATAAGCTGAAGGGGAGGTGGGTGCGCCGACGGAGGGTGATGGGTGGATAGCGAGCTGAGGGGCTTGAGGGCGGGAGGTGGAGGCAGGTTGGAAGGCATCTGCGGGAATGGCGGCGCCGACACGTGCGGCGGGTGTTTGTGGGACTGTGGCGTGGGCATCTGAGTGATCGGTGTTGTGGGTGGGGGCTTGATGTGAGGCATTGACATTGGTGCAGGTGGGAGAGGCTGCTCCCGGGGAGGTTGTCCACCACTGTGAGAAGATGAGGGCGGGGTGTGTGGCCGTGGTTGTGATTGGCCTGATATTGGCGGGGGCGGGACCTGAGTCTGACTGACAGGGAAGCCCGGGGCAGGCAATGAGTGCGGGTGAGGCATGTGTGGAGGGCCAGCCTGCAGCGGATGCGGCATGGGAGGCATGGGGCCGTGATGCGAGCTGGGTAATGACGAAGGCGGTACCGGGGGACCAGGAGGCGGAGCTTGAGTCAGGGGTGAATGTGGAGAGGGAAGCCTTTGAGGATGGAGGGAGGCTCCTGACTGGATGAGAGCCATGGGGCTTGCTTGAGGAAGAGGCTGAGGCGGCAGAGATGCGGAGGCCGCCGTCGGGGAGACCTGGGGAGGCAGCGAAGGGACCGAGGCTGCGGGAGGAGGCGGTGGCGGTGCAGGTGAAGCAGCTGATGAGGTGCTTGGCTGACACTGGATGACTGGAGGGTGCTGGCTCTGCAGGAGCTGCTGTTGCTGGGCAGAAGAGTCCGAGTCACTCTCGTTGTCACGGGGACTGGGGATGCTGGGAGAAGAGCTGCGGTTGTCCTGGTCAATGTCCTTCGGATCACTGCTGAGCTCCTCGTTGATACTGCGTCCGTCGGAGCTCTCGCCCTCACCTTCTCCTTCACACTCTGAGGGGGAGTCGGGTCGACTCAGCTCCTGAGGAGGAGGAAAGAGTCAATTGCGGGCCTCCCAAGTTCATGCGTTTACGCGGTAAATTTCCTCAGGTAAATTTTACTCTAAAAAGACTATATTTGGTCCCAGTCTGAAATAGAGTAAACTTTACACTTTGAAGAGAATAAATTATTAAAAAAAGAAAAAAGAAAAGATGGCCAATCAACCCCCCCCCCCCGAGTCATGCTGGTCCTATCGTGTGTTAGTATATCGCTGGTGTCAGGTGGAGTCATCATACCTCCGACCGTCCATTTTCGGACACACCAGTAATGTTATCCAACAGTAGGCGTGGCATAGCTCAAGTGATAGTGTGGCTGTCTCCCATGGTTGTGGGATTGTTCTTGAACCCTTGAGTGATTTGTCTAATTTTATTTTTTTAAAGGGGAAGTTAACCACCCCCCCAAAATTCTTGACATTAATATGTTCTATGCAGCCCCACTAGTCTAAATGCGGGATTTTGGTTAATATTACGTTAGTGGACTATGAGTTAAGCAGCAAAATTAAGAAGTTTTTATCCACATCAGAAGGCAGCCATTTTGCCACTTGCTGTCAAATGAAGATGACATCACAGTTGCTTAGATATCATATAACAACCAATCACAGCTCAGCTTCAGAAAACAGGTGATCTGTGATTGGTCATCGCCTGAACCTGAGCAACTGTGATGTCATCTTCAACCGACAACAAGTGGCAAAATGGCCGCCCCCTGAGATGGATAAAAACGGCTGGATTTTGCTGCATAACTCATATTCCACAAATGTAATATTAACAAGAATGTCATGTTTAACTAGTGAGGTCACATATAACATATTATTGTCAAGAAATGTTTAAGGTTCACTTCCCTTTTAATTATATATAATATTTTACTCTCTTCCAAGTGTAAAGTTGGGACCAGTTTAGACTGGGAGTAAGATTTACTCTATGAAAATGACTGTGTACATACAGATGAGGACAACTCACTTGTGTTTTGGACTTTTTGGCACCGGGCCTCTCGGGTTCTTCTGTGTCTGAAGCACCCTTCTCTCGCTGCCGTTTGGCACTCTTCATGGGTGAAGGCGCCTCCTCTTTAATCTTCTGTTGGGGTGGGGCCACAGATTGACAGGTATTATTAAATATTTACGAAAAGAACAAGTTGAAATTTGAACACGCCGCGTTTACCTTGCTGGGCTTCTTCATGGTGTCCATCTTGCTGTCGGTGCTGTCAGTACTTGCGGCACTGGGCGAAGTACGTCCGCTGGATCGCAGATCCTCGTTGATAGGCGAGGCTCGGCCATCGGGACTGGCTGTTTGCTTCTTACGACCACTACGTAGCGTTGACATCTATTGACAACAAGCAGGCAACATCAATCAAGATCACGGCTTTCTATATGTTGACCTGAAAAGTAAAAAAACAAGCAGAGAAAATATGCGCACCGAGCCTCGATTCCGTCTGGTCCTCATGCTATGCTTCCCGCTGAGTCCATCCTCTTCCTCTTTGACGGGTTTGAACATAAAGGGCGGCGGGTCCACGGGCTTCTCAATTGGAGGCAGCTCACCGTATTTCTTGAAGTGAATGCGGCAGTCTGTGCACAGCAAGATGTTCTCTCTGCCCCCGTGGTGCCAGTCCTTGGAGGCTGAAGAGTCACACACACACAAAAGAAAACGGCAGCGTGAAGCAGAAGCAAGACAAAGATGTGACACATTTTCAGTAATGACAATACTAATGAGGTCTGTGAAGCTGACGTTAGTGGCCACGCTCATTTTGACAGTGTTAATCTGCGTGCAATCAAATGGGAGCCAGCTGTGAGTTGAGAGGCGATAGATAATGAGGTGGCAAGTGATTGAGCTTTGGCCTCATGTCTGATTTGATCAAATTAGTCTCAACATCATCTGATGCCCATCTGTCTTACAGCACGGTGGTAAGCAGTCCGAAGCACACGTTCCCGGCGAGTGTCTCGAAATGAATGGCAGCGGCTTACTGGTCGTGAAGCAGTGGCGGCAGGCGTAGCCCTTCAGCTCCTGTTCACTGTCCTCGCTGTCAAAGTCATCTTCGCTGGCTGAACTCAGGTCCACTACAAGGTGAGAGGACACCAACACATCACATACTTTTTACATGCGAGGTCATGCTGCCACACAAGCGCCCGTCTCGAAGACGTACAGAATTCACTGGAGGGCGGACGGGAAGGCGTGTTGACAGGAGTCGAAGCCGTTCGCGTCTTGATGCGCCGAAAGACGGGTTGGCGGCGATGTCGGCGATGAGCTCGACAGCTGGCTGCCTCTGGGGTCTTCTTCCAATAGTAATAGAAGGTAATCAGCTCACCCTGAGATAAACAGACAAGTGCTGTGAAGATGGCGAACAAATCACAAAACATACAGCACGTATATGTATGAAGAATTCAGGATGTACAATATGTCCTTGTGAAAAGACCACAGAGTGGTTTAATCCATGCCAGGATTTGGAGCTGGCTGGGCGCGTTTGTGCCGTGGCGCTGTCTGTCCTAGGATTAGGCGAGAAGGCTGACTGAATGCGAGGATATTAGGATCAGTGCACTGGTGGCTGCCTGGGTGGCGGCGGTTTGAATGGGAACAAAAGAACATGTCAGGCGGTGCGTTGGAGCTACAAATGGGGAGTGAAATGGCTCCTCGCCCCTTCGCTGGAAGAGTCAATTGAACTTTAATCAAACATTCGGCGGGGCCATCTTGCAAGTGAGCGGGGCAAATAAATTCAGCCTGCAGAAAGGCCCGTCAGGAAATCGATACCCAAATGAAACATTAACACTTGCAATCACGGATATGAAAGCAGTCTGCCCGTACATATTAACTGCAGCTCTGGACACACTCGTAAAACGCAAGCATGTCGTTTTCCGGAGCCTCCTTTTCACTTGGTAGCCGGCGCCCCATCGCTCTCCGCTTCCATTACCAATTCATGAAGGTGTGAGGTGGTTGTAGGGTGAATCGTAAGTCAACCGTAATCTTTAAAGCCCAGAGGGCATCAATTTACCATCTAAGGTCTGTTAAACTGCTATTGGACAAAGCTCCAAGGGTTTAATGCCGATTGATTGTTTCTCTTCTCCGGCTTCGTTTAAAAATCTCGACATAGATTAGCAAGTGCATTCCATGTTTAAGTGCATCGACGGCTTGTCTGTGTCACGATTGCATATTTTATCCGTTGATACAAATCAGCCGGAAAAGGTTTGCTATAACAATAAAGAAAGAAACTTCCAAACAGATGTTTCAAGAAGAACTAAGGGTATTCAAGTCAATTCCTATTACCGAGAGAAAATTGATATATTGTTTACTAGAAGAACGCAAAGGACAGGAGATTGGTCGTTAGTTGGATGTTATGAGAGAGAGAGACTTCATTCTTTCTCAATGGCTGCTTTGCTTGGCAGAAAATGATTAGCTGAGTGGACTTGCGCCAGTTTAATAAGACATCCCTTCATGAAGCTTGGATTTTTTTAGACTATGAGCACATCTGGAGTAGTCGAATGGATTTCATGCGCTCTCGGAAAAAGAAAAAGAAAAAAAGAAAGGATTTCATGCGCTAGAGCTTAGCAGAGACGAACGAGGCTGCTTGACTCTTAAGTAAAAAAAAATAAATAAAAATGTAGATTTTACTCACGGCCCATTTTCTTTACAATACTATGTTGTATGTGCCACCAGTAGCCTAAACATGACATTCTGATTAATATTGTGTTTGTGGAATATGAGTTAAAGAGCAAAATCCACTGGTTTTGATTCATCTCATGGGGCGGCCATTTTGCCACTTGCTGTCGACTGATAATGATATCACCGTTGCTCAGAGCTCAGCTAACGAAGAATCACATGTTTTTTTTAAGCCGAGCCATGATTGGTCGGCCCTCTGATGTCATTTTCAATCAACAACAAGCGGCAAAATGGCCGCAACATGAGAAGGATAAAAACCAGTGGATGTTCAACAAATGCAATATTAATCAAAATGCTGTGTTTACACACATGCATATGCTACACATTATAAAGATATTTTTGGGGTTGACTTCCCCTTTAAAAAATATATATTTATCCCTTCTCTTGCTCTCTGTTGTTGCCATGATTTTGTGCATGTGGTAACCAAGCAGAAGCAAGTTAGCAGTGATTTCCGAGTCTCTTTTGACTTCAGTGTGGCCAGCTGAACAGGGCAGGCAGGGCCCATGTGCTAAGTGATGGAAGGCGGACGTCCTGATGTGAAATCTAATTGAAATGTGCAGATCAAACGTGTCGAGCGGTGGCGTGCGCGCGAGTCACAATCTCAGCAGTGCCTTTCTGCCTCCTCGCTGCAGGTCGACAGCTACACGGCTTCAACAACAGCTTGGCAGACAAAGGGCATTGGCCACACTGCCTCTCCATCATTCACACCATGTCAAGTAGCATTGCACTGGGCACATAGGCTAACATGACCTTGTGCCTTTGAATGGGGATTAACAGCTGCGCCGATTGACTGGTACAGCTGGTTGCTAATGGTGAAGCGACTATATACTAAAGGTCTCATTCACTGCCATTGACGGCTATAGACGTCAAAAAGTCATTTTTACTATTTCTATTCGTTAAAAAAATAATTCTGCTTTTGCTAACAAGAGTATGAAAACCTAGAACTTTTTTATTGTAAATTTAGAACAAATATAAAATGTTTGACTAATCGTTAGTTAACTAGTGAAGTCATGTGATTAATTACAATTTACGCCCCTAATAAAAAAAAGCAGGGGCGTCAGACGATTACATTTTTTTTTAAACGTAATTAATCGCATGACTTCAATACCTGACTCACGATTAATCACAAATGTTATCTGTTATAAATGTACAATTTTTTTTTTTAAGTTTTCATGAAAATTGAAATTAAATGAAAAAAATGCTAAACTAATATAAATAGTTTGCATGAATTTTTTACGTTTATAGTCGTCAATGGCAGTGAACGAGTTAAGAGTGTAACACACATCTCTCTCAAGCAAGGCTGTGGTCGCAGGTCAACAAAAACATGACATTGGTACGAAGGTAAGCGGAAAGAATAGCAGTCCAGAGTGGCCTTGGCTCGCCGGGCTATAATTCCCCACGCCTGTCCACTAAATCAGAGCAGCGCGGTACAGACTGTGCTGCCACTCCGCAGAACATGAAATAGTGACAACATAAGCTCAGCATTATGAGGCCTTTTTACAGAGCTTCCATCTGCAGGAGCTTTCTGGTCGCTGGATTATCCGACATGGAAAGGGCTTACGCCCCTAACACGACACTTTGAGCTTCCATTCCATTTATTGCTACTTAAAATGGCTGCCTACAAACAAACAGATGTGTGACATATTGATGGAGTACAGGATTCAAGTATGCCAATGTTTCCACTCCATAGAGACAGGGCTGAGAAACACAGCAAGGGCTTGGATTGCAAATAGAATTGCAGTGATGGGAATGACTCGCATAAAGAGTATCAAATGAAGCATTTGCATCAAGCGGTGAATCACACTGTGTTAAATCGCACTGATGATGTTCCTGTTTTTAAGGATTAGACCTGATGAGGTTCCATTCATCTACAGGCTAATTGCTGGTTGGAAGGCCAAGCGGGAAGGCTCGCAGGTCCCGAGCGCACAGGCGAGAGACTGCGGGGCGAGGTCTAAACTCCAGCAAAGGCCTGAACAGATGGTTTCTGTTTTTCCTGGCAGATTTGTGACGGAGCCACAAAAGGCCCCTGCTTTGACAGGAAGCCAAACGGCTAAGGCCGTTACTGGCAGGAGCACGGGAAGAAAGAGCGAACAGAGGAGAGCAGTAAGAGGGGGAGGGCCGAAGAGGAGGAGGAGTAAAAAGCCAGCAGTGGATAACAATGGACAATCAAGCGCACAATCCGACCACAAGCCCTTCCAAAACAGCTCTTGAAAAAGAAACAAAATGTTTGTAATTAATTTTGGGAGCCGAGAGCCCAGACAACGCGCTTTCACGACTATTTGTGGGTTACGGTGACTGATGGCGAGCTGTGTAAACATCATTAGTGAACTCAACTGGCGCTCTTCCTGCTTACTGACTTGCACCAAGCGGTACAGTTTAGTTTTGTTTCACCAAGGTGAGAGTCCAAGCAATATTCCCGCATGTGGTTTGTGTTTGAACCATGTTATGTTATAGTAATAGTTGTGCCAGATGGCTAAATCGTGTGATGCCATATAAGTGCAACAATGAAATTCAACAAGTTAAAAAAGGTTTTGACCTGGAAATTAGATTTCTGTCAATGAACCACCGCCTTTATTTTTATTTTTTTAATGTGGAACCTACCCTGAACTGCACACATTTTTATGCTCTTTCTGTCAAGCTATAAAATGCCACAAGATGGCGCCAAAGCCCTAGCTAATAGGAAAGTAGTTGGTGTTGGTGAAATCAATTTGTAAACCATTAATTTTTAAGGTAAATGTTATAAGATGTTACAATTCAATACAGTATAATTGTATTTTCTGTTCAAACTACTATATTTTGTATAGGCAATAACATTTTAAAGGGCGAGGCCTTAGTTGTGTGTTTTTTTCCCCTTCTATTTTTTTTTTAAATTGTACTCCACTCTTTTTAGCTTCACTTTTACCACTGCATTTAATACTAAAATGCAAGGTCGCAAAAATGTGGTCCAACACTATTTTGTGCTACCACTTGTGACAACAGAAATGAAAAATATTGTGTACCACAAACAATGGAATCGAGCTATAACTCGACACATGTATGTTGTTTCTCTTAACTAAAATCATAATTTTTTTTTTTGCAAGGAATTTTGCAATTGTTTTTTTTTTTTAATTGTTGCAAATAAAAGCCTATGGCAATGTGTAGGATGGGCATAAGACTAAACTCCCTACAAGTGTTTATTAGGCACTGTGTAAATATTCCCAAACCACACCAGTAGCACTACCTAGCTCACTACAAATGTCCTGTCATACTCTGTCCAGTCCTACCGTGTCCTCTACTGTCCTGTCCTGTCCTATCGGATAGTTGTTGCACAAGTTTCTCAGTGTCCCTTTCTTTCACAGATAAGAACACGACTCCTATGTGTAGCTGTTGTACACCACGTTATTCTAAGATTATTCTTCTGCCCCCCCCCCATTTGTGTTTTGTTCTGTCTATCCCTTCAAGCTGCATTTCCAATAAATAACTATAGAGAAGGAGTATTAAAAAACAAACAAACGGAGTCACCATTCTGCATGACCACATGCAGCTGAACAAGTAACAATATTTAAAGAAAGGAAGAAGAAAAACAAAGAAAACAATGAATCAGTAGTTATTCTTATCAATATATTTTGGGGTGGACAATCTATCGGAAAATACTGAATTCCTGTTTTGATACCAGTTTCATATTGCTTCCAGGAGGAGTTTCCATAGTGTAGCTATGGCTCAAATTCCCATAGTTGATGTCATGATTCAAAAGCGCCTGCATCCAAATAATAAAACTAATGTACCAATTAGCTCAAATATTGCAGCCACGTTTTGCTCTCAAGTACAAATAGCGGTGATGCCTTGCAGTCCCTCTGCAGAAGGTATCGGCAGAATCGCAAAAATACCTTGGTTGGCAGAGCAATGTGCATGTGAAAGGCGGTTAAATAGACAACTCTTCCCTGCTGTGCGGAGCCTTTCAGCGGGAGAATGACTGAATAAGCTCTGCTTTCATAGGTCAGGGATGCACATGCTGAAGAATCAGCAATCGTGTTTTTCGTGCTGTAAGCGCTTTTCCCAATGAAAGCAGATTGGATGACAACAGAGCCTTTTTTGCTGGAGGCTCAAGCCTGCGTGTTGTGCTGATAAGCCTGCTCCCAAAAAACACAACATGAAGCTGAGCAAAGAGCTCAATTATACACACAACTATAGCTGTCCCAGCTCCATGTTTCAGACAGAAAAAAAGGCTTTTGCCTAGTCTCTGCTCTTGCCTCTTGTCAGTTAATAGAACGTCAATACGGACGGGCCAGCCCACAGCGATTCCGCTGCCCGGATGAGTTAGATCATTTGCACAACACGGAAGCGCTTCTGTGGCACTTCTGACAGCTGCCGCTAACTGGCCCAGGCGTCTGTCGTTTGTAGCTGCTTTAATTAGGGTTTCAACCAAAGTATTTATAAATCAAACTCATGCCCAAGGTTCTGGCCGCTGATTTAAGGACTTGACAATTAATTTCATTTGACATTTGAACAGATTGGACGAGGGCAAACATCTGCTTTGAGGTTGACTTGAGAACAGTTTTTTCCTGTTGGACATTTTGTTAATGACACGACCCGGAGGGCTCGAGTGCTCTCTTTTCTTCGAGCAAACTGCCATTGGAACACCATTATAGTGACATTGAAAGAAAAAGAAAAAAAATGATTCACTGTTCAGGTCACCTGCGCTCTAAGATTGCAATAGGACAGTCAAATAACAGATTCAAGGCCATTACAAAAAAAGACATGGGCATCAATTAGGGGTGTGCCAAAAAAACCGATTTTCATTTAGTACGATTCAGATTCGATTTGAACTCTTTGACCGCCATAAACGTTATAAAACGTTTAGCATAAACCTAGGGAAGGGCGCCGAGGACGTTAAAAGACGTCCCCTATGTTTTTTTTGTTTTTTTTTGAAAACGGGTGCAGGAAAGCCTTGGGCAGCTGTGCTGAAAGTATCAGGCAGATCTGATTAGTAAAAGACTCGTTTTGGCCCCTAGAGGGCAGCGATGACTCTCTTTGCACAAGGTTGGATGGGCCGCCCACCGTGGGCGTCAGTAGAAGACGTGAGGCGGAGCTAGAGTGTTGAGGAGACAATGGCTGATGAAGCCACAATGGCTGACCAAGCAACCGGTTGCAAGCAGCTCACGCTTGAGCATTTTTTTCAAAGACGGAAAGCATCGATCAATACTAAAAAGCGCATTGATGTCGACGATGATGATGACTCCGAGCTTGACGCCAAAGTTGGAAGCCTTGACGCGACCGTTATGATCACGTAGTAAGCCTCACCGGCTAAGCGCGGCTAGCGCTGCTAAGGCCGGAAAACGCGCACAATAACCGACCGGGTACTTCTACACAATCGGACATTCGATCGGGCGATGGAGAGTTGGCATCGACCAATGCAGATTGATGATGATGATGATGATGACTCCGAGCTTGACGCCAAAGTTGGAAGCCTTGACGCGACTGTTATGATCACGTAGTAAGCCTCACCGGCTAAGCGCGGCTAGCGCGGCTACCGCTGCTAAGGCCGGTAAACGCGCACAATAACCGACCGGAAAATGAAGAGTACCCCGAGTCCAATGCATATTCATCGGAGGAGCGGGTACAGTCTGATCACGGAGAAGACACTGTTTCTGGACTACGATGCCACCATGAATGGAGTGGATAAAATGGATCAGAACATCTTTTACCACCCGGTATAGCAACTGAAGGACATGAGGAAGCCAGACGTAACACCACCGTAACGTAACCGTAGCATGATCCTGATATTAGACTTGATGGCAACACACACTGCAGTATATACTTGCTATTCCCCGGAAAAAACGGCCTGCAAGAAAGTGGAGCACGCGAAGAGGCAATCTGTTGTGCAAATGCTGTTGCGTCTCCTTGCACGCAGGAGAGTGTTACAAAAAGAAAAACTGTCGTTGAAACATCCACATATTTGTAAATAGCACCACAGTTGCACACATTTGTAAATAGTTTGCCAAATTGTTGTCAAATTGTTACACTGTTGAATGTAAATAAACGTATTTTGCTATCAAAAAACACTTTTTCATTCTTGGTGGTAGTGTTTTATAGAAGTAAAGCACTATTTAGGTGTTTGTGGCATCATTCATGGACAAAAAGAAGTGTAAAATTCACTAGAATGCATGAAATAATATCGTTTCACTAAAAGCTTGATTTCTCCGTATTTTGGTCCAAAACAGGCGAAATTGGGTCAAACTAACCATTTTCTATTGTTGATTACTAAAGAACGGAATAAGGTAGAAACAAACTTTTTTTTTCTGATGAAAGATGAAAGTCCAATCTTTCATTTGGTAGTCCATGTGTTTCCATAGTCCAAACAGAACATTTTCTGTGGACCTTGAAAGATCAGTCAAAATGCTTAAATCGGCTGGCACTGACGGCATCCCTTTTCTGAAAACGTCTGGCAGTCAAAGAGTTAAATGTCCTAAGATCGATTTTATTTAAATTATTTTATACTGTCTTGCCTTTGTCTGTGTGTGCCTTTATTTGGAGCGCTGTTCATGTTATACCCGATTTGGCCACTTAGGGGCAGTGTGGTTCCACGCACTCTAATACACTGTTAAGTTGTAGCCACATTAGAGGGTAGATCAAGTTATTCCAATAAAAGTTGTTTTTTTGCAGTGTGGAGCCGTTCTTTTGAGTGATGAAAGTGCCGCGAGTAGCGCGCTAACTAGCATTAGCGAGTCAGACTGGAGTAGATCATTACAATTCCTTGCACATCTATAGATTGAAGCAAAAATCATTGTCAATCAAATCATTCTAAATCGAACATCGATTCTGAATCGAATCGCAGGCCCAAAAATCGGAATCGAATCGAATCATGAGACATTCAAAGATTCCCACCCCTAGTATCAATCAGCCTGCTCATTGATGTCACTTTCAAAGGGTTAAGTTATCAAATGATTACAGTTGCTGTTGCACTCTCTGAAGATGTGAAAAACACGTTTGAGCAATGAACACGCATGTTTGGCACACTGCACGGACTAAGTAGAGGCAAAGCGAAAATTTGTGAATTAATTAAACAAGCTCAAGTAAGTCATGTTTTATTTTATTTATTTATGTTGATGTTATGAAAGTTTAAATAGTTTACTAGGCAGCCTACTTAATTTTCCATATAAAGTATTTGATCCATGTACAGTATTTGATCCATACTTGCTTATCACTTTTCTAAAATTTAAATTCAACAGTTTAGGTATTTTCCACTCTATCATGGTATAAAATATAGTAGGGATGGGCGAGTACCAATACCAGGTATCGGTATCTCTGCCAATACCAGCCTTATTGTAAGGTATCGGTACTCATGACGGTGACCCTCTTGTGGCTGCTTTACGATCGATCATGAACTAAAAATAAAAAATGAGAGGAATAGAAAATTGACATTAATTTTATTTATTTTTTAGGAAAATACTATACTGAATATATAGGTCTTTCATTAAAAACTATCTGTCGAGTTTGAGGGAATTTTATGTAGTAGTGGTATCGGTATTTGGTATCGATATCGATGACGACTCAAGAGTTGAGTATCGTATCGGTCAGAAAAAAAGTGGTATCGAACATCCCTAAAATATAGTATCGCGTGTTGAGAATTTTGGAAGCACTAAGTATATTACAGACAATACATGAAACACAAGCTAATATGTCGTCTCTGGTGAGAATGATCCTAAATCTGAATGTTAGCATTTGAATTTGACCACTAAGCTGAACAGCAAACTGAGCTGAAGCTGATCGGTACTGCTGATGCCCCCTAAAACCACATTTATATTAACTCCAATGACACGAGTAGGCCAGCGCAGTTCTTTTGATCTGCTGTTTCAGCATGTTTACTTATTTAAAAGCAGAGAGCTTGTTCCCTATGACACCCACACCGGACTGAAGAAAATGGTGGCAGCAAGGCCAGTCAGACAACACACCCACTCCCCCCTCCGGGCCTTTTTGTGATTTTATATGAAGCATTCCTGAGTGTTAGTCAGGCCTGGTGTGTTTACACAGTGCTGGGTGCTTTGGCCTCAGCTCAGACTGTTCGAGCCACACCGAAGCCTCAGCGTCGGTTGGGCTAATAGGGCCTAACAGTAGGAACAGACAGAGTGCCGGACCTCTAAAGCCCCCGAGGGCCTTTATGCTCTGCACTACAGCTCAAAGACAAAGGTATAAGTTACAGCATTGAGCTTTTTTTTGTATGTGCAAATGGTGGCAACATCCAGAATGACTGTTGTGCTCATGTTCTAGAGGTCGGATTTGAGGAGGCGGGAGGACATAAACAAGAGTTTCCTTACGGGTATTAACTGGCCCTTGCTTCGATCAGCACAAATGCAAGTTCAATCATAAGTAGAGTTTTCCTCTCTGTGCGTCAAGCCAGGCTGCTCAGTGTCAACGGTGAGCTAACGCCCAGCCTTCTTAGCTTTCTCCTCTCCTCGCTGTTACACTGCTCTGTCATTTTCTCCTCTTTTTTTTTCTTACATTTAAAGGGCAGTTTATTTTCCATTTGCAGGGGGAAAATTAATCTTCCTCTGCCGTGTGGCGGAGGCAGGCCTCGAACCTGGAGGAGGTCTATTACCTCTCCTGCCAAGTGGACTCCGCTCCAGGTCCAATTGCACTAATACCTTCTGTATAGACAATCAAGTGGACTAGGAATGTATTTGAGAAATAGTTTAACAGAGACTTTTTGAGAAACTGTTCATGCATTATATTCGGGAAATTCAAATTGGGCATTGAGGATGAAAAAAATGTGGAGCGAGAGCAAGGGTGGGCAAACAGAGCATTGACACTATTAAAGTACCCTGTGATATTTGTTGCATTACCCCCCCCCCCATGTACTTTTTAAAAATGTATTTGCCTTTATAGTGGAAGTTTTTTCTAAATAAAATAAAAACAGCAGTAATATAACATATTTACATAAAATAATTATTAAGCCATTACATATTTTAGATACATTTTTTTTTTTTTTTTTTAAACCTCTTCTACGAATGGAATGCGGCCCTAGAAAAAAAAGATTCCACTCAACAGTTCTAGGGGCAAAGCTACAACATGAACGTCTATAATGTATATGTATGTAACGTTGTGCTGCCAATGTCAGTTGCCAACAGACAACAAAATGAAGCAGCAAAGGAATGACAAACGCCTTTGATTTTGCTAGATTGGGACTCACAGGCACCGCAAAGTTGGTCTATAACTTTAGGGGCCCAAATTATGAAAAGTAATAATCCACCCCCAACGTGCAGAAGTTTGGAGCAACATATGCCCATCCACCATTTAGTAAACAAAATTAAGTACTTTAATCAATAAAGCCAAAGGTGCAATGTCTGTCCGTGGCTGTGTTTTGCTTTTGTCATAGTCACACTTAATGCAAGTGTTAATCATTGCACTGCCTGGATTTGACCCAGTTGTACGATAACACCGGTCACACAGTCAGCCGGTGATGATTAACATGCTGTGTGTAGCGTGCACACAATTGCGACCACCCCCTGCCAGCGTACTGTATCAAAACAATTTTTCATGTATTGTCTTCAACTAAGCTTTATCATAATGCATAAAAAACACATAATGAAATCTAAGTCATTAGTCGTGATGAGCCTAGCTAGCCTCTGTCTAGAATTCAATTTAACCTGGAAGCACCTGCTTTGAAATTGCCAGTTAAAGATTTCACAAATACTGCACTGAGAAAACTCCCCCCATGTAACGTGACTGGATTCCGATTTGAACCCATGAAATCTTTTTGGTATTACATGTCATTCCACTTACAGGTGCTGCATATTTCTGCATATCTTTGGCACTGACACATGTGATAAATGCAGTGGCACATACACCAGCTGAACAACTTGCTGATACAGATTAATTTCATTTGGCTTTATAATATTTTCTTTGGGGGTGGGCTGTATCAAGTATCACATATGCCACCATGTCATCGTAAGAAATAATAAAAATAATTTTGCAAAGCATTTTGGTTGATATTTTACTTGCTCAATCATCCTGTTAGTTCCATGAAACTTGAAAAGGTACACTGAAAACAAGAGGAAAGTAAGTAACCGTACCGTTTCTTTGTTTGGCAGGAGCTCCTTCCGGATCCTGAAGAAGTTTTTGCCGAACTGTCGCAGCCCTTTAATGAATCGTTTCTGCAAATTTTACAGACAGACAACTGTTAGTAATTGTATTCATCAAGAGGCATCGTTTTCATTTCACTCAGATGTGGATGAAGAGTTTTGATGTGCATCTAAAGTCTGCGTAGGCAATTTAAAGTGTGGCGCAAACAGCCGTGTCAGAGTAAAAGAGAGGAAATGACAAGTAGGGCAAAACAGACACTGAGATTACGTGGGGGGTAGATGTAAAACAAGAGACACATGGGGAGGACATGTTGATGACAAAAGTCAAGTTCAAAGGCTATACCAAAACTTCCTCCTCAAAACAAACCTGACACAGGGACAGTTTTTATATTAAACCTGACAGGGACAGTTTTTATATATTTCTAAAAAAAAAAAACACTAAAAAAAACACTTGAGATATGACGAAATTGAAAGAAAGCTGAAAGATGACAGACTGACACTTTATCTGGTTTGATCGGGACTGGAAAGCAAACATCAGCTCAATGAGAATTTTTTTTTAAAACATAGCAACCAAAATAATTGTTTTCAGCCTTAAGAGGCACAGACGGACGGCAAGCCATAAAAAGCAGAGGCTGAAAACATTCATAACCAGTGAAGCAGACAACCACCAGATTTACTTTCTTGTTCCAGAGGCGAGCCCCGGTCCGTGTTCACCAAGTAACTCCAGCTAAAAATCAGGCAAAAGTCCTGGCGGATCAGCACAAGCCTCTACACATCCAGCCGAGGAAAAAGAAAGAATCAAGGAGTAAATCCACAATGTCGCCGATGGTAGAACGCTGTTTTCCCCCCTTGTTTTTTTTTTTTTTACAAGCAAGAAATAGCTTGTCACCCTCGCTCTTCCACTACAAAGGGGGAAGGCTTTACATGTGATCTTTCTGCAAGAGAGCCTCTGGTTTGCAGCGGGAGGGAAAACCTGGAGTGGAGCTTTGTATGGGGGAAAGCTTCAATCCAACATGTTCATACTAAACCAACGCTACAAGGTTGCGACTTCAAGTCTTGCAAATCACACACAAATACACAAGCCATTATTTGCGGTTAGTTAACTTGTTGTTGAAACGCATACAGGCATGCATGCATGCAGAGGAAGGCACGAATCCCGAGCAGCCCAAGAGTGACGGGGCTGGCTGATATGTGATTTGTGGTGAGAGGTCTGGACATGGAAAGAGACAAGCGAGAAGGAAAACAAGACACAGATTCTTTCCCAACCATTAGGAGTTCGTTTTCCATGGAGCGTACTGTATTGTTATGTAACCAACATGCTGTTTACCCGATAGAGGGGTCAAACAAAAGCCATATTTACAAGACACAAAACCAGCTACCAACAACTTTATTTTAGAAGAGAATGGTGTAATTAATACATTGTGCTCATTTCAGTTTTAGGAAAACAAGCAAGCGTTAGGAAATGAAAAACGGATTAAAAGACAGAACAATATTGTTTTTTTTTCCAAACAAAAAAAAGCATGTTGCAGGACTGAAGTGGAGGTTGATTTTCACTCATCAGACTGAAGGTGTAGCGTCTAATTAACCAGCAGATGGAGCCGTCTCCAACTGATGGCTCAGGCCAGCCTTTACCGCCTCCAAACACACCTGAGGGCTCAGCTTAACCAAGAAAATCTCGGCATATCACAAATAATAGCAAAACAATTTGACGATAAGCATTCCAATGCTTTTAAATTTGATGAATCCCCCCCGCCCCCCAGCTCATATTAACCCCCAAAAATAGGCTGAGGAATGCACAACTCACTAACGTTTGAATAACCTCTCAAAGATGAGTTTAAGATGCATTTCCGTGTAATGCCTACTTCTGTTGCCGTGAGGTTCAGCTCAATTTCTATGTCTGTCCTAATTATGTCACCTTAATTATGTTCCCAACTATATCATTTACACAGTCTGTCATGGGCTCCCCCCCTCCCCCTCCTCCTCCTCCTCCTCTTCACTTCAGTTTTCCTTCTACTGCTGGCTCCCTCCTCCCGCTCTTCACGTCGGATCCAGTTTAAGACTCCATTTCAGCTCACTGCTCTCCAGCCCAGCTAATAAATCATCCAACCAATCTGCTCCCTGAATCACTCTGCCCCTGCTCCTATTGCTCCAGCCCGCCGTTGCTGGGCAACACAGCGCCAGAGGAGGGGTTTAGAGGAGTCGGAGAGTGAGTGAGAGGAAGAGGAGGGGGGTTAAGGCTGGGAGCATTACCAAATGGCCAGCCGCTGTGCAGAAACAGGCCTCTCTGTCGGGAGTGTGTTCCAGAGAGCTGACGCCTTTAGCCCGCCCCAAGTTTCCCCTCGCCATTGTGAGGTGGATGAAAAAAAACAAAAAAACTCAATAGGTCTTTGTTGCCTGTGCGCACTTCCTGCTTAATAGTTCATTGCTGGAAGTTGTAAAACTGGTTTTGATCATTTGTACATAAGTATCATTAACATGCTTAAGGATTTCCCGTTTGTGCATGCTATATAAAAAAAAAGTAAAGTAGTGAGAACACTACTGAAAGTCACACATTGCCCAACAAAACCCCCTTCACGCAATATGGAGCCATTTCAGTTGACTTGTACTAGAACAATATGGCAAAAACTTAAAAAAGTCGAAAAATAGCTCACACCTAAAAAACGTAATAATCTTCTTATTTATATTATTTATTTATACGACGGGAAATGTCTAACCTGATGCGTGTCACAAACAGGCTTTTTCGCCTTCTGTGCTGCCAAGTTGGAGCGCTTGCTTACAACCCCCCCCTGCACCATTATGTATCAGCACATATGTCCCTCTGGAGAGCACAGACATAAATCACCTCTTAACTCTTAAAAAACTAAAGTCATCTGCAGGTAAGCTTATATTGAACAACTAGTGGGATTGTGGTGGGGGGGGGGGGGGGCATCACTCTCCCCAAGGTCTCCCTCCCACCTCAGTGATGTTGGCAGCCAGCTCAGGTCATCCATCAGCTGAAGACATAGGCGGAGATAAGCCGTGGCACAGTGCAGCTGGCTGAGGAATATAGACCCACAGCCCCACCGCAGTCATAGATCTCTGACACAGCGGCAGACTGCAGAACCGCTGCTACTGCTGTTTGTTTAGATGGCACTGCCTGTTATTGGCATTTTTTTCAAAACATTAGGTTGTGCTTTTACAAGTTAAGCCATCCTTTTAACGTCATTAAGTGCACTTTTGTGCTGGAAGACCCTGTACAATTGAGGCAATATGTAAATCTCACAACAGCATATATATAGTTAAATGTCTTTTTTCATGTCCATTATGTATGATGATGTAAAGGAGCCACAAGGTATTGTTATTATTATTGTTTTAAAGTGACGGTGTGTAATAAATGACCATTAAATGTCGCTATATCATAGAATGCAGCCAAAGCGCATGCATTTCGAAACAAGCACACTATAGTGGCTGAGAGAGACCACACTTTGCAAGCCTACCAGTAATTCTTATTTTGTCTGAGCAAACAAGCATTTCGGTGGAGCGACGGCAACTTGGCAGCCGGTGTGAAACCTGGCGAGCGACGCCAAAAGACCAAGCGAGTCGAATTTAGCCGGAAGAGCGGCTCGCGGGAGTTTGTCGGAGCCATAGGCTGGAGTTCCTAACAAGAGAGGCAAAAAGGAGAAGCTAGTTAAAAAAAAAAATTATAGTAAAAGCTTGCGAAAGCAAAGCAGAAGGTGACAAGCGACGGAAGTCCGAATAACGGGACTCGGCGACGAGCACCTGCAGGCCCCAGCTGTGGAAAGTAAGTGACGGTCGACCCATTGGCTCTGATACTAGCTGCAAACACCACCAGGGCTAACTACGTTTGCGAAGTTGTCCTTTGGGCATCTGTAGCAGGAAGACGCCAGTGAAACGTCAGCCACTTTTAAGGTGTGGCTCCAGCCATTTAGTATAATTAGCCATTGCTAGACCTACGATTATATATATATATATATATATATTAAAAAAAACGTTTATGAGATATATTTTTTTGTGTGTGCATATGATTGAAATCAATTAATTAAAAAAATATATATATTATTAGTTCACCACTAGATGGCGCTAAACTTTAAATGTTCAAGTACTTTTCTAATAGGGCTGAACGATTAATGACGTCATTTGATAAAATGTAATTAATACCTTTAAAAACAATTTTTTTTGCCACTTGCTGTCCAGGGTTTTTCCTGTGTACAAAATTCAGAGGCGGCCACCCCCATCTTATTTGCTCGCCACCTCCAGCCTGACTGATAATGAATGAATACTTTAAAAAGTTAATAGTCATATTCTTATTGGAACTATCATTCTTATTATTGAAACATGGAATTATTATATGTTGCCTGTAAAAAATGAAAGTGAATCAGTTAATTGACAGAATACATGCACGTCATGTCGCATGGTCAGGATTAGCGATGTTCGATACCACTTTTTTTCCGACCGATACGCAACTCTTCAGTAGTCACCACTACTGATACCAAATACCCAAACCACTAGTAAATAAAATTCCCCACCCATTAATGACAGATGATTTTAAAGAAAGACCTATATATCCTAATTTATTATTTTTCCTTGAAATTGCATGAAGTTAATGGCAACTTTGTATTAATATAATTTCTTGTCCTTGATCAAACGCAGGAGGGCGGCCAATAATGGTATCGGTCACCGGCGTGAGTACCGATACCTTAAAATAAGATTGGTATTGGCACCAGTACCGATACCTGGTATCGGTAGTCCCCCATCATAGCCAGGATGATACCACCTCTGCCTCAATTTGAGTCAGGAAAAACCTTACTGTCGACTGAAAATAACATCAACAGAGCTCAAGTAACGACCAATCACGGCTCAAACTGTTTTCTGGGTTTGGTCGTGTGACGTTCGCAAACTGAGCCATGGTTAATGAAACAAACAAATGGTTAGGACGGTTTTGCAAACACTTGCCATTGTTAGCAAAACAAGAAAAACTGTATGCGACAAGTAAAACTATTCGCAAACGTGTTTTCTTTTACGAACCACGACAAAACAAAATTGCTATGTTTGCAAGCATTCGCCGCTCAGTGAGATATGTGCTTTTTATATTAATTAATGCTTCATTTGCCTTTGAATGCTAATGGCAGCGAGTTGTGCATTAAGTCTTTTGAAATCTAGAGCTTCCGAAATTTTGTCCATTGAAAGTTTTTGCACCTTTTAACCAGATCGCTCTTCCGTGTTTAAGGTACAAATGCGAGATGGGGATTGAAAGTAACCCGCAACTGTTCCACATTCTGAAGTCGTACCTGAGGCCTACCAGATGTGACGTTAGTGCCACAGACCTTGCCCACACACATTTGTGCTGAAAGCAATTGTTGAGGTTGCGCTTATGATGCAATTTATCTAATGATCCTAAACAAACACAGGTTTGAAGTTGAACATGCACATGTTTTGCTTTGAATTTTCCTGGCCCTACTGTTACACGCTTCTTGCGTCAATTTACTGGGAATGCACTGTGAAAATGGCTTGAGGGAGCCCAGGAAGTGTCTACTGTGCCTGACCCAAGTTATTCTAATTTTCAGTTAGGAAAACATCAATCAAAGTCTACCTGTGCAGACGGAAATTCACTGCAGGAACAATGGTCACAAATACTGTACAGATCCTGGAGAGTTTAGTAGAGGCCCGGGATTATGTGTCAGCAGCTGCCGCCTGAGAGATGTGTGAGGGCAAGGCAAGTCAAAGTGGAGGAGGGGAGGTTGACAAGTGACCTTGGAGACAGGCCACTGCTATCATTCCAGCGGCACCCGCTGTCACTAGTATTCACATCTCTCATAAGTACAGCCAGGGTCGGGAGGAAGAGCAGGAAGGGATAATGAAGCTCAACCTGCAGGAGACGAGATGTAAAGGGAGGAACAGCGGGTGATAAATAAATGAAAAGAAGCCGCGCTCGTTTCTGTGTGCTGGGCCGACATTGACACGCGTCCCTCAAGGCGATGAGGCTGGAAAGGCACAACTGGTGAGATCACTGGGACCGACTGGATATCCAAACTCCCCCGCGTTGGGGCAAGTGTTGCACCAATGGCCTCCACGCAACACACATCAGACACGACAACTGCAGGTGATTATCAGCTTATGGATCGTCAACATTCCTACATGTTTGTTATGTCACCTTCCCATAGAAGTTAAGCCTGGTGCATGCCTGCAAGCATGGAAGAGTTCAACAAAAGGATGACTGACTTAATAACCTGCTGTCAGCGTTGGGCCCTTAAAAATCATTCCATCATGTTCAATTATGCACAGAAAAAAAATACAGCTTCACTTCCACCACATCTGAGGCGCTAAACTAAAAAGGGGAACAAAAGGGGGCACATTTCAGTTTTACCGGTAATATGTGGAAAATAGAGAAAAAGGAAGGATAAGACCCCGTAGTAGAAATGTGGTGAATGTACTTCCCTTAAACAACAAACAAGGTGTGACTACTTGTGACATGGCATCCTTTCCCCTTCCTATCCACCATTTTCCGACGCCATCCCTTGGACAGCTGTGTCAAAATGCACATCTAAATCCAAATGGAGGATAGGATTACCAGCACTCAGCCTATACCCTTTTACAGCCTTCTACCCTAAAGATTTATTCTGTGGGTGATAAACCGGATGCAGCTGCTGGGTGGGAGGAGCTGGAAAGTGTTTTCCCTGATGTCTTTTCAGACTCCGGCCAAGAGCACCGCTTCAACTTGCTCTCAACAGCACCCTCCACAGGCAACTTGCAATGCAACAATAACATGCAGACAGACACTCTTGCTTCCCATAAATAATTCCCATAACGCTTCGTAGACACGTATTCATGCGTTTCTCTTACCACTTCATCCTCGGACCAGCACTTCTCTATCAACTTTGGTACCGGCTTCTTCACCAGTCGCTGGAGAGCTTTGCCGGCATCATAGCTGCTCTCATGAAGCTGTGGGAAAAGGTAGAAAGAAATAAAACACAACAGAAAAGCAGCTCATAACTTCAAACCTAAGTCGAGACATGGGTGTCAAACTCAAAATTCAGAGCAGACTTTAGGTCGTGGGCCAAACATAGTAAACATTTATTGAGCAGACTAAAACCAATTTTATTTTTTTAACAAACATAACTCAAAATAGACAAGTTGTAATTATTCAGAAAAAATATTCAAAAATGTTCAGGTTTCTTTGCTCTTCTTATACCATTTTGTCAGAGCTAGATATTTGGCATCTTTTCTTGACAACAATTTTGTTTATTCCCGGGTTAAGGTTCTGAGTTGTAGAGATCCTCACAATGGGTTTTTAATTGATTTTCATCAGTGAGGCAAATCCTGATTGATGTTTTGTTAATTTTCATCCCCGAGAACAGCTGCTCACACAGATAGGTGCTACCAAAGAGACAGAGAGTTCAAGTCGCATGTAGACGGAGAAACGGAATGATCGTTCAATAAGGCAGCTGTTGTGTTGTATTATCGTTGCCCCTTTACATTGTGCCATTAAAAAAAAGACAATTGTGGTGTTAGAGAATCGAAGGTAGTGTTTCCCAGCATGCTTTGCTGCAGTAGCAAACATCACATTTGACTGTTATGCCTCTTTAATTCTGGTTTACATTTCTAGTTGTGTAATGTTGTAATGCGTAATCTCGATATTTGCTCAAATCTATACTTCTTTAACTGTGCTTTACCTAAAAAAAAAAAGTTTCTGATCACATATGATCCCAAGTGTAGCATCAAAAGACGACGCTTTTATTGTGAACAGTGTGATATTTTCAGCCTGCCAAGGTGGACAAACCTGCTTCTGCACAGATTTATTGCATCCTGTCATTATTTTTAATCTCTTATTTTTTATTGATCTTAAAAAAAAAGGTTCCAGGGAGTACTTTCCCCCCTGAGTTGTTTTCTTTATTTATGGTATTTCCTGTGTCTTTTGCAATGAAGTCTCAGTGACGGCATTCCTCTCATCTGTTTGTGTGTGCGTGTGTTTTATTGAGTCGATACATTATTACAGATTACAAAGTATATTTCAAAGACGGGATATTCTCCAGAAACCTCATCTTGAGCATGAAAGGAAAAGCCGAGATGCCGAACAACACAGACAAAGGCGGCCGCAATCGCAATGCAGCTTTGAGGCTGCTGTCACATTAAATTGGCTGAAAAGTCGACATTACTGAGGCTATTCTTCTGAGGGAAAAAAAATAAGTACATCTCATTGGAATTGCAAATCCATAGAGGAAGGTTGAAAGACAATGACCGGCCGCCTCTGTTAATGTCCTGGTTTATAGAGTTGGAATACAAATGCCCTGTTTATGACTCCTCTCATCTCCTCCATAGGATTTGATATCCCTGTATTCAAATTCAGTGTGACAAGACACATCTCTCATTACATGTGATGTATTAAAAAAGGCCCCGAGGGAGAGTTTCCTACAGGAGGCTGCTCTACGGGCTCAGGAGGCCGTATCATTACCCGTCAGTGAAGCGTTGCAGTAATGAGCGGACTCCCGGTGACATTGTTTTTGACTACATGAAGCCCGGTGTTAAGAATGATTGTACTTACAGTGTTGAGTGCGTTTAATGTAGTGTCATCTCGAGAGGCTGCTAGACATCCATCCTCTGTGGAGCCTCCATCACACATCCCTGCAAAGGCGGCCATGCTCCTGTGGATGCAGCACATAGTCAACATGAATGACTTCTGGCCTCCAAGCGCTACGAGCGTTACAGTATGACACGAGTGGCAAACACTGTGTCTCACGGGCATCGTCTAAAACACCAGTTCCGAAACTTTTCTTTGCTGAGCACTGAGCACACCGCATTGTCAACAATAACAGCTTCCTCAAAGATGAGGAAGCTCATTTGATAGCAACCACAAACAGAAAGTACATTTAACTTTCAATATGTTAGCACTGTATGGACCCGCACAACGCTTTCCGTCTTCACTATACGACCACTAAGGATGTATTTTTTTGTTCATCTCCTAAAAGTTTACGGATGTCCCAAATGTATTATTTTCTCGAATTGCATGCATGACACCCATAAAAACAAAATCACCATGGACATGGCATCCTCCTCCTGGCTGCTACTTCTATTTTGACTGACTGCGATTTTCTCCATTTTGTATTTATTAGTGCCGCTTTATTTACTGATCACTCACTAGTCTGTACAGCAATCCTACTTCCTGTTTACATTCTTGTGACCAATAAGAGAAAACAGCAATTTACTGAAACTCGTGAAAAGGCTATTTATCAGCAGGTCTGATGATCGGGGACGATATTCTGCATTTTGATGCATATTGGCGTTATGGAAAATAATTATTTATCACGTATTAACATAAGTTTATACTGTATTGTGGACACCTGTATTGTCTTTAACAATGGGCTTTTTACTTTTTGTACATGAACTGATATCGAAGTGACCTTGACTGATAAGCCTGCTCGGAACAGACAGAGGGTGCAAATTGTCTCGCTCTTGTTCTGTCTCTCCTACTGTATTTGGGCTCACTTGGTTTGTTTTGCTCTGCCTGATGCTTTTGCGCTTCCTTTATAGTGCGCCAAATTGTGATCTGATGGATAAGCCGCCCCTTTGTATTAGCCGCAGGGTCAAATGCAAGTGAAAAAAGTAGCGGCTTATAGTCCAGAAATTACTGTACATAGATTTTTTGTAAAACTTCATTTAATTTACTGCAAACGTTCACAGAACCATTTGTTAACACTTTCATTTAACTTCATAAGACATGCTGCTGCTTAGCCTGCAAGCTCTCTGCACTTTTTCATTTTTTATTTTCAAACAAAGACGTCTATTGTCTAAGATTGTGGGGAAAAAAGCTAACATGCTGAAAATATGAAAATCTGGTTAATAAACATATCCTTTAAGGCATTTAAACAAAGTAAAGTGTTGATAGTTTGTATTACTCCAAAATGTTATGCCAATAGCTTCACTTTTACCATTAATTAATTAATATAGCAAAGAATATATCATTATATAAATGAATATAGTAGCATCCTTGATTATTAATCTGACAAAAAACACATTTGTCTATCACAAAATGAGACATTTTGACATTTCCTGGAAATTTTACTGAGCACGGAGTGAACAAGGCGAAATTATTTTGTGGCAGTTGTTCATATATTCTAATGCGGATTTTTGTATTTTTGCACTGAAAAAAAAACTTGCACTGCTTTTAGTGGGTGCATCTGACAATTTTTGTTTATATTTCAATGGCAATATTGTAATAATACCGATAACTCTGATCATTTTGGTCATAATTGTGTTATGACGTTTTCATTCCTAACTGCACGAAGTATCAAAAATGTAAATTAACATTGAAACTAAATTTGATTTGTGTGTTTGTTGTGTTGTGTTTTTTTTTTTACATGATATAAACAAAGATAGCTGTGTGACACTGATGAATGTGACTCAGACTCACCTTGCGGCTCTGAGGTACATGAGAAGGTCACAGTCATTGACCCCCGGCATCCAGACAAGCTCCTCATTCTCCGTCACGGCATGGCCACCAGAGGAGGGGAAAGGCTGCAGCTCTGGAAGCTTGGCCTAATTAGGTCCGGGGGAGAAGGAGTAGGACAGATGGTGTCACACTACAAATAGCATGCAGGCTTGAAGAAAAATATCAGCTTTCCAACCCGTCATCAACGTTTCACTCGGTGTGTCTGAGTGGTGGCGGCCTACGTCATGACAGGCACAGTGATGCAGAGATGCATCAAAACACAACTGCACCTTATTCAGTGTGTGCTTTTGTGCGCCAAGCTGCCACACAACATAAAGACTCCTCAAGTGGGGCAGATGACAATAGACGATATATTACTGCAAATGAGACTAAATTGGGGTTCAGTGTCTTGCTCAAAGACACTTCGATATGGTCACAAGGGCTGAGGATCGAACCCACAACCTCACGGTTGGGATATGAACGCTCTACCACTGATCCATGACGCTCCTAACAGAATGACTTAACAGGTTTTTTGTTTTATTTTATTGTATTTTTTTTATACTCATCCAACAATATGTACTGTATGTTTTTGTGTTTGGCTTCATTTGCTAAATGTCACAACAAGCTGACAGGGACAAATGAATGGAATAAAAATAAATCTGTACTATATAATTATTTGTGCTTTGACGACACCGACGACTGTTTTTAAAATATTGTTAAATGCGGGGGGGGGGGGGTGACTAGCCTAATGGAAGAGTTTGTAAATGCTGTCGAGAAACTTTGTTGAGAGTAATTTACAATTATTGTCAGTTGTCCTACAGGGACACTTGCATTCAAACAAGGCTAATGACATTTGTGCTTTTGCTCCATAAATAACTTATGTAGTGTCATGATGGACACTCCTGATGCCATTTCACACTTTGGGGTTTGATTATCAAATGCATAGATTCCAAAAGTGTGATATACAGTATGTACAACAAGTGGTAAGCGGGCTCACTCTAGAGGACGATGATGACGATTTCTTATGATACAAAAAAACAACAACAACATACAAAACATGAAATATAATCAAACGTATTAGAATCTATGACACTATCCTATCAAACGATGGCAAGAAAATGAAGGGAGACGCAAGTAGTTGTGGGCAGGAACGTGAACTAAGCCTGATAACTGAAGACGGGACTCGGACCGAGTACAGTGCAAACAGTGGCAACTGTCAGCAATGAAACCCCTACGAGCACTACAACATAGCATAAAGCAGTGAAGAAATATGACTTGATTTCCATCAAATGTATTTTTTATTTTTGGGGGGAGAAGGAGAGAGGAAGTGCCATTTTTGAAGTGGTAAAAGGTTGATAAGTAGAGACTTGAATTATTGTTTTGTCAATGACACCGTGGATCAACTGACAGGCAGCTATAACGTTGCAAGAACATTCATCTTATGTTGGCCAGCAGCAGTTAGATTTTTTTTTCTTTTTTTTTTTTTCTTTTTTTTACAAAGACCAAGTGTTCCCAAAGCAAAATAAAACATTCAACAACGGAGGCATTTTCCAAAAGAAATTTATGTTGTGTACTTTCGATGCATGCGATGACTTACTTGGTGACTCGGGCCCACCCGGATTTCCCCCTGAGTGCTGTTTAGCCGCCTGAGGAGACAAAAGAGAGCAGATTGAAGCAACATCCAGTATTAACTTGGAAGCCTTTTAAAGTTAGCCACAAAGAAATAAACCAGCATGCATTTTTCTTGATGAATTAATTAGTCTGTGTGTGGAATTGGATCTTGTTTTATTGTGAGACTCAAACCAACTATTACATGCGCAACACAATGAGTAGGACCACAGCATATTTGTAGGCTTGATATTGTGAATGCATCCATAAAACGGAATCCTCTAAAAGAAAAGGAGGGGTTGGGGGGGGGGCTTCTACAAGGGCCTCTGTAATGGCTGCTGGTACAAATGTCGGTAGCCATAGCAACTGCACTTTAATAATAGTGTTCCGAATCTCCAGCTGCAGTGGATTAAAGAAAATGACAAGCTGTTCCTTTTGAAAAGCCTTTCCCTTTGGTTGCCTAGGTAACAGCGCTGAATTTCATAGAGCCGTGCGCAGGGCAGCCCAGAATGTGTCAATGTGATTTGCACCCCGAGAAGCTCACACTCCATCATTGAGGCCTGGCTGAAACACGAGAGGCCCGCTAGTCTCTTTACACTGCTGCAACCTTCAGATCCACCAGACAGGTTCTCATTTGATCCAATGCCTTCTCAGCAGGCATACTGTTCCTCACAGGAACAAACAGGAGATAGTGAGTCCAACCTGTAGCTGTCAGCAGCTCGGGACAAATACTGCACTGAATTCCTTTGACAGCAAATTCGGGATTGTCTAAATATTTTCAAAATGCTATTTTACGACCAACAGACTTCAGTAATCTATGGTAATGACCGTTGCTTAAAAAAAGAAAAGAGTAAATCATGGTGATTACAATCAGTATGTCACACAGGGCAGCAAAGTTTGCATCCACATTTAAATCATACTCTTGGCTGTTATTCTCATGAGTTACACAATTCCATTTATCACATGCATCTCTATCATTAAAGGATACAATTACAGTTTAGGTAAACAAATTAACCCAGTTCAAACTAAAACTACTTATATAACGTACTTTTAATTTGATCATACCAACATGGCTCAACAGTGTTAACAAACACACAGGTGAGCCCCTGACTATGCTAACTTTCTAGTGCGGTTAACTTCTACAAGCGTGACCGTTTGCGGAGAAGAAGAAGAAATAATAATAAGAATTTCTACAGAAACAATAAAGACCTCACAGTGGTCGCTGCTCGGGCCCTAAAAAAAGGGAGAAAATTACACTCTGCCAAAAATGTTTATAACCGTCTATATTAATAGGTTCAACTATAAATGTACTGCAAATTATTATCCCAAACCACTTTAATATACTCATAACTCATAGTACCCTTAAAAGAAGAAATCAACCCCCAAAAAGTTCTTGACAAAAATATGTTCTATCCAGACCCACTAGTCTTCATGCGAAATTTCTGATTAATGTTTCGTTAGTGGAATATGAATTAAGCAACAAAATCCAGCAATTTTTCCCTGTATCAGGAAGTGGCTATTTTGCCACTTGCTGTCGCCTGAAGATGACATCACAGTTGCTTAGGGCTCAGGTAACAACCAATCACAGCTCACCTGTTTTCTGAAGCTGAGCTATGATTGGTTGTTACCCGAGACCTAGGCAATTGTGATGTCATCTTTAGTCGACAGCAAGTGGCAAAATGGCTGCCGCCTCAGATGGATAAAAATGGCTGGGTTTTGCTGCATAACTCACATTTCACAAATGTAATATTAATCAGAATGCCATGTTTCGACTAGTGGGGCCACAAAACATATTATTGTCAAGAAATCTTTCAGATTGACTTCTTCTTTAACTCTTTGACCGCCATAAACGTTATAAAACGTTTAGCATAAACCTAGGGAAGGGCGCCGAGGACGTTAAAAGACGTCCCCTATGTTTTTTTTTTTTTTTTTTTGAAAACGGGTGCAGGAAAGCCTTGGGCAGCTGTGCTGAAAGTATCAGGCAGATCTGATTAGTAAAAGACTCGTTTTGGCCCCTAGAGGGCAGCGATGACTCTCTTTGCACAAGGTTGGATGGGCCGCCCACCGTGGGCGTCAGTAGAAGACGTGAGGCGGAGCTAGAGTGTTGAGGAGACATGGCTGATGAAGCCCACAATGGCTGACCAATCAACCGGTTGCAAGCAGCTCACGCTTGAGCATTTTTTTCAAAGACGGAAAGCATCAATCAATACTAAAAAGCGCATTGATGTCGACGATGATGATGACTCCGAGCTTGACGCCAAAGTTGGAAGCCTTGACGCGACTGTTATGATCACGTAGTAAGCCTCACCGGCTAAGCGCGGCTAGCGCGGCTAGCGCTGCTAAGGCCGGAAAACGCGCACAATAGCCGACCGGGTACTTCTACACAATCGGACATTCGATCGGGCGATGGAGAGTTGGCATCGACCAATGCAGATTGATGATGATGATGATGATGACTCCGAGCTTGACGCCAAAGTTGGAAGCCTTGACGCGACTGTTATGATCACGTAGTAAGCCTCACCGGCTAAGCGCGGCTACCGCTGCTAACGCCGGAGCTTTCACATGCGGACATTTTGTCGGACAATGAAGAGTACCCCGAGTCCAATGCATATTCATCGGAGGAGCGGGTACAGTCTGATCACGGAGAAGACACTGTTTCTGGACTACGATGCCACCATGAATGGAGTGGATAAAATGGATCAAAACATCTCTTACAACCCGGTGTAGCAACTGAAGGACACGAGGAAGCGAGACGTAACGAAACCGTAGCATGATCCTGATATTAGACTTGATGGCAACACACACTGCAGTATATACTTGCTATTCCCCGGAAAAAACGGCCTGCAAGAAAGTGGAGCACGCGAAGAGGCAATCTGTTGTGCAAATGCTGTTGCGTCTTCTTGCACGCAGGAGAACAAAAAGAAAAACTGTCGTTGAAACATCCACATATTTGTAAATAGCACCACAGTTGCACACATTTGTAAATAGTTTGCCAAATTGTTGTCAAATTGTTACACTGTTGAATGTAAATAAACGTATTTTGCTATCAAAAAACACTTTTTCATTCTTGGTGGTAGTGTTTTATAGAAGTAAAGCACTATTTAGGTGTTTGTGGCATCATTCATGGACAAAAAGAAGTGTAAAATTCACTAGAATGCATGAAATAATATCGTTTCACTAAAAGCTTGATTTCTCCGTATTTTGGTCCAAAACAGGCGAAATTGGGTCAAACTACCAAACTCTTTCATTTGGTAGTACGTGTGTTTCCATAGTCCAAACAGAACATTTTCTGTGGACCTTGAAAGATCAGTCAAAATGCTTAAATCGGCTGGCACTGACGGCATCCCTTTTCTGAAAACGTCTAGCAGTCAAAGAGTTAAAATTAAACCGATTGCCAATGATTTTATTTTGAAAAATACATGTGCGTGTACAGAGCAAAAATATACACATGCGACATACACGCTCCAGAACCTGATAACAACATTAGGCTAATAATAGCGCTTCCCCGACATGCAAATGCTACAGTCTCTCAGCGGAGAAGTATCTTTTCAACATACTTCCTTGACATCCATTATGACTTTTCGTTTAGCCAAGGATTTTGGCAACAACGTAAATGGGAAAGTGTGAGTTTTTCAGTAAACAGTTTAAGATTGGTACTACAGAAGGGGGGCAGGGGTGGAGGTCCTAAACGGCAAATTGGTTTGGGTTCACTGTAGTATTTATAAAGCATGGAATTAGGCAGTTTTTAATTTGGCACTCGTTTCTACACCTTAATAGTGATACACCTGCAAATGCTTCAATTTAGTCATTAATTTATGCATTTTTATTCGTTTTGTTTTTAAATTGAACATTTACAGCTTTAAAGGTCACATGTCATGCACAAACTGCTTGTATTATTTAAATTAGCCAAGTATTGATCCATCATCCAATGGCATTTTATTTTTCTTAAAATGTACTGCATTAAGCCACACTTGTAATTAATAAACTATGTACGCGCAACAAGCCCAGCTGTTAATCACAGGCGTGTAAAATCCAAACATAACAGTCAAACTGTGTGCTCGCAATCAGCCGAAGCCCCGCCCCCTTTATCAATTTCAACCAATAGCGGCGCGCGTGTGTGGCACACTGACATAATTGCAGCGCAGTAAAAACAAGAGAAGAGCCAATTCGGCGGTATTCAAATGCTTTTGACAGGCGCCACGCATGGATGTGGCTGTTTCAAGCTTTGTGTTGCAGCCTGCTGAGCGCCATGTCATCCGATTGTAAACAAGAGCTGCAAAATGGAGCCACATTAGCCTCCGTGGCATTTTTTTCCCCGTCGCGTAAACGCACGCGCGCATACGGGAATAGCAAGCACGTTTTTACAGGTGTGATTCTACGGGAGCGCGAGCCGGAACGCACAATGACAGCGAAGCAGGCAGACAACAAATAAAAGAGGAATCGATGATTAGCGCGGCTGCTGAGAGCCGAGAAGAGCGCACCTACCTCCGCGGGCTGAACAAGTCGTCCATGTCGGACATGGAGCCCTCTTTGGCGGGCGACACTGCGTGTGTGCAACGCTCGCTCCCCCGCTCGCACCTATATGTGCGTGGGTGCTCAAAATGGAGAGGCGCGCACTGAGTTTGTGCCGTGACCTCAGCAGCGCACGCACGGCGCCGCCAGCTCGCCTCGCTGTTTACAGGGACGCCACTGAGCATGTGCCGCGACCTCGCAGCGGCGGCCGGCCAACCAGAGGCGCAGACACACGCACGCACGAGACGGAAATCGGTGCCCCTCTCCACTCACGACCCACCCCCCTGTGTGTATGCGCCATCATAAACACGGGTGCAATTGCGAGGCTGCAGAAGCGCCGCTCGGAATAACAAGCATGTGGAGCAGAGGAAGGGGAGGGAGGGGAGAGGAGTGGAGTGAGGCGGAAGGGGAATGAAGAGGGTTCGGAGAGAGGATGCCTCCGATTGGCAACCCTTTCATGAGCAGAACGAAGACAATTGTCGGTGCAACATGTGACAAGCCGCAACAAGTGAATAATATTGGACTGTAATAAGTTAAGCATCACTGAGTGACGTCTTTGCATTAGCTGCAAGGAGGGCATTGTCCAGTCCAGTCCAGCAGATGGGGCTATTTTTCGCTGTGGAACCCCTGTTCACGAACAAAACTATTTGTGTTTTTTTTATTTTTTATTTTATTTTTTTAATACCAATCACAACATCCATGCAAACCGCTCAGTTATGCTTTATCCCACACTGAATAAATGGCATTTGCTCTGTTTGTCACATATGTGGATCTGTTTTGTTTTGTTTTCCTCCTGAAAATTAACCCCCCAGCATGGCTCTCAAGAAGGTAAAAGGTGATTATGCTATTCGGAAACCCTGGAAAGTTGCGGTTCCAGCAGCATCCACAGGCAGGGCTTGTCGAGTGCCACCACGTGCAAACAAAATGCAATTGCTGCCATTTTATACAGCCATGTTGAACTACAATACAAAAAGTACATGTTCAATTAGGGCTGGGCAATAAATCAAATTCATGTGAAAATCGTGAAATAAAATTTTGTCTTCTGGATTATTAAGGGTTGTTGTTCTTATGTTGTGTTACATCCAGATATTATTGTGAGTTGTAATTTTTCCAACTATGAATGTTAAGTTTATGTTAAAATCAGTATACATTTTTGTTGTCTGAACATAATGTACAGGAATTAATGAAACCTTTAAATAAACATTTGTCAGGTTTATTAGATAATCGTCCTGAATGAATGGTAACTTTTTTTTTTATGAGATTTTATCTTTCGGCCATATTGCCCAGCCCTATCTTCAATGTATTTCTTATAAACTGTGTGACGAAATGACAAAGCAAGGGAATTGCAATCCGTCATCCACAGGCAATGTTAAGTCAAAAGGAGACATTTCAATTAAATCTTTTATTTTTATTTTTTATTTCATTTTTTGTAATTTTTTTTAATCATGATTTTTATTTTTTTAACATATTTGCGATGCCTGGAACCAATATGCCGTGTTTGCTGTTTGTTGCTGTGGACTGTCAGATGCACGCCACACTCTTCCAGAAACAGATATATTCACCCATGGATTATTCTTATTATTAGGGTTACGGATTGTTTTTATGTATCCATTAAAATGAAAAGATTAAAGTTTTATGTCATTACTGCAACGCTAATCTGGGGTTGCTTGTAGACGAGGGTCACGGGAACATACACGCGTCACTACGAGTAGACCAGGCCGGCCATCATTGCACTATGGTTGGTAAAAGGTAGGATGTTTGGTCGTCTTTTTCTCATTAGGTTACGTAATATATGCTACCAACCCATTGCTAGTAAGAACACGTTCCGTGATGTTTGTAGATGACACACTATATTGTATTCATTTTGCAAATTTTTTGAGTAATCGATAGAAAAATCGACTTCAATAAGATGCATTTGTGACAGTAAATAAAGTGTCAAAGTCAATTAGTAAATGATATGTATTCAGCTCTGTTTTAGGCATATAGTTGTTATATCAAGGGTGGTGATTGATTGGGAAAAGAAGCGCTCCTCACCTGGTCTCTGGGTTATATCCAAGGATATAGAAGAAGGAGTCAATGCGGGCTTTGAACTCCCTGGCAGCAAAAATGTCGGAGAAATGTGAAATGTTGCATTTCCCCCTGTGAAAGAGCAGACAATATGATCAGAAACCAAGACAGTCGAACCGCGCCATTTGGGGGATAGGGATCGGGCCCACCCCCACAAAGCAAAAATCTCACTATTGTTGACAACCATTGAAATGCATTGGAAAATAAATTAACAAACATTCTTTAAAAAAAAAACACCAATAAAAATTCAATATGTATTTTCTATGAACAATTGAGGTAAAATGGGGGAACCCACCCCCCTACATAAAAAAAAAAATCAAAAATGCTGAAAAAAAATGCAAGAAAATCAGCAAATGTGTAAATCCGACCAAGTAAACTTTTTAATTAACCACTGTTGGGATGTTCAGTACAGTATATCTACTCCAAGTATAGAATGCGAAGGCTTGTTCAATTTTCAGTGAAACACCACGCTCGAACTGGTGGAACACCGTGTGCAATGAATCTTGGCGCTATTTGGACTGCAACCCCACAGTCTGACCACACAGTCATAATTGTGAAGATAAGATGCCTCGCACAGACATCAGAATCCCCCCCCCCCCCCCCCCACAAGAAGAAAATTAAAGGGCACTTGGAGTGTTGAGCTTTAGAGAGCTGCAGCATTACAACGTCCCAGTGGAATTCCATCCCATTTATCTGCAGCCTGTAGAAGAAGTGAAATCAAAGGGGGCTCTATGTAGGACAAGTCGCAGCTAATTTGCCCTGAAATCAGCGCTTTCTGGGAGATGCGCTGCATTGCTAACAGATGGTTTTGCTTAAGGGAAAAAGGAAGTGAGAGGGGGATGGATAACCGGACAGAATGAACACAGAATATCATATTTAAAACCAAGGGAATCTTCTTTGCATGAATGCATTTCGTTTCCCCTTTCGTATAAAAATACACAGCCAATGTCTCCTGTTTGGACTGCTGTGTGCATGGTGGGGACAGGGACAATACAACAGGGAACAATTGAAGTCAATCTTCTATTTAAAATTGAAAAAACGGTATGGATGTTAACATGAGGCTTAACATATATATGCATGCTTGTCATGGTGAAATATCAATTGATAGAAAAAACTACTAATACTACTTAATAACTAATCTCTCCTCCATGGCAATACATACGCTACACTTTAATCATCATTATCACTAGTAGCTGCTCTACTAAGGATGCAACAGCAAGCAAGAAGAGAGATCACAAGAAGCCAATGCTAATCGCTACGCTAACAGTGTGTCGCCAAATAACAGAAAAAGTGCCTAGGTGTACAGTACACTTTTAACAGAAGTCTGGCTGGAATCGTGTTAAAGTGGGGACCAACCAGTTAGTGAAAGAGAAAGAAAGAGTGGGACAAAAATATTTCCACAGAGATGTGAAAGACTCATTGCCAGTTATAGAAAACGCTTGATTTCAGTTGTTGTTGAGGAACAAACAGTTTTTATGCTTAGGAGGCAGGTACTTTTTCCACATAGGGCCAGGTAGCTTAAAAAAAAAGAAGTTTTTCCTACATAAATAAAATCACCATTTAAATGCTGTATTTTATGTTAACTTAGGTTATCTTTGTCCTATATTTACATTTGTGTGTTGGATGATCTTAACTCTTTGACCGCCATAAACGTTATAAAACGTTTAGCATAAACCTACGGAAGGGCGCCGAGGACGTTAAAAGACGTTCACTATGTTTTTTTGTTTTTTTTGGGGAAACGGGTGGAGGAAAGCCTTGGGCAGCTGTGCTGAAAGTATCAGGCAGATCTGGTTAGTATAATGACTCGTTTTGGCCCCTAGATGGCAGCGATGACTCTCTTTGCACAAGGTTGGATGGGCCGCCCACCGTGGGCGTCAGTAGAAGACGTGAGGCTGAGCTAGAGTGTTGAGGGGACAATGGCTGATGATGCAACAATGGCAACCGGTTGCAAGCAGCTCACGCTTGAGCATTTTTTTCAAAGACGGAAAGCATCGATCAATACTAAAAAGCGCATTGATGTCGACGATGATGATGACTCCGAGCTTGGAAGCCTTGACGCGACCGTTATGATCACGTAGTAAGCCTCACCGGCTAAGCGCGGCTAGCGCTGCTAAGGCCGGAAAACGCGCACAATAACCGACCGGGTACTTCTACACAATCGGACATTCGATCGGGCGATGGAGAGTTGGCATCGACCAATGCACATTGATGATGATGGTGAATCCCGAGGTTGACGCCACAGTTGGACGCCACAGTTGGACGCGGCCTTTATTCTCACTAGCTCTGCTAACGCCGGAGCTGCACATGCGGACATTTTGTCGGACAATGAAGAGTACCCCGAGTCCAATGCATATTCATCGGAGGAGCGGGTACAGTCTGATCACGGAGAAGACACTGTTTCTGGACTACGATGCCACCATGAATGGAGTGGATAAAATGGATCAGAACATCTTTTACCACCCGGTATAGCAACTGAAGGACATGAGGAAGCCAGACGTAACACCACCGTAACGTAACCGTAGCATGATCCTGATATTAGACTTGATGGCAACATGGCCAAACACACACTGCAGTATATACTTGCTATTCCCCGGAAAAAACGGCCTGCAAGAAAGTGGAGCTTTTGCACGCGAAGAGGCAATCTGTTGTGCAAATGCTGTTGCGTCTCCTTGCACGCAGGGGAGAAAAAAGAAAAAGAAAAACTGTCGTTGAAACATCCACATATTTGTAAATAGCACCACAGTTGCACACATTTGTAAATAGTTTGCCAAATTGTTGTCAAATTGTTACACTGTTGAATGTAAATAAACGTATTTTGCTATCAAAAAACACTTTTTCATTCTTGGTGGTAGTGTTTTATAGAAGTAAAGCACTATTTAGGTGTTTGTGGCATCATTCATGGACAAAAAGAAGTGTAAAATTCACTAGAATGCATGAAATAATATCGTTTCACTAAAAGCTTGATTTCTCCGTATTTGAGTCCAAAACAAGCGAAATCGGGTGAAACTAACCATTTTCTATTGTTGATTACTAAAGAACGGAATAAGGTAGAAACAACCTTTTTTTTTCTGATGAAAGATGAAAGTCCAATCTTTCATTTGGTAGTATGTGTGTTTACATAGTCCAAACAGAACATTTTCTGTGGACCTTGAAAGATCAGTCAAAATGCTTAAATCGGCTGGCACTGACAGCATCCCTTTTCTGAAAACGTCTGGCAGTCAAAGAGTTAAACATTAAATTGGGGAGACGATGCAAAAAAACAAGAATTTGAGAAGAGGTCAAATACTGCACTGCAATATTCGAATGAAAAGAATACATCAGATTATTTTTGCCTCTTTACAGGAAACGATATTTCCATTATAATTTTTACACTTAAATTTATATCATGATAGGTACGTTACAGATTTGATTTATACCATGATATGAACTTTAGGCCATAGAGATCAGCCCTAAGTCTCCATTTGAAGCAACTTAGTCTCTGACAAAAATATGAAAAACTATTTACACACAATCTTACATTTATGTACAAGAAACATATAAATTAGTGTAGAAGTTAAAATATTTTTGGTTAAAAAAAAATGCTTTTGTTTTACATACTGCATATGTATGAAAGCAAGCAGTAGTTCTTGCTTTATTGAACCAGTTAAAAAAAAAAATAGCAAAAACTGCCTCTGTCACACAGCTTCTTCAGTGTACTTACATTACATTTGCTCCCAAAAACGTATAAATACATTCTATTTTAAATGTTTTAAGTGTACTAAAGACGTATTCATATGTGTTTTATGCTTTTTTTTTTAATGCTAGAACATTAAAAGAGGCTTTGATGCAGCCTCTAAACTGCAGAGAACGGGTGAAGCTATGGTAGTAATTACAAAAACTGCCAGCAGGTGGCAGCAGAGTATAAGAGATCAACGAGGGCCATATTGCAAACAAGCTCATTTCCCCACAGTTCTAAACAGATTTGTGAATAATGATGAAACTTAGCTATATTCTAATGCTAATTGCTGCAAACTGAAACCGATAGAAATATACTATTTTTTTCCTGATGAAAGAAGAGACTAATCTTACTTTTGGTAGGTGCCATGTTTTTATAGCAATAGAACACAATATTCTGTGGGCCTTGCAAAATCAGTCAAAATCCAGTAAAACCGCCTGGAGCGAAGGAGGTTGCTTCAGTGAAAATGGCTGGGAGTGAATGAGTTAAAGTAATGGCTTTAAATGTTTTGATAGTACAATGCAATTTAATGTAGTATTTGTAAAGGTTAATGTAAATAGTGACTATTGCGCTGAAGCATGGATCTGGGGGGAATAAAAAATCATGATTCGAATTGAAATCGCAATATCTGTCATAAAAATCACAATTCAATCTTTTCCTGAAATTGTTTAGCCAAACTGTCCAATGTCGCTTCTTTCGTGAAAGTGGGTTCCCCAGACGACAGGAAGTATTTTCCCAAAGCAAATATTTTCCCCGAGAGATAACATTAAGGATGTGAGTGCAGTAATCATGCCGAGAAATGAGAGTGTTTGTGCATACCTGAGAGCAGCAGCATGATAAGTGTCCACATAGTCAGAGATGAAGAGCTCTCGACTCCTGACCACTGGGTCTGTGATAACCAGCTCACGTCCGGAGTCTAGAAAATAAATGAACGGAGGATGTTATCTGCTAAGCATGGAGAGGCACACATCTCATGTAAAATCAGCAAAGACGTTCTACAGTAGCGGTATATATCATGACTGAGTCTTAAGAACATTTAAAGAGGTCAATAAATGCCCCATAATTCAATAAAGCCAATAAAATGCATTCCCCTGAGGAGAGGACACCATGTCCAGCCCTCTATACTTAAATGACCCTTGGAGATGGGGCGTGAAGACCCATCAGCGGCGCAGGGAATGAGACGCTACTTTGATGAATGAGCTGAGTTGTTGTGACATGCTGAGACCGCTGTCGCATGACCTTGTGACATTAATCCTAATAATCCAGAGCCACTCCTGCAAGGACGCACTGCGGACGGCCTAGAGCCACACTGACACGTCTACCCTGCGGCGGACAAATCAAAAATATGCTGCGTTTTGTTCTTAAAACGGATAGCATGCCTCTGACCCCGTTTAGTTGTAACTCTGTTTCTTTATGCATTTGACCTCGGGTTCCAGGCTCTGGCACAGCATATATTTAGAGGTGTCTGCATTCTGGGAGGTAAACTGAGAGCAGCTCAGTCATCGGGGCGCCGCTAACAGGATGTGTCAACAGGTGAGTGGCTTGTAAAGAAGGTGTACACATTAGCTCCTTTTTAAAACACTGACTTTAAATAGAAGCACGGAGATGGGCAACGTCTACAAGGAATACAAACTACATTAGAAGGAATGCCTATGAATGAACTATTCAACTTTTTTGTTGTCGTGTTCATGTGAGAAGATAAAATGATCTGTGTTTATGTCACCACCCTTTTGTTGAGGATGTTGAAAATAGGGATTGTGTTTGCTCCTGCTGAAGTCGATCATGAGGAGAGCGACTGGTGCTATTGAGTGTGTGTATGCTCAAGGGCCACATGGCACTGCAGGTTATTAACACTTGACAGCACTGCTGTGTGGCCTGAAGGAGCGTTGCCAGGGGAACAGTGTAGCACACCACTGATTTAGCTCCTCTGCCCGAGACACTAGGCTGTGCTTTCTGTTTGAAATGCAACCCGCAGCTCCTTCCTGTAGCTCCTACACATCCGGAGAACACAGGTGTGTGTGTGTGTGTGTGATTTTTGTTTGAAAGAGGGATTCTTGTGAAACAGTGTGCAGGCCCACCGTTCTCATTGTTGCGATCCTGCACCAGGTGCTGGTAGACAGAGTCGGGCACTTCTGATTGGCGGTAGTACCATTTCACATTCATCAGCAGATGGTCCCGTTTACTCTGCAAAACAGAAGAGAGCATTTTTGTTTGATCAAATCATTGCAAACTATCCCATCTGTCAACACTGATGATTTGCATTGAGTCACACTCACACAGGCTGACGTGGCATGCAGGGGGACTAAAGCTTTAAAAAAGCAAACATAGGAAGGGGGAAATAAGTAAGTGGGGTTCATTTTATCCTCAATGAACCATGTTAGGATTTGTTTGGGCTATTTTGCATCATTTTCCGATTTTATGCCCAACAGAGTGCCATCTACTGGTCTTGTTATAAAGCGCAGTTCAGAAAAGACCTGTAATTCCTTAGCTGACCAGCAGGTGGAGGCACAGAGGTGAGAAGCCAGGCCTTACTCGCATCATAGCCAGTCAGAGGAAAAAAGGGAAGGTGGGGAGAAATTGAGGTGAGGCATGAAAAGGGTGAAATACTGTTTTCATTTCATGTTATTTTTTTCATATTGTGCCTCCACAAAAAGTCAAATGAGCATCACTGTCGTTTGACAGAACATTTCCAGAGACTTCTTGGGCTAAGACACTATCTTGTGCGCATGAACCATCACTTATCAGAACCAGAGGAGAGAAAAAAAGGAAATGAGTGAAATGTACATAGCCTTTCTGTCTCATCCTATCTGTATGGAGGGGAACACGAGGTCAGAGTTAACATATTTTGAGTACATTGTTCAGTTATGTCACTGGGGAGGAGGCTGAGCCGAGCAAATCGCCCTCAAGCCCACCTCTGCTTTTCCCATTCTCCCCCAACTCCCTCCTTTCCCTGCTTAATCGTTCTCATTCCATCCTCCACTCCATTTTCTTCCCCTCAACCTTGAGCACGGTGGAGGAAGTGAGCCTGGACGTGTTAAACAGCAGCTGGTATGCACTCAGTCAGTTGCATTGACTCCTCTGGGTGACTGTCAGTATTCACACATAACCACACACTTGGACTCGACAGAGAGCTACACTAATGGACTGAGACAGAACCTCGGCAGAGTGAGAAGAAATCTGCGCAGTGACGTCATGGCCCTCCGCCCCCGTTAAAGCAGTTTGCTCGCCCGCCCGACCGACCTCCTCAGTGTCTATCGACTTTATAGGCATGATTGCCTTTTGGACGTTAGAACGGGCACAGAAAAACAAGCAGTTATCTAGTGCTTATACATAATTAATACTTAAAGAAGACTGTAAACGCTACCAGTGTGCTGCCTGAGCATTTCATTTTCTGCCTGAAAAAGCAGATGTTATAGCGCCTGTGGATATGCAAACAGAGAGGTGCACATTTTAAAGCACTTTATTTGAAAAGGTGCATTTGCAAAAGGAAGGGTAAAATGTTTCCCGAGCTATGAAGAGTCCAAAATAGTTGCTTTTTGGAAGCTCAAATTGGCGTTAAGCCCTCTCAGGCAAAAGTGGGGGCGAGGTGGAGAGGAAGACAGAGTGCCACATATGGAATGGATGTGCGAGAGACGCATAGCTTTCAATTATGACAATTATTATAAAAAATGTGTGCCGATAAAAACATGGAGAGTAAATTAAAGGGGGAGTTGAGCAGCTAAGAGTCGAGATAAATATATTGTTTGGATTGTCCTGGATCTGATTAAATCCATCATAGAAAATAAACTGCAGTGTTGAAGGAGCTTCCTCGTCGACTGTGTAGCAAATCAAAGCCCCATACAACGGCAGCCATCTTGGTCCGTCCTGCCAGAGGCTAAACATGGCCCTGCTCTCCTCCTCCTGAGCCCTCAACCCTGGGAATGCTGCTCACAAGCTGAGGGGCCAAAAGACAAAGCCACTGTTGAGAGGTAGAAATGAAAAAGGTAAAGAAAGAAGAGTGAAGCAAAGGGTTGGATTAAGGTAAGAATGGGGGCAGGCCTTCTCGTTTGGGCAGACTTATAAATACAAGTGTTCCCCAGCTTTACTGAAAGTCTCAAGGGTACAAGGCTAGCTCTTCATTGAGTGTAGAGATATAAATCTGAGAGTCATGCTTTGGGTTTGAACACAATGGCGCCTCCCCTCCCTTCACTGGGCTCAGTTTGGCCTGTGGCATTCTTGGCCACACTCAGAAAGCCAGGAAAGGAGGGAGGGGACGCAACAGTTACACTAGAAATACTTTGGAAATATCCCTCTAAAACAAATACCAAGTGTATCTTTAGGACTAACGATACAAACAGAGGCTTTCATCTGGCCTGTGAAGTAATTGAAACAAGACGGGCATTATGCGAGTCAGTTAATTCTCCCTCTCGCTGGCTTCAGGCGCCTGGCCCCTTGAATCCATCATGGGTGAGCAGTTCTCTTTGTGTGGCTGCATGTGTGTGCAGTCACCTCTACAGCTGGGGCCCCGGAGCATACACAGCGAAGACGGAGGAAGGAAAATGTGTGTTATTTAAGGGAGTAAATCGTAAGGGGGGGAGGGGGGTTGGGGGGGGGGGGGAGAAGAGCCGCAAATGTGGGATTAATTCCATGTTTCCACTCAGATAGGCTGAAATCAATACAGTGCTTTCCAATGCAAAGCAAGCGGTGAGGCTAATACCCTCCCGTGTAGGTCTTTATCTAACATCTGCTCAAGACAGCCTTAACAATAAAGTTATTGCTGAGCAAGCAAGCTACAACAACTGAGGGAACATTGTGACGACCTGTAACCTGCAAACCTCATGCCCTCCATTCCTGCTCCACACTGTAACACAAGAGCTTTGCTTTTAAACAAAACCAGACCCCCTCTTGCTCCCGCGCGCCAGCCCCCCCGGTGCACCTCATTAACAGGAAACCTCTGTTTATTTTCTCTGCTTTTCAAACACTCTCTTCTTCCTCTGCTAACTCTGTTAGTGACCCACTCGCCCACCCTCCCTCCCGCTGGTGACATCAGCAAGCAGGATCTATGACTTCCTTTAGGAGCTGGCAGCCAGAAGGAAGGAAGGAAAGACAGACCTGCAACGGACAGCAGCCGCTCAGTGTTTGCAAGGAATGTCGAGCAGTTGGGCTCGGCTAGCGGGCTGCTGTGCTAACAGCTTAGTTAGCCAGCACCCCCGGGATGGGGGGGGGGGGGATCAGGGCATAGTCAATCAGTGCCGGTAGCCGTGTGACATTGACAGGCAGAGGATCAAAATGGCACAGAGGACAAGCTTTTGGGGGCGGGTACATGGGGAGAAGTGTTTTACCTCCCCTGCCGCAAGGGGAGAGCGAGCACAACTGAAGAACAAAAGGCTGATTGTGGCATTTGGAGGGAGAGATGAGATCTGGGAGGACTAATCTTCCACTCTAGCATGATAAGATTAGGGAGGGGGAGGCAGGAAGGGCTGGTTGGGAGGATCACACATGCACTTGCAACAACACACAGACAGTATGTAACACAAATATGATGGGAACCCAATGGAAATGATTTCCACTCTTTCTTTTTCATCTTGCTCTCCGATATTTACTTCCTCTTTCTGTGAGGCGGGGATGTGCCAGCACACCAGCAATCTATAAGAGCTTCCATCTGGATGACACGCACTCCCAAAATCTACTTTATTGAGTGTGTGAACATAAACTGGCGAGGTAGACGGGATGTGCTGTGCTCATCCAATCTTCAACATCTCAATGACTGGCAAAGGAGAAGGCGTTAGAAAGAAAAAACAGCTTGCAGCGCGCGCGCACACACACACACACACACACACACACACACACACACACACACACACACACACACACACACACACACACACACACACACACACACACACACACACACACACACACACACACACACACACACACACACACACACACAAATAACAGGCTTTCAGGATAAGCAGCACTTTTCTTCTCCCAGCCCTGCAGTAGACTACGGCAAGCTGAAACTGTGTGTCAGAGGTAAAAGAAAGCACCTCTAAATCAGGCTGTCAGAGGCAGCAGGATTCCATACCACTCTGCACACCCCTACTCCACCCCCCTCACTCTGTATGGGCTTCACAGCGCGCACTCGGCCACTGGGACGAAGGAAGGACAACCGGGCCCTTAAGCATTCTTGTCTTCAGTGCATTTAATAAACACTAAGCAAATGCTGATTACAATGTTTGGGAAGGAGGGCTGCACGTGCACAAAAGTCTGCTTTGCCCGTCTAGCAAAAACGAGCAAATACAGTCGGTGTGTGTGGGAAGGATAGCTGCTGGTGATGAAGATGATGATGAGGAATAGGAGGAGGTTGGGGGCGGGGGGGGGGGGGGGGGGGGGGGGGGGGTTGAGGCAAGTCCCAGCTGTGGTGGCGGTTCTGGCCGAACCTTTGCTCCGAGCATACACGGGGCGCCTCTCCCTCTCCATCCCTTTGGCTTGACCTGTTTGGATATGGAATGGGTGAGCTCTGCTTTGAACACACCGGGCCCATCTGTCAGCGCAGCTCACCATGAGATGAACGCTTCAAAGCGGGCAAATTTGCTCTCCCTTCTGCTGCGTGTGAATGTGTGTGTTTTTGAACACCAGTGACCATGTCAGCCTTAACACTCAAAATGGACTTTCAAGGAAAAGGCAGGTATAAAAATCTGTTTAACTGAAAAACAGAGATGGAGGTGAAAACTGAACGGAAATCTTTTTTTCTTCACAGTATACAAGTATCAATGCTTAAATGCTACGCTGCCTCAAGGCTGTGAGCAGGCAAACAAATGAAATCACTTGCTAATCTGATTCAACACTTAATCCTCCTTCCTGCCAAATGGTACTGCTGAGTTCAGTTTGGTACAATAGGCCGATTTGAATTTGAACTTCAGTAAATGCTGTGGTCTACCGGAGATGACACATCATTAACACACTCTTGCTGGAAGAATATGGACTGTGAAAATAATCTGCGTATTTGACTTAACAATACTATTATGTTTAGCATTTAGCGTTGCTGAATAAGATGTGTGTTAACACTTGACTCCATCTACAAATTATTCCAGGTTTCTAAGAATAGGCACAAAAACAAGAACACAGCGGGGGGAAAGCACTGGTTATGGCAGCAAACGATATTGTACAATATGAAAAGAACAAGCATTATTAAAACAAACCAGCTGAGAGAAGAAACATGTAAACATGCTTTTTCTATTGTCGTAGCTAGCTTTCTTTCTTTCATTTATTTAATAGTTATTTTTTGTCATAACTATTTTTATATATATACAGTTTCTTCTCACATTTCTATTATGTTGGAGGTCCAGCATTTGTGAGAATCCCATCGGTACTAGTTTGGGCCAAAAAGGGGGCCTTTCTAGGCAGTTCCACTCAATTTTTTAAGTGTTTCCAAAAAAAAAAAAGTCCCAGGGGTAAAGACTAAACCCATGGCAGAAATAATAAGAAAACGGATGATGTTGACCATACTACCCTGCCCCCGCTGAGGATAGGGGTGAGAACGGAGCACACTAACCTTGAGTCCAACATAAATATTTGTCTTAGACTCCAACAAAAAACAATGTTATTTGAGGCAAAGGGAGAGAGGATTTAAAAAACAACAACACAATCACTCATAATGATGATTATCTTCAGAAGAGCGAGACAAAAACACAGAGGAGTGATTCAGTCCACACACAAAAAGAACAAGGCTATTGACCAGGATGCAGATCCAAGTGAGACTTCAAACGCGGGCTGTGTGAGGACAGATGAAGGCAGTTAGGGGAGCTCATATCTGCTGTTCAGATCATAATACTGACTTTATTTCTCAAGCCCTGCCGCTCAGCCAGACACAGAGTTACAGCCTGCCAGAAAACATTGTCATTTCTGCCTACAGCCTTTCATTTAGCAGCTTCAAAGCCAACTCGCTTTGATACCTGCCTTTCTGCATATGTGTGTGCGCAGCCTGGGATCTTCAATTAGGACCAGGGACGAGCCTGGTCTCAAGGCAATAACCATGAGTCAGACACAACGCATACAGCAAAGAGAGCAATGCTGACGTTTTAAGAACAGCGTGTTTTTGTTGTGCCAAGTGGCTCAACCCGTTTGGATTGGAAGATCGTTACCCGAAATCCATTGTTTTACTTTCCCCTAATTAGCATAATCGCATAGCCTGGAAAGCTAATGAGACGTCTCACTTGTACTGTACTGTCTGGACAAATGAGTTGGGGGAGGGCACAGCGTCACGTCAGGGGGATATGAATATCAGGCTTTGTGTAGATGTGTGTGGACATAATGGACACTTGCCCGGCTGACTAATCCAAACCTCGGGTGTGTGTGCGTGTGTGTGTTTAGCCTCCTGGGCAGAGCATGGCAGTGAAGGAGTTGTGGGCTGACTGCGTGCAGTAATGGAAGACAGGAAATGAGAAAGCTTGCTGGAGCCTGCGCTAATTGCGATTCAGCGCACGAACGCACATACATGCATGCATGCATGAAACTTTCACACTATAAACACATACTGTGCACCTGTCGCTTGCCGCGTCAACAAAGGTGCAAATTGCATATGAGCTGGAGAATACTAAATATCCTATATTCATTCATTAACAGCCTTTTCAAAGCAGAGTTGCTGAATTTGTCAGCCGTTTCAGAGCATTGTGTTTTAGAAAATTGTGTTCTGCAACAATAGAAGCACTGGACCTCTCGTTTTCTTCTCTAACCAGAAATCTACTTTCTACCTCCTTCCTTTCTTTCGTAATCAGCAGTTGCTTTACCAACACCACCAGTTTTGCTTTGTGAAAAGAATCACATTAAGTAGTACACAAATATTTTTGTTGCACACCTCAAGCTATTAAAAAAACACACACACAAAAACAAGACTCAGAAAGGGCTTTTAACTCATTTCCTCCCAAAAACGTATAATCACATTCTTATTTTAAATGTTTGAAGTGTCCCAAAGACGTATTTATGCGTTTTCATTGACGTTTTTAAACGTTGTTTTTTTTTATGCCAGAGCAGAGCTTTGATGCAGCCTCTCAACTGCGCAAAACGGTTGAAGCAATAGGAGTTAGTACACAAACGGCCAGCAGGTGGCGGCAGAGTAGAAGAGCTCAACCAAGGCCATGTTGAAAACAAGCATATTTACACAGTTCTAAACAAATTTGGGAATAATGATGAAACTTAACTATATTCTAATGTTAATTGCTGCAAAATGGAAACAGACAGAAATATAATTTTTTTTCCTGATGAAAGAAGAGGCTAATCTTACTTTTGGTAGGTTCCATGCTTTTATAGAAACAGAACACAATATTCTATGGGCCTTGCAAAATCAGTCATCCAATCCGGTAAAAGTGAAAGGGATTGCTTCAGTGAAAATGGCTGGGTGGAGTAAATGAGTTAATGGCAACATGCTCATTTATTTACAGATGTACAACAATGAAATGTGCGGTGAGCAGTGCTGACTCATTGCCAGGCTTAAATTGAATGTCAGTGGCTTTTTTTGAATGAACAGAGTCATCATTTCTCAACATAGCGACCTCTTTTTATACTCTTTTTGCGGCACTAAAAAGTTAAATTCCAGTTGACACATCTAAACGTCCATGGCAGTCATTGAATTAATAGGGGTTTTTTTTTTTTAAAGAATGAGGCATTTCTTTAAATGTGCTGAACTCCTGTTTCCATGTTAGCCTTGTATTAGGTAGAATAAAGCTGACCACATTTTTTTTTGTGGATGTAGCTCAAGCTCTCCTCGCTGATGTTCCTCCAAGACCCGATTAATCAACAATCAGTTCCACACAAACGTTAGCCAAATGACCAACTAATCAAGCAATCTATTATGCCCATCCCTCGTGTCGTGGACCTCCTTAAATCTATGTGACTTCTGAAAAGCGGTGAAAGGCTTTTTGTGTGTGCGCACATCAAGCTAATATGAATATTTGTCATTCATCTAATATGCAGCAGCAGTCATTTCCGCATGCATGCTCGGAGACAAACATCCAAAGATTTCTGTGTAGTAGCAAACACGCCCAGGAGAATGCTGGTGACGCATGGCTGGAAGTTGATGAAGTGAGAGGGAAGGTATGCAAAAATAGATCTTCGAGCCGAAACCGGACAGACGGCATTACGCGCGCGGCTTGGAACAGCTCAAGCAGTAGCGATTGTATTGTTTTATCCAGCTTGTGTAGATACCCATCTTGCTGCCTCCCTCCCCATCTGTGAATCTGAAGGTGACCTTGCCTATCAGTCAGTCTCTGGCCATGACACCGGCCCGTATCACTAATACGTCATGTACACTGCCAAGCACTCAGCAGTAGGTGGTCCATCATGCACACTCGCTTTGTACAATATGCAAATTAGTGTATGCAAATGACCAATCTGCACGCAATGATAACATCAGCACAGATGTAAATTTAGTAGATATGTGCGTGCGTGTGTGTGTGTACTCAAAGTTATGTCCCTACAGCTGCGGCGCACGAAATCAAACAGCTACTCAAGGCAAATGAAATACTGTTGAGTAGTGTGAAAACAACACACATGCGCGTACACGCACACGCACGCACAAAGCATTGCGCAGCCTCCTGCTGTGCTGCAACAAGAGATTTATTGTAGACAACCCAGCTGCAATAACAAGGCATGGCCAGTGCTCAAAAGATGTGAAACACATGATTCTCAGTCTAGACTGACAAAAAACAGTTGCCTTATTGTCACGTCATTATGGGCGTGACATTAAAAATACACTATGTGAACAGAACAGTGCTAACATGATCGCATCGATTACAAAAGTCACATGTAAGGAAGAATTATAAATGGGGTTTATTTATCCCTCTTGATATAATAGCAGTGAATTGTGACTTAAAATGGTAGACACTCAAATGAGACAAACGACTAATGAAAAAGAAAATGCACTGTAAAGAACACAGTTAAGTTTAAGATGACTCCAAGTCCCTTTGACTATAAACAAAATTCCACTGAATTAACTAGTAGCATCTTTTTTATTACTATTAAAATACTTGCAAATGGCAATGTATTCTTGCAAGACTTTTCAACAATATGTCTGCTGCCACGTCGTGTACTGCATTGTGCCAAGACAAGATTAATTGCTAATGTGGCATTGTTACATCACAACATCATTTTCAATTTAATCAACCAATAAACTGATATCCATCCCAAAAATGTACCATAGTCATGTATTTGAGTGAATCTCAACTAGTAGCCCAAAAATGGTGTCACAGATATCTAGGTCAAAGAGTACATAGAAATATTCATGTGTATCTAATGTTGTCATTTTCCTTTATTTTGTAAATAAATAAATAAATACATTTTGATTGTAAAATGTTCTCTCCAGTTTTGTAATAATGTGCGCTGAAAATTGCAGTTGGGAAAATTTCAGTCCCAAGGTGAGATCAATTGTTGTATATTATTAACTTGGTTTCATACAGGGCTTAGTGTAAAATAAAAAAGGGGGAGAAGTACTGGAACCCCCCGACATATATACCTTGAGAGAACAATGAATAGCATATTTTTGTCGAAAAACAAGTGACTGCACAACAACAACACTCTCCACTCCAAACCAGACAATACAAGAAGTGTGCGTAAATCAAAAGGCATATTTGGAGCAGCCATACACACAGTGACGATGAGTGCATTTGTTTTGCCGGGTAGGGGAGGTAAAGCATTTTACTGTCAATGGGGGAATTACTCGCCTCAGTTCACTCTGTCAGGGAAAAGAGAGGACGGCTGTTTATCCGCAGTGAGAAGGGGGTAAAAAAGAAAAGAAAAAGGAAAGAAAAGACAAGAGAGGTCAGAGCTGTTGCTGTGATGGTGTTTTCTTTATGTCTGTGTCTTCAACATTGTTAGTGCTGTGTGTTGTTAAGAGGCCAGGTCAGCGTAATTAGCAGTGAAAGCATGCTCAGGGCCAGAAAACAAGAAGAAGAACAAGAGTACCAAACACATTGAGGCAGCTATTACAAGGAAAAAAAAACCCCAAAAACTGGATCACCCCACACAAAAGCCGATGATGTATCCCATGTGCTTTGGAGGGGACTTCCAAACCACCACAAAGGAAACGTCCATTTACAGCAGTGACTTGTTCTCCGTCACATCCTGCCTCCCAGTTTTCAATAGAGACACAGGCCACTATATCACATTGCCAGAATTGCATAGGATCCTGTAAAGCAACCACCAAAAACCAAACGAGCCGGATGAAGGAAGAGCTGCGAGCTATGTCATGTATGTGAACTTAGGTGGCTTTTCCTCTATTTGTGCAGAGGCTCTTCTTGGCTGCTGGCCGATGAGGTGATTTGACGACATTGCATGCTTGTAACAGTCTGCAGACTCCAACAGGGCGGGGCTTCCAACAGCTCTCCGAACAGCGGGTATCATTGCCCTGGCAGCCCATACATTACCACTGTCCATCCCCGCCCCCATGACAGGGCGGGACCAATGGGGAAGCGGCAGCCAAACAAATAAATCCTCAGATCCTCCTGCGGTGTTGGAATGGAGGAGAATGCTGAAAATGCGCCGCTTCAGCTGGTGATTGACACAAAGCCTCTTGTTTACCGGCGCCACGGAGATTAGCATACGTTTACCATATCCTTCCCTGTCCCCCTCTGGTCTCCTCATGCGTACCCCCCATATCCCTGCATGAAGTGGATATTACCCCACCCTGCTGCTATGATATTGATCAGCCTCCTCCCTCGCATTCCCCCCTTCCTCTTTTCTCCTCTCTTCATAACCCACTGCATTGATTCCACCTCTCCCTCCGAGGCTGCCAGCTAGGAGTGATTACACACACGGCTCGCACACACGCACGCCCACACACACACAAACGCTGCTGTCTCAAGCGCGCGCACACACTCACACACCCGGGATAATCTTTGGTGGGTTATGTGGAGCTGTGCTTTACTCTGGAGGCTATGAAGCTAAGTGGCTGTTGCAGCAGCCTGTGAAAACACTGCTTCTTCTCATTCAAGGCAAGCAGTGACTGCAAGCTTAGCATTACTTATTACCATAATAAATATGGCCGTTATAGCCTGTTAGCATAGCACAACGACATGCTGGCATACAGCCATATGTGCTCTTGTGGTTTTTGCGAAGCTGGTGCTAAAGACGGCTGTGGTGGGACTTGACAGGTGGGCTTCAGACACCTTGTGATTCTGTGCAGAGCCACGCCGAGCAGATACACGCTCCTTATATGGGTCTGCAGTGCTGCACTCACCAACCAGCTCAAACCAAGCATCCAGCCCTCTCCAGTCAAAGCGGTTATGTGGAGCAGCAAACGAGTGGATGCCACAGTCATAAAGGCAAAAGATAGACAAAGGGATTTTAACAGCCTGTGTAAACTGGGTACCATTGAGGGAGATTTGACATGCTTCAATGATAATCTGTGCCAGCAGCCTATTGCATCGCTACACGCCAGAAACGGGGGACAAACTAAAGCGGAAAAATCGTCTCCTAGCAGTATGATTTGGCATCCGTTCCACAAGGTGGAACACCATTCTTGCTAAGCACACTTAATTAGTGTTTTAATCACACCCAAAATGTCCCACTATGACATCATCCTTTTTTTTCCTCATGGTATGCTCCATCTCATCTGACATATAGTAAACAAGCTGTTGGATATGCAGCTTTAGCTAAAGAACTTACAATTGCAGTGTGGGCAAGATCATCTCTTTCTTACCTCCCTTTTGCACAGCAAAGAGTGTACAGTAGCATCCCATATATAATATACACCCCCGCCCCCGTTTGGCATTTAGATGGCATTTTAGTGTGGCAGCAAACTGTTTGCACCTAATTATGGCCAGTTGCTGCTGTATCCATCCACAATGTGAGCAGGATTAGGCTATTATTTCCATTCTCCTAAGGATAACACACACCTCTGCCATTAGATTTAATGTTAAGGTGGGCTGGGGGTAAGTGCTCGAGGAAAGGAAGTCCAAGCAAAGCAGGATGAGCGAAGTCGATGTGTGAGCTGAATCGATCAATGTTTTCCTCCTGTACCTTTCGCTGTTCAATTAGCACTTTTACTGCTAGGAATGTAACGTCTTAGTGCAGCTCATAAGCGATTACTTTAATTGTCCTATCCGACAATAAAAACAATCCATCTCTAATTAAGCTGCTGTGCCTGAAATGAGGGGTCTTACAAAAGAAAACAGACGAACAATAGTCATCTATAGCAACTCATTTAAAACATACAACAAACACTTCATTGATCAAGTGAATCCTATTAGAGAAGAAAACACTTCAACACTCAGAAATCTGTCGTCTGCAGGCACAGCTACGTTACATAACAAAAAGGTGAGCTAGACCACATCTATCACTTTGCCTATTCCTTTAAAATCACACGATAAACCAAGTAAGTCAAGTCAATCAGCATTACCTGAAGTAAGAGCTTTTAAACCCTGCATGCTGAGCTACTACCAGTAAATGGTCCACTCCACTCACAATGCCTTGAAGCAAAAGATTCATCACAGAGACCAGACAGCAGAGGAGAGGGATAAAGGGGACGTCAGGGGAAGTCATGTGGAATAAGGTCAAGAATGCCATAAGGTATGGAAAGTGCAAATGATGTGAAAGCGCAAAGCGTTATTCAGCTAACTGCGAGCTCGCAGTCAACTTCAACGATAGCTTTTACAACATGCGCAATCGCAGCTATTCTGGACACTATTAACATGCCCAAATGTGAAGACAGATGTCATTAAATAAAAACGGAAATAATTGACAGCTGTTTGAAAGGGGTACTTAGTGTTGTCATGATAATTTCATCCCCAAGAAATTAACAGGCAAAATGTTACATTTTTACTTCCCTCTGCTCTGCTCTGCACACAAGCGGTAACTGCCTGCTGGAACAAAGACATGCCTGTTCACAAACAACACTGCCAAGCTGTTGAGTACATTTTTATAAAGGAATGAACAAAGACCGAGTGTGGCAGGAACAGAAAAATGAGTGCCGCTACAGAGAGGATGGCAAAGCACGAATCGGCCCTTTGATTCCAGAAAATGTCTCAAAGAGTGTTTAGGCTACTTCATAGGAACAATCAACTGGTACTTGTGTCAAATTCCAAAAGAGATGACAATGTTTAGTCAATGGTGGAAAAGGTGTCTGTACTACGTAGGTACAAATTGGAAGTTTTGGATTGACTGGTTGATGGTGATCTTGAGACACTCCAAACTTTGTTGTAGCTTGTCACTAGGGTGGTACCATCAAATGGGAAGGGAGCCTCTAATACAATACAGAATGATCCAAACTTTCAAGGAAATATCTTAAATGAAAACTTTTAAAATCACTGTAATGCTTGCCAACAATTGACAGATGTCAATTCACCACAACTATTTTTGTTGTTGTCTTTTTAGGGCAATTTTGCTATACATATCCCAAAAAATGAACACACTTGCATCAACAAAGTCAATCGTTTGTGCATTCATTATGACTTTGTCGCTTAAGTTTCTTGTTTTAAAAACTAAACATTTCAATCAATTTCTCTCGGGAGAATTTCAGGCCCAACATAGCAGAAGGGCTTTTGTTTGACTGGAACATTGTTCTACTTCTATATCATTGACAACATTCAACTTTTATAACTCAGGAACATATATTTTTGGCCTTTTTTCCTTCTGAAAACTTAAGAGTTCACTAATGAAGTACATTTGAATAATTTTTTTATTGAGGGAGCCAGAGGGACAGAAACCGACTACCGGTATATGAACACCTATCACAACAAAAAATGAGACTAAAATGCAAATCTATGCACAGAATCACAATGTGCCAATATGGATGTGATACTTTTGATGAACATCATCCACAGGCAGTGAGTGATTGATGGGCAAACAATTTAAACTGAACTTTAAAAAACACTGTCACAAACATAACACCCTGAATTCAGAACATACCATATTTTTGTATCCAAGGAAATACCATTCTATATTTGGTGAATCCCAAAAGAAACGAGTGACAAATAGGAACGTTGCAGTCTTTGAAATGTTGCCAAAGGATATTACTGCATTTTATGGACCCAAAAGCCACATTTGAGTGTCAAGCTTCAGCATTCAGCGCTTGTCCTCTCCTGTTTATTGGTTATTGGGCAGCCGCAGCATATCAATCTTTATGACATATCAGATAAAAACTCTCTTGGCTTTGCAAAGTGTTGATTGAATACGCAGTGTGGGCTGAGCAAGGCATGAAAAAGAGACTTTTAAAGAGATCTCAAACTGACTGGTATTCCTTTCATGATCAAGGCACGATGTGAGTCAGCTGCTTTAGATCAACAAGCATTCAGAGGTGGTGAGGACACAAAATAGCTGCGAGTCAAGCTGCGGCACATGTACGGAATGTCAAGAGCGTGCTATGGGGAGCTGTTGGAGATGGCAGCCGCTGGTGCTTCGGCTGCCGTTTCACGGCGGTGTGAGGCAAGCGGCTTCACAGATACAAACTGTGGACATTCCTCAAACCTCACAGCAATCTCTGAAATTTCCTCTTATCCTGTCTACCCTTCTCTACACCATTTCCGTTCCTCCTTTGCTCTTTCTTCTAGAGTAAATGTGCACCATGTGTTCTTCATTGGGGGTCGAGGAAAAAGTGTGTGTGTTTGGGGGAAGGGTAGGGGGGGGCTGCGTAGAGTGTGTGTGAATACGATACCACAGTAAATCTTTGTTTCCACAGCAATAGCCACCTTCTCTCCTGCTGTATCTCAGTCTTTTTTTTATTGACATGACACACACTGGGCAAGCTGCATATTACCCTGAGTTGAGCTGAGAAGCCACAAAGGAGAAGGAGGAGGAAGAGACGGGTTGAGAATGCAAAGGAGATGAGGAGAGGAATGGAGAAATGCGAAGTGGGTGAAGACAAGGACGTGGTGTAAAATTAGCCAACTGTTTTTAGAGCAGAGGCCAATCCGATTAAAGCTTGACCAATCCACGCAAATGTGTTTAGTGTCTGGTTACTACATGCAGCTCTTGGTGGCCAAACAAGGATAAGAGCTCATTTTAATACTACGATAGAATACAGCCAAAATTAGGAAAACAATTGTGACTGTAAAAAGGATGAAATGAAACAGTAAATTAATTACCACCCATATTAGGAAATTGATCAAGGGCTTACAAACACGTTGGCATGTCTATAAATTAGCCACCCCAGTAGTGGCACGTGCAGAACCTATTTAAAATGGCCGTCATTGTGAGACACTGAAAATATGGCTCCTTTATTTTTTAAGTTGTTTTCTTACATATTCCTGTGTTTTATGTGCATGTACCGGCATTTGTCCCCTCACAAAGAACATCCGCATTGAACGTGTCGCAAAAAAGGAACATTTACGCCTTTGATGTGGCAAGAAGCAGTTCCAAGTGTTCACGCCCCGTAAACATCTTGATATACTGTACATAAAACTTTCGGACTTGAGAAATTAACATTGTAAATGGTGTGGCTGAAGAAAACGACAAGGTGCAAGAGTGAGCACGAACCGTCACAAACGGAATAATTTAGCAGTAGTGGCTATTGAGTGAGCTTTCTAAAAAGTCTTATGAAAATGCCCCCTGGCCTCAAACCACCCAACCCCCAGCGTTCACAAGCAGCACCACCCCGCCCCATTTGGGAAAGGCAATCACCACGCTAATACTCAGGAAATAATACGACTGGGTGGGCAACTTGTTTTCATAGCAGCACTTAACTAACACAAATAGAGGGCAGTAAAGGTAAAAATATATGTATATGATTGAGGGAATATGTAAGAACGGGTTTTGTTATCAAGCCCACAAGGTGAGCTAAAAAGAGCCTTTTCCACCTACTGTGGCTGAGCTGTGCTCTTATCTCCACATTGCCATTTGTACCGCTTTATTTATTCATCATGGTGCTCTTGTGAACAATCAATCGAACTCTTCTCCCCAAAGAGACAGAGCCCTGAAGCTGTCGAAGAGATACAGTATGTGAGGGGCTTCATTGGATCTGGAAAATGCAGCACGCTTGCAAGCTGACACCCGCCTTGTACGTCTAGTAGAATGTGTGTGCTTTGGCACATGCTGCCGAGAAGCATTGCCTCCGCTAAATGACCCGGTGTTATTATAAGAGCTGCATTAATGGCTTCATCTCAATGAAATATCAAGAGGGAAGAAGGCGATGGCGAAAGCATGCACAACCGGTGTGGTGCTTACCGCACCAGAGGGGAAATTCATCATAACTGTCATAATGGAGAAAGTCCCGGATAGCGGAAATAAGTGTTAAACTCCCAAGGTCTAGTCACAGCTAATAATATGGGGAGAATGAACGGGACTATTTGTCAAACAGCTGACTATAAAGGAAAGAAAAATACTGCACGTGTTAACCTGCTGTGGCCTATCAAAGGTAATGACTACAACCATTTTTGTGCAGTTTTCCTTTTGAAGTTAAGTGACAACGAAGGGCTGGAGTGTTCGGTAGCTGTTGCTGTATGCGTCTATTGCTTTAAGGCTGCCGCTGTTGCTCAATGGGGAACATTAAAGGCAGAATGCTTCAATCAAACAGCTTGCAGCAGGCTCAGCTGGCTGGCCATGTCTACACAGGCGAGATGCCCTTGTCAAAGCTGCTTCCTCTCAGAGAGAGCAGCTACAAGCAGGCACTTGAAGACAGCTCCATACACACACACACGCGCGCGCTTGCGCGCGCACACACACACGCACGCACGCAAAATTGAGAAAGGCAGAAGCTGCAAATGTTCTCGCCTGTGAAATCTAGCGGCTCGCTTACAGCAGCTGAGTGGACCAGGGAATTAAAAGAGGAGCTCAGCGGTTCTCTCTCATGCACGCTCACGCATGCACGCACGCACACACAGGAGATTGCACCTAATGACTGCTGCGCCCCTTTCTCAGGAGAAGGCAGCGGGGCTGCTGTTCCACTTGATAAATATTAACAAGAAGTACGACTGATGGCGGTGCTCACTGATCCATAATTGCATTTCAAAATGTTCAGTGAGCGAGGGCGGGGGATAAAAACAGGGATCGCAGCCCTCGGAAGTGACAAGTGATGCCTGTCAAGTGAGTCCCTTACCATCATGTCAACGGAAGAGAGAATTTGATGGAAAAAAAAGCAAAGACGGTAACATTGTAATGCAAACATTTTGCCTTTCGTGGACTTACTGCATCACACATAAAGATAAAACGGATCCATGGAGGTTGAATCAAAAAGATAACACGACTGAGTCTGCATAAAGGCCACAGTATCCAACCTCATTAACTAGAGGACATCATTGCTTAGCTAATTTTCAGCACTTTGAATTCCATTATGGCTGCATGCAAAGTCCTCAAAAAAACTAACAATCCAACATATTTGTGTCTTCATCCAACATAAAGAAGATATAAATGGAAGAAACACCAGTCAACGGTTTTGTGAGATATGCTTCATTTGTGTGTAGAGAAAGTATATATAGCCAGTCCAAACAAACCACAACCAGGTCACAATTGTACTGTGAAACGAGCAAGAATGAGAACGTATGTGATGAAATGTTCTTCTGTTGTCTAATGTGAGGAGTGACACTGCAGTCATAAAAGGGAGCCACTAAAGGGCTGGAATTCCAAGTCTTTGTTTAAAATTGAATGGTAAAATACAAAGCAAGCTCTCTTTTCTGTTTACAAACGATAATATAATACAATTGAGGACAAAATAAAATGACTATATTCATCGTCTTATATTTATTAAAATATCCAATTAAGTATTTTCAATGGTTTAGAGAACATGGTGCTTAACTTTTCATCATAGTGGAAAAATTACATTATCTGCTTCTCTGTAAATAACCATATATCACTCAACTCTTAATTGAGTGCAAAGAATCATAAGCAATATATCCTTGTTAACTTATAAGATATGTTCGATTAATGATTAACACCCTGCGTGTGGTATAAGACATAAACGTGTTCAGTTCATATCTTATCAAGGGCAATAATACACTATAGCACAAGACACCTGCTCATTATGTGCAATACAACAAGACATAGAAATAGGAGTTCAGAACATTATCCCATCCCATTAAAACATTTAATTAAAAAAAAAGGGAATTAATTAATTGAGTTATTTTCCAGTTATTCGCCAAAGGCTAAAAAGAACAATTAACAATGCCAACAGTGTTATGTACACACACTTCAAGTGGAAAAGTCTGCTTCCAAGTGATCAGTGAGGTCAACTATCAGTGGTTTCAAATTACAGCATGTGGCGGCATAACCTTATAGTTGTTATTTATTTATTTATTTACAATCTATATTTAATGAGCTTAATGCACTTCGCTTGCTGTGGTGTTTGGACATGATTAGGCATGTCATGCTGCTTGTATTCTAAAGTGTATTTGCCTGATTTCATACTGCATATGCAAGTCACAGCACTGACAAATATGCCACCATATCTGCAAAGCTGACCATTGTATCAAAGCGGCCATCTTTCTCCCTCTACCTCGATTGTCTCCTCAGTCTCCATTTCTCTCTCAATCTCATCTGTCTGTTTCTACGCTTCATCACCCCCCCCCCCCCAATCTTCCTCGCTCCACTTTATCTACCGTCACTCACCTTACCTCCTCCCATCCAATGTTCTAGTCATTGTGTCCACGTCCTCAACACCCATTGACCCCCACCTCCAGCACCTCCTCTGCTTGTATCTAACCTCATTTGCTGTTATTGGCCAAGTCTGCGGCGTTCAATCCCCGCTGCCTCCCCCTTGTTCCTTCCCCACGTCCTTTCTCCCCGCATCCTTGTACCCCACCCTCTCTTGCCTATGAAGCGATTGCAGTGTTTCTCCCTCCAAGGACAGGGGAAGTATGCCAATACATACACCCACACACAGTCTCCTTTCCCCTGTTTAATTACACAACCGCGTTCGATACGATTTTTGATGCCAGCAGTCCAATTTTACCATGGCCAAGGTGGAGGGCCATTGTGTGTGTTAATAGATACACCAACCGTGGTTGTACGTTTAAAAGCATTTCTTGTGAAAATTCACTGATGGGAGTGTGTTGCTACTGTAAAGGCTTTCTACTTGAGGGTATGACTGTCCATGATGAGATATAAAGTGCTTCCATCCTTCATCACAATGCTATTATTAATCATCAGTAATCTAAACGGAGGATATTCTTGCTTATTATAGTCTATTAATGGACAATTTAAATTACACGCATTCTGGTGTGGATGTGTCTCAGAGCTGACATCTTATTGTTCTTTAGTCAGCAAACTAGGTGAGACAGTGCCTCTGCTGGTTGCAGCAAAGAAGTGCACTCTAGTTTGTCTCAACTGTTTGAAGATGCATTTAGAACCAACTCCACACAATCAACATTATTTTAATGATAAATTAATTCGATTACTAAGCTCATCCAGTACACAAATATTTGTCCTGGTGTTTCAGTTTCTTAGTTTTGCTACTCACAACTGAATAATAGTTAATAATAGTTAAGATGTCTTTAGCCACTAGGGCTGCTCCTTCTGAGCAGACATCTTGTCAGGGAGAGAGCGAAATGAGGTCTATATAGCTTGATCGATGTGTCAGAGAGGTTGCTGTTAGCACTGCAGTGGCAGCCGGTGACTAAACAAACAAGGGAAGATGATTGCCCTACGTTGCAGGATTTATTTTTGCATATGCTACTGTTGGCAGTATGCTTGCTCTGCTTGTGTTTAAGTGTGTGAGTAACATGGAATGACAAGCCAGTGAATCATCTCAAAGTCTCCTCCGAGTGAAATACAGAAAAGGAAAGGGATAGGCTTCAATCAAGACGGCAACCGAGAGTGTGATGGCTGCATTTGGTATTTCTGCACACTAATTGGATTCACGGGTCATTAGCTAAAATACACAAGTGGGACAGTTCCAGGCTTGCGACCCGAGGCAGGATGGAGAGATGCGGAAAGGCAGAGAGGGCAAGGGATATTGATAAGGCTGTTTGGTTGGGGAGGGGGCGCAATAAAATGTCGGCTGCGCATTGAACGCTTCACAAAAAGGGTGCGGGGATGACGATCAATAGTTTACCCAGCATGAAAAGAAGTGGAGGCCAGAGGCAGATGCAGGGAAGAATGAGAAGATGGGAAATAAATTCTGTTGATGTCTAATGAGAGCTCACCTCCATGTAGCTTGTGGTCTGCTCTTTTCAGTATGTGGTGGCAAAAGCAGGAAATAAAGAACACTAAGTGCAACAATAGACTAACACAAGAGATTCCCCCGTACCCCCCGAGGGAAAATTGTGTGGCCCACTTTTGTGTTCAGGGGTGCATTTCGACTTTGCAAGGGAGAAGAACAATTACTACCTAAATGATCTCATATCCTCGCAAGACTATTTTGTTTGGCCGAGTAAACAGAGCTTTTTCAGTGCTGTTCTATAAGACAGGCTTTTGTGGTGTGGAGCCAGCCGAAGATAAAAAAACACTCGCGTTTGGGAAAGCCAGCAGGGCTTGTTGTTGTGTAGAAACTACAAGATACAGTCTGTTCAAACACATACAAGCATGCAGATGGTTGTTCATTAATTACAGGTGGACATTGGGGGCGGGGGGGGTTGACAGGGCATGACACATATGTAGAGCGAGAGAGAAGAGTGAGAGCAAGGTCAGCTAGAGGATCTGAGGTTGTTGTTTTTACCCCCTTCTTTCTGAAATCTATCATTTCTATATAGTCTGTCTCTTCTGGTACTTTTGGTCAAGGTGGGGAGTGTTTGTGTGTACAAGCTGGAATCTGATCAAAGGCCTGCTGCTGAGGGGCCTGCTCATTTAAAAAAAAAAAAGGGGGGGACGTGGGGGATCCATCCACATGAAATTAACCTTCACTATCAAAAATATTCACACAGAACTACTAGCACGAATACACAACACACACATTCATACCAATCTCAATAAGGATACATACATTTGCAAAACTAGTGTGTGTGTGCACACGCACGTGTTTGTGTGTACGTGTGTGAGGTGTGGGGGCGCTCTCAGCTGACCTCCCATCATCACCCTGACTTTTGGTAGCCATTATTTGGGTCCCCTGGGGGTCGGCCGACACCAACCAAGCCCTCAATAGTCTGTTGAAACAGCCACTAATAGAAAAGACAGCTAACAGCGCAATGATGTGAAGACGCACATCTGTGCACAAAGTTCAACTGCACAACTCAACATGCAGCCCCTCCTTGGATTTTGGTAGTTACGCTACGTTCAAGCACCTCAGAGCATAAGTGTGCGCACACACAAAAACAAAACAGACAGGAGGGAATTAAACTACTCACCAGTTTGAACTCTTGAATGCTACAAATGAAGTAGGGAGTGTTGGGCCGGCGACTCTCAATGTACACACAATCTGAAAGAAAAAAATAAACGTGTGTTAGTGTGAAGAAGTTGACGCTTCCCGAGGCATCTGTGCTTTGATGCAGCCAAGCTCAGGCACAAATTATTTGGAGTGTTGTTACCTCTGCTGAAAAGAATTTTTTTTCTTTCTCATTGAGTCAAATTCAATTGGAATGCGAGTAATAGGATTAAGGACTTTTGGAGCGCTACAAGGTTGCCTTTCCAAAGCAAACATTACACCCAAGGGGAATTATGCCATTGTTCCACTCCATTTATACACCAGTGCGCAATACTGGAGTAAACCCTGACCCACCACACCCCCACCCCTCCCCCCAACATAACCTGGTTTGGCAACTTTTACATGCTTTGCTGGAATAAGGAAATCCATGCTCTGCCAAATGAAATAACCCTCACAAATGTAAAAAAACGCAATTCTTTCACAAAGTGTGCAAGGAGGTGGGCCCGCTGGTATGGCCGGGTCGTGAACCGCAGCCCCCCTTCCCCTCAGCAGAACAAAAACATTCACGCTGCAGCAGACAAAATACAGCTTAAGACCACTTGAGAAAGGAACAGAGGACAAATTTGAGGCTGGGGGTGCGTGGGGCTAATGGCGGCTGCTCCACCTGGTGCAGTCCTTGCACTGCACATGCTAGAAAAATGTGCTGAAGTCAAAATGGGCAGCTGTCTCTATTAGGGATGATGCATTTGACAACACTTGATTCATAGATGTTTTTTTTTTTTTTTTGAATACAATGTCACTCAACATTGTCATTTCCTTCTTTAGACCACAAAATAGCGTAAAATGACTCAACAGAATCTTTGGTGGTTGCAGCGCACACATATTACACAAATGCCGGAATAAAAATAAATAAATACCCAAGCCTAGTTTTCAACAAAGCACATCCCAAAATGGGATCTTATTCCATGATGAATCTAATCCCAATTCATAGCAAGATGCTTTTGATGGTTTACAAAGTAGATTTGGCTATATGCAGGTATGTCGTCCCATGTTCTCACATCTTAACACTACATTCACCCACACACAAAAAGCTCCATCGTAAGACCACATTTTAATAGGCTACAGTCAGTCATAAAGTGCCAGTATTGTTGTTACTCCATGACTCCAGGCTTTCGCTCACAAAAGGTGTGGGGCAAGCATTTTCTGTGACACACGGTCCCTGTTATTTATATGTTTGTGTCAGCTGAGTTATTGATCTAGCTGTGGTTTATCTTACTGCTTGCAAAGGGGAAAAAGGGGTGGCATAAGATATTTAATGGCCCTTACAGCCAAGAGCCCATTTGTAGAGGTGCGGCTGTCTATATACAAGAGCTCCTGTGACATCACTGGCTTTGTTTTGAGACTGTGTGTGTATGTGCATGTGTTTGTAACCCCAGGGTGGGCTTGTTATCTGCTAAGGGGTGAATGAGCTGTTTGGAAGAGGGGGGGGGGGGGGGGATAAGAGGGAGGAGGGGGTTATCGCCCTCGCTGGCTCTGAGTGAAGCATTCTCTCTCTCTCTCTCTCTCTCTCTCTCTCTCTCTCTCTCTCTCTCTCTCTCTCTCTCTCTCTCTCTCTCTCTCTCTCTCTCTCTCTCTCTCTCTCTCTCTCTCTCTCTCTCTCTCTCTCTCTCTCTCTCTCTCTCTCTCTCTCAATGCTACCCGCTACTCGCCTCCCCCCAAAAGCTCTTCCTTCTTTACTCCCAACTCTCCGCCATCCCAGGAAGTCATTTACAAGATAGCATGAATGAAAATATCCATCAGTACTACTGTGCGATCTGTGAGTGACACAGTGTCTGAGCATGTTGAGAGAGGCGGCCAAACGAGCAAGATGGAGGGAGGGGAGCGGCGACAAGGGGAGAGCGGAGAACAAAAGAGACTAATCTGAGCGAGATGACATGTAACTGAGAAGTCAAATCGGGGGAATTAGGGTTTAGTGTCCCTTCACCTCATCCGCACATTCATTTCGAGGGGCCAGATCAGCTGTCTATGGCGAGACCACATCAACAGGCATAAAAACCAGACAGTGAGAGTGAAAAAATTTAGCAGTAGAGAGGGAGAGTGGGGGTGGGGGGGCTTCGATCACAGACAGCATTTGAGCCCATTGTTTGAATGTAAAATGCATATTGTGAATTCATTCCCTCTGCTACGTTCAGTACACTTTTTTTTAGTGCTGCTATAAAACCTATTTCTATGTAAAAGTGTTCTCCATCTGTACTATAAGCGGAGAAGTGGAAAGGGGAGGGACTTTAAGCAGTGTTGGGTGGGGGGGTCTACGTATGAGGGGGAGGGGTTGGTTTTTCTTTTCTTTTTGGGGGTTGAAGTGTGTGCTGTAGGAAGGGAGAACCACAGCAGGGACTTTGTAGTCAAGTGCTCTCACTTCCTCAGTAGCCATTAGTTTGCTTTCTTTCACTTGCCTCCACCCTACAATAAAACTGCTGACCAGCACACCATGCAACCAGGCAGGTTAACAAACTTCAGTCTTTCAAAACTTGGAGATAAACAATCATGACACTACAGAGAACTGAAAACTGGTCAGCGCTTCCCTAATTACATTGTCACTCCTGAGATCAGATGGCAGGATATTCAATGTATGACTTTGACGCACACGCAACAATTTTCTCTGCGTGGCTCATTGTTCAGCGAGCCTTTCTCTTACGGCTGCCAAGCGTGCCTAATCTAAAACACACCTCGTCTCAGCTAAAGAGCTGCGTCCTACTCTCTCTGTTACAGAGCAAATAAGATGCTGTTTAATTTGCTGCAACGTTCCAGGGGAGGGGGGGTGGGGAGGGCTTGCTCTTTGTACAAAGCAACAAGATAGGGTTTCTACAACACAAGCAGAAAAATGGCAATGCAATAAAAAAATGAATACGTTCTTTAAAAAAAGAAAGAAAAAAAGACGCATGTCACAGTTTAACGGCAATAGTTATTTAAACGATGCAAAGAGCCGAACAGATGCAAAATAGGGGTTGATTCAAGACTGGCCTTTTTCCAGAAGTCAACTGCCTACATAAGCGGGAGCTTGGTGTCTACCCAAGCTGTGTTCAGACATGTGGACGGTGAAAAGCACCAAATGATATTTGTCCCATTTTCCACTACACCCAGTAAAAAGAATACACGTTCATTTGAAATAAACCAAGCCTGTCAAATGGCAACACACCCAATAAAGATGAGAAATTTTCAATTAATGCTGCATGGAAAATTACATGACAATGGCACATTAAATTTGCATGCGAGACAAAAGTGAATGTGAAAATAAATGGAATAAACGTCCAACTAATGTCCAACCGTGAGCTAGGCCATTGTGTTGCTGTGATCTGTCCTGGCTTGGCGTCTTCCTATCGACACACTGGCGCATTTATCCAGTTGAAACCAGTTAAGACCATCGGGTCACACATTTTCACATGGGCTAGGCTGAGCTGCCCACAAGACAGTATAAGAGAAGAGACCATTTTGAATAGATTAGACCTTCTTCCGCATCCAGGAGAAAAAGCTGCACAGCTGTGTACTCCATCTTTCTGGCATCCACTGGTTGTTATTATCAGTATAGTGAACGTTTCCATTAGACACATCCCATTCGCTGTCATGTCTGTCAATGGCGAATATGTGTGCGTGTGTGTGTATATACACGAGTCTGTGCTTCTGGCACGCAAGCCACCGGAAATACTCAAAGCAGAGGTAAACAAACATGATGACGCAGCAAAGAACCACATTTTTGGAGTGTCGAGGAAACCGACTACTTTATTTAGTATGGTGAACGACATGAATATAATGTCTCTTTATTGATCGTAAGCCGAATAGTGACTGCATATAAATGTAGTCTATGAAAGGCTTCCTGAAACAAGTGTAAAGAAAATAACAGCCTCAAGATGAATTTAGAGCACAGCATCTTAATAAGGAGAATAGTGTCTGTCATTGCTTTAGTAGTCTATAATATAGGTGATCCAATCTTGTTGTTGCGCTTCTTCAGCGCAGATTAAGTGCTGTCCAAGGGCAAACATACAAAATGAAAAAAAAAATCATCCTTACTGTTAATTTGTGGTTGTCAGCAACACTATGAATCAAAATCTGCAACCTAACATTAAGCATGTTTTTGTTCCCTTGACAAATATTTAGTTTGGACAGCAGGCAGAAAGCCTGCGAAAAGGATGTGTTTATAAACTCCATTTCTGCCTCATGCCACTTCCTGCTGGGTTATCCCAGTGGGGTGGCCTGAGAGGTAATGAAAGCCTGGAGGTGCACAGACACTTGATTCCTCAACTCTCCTTTTTCTCTCTCCCTTAGCACCTGCCCAACAGTTCTTCCTTGTTCTGACTGGAAAAGCAGTGGGAAATACCTAGCAGGCCAAACTGTCAGCCCCCTTGCAACAGGGCAGGCCTACAGCTGACTGAGCTCCTAAGGGAGAACAGAGGCTCTTTGACACCCACCCCCTCTTTTCCGCTCAGCAAACCCACGCTTTCTCATTTAACAGGCGGCAGGTGGTTGAATTTCACTAAAAAGCTCTTTCCCCAGAGCCTCCAGCTTGGGGAGACGTGCGGGAGAAGACAAGGATTTAAAAAAAAAAAAATACATCTATGCAGTTTAGGGACAAGCTACACACTGTTGTGTTTTAATACAAGATGACTTGAAGGGCTTGTCTACCTTGTTAGCCTGACAAAAAAAAAAAAAAGAGAGCTGATCAACAGCTTGACTTGAAATGTGCTGTGCATATCTGGCGTTAGGCCCAAATGGTGTCCTGGCTAATGAAAAAGTGGCCTTTCACATACTGAACTACACTATAATGGCTCTTTAAGAGGAATCCATACTCGGGTTTTAAATACAGATACAGTATTTTGTTGATTGTTTATGAAGTACTGAAACAAGATCAGAAGTATCTTGGTGTTGTTTGATTGCTAAAAAGAAATTGTGCAGAACAACTTGAATAAGGCTATTGTTTCAAATTGAGAGTGCAGAAACACACATTATTAAGTTATTGGTTTGGTCCATTACGTGAGAAAATAAGCAAAAATGCCGATTATTGTTTTCCAAAGTAAAAGCAATTATTTTATTTTAATTCATGACAAAAATAATCAGTCTGCTTTCAAGGAAGACAACATAGATTGGCTAATAGTTACCAGGGCTGGGTATTGCCAACAACCTCACGATACAATGCGTTATCACAATGCAGGTATCGCGATACACGTCGTGTACCACGATACATGGCCTTCACAGCGATACATATCCCGTTATTTTACAATACTTAACATACATTTTTGAAAACAGCCAAATTATATCTTTATTATGCCGGATGTTTTCTTCTTCTAATGTTAACAGCTCTTCCGGTTTACCGCTTACGCCATGCCTGGTGCATATGCGTGCACACTGCGCAGCAAGGAGCAGGCTTCAACGACGTGCTGAGAAACTTTATGAATGAATGTGCAATATTGTTCTGACACCTCCATATTGATACGTGTATTGTAAAGAGGCCTGCGACGATGTATTCCTGTAACGCACACCCCTAATATTTACTGTTGAGAAGCTGGAATTGCGAGCATTTGAACATTGATTAAGTGTTTCGCCTCTACAATTGAATGTTGCCATTTTAGGTAAAATAAATTCCAATACAAATTTCAAAACAGATTTTTTTTTTTTAACTACATTGTTCAATTCAGGGATTAAGACGATTGACACCAAAATGATACCGCTCACCCCTAAATCATTGGTGGCACATGCCCTGTGTTACTGCCAGCTGTTGCTGCTGACTATAAGGGAGACAAGGATGGTAGAAAAGCCTGGTTCTGCAGAACTCTGTGTCAAACATACTCATGCTGCACAGCTTAATGTGTGTGCACATGACACACAGAGCGACACTCCTGAGTTCTGTGGCAGTTGCGGCAAAGAGCACCAGCTGTCCACATGAACAACTCGCCTCAACAACCGTGGCACACACAAAGTGTTTTTCTACTGGTGAGCCTGCAATCTCACTCACACATACACACATGCACACGCGCACTTTATAAGGAGCTGTCAACTACACTAATCTGCCTCTCTCTGAGGGGAATTTGCTAAATTAAATCAATTATTGTCTTTATCCGAGCCAAAGCAAACCCACCTACCACCGCTGTGGCAGCCATGTTGTGCGACATACAGCGGGGGAAGAAGTGCAGAGTGAGATGGGGAGGGCAGGTGGTTTCCATTAGCTCTCGCCATTTTAAAGAGAGCGGCCAAAAGGCATTGAGTGAGTTTGGACGGAAGGAGGCATGCTATGGCGCCCTGCCACTAAATGCATAATTCACAATGCCAAATTGAACAATTCTAGTCCAGCACAACTAGCTAGCTAGCTAGAAAAACCAAGAAACATTTCCTTAAGATCTTGGAGATACAAGAACACAATGCTTTCTGAATTCAAGGCGAAGAGAGGCATTTTGACATACGTCTTGAATTTGAAAACAAAAAGCTTTTTCTTTTCTTCCTGTGAATGTGCACAGGAAACTGATGGGGTTCCGTACCTCCAACAACGTTAAGAAACACTCGTTTGCGCAATGTGACATGTACTTGTGAATTTTCCTACCTGGGCACCAGCTTAGTGTGTCCTTATTTTTGTTTCTTTTGCACCTGTGTGCCTCTGTGCACTACTGTACCACTAATCTCCCTCATGGCTGTCTATATAATCTCAAGAGAGAGAGGATCAATAAACTGAGTTTTGCCGGGGTGGCTCTGGAGGTGCCTATAGGAGAAGGCTAAGCCGCAGAACACAGATTGATTTGGCGTGTCTGCTTGCTCTGGATGGGACCTCTTCTGCCCACTGGCCAAGCATACAGCCAGCACAGGACAAAAGTACAAGCGCAACTTCATCTCTTTAAAACTGCAGCAAAGCTGTTGTTCGCTGCACGACTACCTAGCAGCCGATTGCACATCGCCTTCCACCCTTTTCCATCCAGTGAGCTCTAAGCCGCCTGAACCCATCTGAGAGGGATAGAGAGGCTAAGCTGTGCGGGTGGCTGGAGATTGGAACTGGGAAGACTATTTCAATACTAGCTCACCTTATGTGACGACAGAAATGAGTAGTTAATGTCGGTCCAACGATATAATAAACAATCGAAACACCATTCGGGGTTGTTTCATGTACAGTGGTTTCTATTTTGTTCCCCTCATCCCCAGTAGGAGGCTGTGCAAATCCCTCACCCAGGGTGGTCAGTTTTACATATTGTGTGTCACTAGACGGCTATAAAGGGATTTAACATTTAGTAAAGCATAATCCATCGCAGGCTTTGTGCCTGCCTAAGCTGCGCGCATCAAATCTGATTGCAAGAAGGCTGCTAGCAAGCAGGAGGAGGAAAACACACAGTGCACTCACACACGGAGCTTATCACTTGAACAATAAGCAAAGGAGACAGCAGGAGGTCAGTTACTGAGGTGGAAGATCTTCTGTGTTGACAATAGGTGGTAAATTGCATACTAGTGTAGCGGCTCATCCCTGAACGAAGACAGCCTAGCAACTAGAGTGTGGAAGAGCCAGGGGAGGGGAGGGGGGCAGGGTTGTGACAACCAGGCAGCTCTCGACCTGTCAAGCTAATTGAAGAAGAAGACAGGAAACATAAATATTCCCCATCAAGCGGGCAACGGCTCCACTGTTCGCTCAGATGTGGAAATATAAATATTCGGCAGAGCTAATCCACTGAGACGCTCGACTTTGTTTATGTGCCTTTTGAATGTTTCATTGATGTGAGTGACTGCTTAGGTTTTTTTCTTTGTCAATCCCCTTCACCCGCCCCCACCATCCGCATGGTTGAATTATGAGACAAAGCCTTGGTGCTCTGTCTATTAAACATGGAAAAAAGGTTTCAGTGGAGTCCGTGCAGGGAGATGAGAAAAGGGAGCAATAGGCAGGTTTGGTTTCAGTGAGTCTGCTGGTTTAAAGATTTGTTATTGATAGCAGAGAAATCATTCAGCTAACAGTCATGGCAGGCTGTTTTACAACATTAACTTGTCCCTCTTGTGGCTCATGGGAAAAAAAAGGAAGAATTGTGATTGCATGGTAATGTGATACAGGACTGTCTAACACACAGCCTCAATGTCCTTTATCTGTTTAATAAACAATCATTTTACTATTTGACCTTTTGCTTTCAGTTAAATACATGGAAAAGCACAACAGATAGGAAACTATCCGCAGAAAGGAAACTACTAGATGCACACTGAAGACTGGCTGTCTTAAGCATTCAACAAACAAGTACAACTAACTCCGTAGGCCTGTCACGATAACACATTTTTCCGGATGATACATTTTCCCAGAAATTATCGTGAGAAATTACATGATTTGCTTTTTTGTTTTTGTTTTTATGCCCCTGATAGAGTGATGATGTTAGAGCTGTAACATCTCTCAAGTACGATGACGGCAGACGTTGGTTGGTTATCTCACCTTATTTATTGTAAACACACAAACAGTTACTGTTTGTCATAGCCGACGGCGAAAGAGAATGATAAAAGCGTTCAACGAAGGTACCGACACGGACAACTCGTCTCCAACTCACTCTCAATGCTGCCCGCACTCCACCCTCCCTTCCAGCGAGTCGCATCATGCATTCACAGACACTCGGAAATAAAACAGCAAACATGCACTAAGCAACACGCACAACCGAGTGCGTTATAGAGCAAATACATAGATAAAAACGTACGTCCTTTTGAAGTGCATTTAAGTACTTTTGTGACTAAATTGAGAGTAGACAAGATCACTATTTTAGTTCAGTATTCATACTTGTTTATATTTTTGTGTGTTGGTTACACATTAGATTTTTGTAATGAAAAACAGGTAAGCTTGGCATCAGAAAAGTTATTTCCAACTGATCTAATCAAAAGTTCCCTAAATAAAACCCCAAACAAATAAATAAATCTTATATAATGCACTTGATGTGTTTGTATAAACCTATAGTGATTTAGCAAGCTATGAGCTCCCTTGATCCGCCAGCATTAGAAGAATAGAACCTGTCTCGGAACGCTGGTCTCACTGTCAATTCTGGCACTCGAAACAGATCACAACAGGCCGGCCAGTCGCCAATTTATTTTAGTTCTTGAACTTCTTGGTGTGTGTAATGAATGGTCGCAGAACCAATGGTGCATAAACAAGCAATGAAAAATAAGAGCACCGTAGACTATAGCTGTTAGCCGATGCGCGGCTAGCAATAATGTTACTTGGCTATTATTAGCGCTGCTGCTTTGGCTCACAAATGAGCAAGAGTTGCATGTGCTTATGAAGACCCGATGGGACACATGCAAACTAAACTGTTGAAATGGATTTCACAAGCCGCTCTACCCTCAGTGTTTATGTGTGTGCGAGTGTGTGTGTCTATGTGTGTGTCAGCTCGCACAGCGGCGAGCAGGCTGACAGAAGAGGCAACGAAGCAGCGCGAGTGAACGTTGATTTATGTAAACAAACATGCATATAAATGACATTTATCGAGTAAAAAAAAAAACAAAAAAAACTATAAATGCGCCCAATTTTTTGTTATCGAGGTGAGGCGCGACCAGTGTAATATAATTAGCGATTACTAGACCTACCATTATATTTAGAAAAATGTATGTTGATGTGACATTTTTTTTGTATATTATTGAAATGAATAGTGTTTTGTTTTGTTTTTGAACATTGAAAAATCCCAAAATTTCTACACACTTCCTTTACAGGAGTAATTTAATTCAAAGGCTTGCGATTTTCGCCCAATCCATTCAATACTGCAAAGACCTAAACATTAAAACACCTTCTGGTCTCAGAAGTATAAAGCATACTTTCCAGTGAGCTCGATGTTTGTATAAAGTCATTAATGTGGCCGCCGCCGTCGCTATTACATCTATTGAAGTACCACTTTGCTTTATTGACTTAGCCTGAGACAAAGCACAGAGAGGGTCAACTTGGAATTGATTGCATGATGCACTGGCCTTTAGCCTGAGGTAGTAGTTGCAATCTGTAAGCAGCAAATTGTAAAGGGCAGAGATTTATTAGTTTTAATTTCCAAACCAAGTGTATCAACAACAATGAAGGATAAAAAGAGACCAGAATGCACTGTTACTCTGGTTGTTTCAGATGATCTTTAAAATGGGAGTTTGATGAATGCAGACTGACTGATCTTGCTACATTTACTCAGAGGCCATGCCAAGATGCTGCGCCCCCTGCTGACAATTAGATTAGACAGGACAAGGACTTACCTCCTGGTCTGTAAACAACATCGTCTTCTGTGATGAAGGACGTGATTTCTCCGTTCTCTGTGCGCTCGTAGCGGGACTTCTTCTTGGGCATCTTCTTCTTGCCCTTCTTGCCGGCATCTTCGGCCGTGCCGCTACCTCCACCTGTGCTGCCGTTGTCGTTGTCCTCATCCTCACTGTGTTCGCTCTCTGCATAGTTCTTGGCGCCACCCTCCAGCGTACAACTGCGCCTGGGCCTTGAGCTCTCGCCCTCACCCCGTTCCCCGTCTTGCCGGCGGGACTTGCCGGACTCCCTCTTGTCCCTATCCCGATCTCTGTCTCTGTCCCGTTCTTTCTCCCGCTCCTTTTCTTTGTCAGCCGTCATGATCCGCCACGTGCCTTCCTCAGTCCTCTCACGGCTGGGCCTCCGTGAAAGGTAGACTGTGAGCCTGGGCTTCAGTCTTCTGAATTTACTAGTCAAATCCAGGGAAAATTTGGCCACACCAACAACCCCAGTGTTTCAGAAAAGCTGGGGGGAAAAGAGGGAGAGAAGAAAAAAACAAGAGTGAGCATCATCTTTGCTGGGCAGAAGTTAATAGTTTGTGCATGAGCAATATAGGATTGCTCCAAGAGGCCAGGCGGCTGGGGAGGCGAGCAACAGTAATTGTTGGCAGCATCCTCCACAATCATTAACACTTGTGAGAGCAGCTTTATCAAGCGGGCAGAACCTTCTAACTTCCTGCTAACACATTTGCCATCGCTCAACAAGGCATTACGATGTGTACACAGTAAAAGGATGTTGAAAAGAAAGTCAGAAGACAATATAAATGGAGGTCATAGCTGAATAACTAAAACAAAACATGGAGGATAAGGCTAGCAGCCAATACACGTGTCAGGGGGGCTTTTCAGTACAAACAGCACGGGAGCGAGCAGCATGAAGCTCACTGACAGTTTGCTGGCTAGCTTCTTTGCAAACCATCTGTAATGACACCGGACCGAATCGTGTTTGCTGTGTATGTGTGTGTGTACTCTGGCTTACTGGACTGTGCCTCAATCCAAGCCCTTCGCCACAACCACCGCTGTGTTAATGTCAAATGACAGGTCCGGAGGGAAGAACGCAGCAATCCAGTGGGTAGGGAAATGGGCCATTTTCAGCTATCCCAAAAACGTCCTTTATGGGACCATAATGAAAGCCTCCAAGTGGGCAAGGTCCTGCGAAGCCTGCTGTGTGTACAACTCTTGCTACTGTACACCTGAATGCAGGCTCAACACTTAACGCCTGTGTTGCCCTCCCGAACCCCACTGCTACAAATTAACAGGAAATAGTCATTACATTCCCATGCGGGAGAAGGCAGCCCACGTTACCATGGCTGTGATAGCAGAGAGGAGAGACTGGAATGGCAGTCTTGAGGAAACAAGCATTTACAGTAGGACTTGTGAAATGTGAACCACACAAGAACACACGCATCCATACACACGAGAGGTGTTTGGTGACGACCATGCTACTAAGCAGCGGGTGCTGTCACTTTGTGAGCAGACACCAACTGACAGGGCAGCTGCTCCTGTTGTCGGCTTGCTAGCAAACACTGGGCCTGATTAAACCGCAGCCTCGTCACAGCCCCATTAATCACCTAATGATGAGTTACCACGGCGACCACTGGGCTGCCAGCCTGTAAGCACGGGGGACACATTAATGTGTGTGCGATATTCAAGGGCTCGGGAGACTTCCGCGCATGTGTGCGACACCTTCGAAACTACCCCCGGGCCCCCTGAAGTGTCCATATCCAGTGGCTTGTCTTCTTGTGAGGTGTGAGGAACATGAAAACACTGATGACTGCTGCATTTGATAGCACAGCTCTAATCCTGGGGGCCGCCAGAATCAGTGTATGAGCTAAGCACCTCTTCTCTCCTCTAATTAGAAACATAAGCCTCTTTCTATGAAAACCAACAATGTTACGATTTGAGGGCTAGGTCTTTCCACTTTGAAGTTGTGGACTCGCTAAATATCTTTACAATCAAGGTGCCATTAGTTTTCATCTGGATTTAATTTGAAAAGATCCAAGTTCTCTGTATTCTGTTACATAGCTCATGGCATCCTCATGGCAATACAAAGGCCTCTTTTAGACCAATCCAACATGAGCCAAATGTGACCAACGTCTACCCTCAGGCTCTTGACAGAATATCGTGTAATATAAAAGTAAATCTGACCTGGTATATCCAGTTACTTCTACTGTTCATCTGCATTTGTCATTTCTTTTTCTTGCCCCGTGCGCTGATTCGCTAGCTAACAGCCAATATCAGAGTGATCAAATGTCACAACGGTCCGATGTCGATTGAACGTGTTGAATCTGCCTAAAAAAAAAATCCTCAGACGCTCCCCAACAGCTGGGACTTCCAACATCGGAGCGACGTATCAAAGCCTTTACACTCAGAGGGAGGGAAAACTGTTTAGTTTGCCGTATTTCAAAAGGTGCTATAAAAGCATTGCTTATCTGAAGCTGCAGCATGAAGTAGCTTGAAAAGAGCAGTTTGAAGCAGACCACAGTCAAGGTGAGTTGGTGTTAAGATAGAATTGTGAAGAGTCTAACAGAGTGATGGTTCATAGAGCAGGAGAAAGACGTGGAGCAGACAGTGAAGGTGAGCAAGAAGGCTCTCCGCCTACTCGCCAAGAAACAAAGTGCTTTGTGGAAAGCAGCGGCGTGAGGGGGCAGGTGAGTCTTGGAGCTATTACACATCAATCACAGGGCCAGGACCCTTTGAAAGACACCAGCTGTCTTAATGGAAAAGAGAGGGTGGGGGACAGTGGCTGGAGAGGAGTTAAGGGGGTCCCAGCCAACGGTGTCTAATCCACCATTTACATTAGTGCAATGGAGTCAAGGGGTAGCAGCCAGCGGGGCCCAGCCTCAAATACATTTCTCTCTTCCCTGAGTCTTTTCTGAATGAGACCTCTGCCCCAAGACTGTCACGTAGTCTGTGGCCCGATTAAAACAACAACCCCCACAATGGCCACACAGCAGGTTTGTTACAAAACCCGACCATCCCCCAGTTTCTCTTAAGCATCCTTTAAACAAAGCCATGTTTTATTCATTAACTCTGTCATTAAAATGAGTTAATGACATTTTAACCCAAGCCTGTCTACGAATATACACTGTCTGGGAGTGTTTGTTTTTAAACTTTACTTGCAGGCAGAGGGAGTAACTAAAAAAAGGAAACCTAAAATAGCTGCAATGCACTTAGTTATGGAGGCAAACTTATACCGTCATTATGGAATATGCATTTGTAGAACTATGAAGTAGCAAAATGTGATTGGCAAGGATTTACAGGCAGCTTTACAAAAGGGATCAAACAAAATACTCCCGTGAATACGGATTAGAGACGAACAATGCTGTCGCAAAGATACTCGGGGGTTATTAACAATGAGGGTAGTTCCAATTAATCCCAATAAACCAACCAGATCCTCGGCAGTGAGTGGTTCCTGGCTGGAATGCTGTTGAAATGCAGCAGGTTTTTGTCGGCTCCAATCCATTACTCGGTGAGTGAGATCTAATCTGAGCTGCCATCCGAGCCACCAAGAAACAAGCGCACAATGAAAGGCTCAGCTGGAGGTACGGTGTAGGGAACTTCACGAGGGATTCTTTGTGGTGCCTGCACTCACCGCCTTTGTCTTACCTTGTGTAATCACATTTTGCTTTATTCTCAAGAGCCTCACATTTTAGTTTGCTTGGTAGCGCCAAGAATCTTGTCTGCTCCGGTTGTCTTTTAATTCACTGACAAATGGCCACAACGTCTCCCTCTGCTTATTCACAAATGTGCCATGTTCAGCCGAAGTGAGTTTGTTGGGTATCCGTGTGCTTTGACTGATTCGGGAAAAATAGTGGATTCATCAGTTGCAATCGTCAGGCTTCCATGAAAATGACAAACCACTGACTGAGGATTGTTATGCCTAATTTCCAAGGCACAACAAACCTAATATGGATCAGCACTAGCGATGGGCATTATAAAGGAGTCATTATCTATAAAAAATTTAATTGAAATTGGATGGTGGCCATGACTTGAAGCAACTGAAATTGAATTGGAGTGTACTTGGCTGCAACAAGTGGCGCTTCAGATCTAAACTAGTTTGCAGAATAACAAAGAACATCAATTATGGGCAGTCATATTAGGCTCAGTATGACACTGGCGTTGAAGCCTTCAGAACACAGAGTAAGAGACTCCAACCGTTTTAAAACTTATTTTTGAGAAGCATGAATTAAATAGGTCCCCAAATATCCATCCTAATCAGGGCTTATTTCACACCTTTTAAAATGTTATTCGTTTCAAGCATTCACATAAAAAAGAAACAGAAACTCAATCATGGTGAAAAACAAAATAGTAATAAAAACGTAACTTCTTTGGAGGGAAAATGCAGTAAAGAATGAGTCCACAATGATTAATAAGAGACTATTCATAAAGTGTGCCTTATCTGTGTGTGAAATGTGATACATGTGTTGTAATATACTATAGAAGGATCTGCAGTCGAGTGCTTTACACGTCACATTGATAAGGATCAGACTGTGTGCACCACAGGGTTTTAAGCCGCTCCTTCATATCTCCAAGAAGACTAAATCCTTTTCTAGTTCCATGTGTGTGTGTGTGTGTGTGTGTGTGTGTGTGTGTGTGTGTGTGTGTGTGTGTGTGTGTGTGTGTGTGTTGCCACCAAATGGCCCTAAGGGAGGGAGGCTGGTACAATGGTTCATCCCAAGTTGTCTATTATGTACAGAATATTCCAACAGCCCCAATTGAAGCTACTTCATGATAGTAACTGTGCAGTGTGTGCTCAGAGGCCATTTGAGCAGCTCAGAGGGTTTTCATATATTCACGAGGCTCCTGAGGGAAATGCCACGGTGGTGGGCATGGTCACCTCTCCCCTTTTTTTGAAAATGAGATACTTTTTAGAGCAGTGAAGGACCTTTTTGCCAGTGCCATTGATAAGGGGAAAGGGGAGAATGTGATGCATGTAGTGGAGAATGGCATCATCATAAATATGACTCTTGAGTTTCTCTCCGATTATTTTGGGTTGGCCTTTTGGCAATAAATATGCTTCACGCAATGTACAATGACCTGGGGTCACGCGTGAAATGTGCTAAATGTACTGTAAATGACCCTCTTTTTATTTTTTGGTGTTGCATTTTGGTACTGCAGAACTAGTTGCTACATGTACTGAATCAAATGGTGTGTACAGTATATACACTGAATATATAAATGCAAGACTTATATTTTGGTCCATTTTTCATGCGCTACACTCAAAGAATTCAAACTTTTTCTACATACGAAAAAGGCCATTTCCCTCAAAATGTTGTTCACAAATCTGTCTCGATCTGTTAGTGAGCGTTTCTCTTTTGTTGAAATAATCCTTCCCACCTCACAGGTATGGCAAATCTAGTTGCTCATTAGACAAAGAAGATTGCACAGGTGTGCGTGTGCCTTAGGCTGGTGTTCGTTCAGAAAATCGGTCAGCATCTCATCATGTGACCACCATTTGCCTCACGCCAACAAACAACAGCAAACAGCTCAGCCACACGACACCACACACACTATCTGCCATCTGCCCTAAACAGTGAAAACCAGGATTTATCCGTGGAGAACACCTCTCTAATGTGCCAGACGCCATCGAATGCGAGTATTTGACCACTCAAGTCAGTTTCGACGACAAATTGCAGTCAGCTGGGGACCCCAATGAGGATGACAAGCAGGCAGATGAGCTTCCCCGAAGCGGTTTCCGACAGTTTGTGCAAAAATTCTTGGGTTATGCAAACCGATTGTTTAATCTGTTCTTAATCAGCATCTTGATATGCCAAACCGTTGAGGTGGGACGGACCCTAACACTAACCCTGTCATAGCTACTAGTTTGCTTGTGAAGAGATGTTGGTTATTATTAGTGATGCACCGAATATTCGGCCACCGAAAATGTTCGGCCCAAAATTGCTATTTTTGTTATTTTTGGCATTTGGTCGAAATAAAATTAAAGCCGAAAGAATATGGCCAAAATAGGTTGTGGTGACGCAAGCAAAAATAAAAAATAAAACGCGGATTTGATTCAAACAGCGAACGCGAGGGTGAGCGTCCGCCTCTCTTTTTGCTGGCTTTTCACCGTGAGTTTACACCGGTCGGTCGCAGTTGCTCCCAGGGCCATTGCGCACACCAGACGAGAGGGGCGTCGCTTGGTGTACAACATTTAAGCGGATCAAAAAAAGACAGAACTACCGTGTACTGCAGTACAGGTGAGCCGCTCTTTCTCCCGCAGCACCTACTTTAGCTAATGCTAGCACTATTGCTATCAACAGATTTAAACACGGAAACACTTACCGCTATCTCCGGGTGGCGACAGACCTGTACAGGACGCCGTGTGTGACTTTTTTAGTCCGTTTCCGAGGCCCATTAGCTGGTGCGAACAAATGTATTTATTTATTTTTAAACGCGTTGGTGAATATGCGAATGTGCCAATTTTTTTTAAACAATCTTTCTTTATTCTACATTTTAAGTAAAAGAACATTGTCCTCAAACAAAGGAGTAGAAAAGAAAACTAACAATGTGCCGATTTTAAGTGTGCCGCATCTTGTCTAGCCGCACGCATTCGTGCCCGCCTGTGCAAACTACATTGACTATGAAGTGCAATCGCACCGCCAGAAAATGCTCAACCCTCGTTTGGTGTTTAATGTACCATTAGCCAACATGTCTGCGGTGTGGGCACATTTCAATTTATATTGAGCTTTGTTAAAATGCCAGGGCTAAATAAATATTTTATAATAATTTTAATTAATTATAATAAATGCAATGATAGTAAAAATTGGCATAATTTTTTTCCCGGCGTTTCGGTTTTTGGCCAAACATTTTAATTTCTGTGAATCCCTAGTTATTATCAAGGAAACCTTTGGGAAATGTCTCGATCAGCTCTTAAATTACACCCTTATGAGCTGTTTTTGTTATTGGTCCGAACAAATGTACCTTTAGTTGTACTAGACATTTAAAATGAACAGGAAACTGAAGAAACAAAGATGGGCTCACTCTCTTAGTTTTTCCATGGCTGTATATACTGCAATTTGGAACAGTGGAAGAGAAAACGTCAATGTGACATTTAATCAATCAGATGAAGTACAAGAGAGGAGAAAAAAAACACTTAATAAAAAAAACTATTTTTATTTTGTTGTCTGTCAAAGGGAGATTTTAATATTGGAACACTCAATCATAAGCCACTTCTAGATATTCAGCAATCAAACAGCCCCAATTTTCTCTCTTGGATCCACCAGCATATTGTCAGCTTAATGATCTTATCCATCAATTCAAGTACAACTGGTAGTCTAAATAAGTGTGGTGAGGGGAAGGAATTTATTCACGAGGCTGCCCTACATCCTCCAGCTACCACCCAGAGTGACGTGACAGATGAGACAGCTCGGAGGGTTGAGACTGGCAGCACAGGCCAGTGGGGGCACTGAAGGGTGACTTGGATAACATCCCCTATAAACAAAATTATTAGGTCAGCGCACAAAACCATTCCCCAACTGGTATTAGCGAGCCACGTTGTGGGAAATTCTGCTCACTAACGTTGAGCAGATGGTTGGGAGTGGCTGAGGGACAAACACCCCATTCAACACCATATAATAACACCATAGGAAGATATTACCTCTAATTAGAGAAGTCCGCTTTTATAACCCAACCAACCATAACCCTTTCAAAACAATAAAAGAAAGGATTCATCTTGTGAACATCTTCATTGTTTGCAAGCCTCTATTTTACTGCAACCGTATTGTCGCAAGCAGAGATATGACTCACAAATCATCGCGTATGAGACGCAGCTATACGCTGTCAGCAAACCTTTCCCCGGTGGACAGTTTGCTTGCACAATGAAAAGAATGGCTTCTGAAAGCAGTCAGTGGGGGAGCGGAATATTCACTGTGTTCGGCCTTGACACCCACCATCTCAGCTGTAATGGCCGCTGATCCTCGACAATGAGGAGTGTGCCCTCTGAAAAGCACATGAGGAGAAAATCATCAATCTCCTCATTGTGACCGTTGCGTGCAAATAGTCGCAATTTATAAAACACAGCTACAGACTTGGTGGGGAGGTAATGGTATATATTGCTGGATGTGTTTTTACTTCCTCATTGCACACACATAAGAAAATAGTGGGGGAAGCGGGTAAGAGTGATGAAAACGCTGCTGTAACAAGCAGGATCTGAGCTCAGTGCTCCCATATCCTCTGAGGACAGCTCATAAAACATGTAGCGCTCAGGACTGGGCCTCTTACAGCAGTGGCATTTTAGGACTACGCCACAAAGACACAGGCCACACGCACGCACGCACGCACGCACACACACACACAAGGGTGGTTCTCAGAAAAAAATCGCTTAAGGCAGGCGCAATGTTGACGAGAAGAGTGGGGGTTGAGCCGTGGGAGGAGTCCGTTTTGAATTGATTGTTTACAAACAGAAAACGGTCAAAACTTAAGACCCCACCACCTTTGACTATTTTTTACACTTGGGCAGCTTCACTACCTTCATATAAAGACATTCAGTTGTAAGATTATTACAGGATTATTATAGGATCGTGTGGACATATTAACAGTTCACTTGGCAAAATATGATATGCCCCCGCAGCTGAACTTGCGTGCCTTGCAAATCCTGCTGACGCGCAAGAATACACACACCAAAAAACAACAACTGTGCAATTAGCGTAAAAAAGATTTATCGATCTATTTCATTGGTCAGTCGGTACAAATAAAACTGGACTAAACAAAATACATATTTTAAAATTGTTAACATATTTTAAACAAAATTATTGAACTTGCAGTTCTACTTACACAAGTCGTTCAAGTGGAAGCATACAGTACAGTACAGTTATACAGTTGTCACGGTCTTGTGTTGCATCTACATTCTTTCTGACAGTTTGTTGGTAACTTTTTTATAGTTATGCATTGTAAGGGTATAAAAAGCTCTTAAAACACGAAGGTGTCGGCATGTCATGAGCAGGAATTGGCCGTAATTTTTCACCGCTCAAAATATATTCATACACGAACAATTGCACAAATCTCAGTAAGGTTGTTTATTTTATCTCTGCAGAAAATGTGCAATATTGTGAGCAGTGAAATGTGCTGACTGATTTTAAAGGGAACAAAATATTGACTCTGTGACGGGGTCATCATTTGAGGCTCTCGGCGGACCATGTTGTCTGAGAACCATCCATGATACACATACATACAGATAGACTAGTTGATTTTCTAAAAATGTTTGAAGAAGGTATGACATGCACGATTTACAAGCTGCACCACAAGCTAACGCTTAGATCTTCATGTGAAAATACACAGAAGTTATAACAGGCAATTATTTTCATAAAACATGACCAGAGGGAGCAAAGAACAATCGGTTTCCTGGTGCAACCCTACAGAGTACAGCACTCATCTGCAGATTAAACTGAAGCCCTTTTGAATGCGAAATTGAGACTGCTGATCTGATGGTGCATGTGTTGTGCCTCCAAGCGCGCGCGCGCACGCACGCACGCGCGCGCACGCACGCACGCACGCACGCACGCACGCACGCACACACACACACACACACACACACACACACACACACACACACACACACACACACACACACACAAGATGCATGTTTAAGATTACTCATTACATCCTCTACTGTGCCCAGTCCAAATAGGATACAACACAGCTGACCTCAGTCCCGACGCCTTAAAAAAGGGTGGGCTGTTCATCAGAGAGGCTGTGAATAAACCTCAGATATTCCTGGAATGTTAATGTTAGGCTTTGACCACAGCCGTCTTTTTTCTGGCTTCTCTTTCTCTCACTAGACCATTAATGACAACTTACAACTTACGCCTGCCTGCACAGCAAACACATTAAGTAACCCCAACGTTCACACAAAGATTTTAAGTTCAGGCTATAAATTACTGTCATGAGGTCGGATCGAGTTGGAATACGTCGGGGGTGGCGTTTCCAGCAAATTCGACATGTTGAATCGGCGTTGGGCATCTGGGCATTTGATCACTATGATTGGCTGTTAGCTAGCGAATCAGCGCACGGGGCAAGAAGAGGAAGTGACGAACACGGATAAACAGTATTCAACTCGACTCAACTTTGTTTTTTCAGGACAGCACACATGAATATTAAAGTCCCCCACAAAGAGGATATGATCATATTCTCTTTGGTTCAACAGAGACCGCCATTGTATGATATTACCGTTAAAAGGTTTGCCAACAAAGGTATGAAAGCTCAACTATGGCATGACATGGGAACGTAACTGGATATAGCAGGTAGGATTTACTTTTATATACGATACTGTGTAAAAAGCCTGAGGGTTTCATTCACGTGGGAGGAAAAGTAACCACCGGTATGCAATGTTTATGTTTTTCATATCCCGCCCCCGTAAAGAGGTTTCCGGTTGCCTTTAGGAATAATGACTACCGCCGCCGATGATACGGAGGGGAATTACTTCTCATGCATGTGCTAAAGGTACGTAATAGTCGGTGTCGGTGTGGTGTGTATTTTACGTCATTTTTCTATGCAACGTGCTGACGTCTGGGCCAACGTCGGATTGGTGTATCTAGGCCTTAACATTCAATGTACACATAAAGGGTGCGTTCGGAAATACGCACCAAACTCGCACTGGTTCACTCCAACCATTCGGAAACTCGGTTGCATTGCTCGAATTTGGCGTTCAGAAATTTAGATCTCACAAAAAACTGCCAGCGCGCGCACTCGAGGCTCCAACTTTGGACACAGTGCGGCAGTGTGTCGGGCAGTAGGACATGGAAACGGTAATAGCAAGACGCGAGGGTTGTGGCCTGCCTGGGGATATAAACATTGCTATCCGCCATTCCTTATCGTGGATAATTCTCAAGTTGTTATGAACTTTTTTTCAGAGGTTTGCGGTTGAGTGGCGCTAGGTCTGGGGCTTTTAGAGGTGGATGTTTGGCTGACTAATATTGACGTTAGCTAGTTGTGTGGGCTAGCGAGTTGATTACGACTGAGCCGAGTTGTAAACAAAACAAGTAGTAGAACATACGCACTTTCATTGTAGTGCACGGACTTCAGAGCATATTTCCACGTCCGTATAAGTATAAAATACAATGGAATCTCTCAATTTGAATGCATCCTTTCTCTTACAATTTAAAAGGCATCCAAAACCTTTGGGAAAAATGTAGCGCGAACCACAAATGTCGGGGTTCTAAAATCTGTACAGTCAGCATTCAAAGTTGAAACCTGTTTTGTTTTTTCTTGGATTTCATCATGCTAAATGGCAACAACAACACTATTGTTTTGAAGTCCTAATATTAATGGTGTTTTTTTTTTCCCCCTTTTTTTTTTTATTGGTTCAGATTGATCCTGCAATACGTTATTTCTATTTCTATTATTTCTTATGGGAACCGTTTAAAATCAGAACAATTTGGAGGTTGACCAGCGCCCTGATATGAACCGTGTTTGACCTCAGACCTCCAGCTGTAATAATGTCAAGCATGTCATGTTCAGCGCGCACCATGCGCTGTTCTTATGGACAGGAAATGTGCTTCAGCCATTTCTGCCATCTCCACGGGGGAAAGCAGGTTTTGTAGAGCTACGGTCAATGTCAAAATAGCTTCCCCGCTGCATCTGCAAGTGTATAAAAGAGCCACAGAGAGCACATTCACTACAGTGGGGCATTCATTTTTGTTTACATGAGTGCCAATTTAAAAATGTGTAGGCCATTGACGCACATGGACACGCACGTACCAACAGTACTGTATTTGCAGTGCAGGTCAGTCTGTGTGTTCAGCCAGTAAATGGCTGGAGTGTAATGCGCCTTGACCTTCTGTCTTTCTTTCAGATGCACCTAACGTACATTGCCGTCGCTCCTCATATATCACAGGGGCAAATGGCGCCCTTCACCCTGCTCCCTCCGGTCCTCTCTTTAAAAAGCTAAGAGGGTGGGGGGTCCAATTGACAGGCCTGCCAGCTTCCTCACTGAGCACAATAAGGGAGGGGTAGTTCAGTGAGGGCAAAAGCCACAATGAATAATTATGCTTCATAATATGGCCCGCTCTTATTTCCTTATCATCAAATAATAATTAATGGAAGGGACAAGGGGGGGCACTAAAGAGTCTACCTTTTGCTTTTTCAAACAAAGAGTCCAAAGGGCCCATTAACCCTTTCTTTCTGCTCACTATTAAAGCAGCACTGTTTATCCCTCTAAAAACATGCTCTTCGCTTATTTATGATGCCAGTAGTTCTGCTGGAGAGAAAGCGCGCCGTTCTGCTTCAGTCAGCAAAACTTCCTGGATCACTTTACACAGCAGTTCTCCGCTTCCATCTCCTCACTTGCCACTCAGCAGGTCATACCTAGGATTCCATCATGACTAGGAAATGCCTCCTAATTGATGTGTCCAGGAGAGCCTCAGCAGCGGGAAATATATGTAATCGGGCAGGGGTCTGACTTGATTAGATTTTTGTTTATTTAAATATATGTACAGTGTATAAAATGTATGATGAGCAGAAGCAAAGCCAGTGCTGATCGAAATGGTTTTACACTAAGAGCTTCATTGATCTTGGCACTCATCTGAAGGGTCCGCTGGCATACAGGGAAGGGATGTGCTTCAAGAACTGTGCTGTGTTTACGCACCTATTTCCTACACTGACATATAAGATGTTAATGCACACCACTTACTGGGCTGCGTGGAAGCCGCCGGGAACTGGGAACTTCAGTGAAATGGAATAAGAGCCGTAGTGTGACCCGAAAGCGCTGACCATGAAAGGTGAAAGTAATTGCTTTCACAACAGCCATCGCGTAATGAGTAAACAGGAGGAATGAATACAGTCAGGCCCAGATCAGTGCAGAGCCCCATTATGCTTTGTCGTGATCCGGGCCAAACGTGTGAAAGCAAGCCTTTAAAGGTGCAATTCATGCATGTGTCACAAATCCAGGCTAGGATCACAAATCTGCACAGATCTGTACTTTTACACCACCGGAATGACCTCTTAGCAGCGAGCTGCGATGCAAGCCTTCAAATCCATTACGTGTGAAAAGAAAGACGCGAGACACAAGCCCAGAGGGCGAGAAGCAAGCGGCATGAAACGAAGCAAAACCAAGGTGGTAAAGGGCGAAGCCATACAGCTGTTCTACCTCTGGTAATAGTTCAAGTGACATATGCCATAACAGGATCCTGTATTAACCTCAGTGAGATGCACACACAAAGGTCGTGCAGTTCATGGAGGATTCATGAATGACTGCTAAATAACAGACAGAGTGCAGCACTTACTTTTCATCACTCCAGCAAGTTGGAAGGCTGACACGCCTCACACACAAACACAACACTAGTAACCTTGGGCTGTAGTATCTACTAATGCTGTGGCCTTACAGAAGAATATAGGCTCTAAATAGATCGTCCATTTCTCAGCACCAGTATGTAATAGCTCTATTTCAGCCTCCCATGTTGTCATTAAATATTTATCCTAGCAGGGTGGCAGATCACACCAAGGTGAGAACCATTGCAAAATCCAAATCATGTGTCTTCCTCTCACGCCGCACCTCAGCGCACACAACAAAGGTATGTTTTTAAAAAGGGATTATCTACAAGTGTTCCTTTAATCAGCATATGGCAGAACTGTAGAAATCCCTCAATGGCCCAGTCCCAGAGGAATACCTTTCTATGTGAAGCCTTATCAGGAAAGGGATCTCCTTCAGCAACAACATGCTAAGCGTTTGAGGATGAAAAGTCCGACTGCTACTACACTCCTGAGCCGCTATGATGTCCTATCCAATGATCTCTGAACAAAGGTCCCCATTTTGACGAGGAGTTACGGTGTGTCCTATTGGTTTCAATCCTCTTTGTTAGCGTTGTTATGTTAGCAAGATAAGCCCCTATGGTGGGTGGTAGGGTGCACAAGAGCAAGAGATGCCGGCAGTCTGAGAGGCGGGTGGGGGAGGTGTGTGTGTGTGTGTGTTGGGGGGGGGGGGGGGGGTAGATAACCAAGACACAGATGTCCAGTCTTGGCATGTTTGTAAACTAGACTGCTTATGAGTGGATCTTAACTTGAACTTTAGACCTGCTTCCACCAAAAGCTGAAGGAAAATAACAGATCTCTACAAATTTGCTGGACCCTTCTGTTGTGTTTGTTACGGTAGCTGTTAGCGATTGGCATTTACTATGGGAAGAATTTATGTTCAATTGGTGGATTGTTATATTGTATTTTAAAACGGAAAGCTGAACTCGTTCCCATGCCAGTGTCATATTGCCAGGAGCAGTTACTTCCCATAGCTGAGCTACGATTTGGCTCCAAACAAACATGTTAAAACTGAATCGACACATCTAAATGCAGTTATTCCACTGCTTCAATCAAAACTATATAAATCGACAGAACTCTTAATAATCAATGAATTTGTTAATCAATTACTAGTCCCATCTTAAGTAAAAGTGCTGTGTAGATAAGCAGCAAGAGTCAGTGACTGGTAAACAGCCATTTGGGTTTCCTGTTTACAATAAATGTCAGCAAGTAGCATCAAAGTGTCGCTTGTTCTTTATACAGTATTTGTTGAATTAACTGGCAGATTAGTCAAACTGGCTTGTTGTAATTTACGCAACTACTGTATTGTTATGCAGCCTTAGTTCACACCTCACAGAGGAATGTCGCACTAGATCAGGGTTTTATCATTTCAAACTGTATCATGTCAAGATGAAGTCAAGTGTAGCGCTTGGTGGATCATGGCTATAGATCACTGCCCCAAACACTGACCCAGACGCTATCCCCCAGAAAGGCAAACTGGCTTGCTTTGAAACTAGTCTTTGTCTGGCAAATGTAGTCATCTTACTCTGTCATGGCAGTGCTACTCTTGCACGCCATTTACAGTATTCAACTTAGAGTCACTCAGTTGAAGCACAAGCTGTCTTATTTAAGTGAGTGCAGTCAACATACACTCGCAGTTCAGCAATCGCAAATTCAAACTTTAGCCTGGTTTATACTTTTGCGTTTGCTTTTGCGTTAATGACCGGCGTACATCACGTGATCGACGCCAGTCAAGTACTGTCTCGCTCTTGGCCGGGTGCGGCGCACACATCTTCAAATCTTAAACGCCGTAGATGGCGGGTCGTAACATCGCTCGTGATTGGTCCGTTTTGATGGCGTACTCAGCTTTTTTTTTCTCTTTCTCCTCCCGGATAGTTTCCGCGAAGGCAACTGTGTTTGTAAGCGCAAGCGGCGCGAATCCACTTCCCGCCCGGGAGACCACGATTGTACGTGTGGATATGTGTGTATGTAACAAGGGGGGGGGGGGGGGGGGGGGGGTGCTGTTTGCTAAGCACAGGGCTGTTGTGTTTTGGCGAGTTTACAGCAGACACCGTTGCAAATTGGCACTAAATAATTGCCATGGTGATGAACCAACTCTCCCAACTTTGTTTCTTGTTCCTAAAACGAAAAACAACTTCCTGAATTGGTCATAAAATGCAGAGGAATCTCCACTCAGTCGTAACGACACCCCGACTTGGGAGTGAAACTGCAGCAGAACCTGATGTGTATTGTGATGTGTATTGCGCACAAGTATGAATGCAAACGCACGAGCGTGTCTCCGCCATAGCCTGACGCAGAAGTATAACGAGGCCTTCACACTGAAAATGCTGGCTACTCGCAATTTTCTGTATGTATATATATATATATATATATATATATATATATATATATATATAAGATATTTTTTTTCATTTTTTACTTTTATGGCAAAATACTGTTTACAGTATGTATGTAGGTTGGGAGAGTTCTGATGTTATAGTTAAACAGTTAAATATATTTAAATGTTCCGTGATTCCATATAAAAAACAACATGACTCTTTCTTCTCATGGCTTACACACATGGCGACAGCAGCAATGTGTTCAAACACCCTCGCAAAAACAGAATCGTACATAGTCAACAGTCAATATTTTGTATTCAGAGGATTCTAAGTGTGCTGTGATGATAGCAAGCATGGGCAAAAAAAGAGAAAAATATGTAAGATTTGGAGAGAAATGTATGAAATGAACAGAAAAGCAAAACGGCAAATGCCTCTGGAGAACAGATGAGTGGCAGAGTATTAGCCAGACACAGCATCATTGTCTACTGTTTAGACTGGAGAGGTCATGCTCCAATAAGCACAATCAAACCATGTGAGCATCTGTTGCCTTTAACTCTCCCCTCTCTTTGTTTTATGGCGCACCGTCACACTGAATGATTTACTCAAGCTCTCCCATTTTCCGCGGGTGGTTTACATGTTTTAAATGCTTAGCCGGCCGGGCACATGTCTGGGCAAAGCATAGATATTTCCTTTCGATAGCTATACTCATCAACGGGAAACACACACTGGTATCGGCACAGTGACTTTAAGTCTTTTCAGTTCTTGTTTACATATCTGGATTGTGCAGTCATCCCTTCCTTAGAATCGCTCAACCCCTCCCCCAAAATGCTTTCCCCGTCTGCCTCGACTCAGCTTGACAATCAACCCAATTAGATGAGCATGTGAATGAGCGCTAGTGATGCTTTAAGTACTCTTACATGCACACAGACACATCAAGAAAAGCCATTAGCCTGTCTTTTTAGCATTAAAAAAAAACATTAGATGATTTGCCGGTTCAGAGAGAGATCAGCCCCTGACATGCAGCCTGGGGCAGCTCAGAGTGTCTACCTCATTATTTTTGCAGGAACGAGGCCACTGGTGATCCCTGTAAGGTGCTCTCATTATGACCGGGACCACAGAACAGACTGCTATATGCCTTAATCATTCATTATTAGTGACTATAATATTGGTAGTGGTCCAAACTGATAATAAAGTTACATCACTCTTGCAAATCATTAGCTGGAGTTAGGGTGCTAACTGTTTGTCACCATTTCAGTTTTCCTAATTAAATTTTTTTTGGGGGGGGGGGGGGCTAAAATGGTGCCAAGTGATGCATTATATGAAGAACTTTACAGCAGTTATGTGGGGCAATTGCAAGTTACTTGGTTATTATTGCTATGGCGTGAAAGTACCACATTAATAGGAGCATAACGAACCAAACTGAATTGTTAAATTTTTATATGTAACATCGTTCAATTGAATCGTCTTATGGAGATGGTTTGTTGTTTCTTTGAACAGTTTGGGCTTTAGAGAGCTTTTACATACTGTTACATAATACTTATTAATAAGCATTACAAAATATTTCGTTAATTTTTCCTGGGTGCCCCAATTTACGAGAAGGTGATGAGCCCGCTGCCCATCCACAGACTGAGAAGAGCCCTGGAAGCCCGTTAGCTCGAAAGCTAGCTCGCAGCATCAAATAGCGCATGACAACCCTTTGGGATATGTTCTAGTCACCGGAGGCTTTCACTGGACACATTTTGGCAGCTGAAACGTCAAAGGATGTCACTAAAATATGTAGCATTTATTGTTAAATCAACGAGGCATGGTTTCGGGCATTCAGTAGACATGCCCACAGCGTTTGAGAGCACAATTTTAAAGCCCCATTTTATGCATTCAGAATCGGCAGTGTTGTTAACAACACTAGTCTGTAATTTATCAAATTTAGAAGACAAATTTTGTCAGGATTTGAATGAATGTTAACCTCCCTTGCTCAGTGTAAAAAGTGCCTTAAAATTGCATTAGTCGATATTCCTCCCACGCAGCGGCTGAATGTTGGATTTTTGTCGGATACAAGCTGACAAGTGCAAATGATACGAGGCGAGTGACAAAGCCATTCGTTGTGGCTTTGAGAAAGGTCTTCCAGATGTGATAGGCTGCAATGCTCCAGCGCTTCCTCGATAAATAGAAAGGAGGCTGCCGTAGTGTTTTCCAATTTACGTTGCCACGGTGGCAAATGAAAAGCAAAATCACCCTCACGCCTAATCAAATGAGTGAGTGGCAACAAGTCAATATTTTCTCAGTGTGCGGACAAGCAATATATCTGCGCAGTAATGGGCAGTGTGTGTGTGTGTGTCAGGGCTAAGGCAATGCTCGACTCACAGCAGAATGCGGATAATGTGCCAATAATCTGGCTCGGCGCAGCTGTTAAGACCGCTGCCAATAAAGACGAGCATCAAAAGAACCTTTACGAAGGAGAGGTTAAATTACCAGACCAGCAGACATGGTCTAGACTGCGCACATCAAACAAACACACTCCATCCTGGAACGGCTACAAGCCAGTAAAGACAAAACTGTAATTGAACATTGATCTGTAGAAATCTTGGGATAAATAACTCATCTTAAGAGCAGCCAGGAGAAGGAGAAAGTGTGGGCCTTTCTGAGATCTTAGTAAAAAATGGAACAAATGACAGCTATAAATACGGGAGAGAGAGAAAGAGAGTGTGCGCGCTCTGAAAGACTACATCCATTTTGTTTTCATTCCTAAGAGGTTACTTGTTATTTCCAAAAGACATCACTAAAAGAAAACAACAATTAGCTTGCTTTTGATGACCTCCGTGACAGCCCCCTTTTCCCTTAAGACAAAAATGGAGCAACATCATTTCTACCAGCCCGGTTAAACACAAGCAAGATCAATGGCTAAATGTATCAGCAAATATTACCATTCGCTGCCTGGCAAGTAATCATTAAGGAATGGCACCGATGCATTATTCATTGACTAATGTATAATTCAGAGTTAACAGCAGATTCTATGCATAAATAAAGCGGTGATACATTTAAAGGCATTAAATGTTTACTCACTAAAATAGGATACGGAGCCACAGCATGCATGCACTTCCTTGCTGCAGTTACTTGATTATCATATTTTCTAACAATTGCGCAGAAATCAGGAGGTGGTTACAGGAAAGTGGAGAGTGTGGACAGGAAAAACATGTTTGCTGGCGAACATCCCAAAGGTTGAGTATATGCTTCTTTGAGGGATTAAATTGTGGACAATTGGGAGTGCTCCATAAAAACACACATTAAAGTCTTAACGATAGCTGCTTTAGTGTCTGAAAATTAATGTACTGTCTCTTTATCTCTCATGATTGTGAAGTCAAGCTTGAGTGTTGATGCTACAGAGCTGCTGTCAGATGGGATGTCAATAGGGAGGGACAAGGAGGCTCCATATGACAGCGTTCAGAGCAGGTAGCCCTGTGGGGATCGCCATTCCACTTTATGACCATGCACTGGCTTTAACAAAGCCAGATGTCTCTTTCTCCCACTCTCTCTCTCTCTCTCTCTCTCTCACACACACACACACACACACACACACACACACACACACACACACACACACACACACACACACACACACACACACTTAATATGTGTGAAAGTGCCCTCCGATGAGCAGAGCTGCTTCAAGGATGTGCACACACAAAGGGGAGGAAAGAAGATAGGACCTGTTTTCAATTATGCCAATTTCTCACTCATTCGTGGCTCCTGGGGTTTATGTTAATTAAACATATCGGCCCTTCCACTGTGCATACAACAAATTAGATGGAATTTTTCATGAACAATCAAAGCACAACGCCACTTCTTCATCATGCTCGAGTTCTGTATTCACCCAGCACAAAGTACTGCCTCCTTCGTGCCCTTTCATGTGGGCTGCATCAAATATGTGTAAAGTATGAAGAACCACGACATAGGCTATATGTCCACAAGGCTCGAAATAAACCGTTTTGCATCACAGTTTGTGATGCAAAATGTACATTTTGCACCTCAAAATCTTCATCAAAACACGGCAAATAGCAAAATTGAAAATCAACCGTCCCAAACTTATGCCACAGAAGCTAGCTAGCAACGAGCTTCGGCTGGCTATTAATGTGCCTGAACACTTTGCGGAATCCCTCCTAATTCAGTAATCGTCATCTATTTGGCTGTGAATAAGCTATATTTCTGACAAGTATTATCTCTCACAAATGATGAGAAAAGAGAGAAAAACAAAGAAAAAAGAAAGTCATGCTAATTGCTAAGCTAACCTAGGATTGACACGGCTAGCATGTTATAGCACCGAAATTAAGTGATCAGGTGATCCAAGTAAATTTTTCGCACTGGTTGGAACTGCGTTAAAGTGGAGAACATCAGACATTGAATTGTCAGCACAGCTAAAAAGGATCTTTGACATTTATAGCCATCAATGGCAGTGAATGAAATAAGCGTCTGGAAAACTCTCTAAACAGAACCGGAACTGGAACTGAATTAACTTTTGGTATGGTTTACGTCAGCTAGTACTGAGGAGTGGTCTATAAAGTTAAAAGGATAATATAGTATAAAATATTTATATCAGTCATGCTATTTTTTTGTTATCACAATTGAGTCCTGAGTTTTGATTTGGACTTTTGGGGTCTCCGCAATGTTCTCAAAATTACATTACAGCAGATTTCATCTTTTCTATTTAAATCAATTTAGCCTTACTTCTAGAAAAGAAAATAGTTTTGTTATACATAAATACACAACACAAAATAACTGTTCATTCATTACATGAAAAGTGAAGCCATTCATTTAATTCATTCGTTATATTGTCACATTTTTATTTTGCTTAATAAAACCCTTGCTTAAGATCCTTGTGATTAATCTGCAAAAAAAAAAAAAAAACTCCTCAAAATTAAGACAGCTGCTCCTCAAATTAAGTCATTACTTCGCAAAACTGCGCCGCTAAGAAACATTATTTTGAATCTTGTTCCAGAAACAACCTTGTCAAAATGATCCCATAGAATGCCAGTCGTCTTTCTGTCACTCTGTAGTCAAACACACACATCTACAAAAATGGACACCCGACAAAACAATCCTTTTGAGTAGCCTTTGTCGGGACTTAACTGAGGACTTGTAAGTAATACGACTCAAATGGACAGAGTTGCAGTATGTGGTCAGTATTGAGTCTGGAAGCGGAAGGTGCCGCTGCGGACAAGAATACATTTAAACTAGTAGATGCTTCCAGATTACTGTCGTCGTGACTTTGAACTGTAATCTGCTTTTTATTGTGGTGTGCTACAAATATATGCAGCAGTTTAAATGGAATTTCCCTTGAGACGATGACAATAATAGATTAAAATGCTACTTTAGCATTGGCTTAAGCATCTATTGTTTTGATTATATCATACACTGATGCATGCCCAGACTGGACACATGTCCTTGACAATGCTATCGTTTTCAAATGTAAACAAACTATCAAAATGACACTTTTTTTTTTAAATAAATAAAATCTGTTTTGTTCAATTCAAAACAGTCGCATGTAAAAACCCAGAGTCCTCCATGTTTGCCTGTGTGTAGGGGGATGGAAATGATGGCAACAATGGCATGGAAGCCAAGGCTTCTCATTGATTTTCTGCCTCTCTTTATGATGAGGCAGCTCTCGCAAATCCAGCATTGTTGAGGTCAAAAGTGGGAGGGTGACGGCGGGTTATGTGTGTGCGTGTGTGTAACTAAGCAGCATTCACACAGCCAAACAGACGGTAGTAATTAACAAACATTTATCTAATCACAGTATCTTACAAATGGGTTTGTTTTTTTTCCTCCATGAGGCAAACGGGCCTTTTCATTCACATCGGCAACTAGCATAACAACGTGGTCATTTATATGTAATTGAAATAGAGTGGAGTCATTCAACGTATTAACAAAATGGAAAAATATGCAGACCCCAGCGGACTTTGGCTATGAGAAAGAAAATGAGAGGCATGTCAACATTGCATCATTTACAACTCTTTCCTCCAATTCTTTGTGGATTACATCATTCAGGATGGAAAAATAAATAAACAGAAACAACCTCTAGATGTTTTTTTCCCTTCTACCAGCCAGCAGCTGCCATCGTCCTGTCACAGGAAGGAAAAAGAGGCCAGAGACACAGTGTGGTGCAATCCCAGCAGGGCCATTGTGAGAGAACATTAAATAATATTTTTCCAGTGCTCTGTCAAACATTCATCTGCCTGTAAGCGGCCGGACAGCCGGTGCAGCCTGTTTCTACCAAGCACGTCTCTCCCTCTTTTCTCTCCTGTCCATGCTCGGAAACAGCCTCTTTGATACAGATGTCAGATTCCTCAGAGGTGACAGTCAAACATGTGCCAGTGTGTGAGCTGAATGTTTACCAGCTCTCTGCTACAAGTGCTGTTTGTGCAGGGGTGACTCATGCTGCTACTTCACCTCCCTTTACTTTACACGAACAGCCACCGCGGACTAAATAATTTGGACCGGGATCAAAGTGCACGCCAGGTTCAAAGTGCCACAAGCAGCATTTCAAACAGAACATCAGAAAGTGATAAACAGCAGCACAATGGCGTGATTTTGCTACTTAGCCTCACCACATTAAACATTTAGGATGCCGTGCACATCACATTAACATGGCTGACCACTTCCCCTTTCGACCTGTCCGCAAGTAGTGAAACTAAATGGATTGCAAACCTATAAGCTGAGCCGGGAAAACGTGACTGCTTGTTGATATATGAATCCATTCACACTACAATGAACAGAACCGGAAGGAGGCAGCTTTCTGATTAAACATTTCATTTATTCACCTTCAGAGGTGTCAATAGCTAAATACACAAAGAAAAACGGTGTATGGCAAACACAGTTTGAAGTATAAAGTTGCTGTTTTTTTGCAGTGACAACATAAATAGTGAGGTGGAAATGGACCGTAAAATGCTTTTCATGTTTTGGGGCTGAGTGTCGCCAAAGTATAAAAACGTGACAACCACACACACACACACACCGAAACATAAATGTAACACCTAATTTTCACCAGTGTCAAATTAACACCATCAATGAAAATGACCTGAAAACTCAAATATGAGTAAGTCAACAGCGCAGTGGAATTATAATACTAGTTGAGCAGGGTTACTAAAGAGGAAAAAAAAATTCTTACTCCGATCAAAATGCAAATTAGTTAGTAATTAGTAGTTGCACCATAATGGCGACATGGAATGCAACTCTGATGAAACAATGTTGATGTGGCATAGTTCTAATCGGAAACAGCCAGTCAGGCTCAGTCAAATGTTTAACCAGAAGTGCACCTGGTGTTTATACAATGCCACACAGCTACATTCCTCTACGACTTTTATAACACAAGCTGCCCTTTACAAGTCGAACCATTTTTGAGAGCTTAAACGTCCTTTATATTTCGATAACCTATCATTATCTGCAAGCGAGACCACACTGTCTCTCCTAACTCTAGTAGATTAATCACATCTGAATCATTAAACTAGAGGTCACTTCTCCTTCATCGGTGGTGGTGCGAGGGGGGGCGTACAGGAAGCCATGCAGGCATGTTGGAGATTAGCTCCTCATAATTAGCAATGCCACATCTGAGTAATAACTGCGCGAAACATTCGAGGAGGAGGGAAGAAATTGTTTTTATAAATGGCAGCAATTGGAGGCAATCACTACCCAGCTCGTTGGGAGTTTTTCTTCTTTGTGCTTATGTGGCCACGAGCCATGTTGAGGATATGACTTCTGACTAGTGTCACATGAGTACTCGCTATGACCAATTTTGCAATTTTGACTTGAGTGCGCTCACACACTTCTCATCCTTATAGACTGGAAAACATCAGATAAACTGCCTTTCAGACAAATAATTTGGTGTGCTTTCAAATCCTCATCTGCCCCCCTTAATACACACATCCCACCAACTAAGCAGCCCCCCCCCCCCCCTTGCTCTTTTCAGCAACAGGCACCTCTTCTTTTCACCCCACAGGGAGAGCTGCATGTGCTTGGGCCAGAGTTCATAGCCTCTGGGGTGCTGAAGGGGGAAGTCAAGTTAATCTGGTGCTCCTTCAACAGTTTTCACATGGTACACCCTAAACATCCACCGTCCTCCCAAAACAGTCAGATACTTTCTATTATGATAATAGAGTAATGTGGCAATCCCACAGCTAAAACATCGAGGTTAAACTTGGGGGAATCCCGCTCCAGCATTGAAACAGTGGAAAGAGATACAACCGGGGCTTTTTGATTACTTGTGGTTTTCTTCTCCCTTCCACAAAGCATCTTCTGGTCAGAACAGCAGCCAAGTTGAACAACAATCTCAGCAACTTTCATCTTACACAAAAACACATCAGGTCACACGCACTTGCTGCATCTCGAATAAACACAACAACGTATGTGCACATTTTAAATGCCACCTGGCTTTAGTCATCAGATAGTTCTCATTCCACACACACTTCAGGAAGCCCACCTCCTTCAAACGACCCCCCACCCCTTACTTTGCTGCTTACTCACCCGCCAGTCTGGTGATTCTTGTGAAGTCCCGGTGCAAACAAGTTCTTTAAATCCTCGCCCGGGATGACCCACCGAACTCGCTGCGCCAAATCCAGACAAACGAAGGGAGCAGACTTTTTCTTCTTCTTACATTAATAAACCCCCACTGGACTCCCGTAGCAGGACTCGCTGAGGCGAGCCGCACTTGTTTCAACAAAAGACGGCTTCACCTCGTTCCCAGGTCCGAAGGCAACGAGGCGAGCTGGGCTGAGACGAGCGAGAGCGGGGTTCGGCGGTACCTCCTCCCCCCCAGCCCGGTCCGAAGTGTTCCTACTCGCTGTTTCATCGACGACGAGAAGGGGGCGGGGGGGAACAAAAAGTAACCCGTAGCTGATGGTTGCTTGGAGGGCGAGAGGAAAGCAGCGAGTTTGCCGTTTACAGGCTACGCTTCCTTTTTTCCACACACACACACACACACGCGCACACGCATACACACACACACGCCCCCCCTCCTCCTCCTCTCGTGCCTCACTTCTCTATGCGCGCGCACACGCGCGCACACTGCTTATCGCCCCCCTCTTCCTCCTCCTCAGCTGTTCAACACGCGCATCCACATGGCTGACCTAGTCTTCACTAGACACAATCACCTTTCAACTCGACACGAGACACAAAAATGAGTGGAGCGGATTTAAAATAATTATCACAGGTGGCGTTGGGTTGGATGCGTTATTGCACCGCGCATGCGCAACCAGAAAGTACGGGGGACTGGACTGGACGATATCGCATTAAAAATCCCCGAGTTCAACCCCTCCGCCCGATGTTAATCGAGTGTTGCCCACTTGCACAATAAGGAACGACAGAGGCATTCCGACAAAGAAAAAAAAGTCTACAAAATATCTTAAATGTTCAACAATTTCTTATCAATCAAGTAACAAAAATAATCCCATAAAAAAAACGGTAATAATAGAACATCCCCTTGGGAAGAGTGTTTTTTCTAGCCTTTATTATTCAAGCTGCTATAATGTTTGGCAACACTCCAGGCACTCTTATTGTCTAGTCACACCACCAGAAGTAGTTTGTTAAAGTTATACACTGAGTTGACAGGAGTGACATGTGTTCTGCTTTTGAATTGCTCAGTAGGTCAGCAGGTAATGGGGAAAAAAAGTTTTTTGTTTGTTTTTTCTTTTGAATACCTTAAATTTTCCTGTATGTGTTAAGGTGAGTGTCAATAATTGTTTGCATACACAATAGTTGCTCTCTGATTGGCATGTGACCAGTTCAATGATGTAATAATGGCACTCCCAAGTAGTGCTCAAAATATATTTTTCATTTCACTGATGAGAGAATTTTGTAGTACACTACGTAAAAATGAGTGAACAATTCTGAATACAGCCATAGTCTTTGCTCAGATACAATCACCTTTCAATTAGACACTACAAATAAAAACAACAACAACAACAACCCAAAAACATGTGCAGCAGATTTAAAATGATTATCAAGGGCAAGCTAGTTAGTGGTGGTAGTTTGATTGATGGTGCAAGAGGCGACGCAGTAGGCAAACGCATATTTGCATAAGCAGGGAGTAAATATGGCGGCCAACAAGGGTCATTTTACGGGATTTGAAATAAAATGCTTTTAAACAATTATATATTTTTACATATATTATGAATACATGCAAAAAAAAAAAGACCTAATCTACGGATGACCTGGCCCATTAGTTCATTTTAAAAATCAAATGTGGCCCTTGAGCACAAATGTTTGCCCACCCCTTAATCTGGGGGGAAGATACACCAGCAGTGAGAAGCAAATAGATGCTGTTCAGGCTTAGAGAGCTCATTTGCATTTGGGGATAATGAATTAATTAGTTACCCTGCCCATTTTTAATAGGCAGGGGGAATCACGTGATTAGTCCATTTACAATATCACCAATGGTTTCCATTGTAACCCTTAGCGAGCACCTCGCGTCAAATGTATTCATGAGTATTTTAGTGCTAAAATGACAATTTGCTTTGTCTTCAAAAAAACAGCTCAATCCAGCCCTCCCCAAATGGTGCTAAAACAGCAGGGAAACAACAAAGGGGCTGTGCTAAGTTATGAAATAGCAGCAGTATTTCCATTTCATTGAGCAGGTGGTTTGACACATTTTCATTGTCTTAAACACGATATTGGATCACTGTCAGAATCCAATTAACCGAAGCAAATAGTCAGCGCGATGGGCTCTTTTTGCACGGAAGCCAAACATAAGCAGGAGAGACAGGCAGTGGGGATCAATAGAAATTGAGTTGAGGGTGGTGTGTTGTTCGTGTGTGTGTCCATGTGCACGTGCATGTGTGTGTTTGTGCCTTCATTGTTCTACAAACCATGTTGGCCGTCTCCTTTTCAATAGAGGCAAGGGGCCGGGAGTGGGTTCTCCTATACACAACCTCTTCAAGCTTCCAAGGCAACTACTTACCGCTCTGGTGGCAAGTCATACTTCCCTTAGAAATGCATATTCTACATTTAACAAGATTGGTGTTTGTACAAATGTACAAACCAGAGTTAGTGCTCTCAAATGAAACATGATATTCTGTCAAACAGACATTACCGTATTTCTCAGAATATAAATCACACTTTTTCATAGTTTAGCTGGTCCTGCGACTTGCATATGTATACGGTGGAACCTCGGAGTTTGAACGTCTCGGAACTCGCACAAATTGGACTTCAACCAAAAAAATCAGAGTAAAAAAATGCCTCGGAGTTTGACCTTGGTCTCGGAGTTTGAACACCCAAGCAAAGCAAGCTAAACCGAACGTACCTTGAAAACGGGTAGCCGAGTGAAGCCGAGCAATGCCGAATGCTCACGTTGCGGTCATTGAGACGAAGCGCTGCTCATTTCCAGTCAGATCGTGAATACTCCCGGAGGTGCTCCATACTTGCGAGTGCATTTTGATTTTTCCAATTTTCTTCGCCATGGGCCCAAAGAAAGACAGCAGTGCCAGTGGAAGCAAAGAAAAACATACAGTGCTACGAACCACAGTGGATGTACGAAGGAGATTATCGCGCCGTTGTAACTACTGTGACTACTTCCGTAAATACTGGCTCGAGGACCCCCCCCCCCCTTAGCTGTTCAACAACGTGCCTGACGTTAAGAGCGCTCGCAAGGACCCCATAGTAGTCTAACAATATGCCCAATGTAAAATACACTATTAACGCAACGTAGCATTTTTTTATCCACTGATGCAAACACACCACCACAGTGTACATGCAAAAAACAAATAGAAATTAAAATAGGAATTTTCTGTTTTTGGAGCTTGGGAACGGATTAATTGCATTTACATTATTTCCTATGAGAAAAAATATTTCAGAGGTTGAACAATTCGGACTTTGAACACTTCACAGGAATGAATTATGTTCAAACTCCGAGGTACCACTGTATTGAAATTACAGTTTGGACTGGCTTTAATGTTACGTTATAACTATTATTTACTATTTTCTTTTTAACCTTTCACCGCGAATCCACCTCCTGTCTGTCTCATGTGTTTGTGCATGTTGCACTTGCTAGCTGAAGATTTGAAAAGGGGGTGTGTCACTGTGTGTCACATGACAGTGTCACAAAATCATATAATTTTCGTCTCGTTTTTTGTTCATGAAAGGAAATATCCATAGATTTTAGTCCAGCTTTTTTTTTTAAGTGAAGTACATTTTTTGACTGGTACGACAAAGTACACTCTGCAGCCACTGAAAAACAAATTAAGTGCGATTGAAACAACTAGCCAAGACATTTCAATTGTGCACCTCCTGTAAATGCCCTCTCATCTTCTCTATTCTCTACATCACCTTCCCTGTTCAGGGTCGCAGGGATCTGGAGCATGTCCCAGCTGACTTCGGGTAAAAGACGTATTACACCTTGGACTGCATGGTCAACAGTCAATCACAGGACGCATGTGAAGACAGAAAACCATTTACACTCAACCCACGCTTCCTGCATGGAAATCAGGCGAATGAACTCCAGACACACAAATGGGGACTAAAAATGGCTTTTCTTGCAATGCTAACAAAATCTGCAAGTTAAACTTTAGTACAATTTCACAAAAATCGATGTTGCTGTTAGACAGTTAGCCAGAGTTTAGTCAATGCTAGTGTAGACAGGATGTCGTTACACAACGATACGCTATCTAATAAAATATCTCTCACTCTCACGCACACTCACAAACAGACACACGCAGTCATGCAACGCAGCAGCACTACACTAAGCTAATCTAAAACGCAACAACGCTACATAACATCTTAAGGTGGATCTGTAGGTTGGCCCGGGAGAAGAGAAGGAGCGGAAAAAGCCTTCGCGACGGCTTTGCTGAGCAAAGCTGGATCGGCTGACGGGCGCCGCTTTCCCTCCCCTGGCGGATGAGATCCCATTATCAGGCCGGCGAGAACTCCACCTCCAGGATTTCACAGCTCCTCTGTTTATCACATGGTTCTGTCAAGTTGGGCACCATTAACCGATAATGAAAGGAGACAACCGCTGCAGTTACAAGCAAAGCAGTCAACATTCTACAGGCCTAAGCATGTATGCGGGAAGCTGACGGTGTCTATTCAGTTCTCTACAGCATTCAAGCGATTCATCAAAATCCCTTTTCCCTCCTATGAGCACCTCCTCTAGACTACCTTAAATCCGAGCATGACTAAAAATGCTAAGTCACTGCTAATTAAAAAAAAAAGAAGAAGAAGAATTTGAACACTCAACATTATTACATCATGTTTTTTAACATTTGGCTACTCCACGAGTCTGTGTAACTTTGGATTAATAAACAGATTGGTTTCGTTTTGTTGTTTTTTTAGTTCGCTAGATGATACCACAGCCGTTTTTCGTATCATCGTTGACAATAGATTGCAATAACATAGAAACATGACGTACTCTGTGATTTCCACTCCTATTCTGTTACAGAAGGCCAAAAAATGCATTCCCCTCCCTCCTCAGTTACATTACTCATTTTGGCTTTACAGGAGTGTCTGTCGCCACTTGCGCTCATTAAAGATAAATACTTAACAAAAGCTTTGGTGACACAATCAACAGTACACACAGACACAAAAGCATACACACACACACACACACACACACACACACACACACACACACACACACACACACACACACACACACACACAGTTTGCTTTAGCCTGATTGCTCCACACAACAAGCCTCTCCGAGGCAAAACAAGACCTCAGAAACACAAATAAGTGAGCCAGTAGCTGAAACAAGGGGGGGTGGGGGGTGGGGGGGTAGACATGGATGAGTGAGCCAAGCTTGGGAGAAACCTCAGAGGCCCTGGCCTCTTAAGTACTCCTATCTTGTAACTTCATTTAATACATTCACCAGGGATGGGCCGACAAGTTGGGGAGCTTGAGTAAAAGGAACAGACTTGTAAACCGAGAGGAAGGTTTGCTTTATGGCGGAAGGTGGTGCACTTGGAGAAGGACTTTAACACATGACTAAATCTCTGCAGTGCAACAATGACGCCAGAACATAATACGCGAGGGCAATTTCACCATTCGACAGAGCGGCTTGCTTATATTAGAAACTTGAACAGAGCTTTTCCAGATGGAGCTTTTAAAGCAGAGACGATCTCAAGCGCACATACTCTACCCATAAAGAACAAAGCCTGTGTAACTGACTGCTGCTTCAACTTACGCTTCCCCTCCCTGACAGCAAACGTCGATAGCTTCAATCCCTCCTTGGCAAGCGTTTAAAAAAAAGAAAATGGAATCGCCCTTTTAGTCTTTGTGGATTGAGAATTATACGAGAAAATAAGGTCTTACAACACTAATTAAAACACAAAACGCCAGAGGGTAGTTGAGGAAAGGGGAAGCATAAAAAAATAACACTTTCCAATCTTGAAACTCAAGGAAATTCAACAACAAAATATGCCAGTAGAGTAAGTATGGATATGCAAGTGCAGCCTTATCGAGGGGGAGACAAAAGGCTGAGCGATAATCAAGATGTCCACTGGAAGGCATCCAGAGAGACAGCTTATAATCATGACAGAACCTTAATTTATGAGCATTAGCAGTGAAACGGCAAGTAAAGCCAAGGAATGGTATTTCCCTTCAGGCAATCAGTGCAAGGTCTCGGCTCACACAGATATCTTGTTTACAAAGCTATTCACACTCCCATTTGGCTGCCTTGCAAACACTGAGCGCAAACTAAAGACACTTGCAGGCTACATATGTCTCATCTCTTTGCCAAGTTACTCAAGAGAGGGAAAGTCAATCATAAGAGCCATTTGGTGAATGTGGATCTAGGTAAGTCTTATTCCATATGGACGCAGTTCAGAACAAGGACGGCTCGCTTTTCCACCTCCTGGTTGTAATGTAAAGCCAGTGGTATCATTCATCTTACACTACACTCAAATCAATATTAGGACCCAAACGATGTGGATTTATATTTTTTTGTCTGATCCGATTTGGAGCAGAAGAAAATGCAGATTGATGATTAATCAGCTGTTTAATAAATAAAAAAAAATGCATGAAATAACTTTTCTCTCAAGAACCCATCTTCCTGAAAAACTAACCTATTCACATTTTTAGGCTCTTTCTATTGTGCTCAAGGAAGTATGCTGAAGTTATACATCTCGACAGAGACAAGATTTGGATGTTGGGGAGAATTTTAACCCGACATGACTAGTAGGGGTGGGAATCTTAATCTTTCGCGATTCGATTCAATTCAGATTTTTGGGTCTGCGATTCGATTCAGAATCGATTTTTGATTTAAAATGATTTGATTGACAATGATTTTTGCTTCAATTTATCGATGTGCAAAGAATCGAAACGATCTACTCTAGTCTGACTCGCTAGTGCTAATTAGCGCGCTACTCGAAAATAACTCAAAAGAACGGCTATTCATACAAAATGCTTCAGGAATGTATACAAAGAAGCATCTTAACATTACTCACCGGCATATGCTCTTCCTACGCTGCAAAAAAAAAGAAAAAAAAGTTTATTGGAATAACTTGATCGTGACTTTTTTCTTCTACTCTCTAATGTGGCTACTACTTAACAGTGTATCAGAACGCACGGAACCACACTGCCCTTAAGTGACCAAATCATGTACAACTTGAACAGCGCTCCCAATAAAAGCACACACAAACAAGGGCAAGACAGAATAAATTAACTTAAAATCTATTTTGCGACATTCAAAATCTATTCTGAATTGTATAAATGAGAAACGCATCAGATACATTTTTGAGTCATAGTATGTGGTAGACTACACTTTAAACTATCAATATAGAAAAATGATAAACACTCTTTAGGGGACATCGTGTTTTGTTTTTTATATTCACAGCGGATAGGGACTGGGCCCTACTGGGAGGATTACTGTAATTCATTAAGCCAACCTGACTAAGGTTCAACACATTAATGGCCAATACAACTAAATAAAGCCGTGGCTATATGAAGGCTATACTCCCGTGTTCAAATGCTGACGTTTTGAGATATAATAAAATGAGACCAAGATAAATAATCTCAGTCTCATTGAACACACAAAATCATACATTTAAATAAACAAAATGCGAACTGAAAATGCAATATTGTACCTCATAAAATACCATAACTTAAAATGTTTTTAAACTCTTCAGATACTTTTGTTCATACAACGTATTTAGACATCCTGATTGTTCACAGGCATTCTTCAAGCTCTGGCATGGACAGACAGTCCATGTCTGATTCTCCAAGCAACACTGGACCTCATTCATTGGAATAAAAAGGAGCAGTTCACACACACACACACACACACACACACACACACACACACACACACACACACACACACACACACACACACACACACAACAGTCTGTAAGAAATGGACAGTCTATTTTCTGAGCTAGCTGAGAGAGAGAGTGAAAGAGAGATCCTTTTGTGGACTGTATAAGACAACCAAACAATACATGGGCCTGATACTTAACCAAGAGTGGATTAGTGCTGACTGAAACTGTGTTGGGACGTGAGCAAGAGAAAGAAAGGTTGACATGTAGTGTGGTTCCTGCTCATTTGCTCAGCTTGCCAGTGAGCCTCCACATACTGCCACCCTATGGACAAAGAGTAAACCTGCAGCTTCATGTCAATGTCTAATAAAATAAATGCATCAGCAAATATAAATTAAAGAAAGAGGGCAGGTGAGTGTACAGTATACACACCAGCCACAGACATTATGACCACTTGTAGAGATGTTTGTTTAATACATTTATTAGGCTTACATTCTGGCTACTAAAATATATTAAGAATAACTTTCAGTATGGAGCAGGACAATTCTACACCACGACAAACTACGACTACAATAATGAACATTTATTGAATTAATACCACTCTAACAATGTCAATCGGAACTTAACATTATTAACTCTATAAAAACAAAATATCTGATAGTTAGATGTCTTTATTGTGCAAGTTGTCATAATGTTCTCGCTGGCCAGTGTATAACGGTATACTTGAATGACTCCCCAGCTCGCAGTACTTATTCCAAAATCAATTATTCCATGCCAGTCATACTCAGCTGCTTATAGCATGAGCGATTCGGCTCGAGAGTTTACAGATAGTGGTAAGTGGAATATGCACGCCATTTATAGGTTAGAGGAACAGGATTTCAAATCATTTCAACCCCCCCTTCTCCATCTGGCATGATGAACAACAGACAGAAGTAATCTGGAAGTCCAGCGTGCAGTCAGTGTGTCGGAGGGGGAAAAAAGTGCTATTCAGAATGACGGCACAAAGGCAGTTGAGGTTGTGTTACCAGATTAGACAATTTTTCGCAGGAGCGATCGTGTAAAATTTGTCTGAGCAGACAGTTTGGATATCAGTGCTGAGGTCAAGAGGAGCCACTTAGCTGTGCTTTGGCCTTCCAACCCCTGCAGTGTTCAAAATCAACCACTCCGCTGAGGGAGAGTATACCAAAAAAAAAAAAAAAAAAGCTGGGCAGCTGCTCTGCGAGTAAAGACAAATCTAATCCCTCGGGACTGCTTTATTTGAAGCTACAACATCGAGGTGAATGTGAAAGGCGGGACGCTGCGAAACTTGCTCATTAGCCAAAGTACAGTGAACAGTTTTGGTGGAAACAATCCTCAGCTATTTGCTAAAAATTCATATATAGATGTACTGTATACATTTACCTGCGGAAGGCTACCACAAATGAATTTTGCCGCCAACTGTCAATATGTAACCGTTGGATTCTCTTTCTTATGCCTCACAGTGAAGCCGCTTGCTCCTTGTGTGTTCCTTGAGCGTGTCTGCTAATCAATACCCATACCAATTTCTTTCTGGTACTGCAATACAGTGCTTCAAATGACTGAAGTATCAAAAAGTATCCATATAGACGTTTGGGACTCGATCTTAGTGGTATAGAGGCATTGGCGCCTCAAATGGCCATCCGCCTGTTGCTCAGTGCTGTTTTTGCGGTCTTTGTGTGTATTCTCGCTTTGAAAAGCCATTCCAAAGCCTACGTAAAGTCATCAGGATGTTTGGGAAGCGAATCAGCCATAAGCGTGCTACATGACGATTAAGCCCCCCCCCCCCCCATTAAGAGAGCATAACACTCCATTAACTCAGGTGTACACAATTACACAATTTTAAAGTTGGGAAAATTATCTTTGTGGAAAAGGGCCCACGCCCATCAATACAGTCTAATATACCTTCTGCTGTTCACGCATAGCAGTTAGCATGCTAATGCTAGCAAAACTACTAGACCAGTGTTTCTCAACCCTGGTCCTCGGGGCCCACTATCCAGCCTGTTTCAGCCATGTCTCCCGATTCCAACGCAGGTGAGGATCGTTATCAGGCTTCTCCAGCGCTTGCTGATTAGCTGTCATTGGAATCAGCTGCATTGGCAATAGGGAGACATGGCAAACGGGCTGGAAAGTGGGCCCCGAGGACTAGGGTTGAGAAACACTGTACTAGACAACGTCAGCTCCCCGCCACTTCGTTCTGCCATGCAGGGCTTACGACTCATACTACTCAATCCACATGTTAAATTATTCATTCAATAAATTTCAATTGTATTTTTCCCCCTATTTCATGTTTTAAAAGCAGCTACATTGTTCTGCCTGTTTGTTAAGAAATGCGTGCTAAAGATTTAAATGACACTTTTTTTCTTTCTTCCTTGCAGCATTGCTAAGATTGCTAAACACGGGCAAAAACGCTTGAGAAAACTGCTCGTGCTCACTAAACAGTACACAAGTAAAGAGACTAAATCAACAACTTATTTAAATAGAACAAAATTGCTCCATCTTGTGATTGCATCTGTGATCGGCTGTTTATTTAAGCTCACTAATTGGTGATTCTGATTGTGTAAAAACTAACTGCTAGCCAATGCCAACAAAATACTCAATATCAACTCTTTGACCTATTTCCTTTATTTGTGTTGAAGAAACCAGGAAATGGACTGTCCAATTAATCTTTTGTGATTCAATTGTCCGAATACCTTTGAGCTCTTGGGATACTCGGCATAAAATAGCTAGACAGAAATTCTAAAAGCTAAATTTCTTATTTTAGGGAAAGCACTTCAATTAAAGCTGAAAGTCTACATTTTAATCACACCTCGATTGCTTGTTATCTTTTCTAATTATGTGTGGTGAATAAGAAAACAGCTCTCATTGTAAGTTCTAGAGAAATTAGACAATATGATTTAGTGTCCCTCCCTTAGTTTCGCAATGTGTTTTAAAATTCAGGGAACATTATGTTTAGCATCATTCGTGATATGCCTGCTTTCATGACTTACAGTTTGGACTACATAAATGGAGCATCTTCACGTAAACACACACGCACGTACGTACGTACATTATAGATACCCTGCAGGTATGTTTTAACATTATGTTGTTCTGAAGTGGTGAAGCGGAAATTGCAAATTGCTTGTGCGGATGAACATATTTTGCATAATGCATGAAGAATCTAACATTTACTGTGCGTTTGTGTGCGTGTGAGCAAAAGAAAGAGGGAAAGAGAGTTTGAGAGGCGAAATAGCGTGACAGTGTTGAGCCACGCAGTCTCCTAACATGCTGCATGCTAACAAGTCAATGTAATAGGAGCAGCGGGGAATAGACAGAAGAAGCTTGGCGCAGTGTGAGCTCCTTAAATCAGCACACAGAATATAGAGGACGAATCGAGGGGAAAGACGGATGCGAAGGAAAGGGAAGGAGAAGCCTCCGCCGCACTGTGCTCATGAACACATCAGCGGCGGGAGGGCATGGATGTGCCAAGGCCACAGCGAGCCAATTATCAAACTCATTAAGTAATTCGCTATTCGGCTGTGCTCGAGTCCAGTGTTTCGGAACCTTTAGCCAGCAATTTACATTTTAACTCATTCAAACCCAAAAACGTATAAGCATGTTTTTTAATATGTTGTCCTTTACAGTTTTTTTTTTTAATTATGCAAGAGCATACTGAAGGCTTTGATGCAGCTTCTGACATGAAGAGGTGGCTTAAAGCAATTGCAGTTATTTAATAAAACGGCCACCAGGTGGCAGAGGAGTATAAGAGATTTGCAACAAGCTCTTTTTTTGTTTTTACTAGGAATGTGAATATTGATTAAACTTAGCTATATTCTAATGCTAATGGCAGCAAAGCGGAAATAGATGCAAATGTACTTTTTTTCCTGATGAAAGATCATTTAACCTTTCTTTTGGTATGTTCCATGTTTTTAGAGCAATCGAACACAATATTCTGTGGGCCTTGGTTGCTTGACTGGGAGTGAATGAGTTAAAAACGTCTCATGGCAGACCACAAAACAAAATGTGCCATAAAAAGTATAAGCACTGACGGTCAATCTCGGCATGTCCCATAGATTGTGAGAGAGAGAAATGCCAACGCGTTACAAGTTGGACAAATTTAGGCACCTCCCCAAGAACAGTGTACGTATATGTATGGAATAAACACAGTATGTGTGGTAGGGAAAGTGTGTGGCACAAGAAAAAGACGACACTGTTTATGTAAAAAAGCCACTGAGGTTCAACTCGAGCCATGCAGTGAGTTTCTTGTGTAGATACACACAGTAAGTTATTATTTTGCCATCTGAAGCCAATTTTCAGTCTTGTTGCTTTATAATTTGAGCTGTCACAAAAGCAAAGAAAATAAATAAATATTCGTGTCAACCTCATTGTTCTGCTTGGCATGTTTCTTTTCAGAAAAAGCGATTTTTCTCCGCATTGTAGTCAGAAATTGGCATTTTTTCATGAAACCAACCTACGTTCAACTACTGAACAGAACAGACGAAAACGTTTTAAACTTGGAATGGCTGTGGCACCTATTGTGAGTAGTAATGTTGTGAAAATGAGTCAGAGACAATGCTTGAGCATGTACATTTCCAGTGGTAGTAAAGGCAGAAGCACGAAAGGTTGGGAGAAAATGGGTGTGATGATGGCAGGGAGCAACATGGCTGACAGCAGCAAGGACAAGGAGAGGAAGGTATCAAAAAGGTCCAGCGGGCAAGAATAGAAACATTTCTTCGAGGAGGGGCAATGTTAGTTGAGTGCTCTATAGTGTCATGAGGCATTGTTGACTAACCTTGACTGCATTCACCTCCAAGCTCACTGCCTCTCAACAAGTATTGACAAAACGACAGTCTGCAAGAGAAACACTGACGGGAGACAGACACACAGAGGACAGGGGGAGGAAATACATGAATGATGCGGAAAATGGCACAAATGAGGTGACAACAGCTTATTGCATGCTTGAGGATGGCGGCCATATTTGGTAGCACACCACACAGTAAACATAGGCAAGACAATAAATAGCAATCACAGTTAACATTAAATACAAGGACAATTTATTCGGAACCAGTGGTCATTTCCCACAACTCAATAAATGCACATCTCTGCACTTACCCGCTCTACACTAAATGAAAACACATACACACACTAGCAGACCCGCGCCCCTGAACCTCCCCCCCATTATCCCACGAGCCCTCTCTTCTCCACCTCGCTCGACAAGAGCTTGGAAATAAAAACATCACAGCATTGCTTGCCTCGCAGCACCTGTTCAATAACGTTGACATTTCACATTCGGCATCCGCAAGCTGAGACGTTCACTGCATTTAAACCAAAGACGCACATCCATCTGCTACATTTCAATGAAAGAAGCACTTTCACGCAGCACAGACAGAGGACATGTGTTTGTGTGTAAAAGTGTGTGTGGTAATGGTCTTGCTAACTCTCATCGAAATGCCGATCATTAAAAAGCATGTACTGAAAAATCCTTTGTTATATCTAATAATCTCCCATCAATTGACTGTGAAGCAATGGATTACATTTCTCCAATGGAAGACAATCAACCACAGTGACTACGTTTACATGCAGGCAATATTCGGGTTATGGTCAGAATTTGGGTTTCTGGAACAATCGGAATAACATGTTTACATATGCAAGTTGACAGAGTTACCTCCGTATACATGGCATTTAGAATAATGGCAGAAATAGACGTCATTTCCGCTCCTAACTTTAAACGGTCAATAAAATACATTATATTCATGTCACTCGCCACGCTAAATAAAGTCGTCGGTTTCCTACTCGCTCCAGAAGTGCGGTTCTTGTCGGTGCACGCCAGAAGCACGGACTTACTTGGTTTGGGTGAAGCGGAACTATGTGTGCGTCATCTAATGTTCCTACACGGACGCGTATTGTTGAACACCGCAAGCTGGAGATAAACATTGTTTAAGCATGACGAGTGATGTCGCGTCTGTCTCACATGAATAGTTAACGTGTCACAAACGGTGGCATTTTCGCCATAGAAGCACAATATAAGGTGAAAACGCCGCGGAGAACTCAACGTATTTAAGCCAGGCCCGCGTAGGACGGATCGTTGCTAATAAGACCAAGATTCCATGCGAGTGCAAATAAGCGAAGAAGAGGAAACGGAGACGAAGAAGAGGTTGTGAGCATGCGCACAACGAAAAGCAATGCCCCGTTGATTCCAGGTATTCCGATTGCGTTTAAATGAAACCAGTATTCCAGTTATGAAGGCTCTTATTCGGGTTTCAAAACCCGAATATTGCCAATATTCCGGTTTTAAAAGTGTTATTGCCTGCATGTAAACGTAGTCAGTGTTTAAATAGTAACTGTTTGCACCTGTACTCATGAATATTAGCAGGTTCACACCTGACATTTTATCTTTAGTCTTTTCCTATGTATGTGCTTGCAGCAGGCTTCCTCTTATCCAATTATTTATTGACTGCAAAGCTTGAAGAAAACAAGACGGAAATCCCTGGATATTTGCAAGTGCAAAATGTTACTGTTTGATATTATTCATGCGCCACTTCTGATGCAACACGTCTCCTGAAATACACCCGCAATGAATGGTCTTTTCGCTTTTAAATTTGCAAGAATGCCTGGGAATACAAATGATTGCGCTTCTCTCAGCTGTATTGTGCTGCAGTACACTCCAAGTGTGAATTGTTGTTGTTGTTGTTGTTGTTGTTGTTGTTGTTATAAAACATTGCCGGAGAGAAAAGAAACAATTACAAGTACAAACAACCATGAGAAGCATTCCAACTGTCAGCACTCAATCAAGTCAAGCAATTTCTTTAGTGTAAAAAATAAACTCACGTGCAAACTTGACACGCATTTAATTAAACAAAAAAGAAATGTAATTCAATGTTTTCATCACAAGAGACTGTCGAAATGGTCTGAATTTGTATTTTAGTGCTAGTGGTGAAGGAATTGGAAATGCTTCAACCTCATCTAGATGACGTCCTCTAGACACCAAACTAGCTAAAACGGAATCAATAGAGACTTTTCTACAGGCGAAGGAGGTGACAGTGGGAGGAAAACTATTAAAACAGGCAATCACATTTTTGTGATTAAAAATAAATATGTTATAGGTGTCAAAAAGACTGATCTTATTTCACCCAATATGCCAAAAATAATGGACCGAAAATGGGCACACATTAGATCATCTTTCAAGACACAGACAAGCTACAGTATGCTAGCTTTTAGTATGCTAGCTTTTAGCAAGCACACGAATTGGCCTGGCCTCTCTTGCTACTGACCATGTTTTTGTTGATTCCATTTAGTTGAGCTAGAAGCAAGTTCTCTACTTAGCTACTTATCCATCCCTCCATTTTACATATGTGCCCTGTGATTGACTTTGTGAATTATTAATTGACTGTTGTTCACTCTGTGGGCAGAGTCATGAAACGTCAGATATTGAACGAAGTGTTCAGAAGGCCACTTACTCGCTTTCAAGTAACTAATGTTCAAGTCTAAGGTTATTGTTGCTAAGCGATATTGCTTAGCGCGGTCAATCAGCATTTAGAAAAGTAGTAGTCAAGAGTTGTTGTTTTTTTCCATACTTCTACTTAAAATGCATCACAACACTGTAGCACATATTTTCCTGCTACAATAATTACTACCTGAAGGGGGGGAAATGAAATGCGCCTCCCGGTGCCAAGGTTTGATGGTCACCAGGTGCAAGCTAACTTGGATGGCTGAGCAGAGACATCTGTTTGATGGCATTAAAAACACCAGAGCCCCGCCATAACTACAGATTAAATGGCAGTAAATCTGAGGATTAGAAGCAGATATGAATAGTCCACATTGATTTTGCAACCCTTCGGCAACACTGGGATTTCTGCCTTGACAGACATCATTGCCATCAAACACAAAAGAAAAAGCCTTTATTGATCCCAGAGCGGGGAAATTCACTGCTTACAACAGCCAACAATGATATATTGTGTTACGAAAACAACAAACATGATGAAAATAAACCAGATGAGAATTTATAAACACCACCAAGTTAAACAAACGTCAGCAACAAAGTGTAAGATATAATGTTATAGGGACTCTTTGGTTTCTGAGTTTAAAAAAACAAAAAACTAAAATCATGGCTATCTCCCTTTTAATCTGCTCCTAACTTGTCTTGAGGCAAGGCAAGCAACAGAATTGGTACAACAAGCAACTCATCCCACAAGTTGTAAAAAAGTCACTGAAGAGAGAATAAAACGTGTTTTTTTTATACAAATGTGCATCGTGATATTCTAGGACGTACGCAAGAATTTCACTTCTGGCCTCTGTGAGTTGATGAGGATGAAATATGAGCACTTTGGGGGTGACGGGCATGATGAAAACGATGAACTGGCCTTTCCCTCTTTAGCTGTCTGATGGCCGCAGTCTTTGAATTTCAAAGCTGGCGCACAAACACAGACGCACAGACACACAGACACACGCTGCGATTCACTCTGCTGCAGGGAGACCTTTTTGACACGACAATCCCAAAATCCCGTGCTGAAATCCTCCCTCCCCCTTGACCAACACAGCCCTCGAGAAGGAAGCTGGCTCACATGACAAGACCAGCATCCATTACATCAGCTGGCCACACACTCCAAAAACATGATTATGGCTGTCTTCTCGGGCTACCACAAACAATTATTTTGCTAGTCGATAGTCACTGACAGGAGTCGCCATTAGTCGACTCATTGATCATATGCAAATCACAGTTTATCGCACCAGCAAGCTGCTGCTCTTATACATGAAATTGTCATTAGCTCACAGCTTAAATTCTGATTGAATTTGTATACAACGGTACCTCTAAGTCTACCACAATCTGTTTTGGGACGCAGGTTGACCTCCACTTTCAAAACAAAATTTCCCATTAAGACAAATTACATTTGGAATAATTTGTTCCAAACGTCACATCATAAAACGTTTATTGATAACCATTTATAGCGTCACCATAGTCCCCCGTAGCAATGTCAGAATTTCAGTAAATACGAATAACAAACACTTCTATGAACTTAACAATAATCAAATGAAAATCCATAGCAAAAAAAAGAACATTCCTTACATTTACTCCTGTATTTGATTGTGCATTGTTCCTAACAAATTACGAACGATCGTAGGTTGAAACTATAAACTTAGGACCCCCTGTGCTTGGACGCTGCTGGGGTATTTTCTGCTTAGAATGTTCACTCACTTTATGGTAACCTTTGTTTACCACTGTTGTGCTTTGAATACAAAGTGTCGGAGTGGTTCACAAAAAGCGATCAAGTGCCTGTAAAGTCTAAATAAATGTGTCTTGAAAATTTGACAGCACAGAGAAGAGCGCGCTGACCCAGTCGGGTTTAAAAAGCTTGGCTGGGGTCACTTTACCTACCGCGAGCAGTCGGGAGGTCGAGGGAAGCTCTGTGCTACTTATGCAGAAGCAGATAGCTAGCAACAGCTTCGGCTGGCTACTAGTGCAACTGAACACGTTGCGGAGTCACTCCTACGTCAGGAATCATCGTCTGCACGGCAACAAATAAACTACATTTATAATAAGTGTCATACTCATGAAGGGATGACAAGAAAAGACGGAGAAGCAATGCTAAATACTAAGCTAACATAATACTGAAACGGCTAGCGCATTTAGCACCGCATTTAGCACCGCATTTAAGTGCTTGGGTGATTGATTACACTTTTCACCAACATCTGTCTGGAACGGCATTAAAGTGGAGCATATCCAACTTTGAACAGCAAAATTACAAGAAAATTAATTAGTGTATGACCTCTGGAGTGAAAATCATACTTGCTAAACTGAACAGGAATCGGAAATGGATTAACTTCCGTTATACAGGAGAAGTATATTAATAGAATATGAAATGTTCATAATTTGTCAGTAATATTATTTGTTTGTTTTTACAAGAATCCTGAGTTTTGACTTTTGGAGGTCTGCACGATAAATGTTCTCAAAATTGCATAATGAGTTGTTGTTGTTTTTAACCAATTAGGCTTTGCTTCTTGACAAGAAAAAGGTTGCTGCTATACACAGCTTGAATTGAAGGAATAAATAATTATAATAATTGTATCTTCATATTTTTATTGTTTAATACAACACTCGCTTCAGTTCCTTGGGATTAACTTGTTAATGGGACGAAAAAAAAACAATCAATTATTAAAATAAAAAAATCAATTATTAAAATAATCGTTCGGTGCAGCTGTAGTCTGAAAACCATAGTATGCTGTATATTTATGCTTTAAACTCTAAAATACTTGTGGGGGTCAATTACTCCTTATTTCCCCACTATTCGAGGCAAGTGGTTCCTGACCAAGTCAAGGGTCAATAAACAAACCATAGTTCACATGCATTTCCAAAGTCGAGTCCAGTCGGACTCGCCCAATAATTCAATATGCCATGTAAACATATTGACTGTCTGTCCCTACAATGTGCCAAAATCAATGGCCAGAAAACGTGGATGTCTATTACCGCGTTGAACTATTTTAAATAAAGTCAGTGTTGTAGGATGGATTGTGAATGCATTAGTGAAGGCAACTCCAGAGGTGCACAATACAGAACATCCTGTGGCAATCCCAAAATGTCCAACAAACCCAAGGACTAAATGATGGTAACACCTGTTTCAACGTTCCTGACATAACCCTATTGTCCTCACAGTATAAGCAGACATGCCGCCATTGTGTCATTCTTGTGTTTGTATAACCATATTAGCGTGCAGCGCGTGTTTCCACTTGCACACTGTGCTGCGCCAATGTGCTTCTGTTAAATATGCATGCTTGAAGAACTGAAGACAAAACATTGCGGCGCAGACGGGTGGAGGAATATCCATATCGTAATAACATCACAGCACATTAGCTCCGGCCGCATGCAGTGAGATTTGATTTTGAGTAATGCGCTCTGATTTATGCGATTGGAGAAAATCACGTTTGACATTTTTATGCGTTGGGAGGAATCCGTAAGGAGTTTAATGAGGTTATTAAAATAAGTGAGCATACAAAGCCACGGCCAATGAAACGATAAGACGAAGAATCAATAAACGCATATTTTTTTATAGAAAATGAGCAATTTCATTTTTTAATATGTTGACGCATTTACACGCTCACTAAGTTGTACAAAGCACCACTAATGAGGTCCCTCTATATCTTATTAGCAACTTATCATGTTCCTTCACTGCGGAGTGCGCTCAGAATGCCAATCATTCATTCTCCAATCAACTTGCAACAACCAAAAAACACAATTCAGATTTGCAGATGTCCACATTAATGCCGTCTTCTGTGGATGCTAATTAACCTCTCGTACGTTTTGACGAGAAACCGCGTACAAAAATAGAAATCAGTCGCAGAACTGGGGGAGAGGGGTGGGCAAAAGCTGTCGTAATGGATTGCGTTATATTTAACAGATATTACATTGTGTCCACCTCCTCAGGCTTCTATCATTAGCCCCCCCCCCCCATCTATTTCTCAATCGTGTCTGTCATTTGAGAGCAGGCTGATTGTGTTAGAAGGTAGCTGATTGCGATGATGAGCACAGTGCTGCTGATGAGAAGAAGATGGGGCCATCTTAAGGGTGGGGGTGGGCCGTGCAGGGGGAAATGTGCTGTCAGTAACAGCCGACGGTGACGTAAGGCTGTTCAAACACACCGCATTATTCCAAATGAATAATCTGTGAACTCATCTGTAGTCCAACTGTAGCCCTTGAGCAATGTCAAACTCGCATGTGAATCCAATTTTAATGAGGCTGTTCGCTCAACCGAGCTAATCCTGGTCTTTGGACTATCACCATCCTTACTTGTGTTGACGAGGATCAATGGTACTGATATTAAAATTAAAATAAAAATGATGGCCATTTTTACTATCGTTGCATTTATTATAATTGATTACAATTATAATATTATTATAAAATATTTATTTACCACTGCCATTTTAACAAAGCAAAATATAAATTGAAAATCACAAAATCGGAGGGATCTGTCCCAATAGGGTACCGCAAGATACACGTCACCACAATTAATATTCATGAGTCGAGCGAGGGGGTCAAACTCGGCGGGCCAGTCATGCAAGACGGATGTAAACAGTCTACTAGCGAGATGCCTACTGCGCTAAATCTACTAATTCTGTCCGAGAATGACATCCTTGGTGCCAAATTCGCTGGTATAGACGTCGAAGAACATACAAAATGTTCAATTATGGAGATGGCTGAAAAAGATCAGGAAAAGACAACAAGCTATCCTTACTTTAGCGCCATATTCACTGTCTGCCATATCTGGTTGTCTTGCGTCTTTGACAGTTGTTGGGGGGGACGGATGCGTGCGGCGCACTTAAAATCCGCACATTCGCATATTCACCAATGTTTAAAAATAAATAAATACGTTTGTTCGCACCAGCTAATCGGCTTCGGGAACGGATTGCAAAGTCACACTTGGTGTCCTGTACAGGTCTGTCGCCACCCGGAGATAGCGGTAAGTGTTTCCGTGTTTAAAATTGTTGATAGCAATTGTGCTAGCATTAGCTAAAGTATTTAGCACGGCCACCGGGATGCCGGTGAAAAAGTGGAAGCGTTCGAGGGGCTCTTATAAAAAATAAAATAAATAAATAAAAGGGGAAGGTGCTGCGGGAGAAAGAGTGGCTCACCTGTACTGCAGTACACGGCAGTTCTGTCTTTTTTTTTTTATCCGCTTAAATGTTGTACACCAAGCGACGCTGGTGTGCGCAATGGCCCTGGGAGCAACTGCGACCGACCTGTGCAAACTGACACTCCCCCCCCCCCCCCCCCCCCCCCCCCGCGTTCGCTGTATAATTCAAACAGACGCTTGCTTGCAGTGTTTTGTTTTTTTTGCTCGCGTCACCACAACATCCTATATCTGCCATATTCTTTCGGCTTTAATTTTATTTTAGGCCGAATGCCGAAAATGGCAAAATTAGCCATTTTCGGCCGAAAATTTCCGGTGGCCGAATATTCGGTGCATTACGAGTATACACCATAGAGATGTGATCCACCAGTAATTTAAAAGAAGCAGAAGAAGACCAGGAAGCGACTGAGTTTTCTTTTGTAATTATTGATAAACCGTGGGGTTTCTTTGCTGTTTTCCATCTAAAATAACATTAATTTTATTCACATCTTTAATTCATTCCCAAAAGATTTCTGTTTTGTTAGAGTTTTCAATTAACCTAGCACGTATATACATTAAATTGATGAAAACCACATAATAAGAAGTAAAAACAGATGGGAATCACTAGGGGTGTTAACAAATTTTTATTCCGCAATATATCGCGATATTACAGCGCACAATTCCCGCATCGATTCAATATGCAGCCAAATCAATTTTTAAAGATCAATTTTTGATGGAAATATTCAACAAAATGTCTTAATTAGAGTTTAATGTTATATTAATGGAACATTAAGCCTTCAAATTTGATTTGTTTGTTTGTTAAATACGGTTGACCACAGTTATAAGCCTGAAGTACATTTTCATACAAATCTTACAGTGTACATGTACAAGTTTATTGATTCGTATTTTCAAAATGTGAGCAAAAAAATATTTGCATCGGGATTAATCGGTATCGAATCGAATCGCGGCCAATGAATCGTGATACAGATCGAATCGCAAGCTACTAGGCAATTCCCACCCCTAAGGCTCATTATCTATTAATAGACACACATAGATGCACGATCGGGGGTACAAGGTGGTCGCCAATTGCCTACATCACATGCGTGGCCGACTACATCACCCGCAAGGCGAGATCTTGCAGTTTACCGCTATAAACACGCTCTGCGTGCGCCAACCTCATCTCTCGGCACCCAGCGAATCAATATGCTTCTGCAATGTCAAACATGTGTACGCTTCCAACGCAATGATTTTAATAGCAATGAGCAAGAGGAGATCGGTGCGGCTACGTTCCATCCCACACCGGCACTTACGCCTTATTCTGCTCGGCTAGGAAATACCAAAAGACAGAAAACGGCACCCATGTGCACAGTTAGACTGTGCTTTATGTGAAAATAGGACCCTTTACTCCAAAATTTGCCTCTTATCTCTTCATGCTTCTCTCTTTTTCAATATGAAGAGCCAAATTCAGATGATTCATGTATTTACCAAACTTTTACCATTTTGTCCAAAATTTATAATAATATAATCCTGCACAAATACATTTTGACATCATACTCTACCTATGTAAAACATACTTATTTGGTTTATAATAAATAAACAATGTGCTAGGTTGTGTTTGCCTTTATGGCCACTGGGTGTCATAGGTAATGATTATTTATTTTAAAAGTATTTTACGTGTTGTACTTCCAAAATACAGTAGCTGAATACTGTCACTTGTGTCACTTAAATTATACTAAGAGGAAGTTTGTTTGGCTTAGGATAAGCATAAATATGTATTTTGATCAAATTTGTATTTTGAAATACAGTGAAGCCATACCTCTCCAGCCTTGTGTACCTTCGTAGACACTGTATGCATTGAAAGTGCTGTCATTATTGAATAATTAAATTTGTTTTAATAATATATCGATTAATCGACTAATGTGATTCATTTTAATTTTGCATTTAAGTGTATTACAAAAGCATGTTCCCCCGATTACTGTTTATCGTCCAGTGATTGATGTTTACTTCATACTTCGTATTTGTATAGTGATTACAAATGTTAAAATGTTGAAAATGTTGTACTATGTTACCGACTCGGTCATTGTTTTCCAAATTAAAACCGATGTTTGCTTATTTTCTTTAAAACATAGATAATCAGTCTTCTTTCATGAAGGACTACAGAAATCAGTGAACAATTACTGTTGATATGCTGAAATCAGAGGATTTGGACAATTTTAAGTTAAAAAATGGCTCCAAACGATTACTCGATTATTAAAATAGTTGTCGATTCATTTGATAATTGATTACTTTTTACATCTCTAGACTTGATTGAGATTGGTTCATCGACATCCAGTCATATATATATATATATATATATATATATATATATATATATATATATATATATATATATATATATATATATATATATATATATATATTAGGGGTGTGAATTGCCTAGTACCTGGTGATTCAATTCGTATCACGATTCATATGTCACGATTCGATTCGATACCGATTAATCCCGATACGAATCTATAAATTGATTACTGCGATTATTATTATTAATTTTTTTACCCAAATTTAGAAAATACTAATCAGTAAACTTGTACATGTACACTGTAAGATTTGTATGAAAATGTATTTATCTGAAAATGCAGGCTTATAACTGAGCCACTGCATTTAACAAACAGGTTGCAGTCTGTTTCATGTTTGTTTCAGCACTGAAATAAAATATTAAGGCTTAATGTTCCATTAATATAACATTCTTCCATGCTTAATGTGTGAATCCTAACACTAATAAGTAAGACGTTTTGTCGAATATTCCCATAAAAAATTGATGTTTAAAAATCGATTCGAGAATTGTGCGCTGTAATATCGCGATATATTGCCAAATAGATTTTTTCTAACACCCCTAATATATATATATATACACAAAGTTATTTTTTCCAAAATTGCAGCCTTTGCTACTTGAAAATTGTATTCTACTATATTGGGAACAAACCAACTCTTAAGTCAAGGCACCACTGTAATCACTCAATAGGAACTGGAACATAAACGGGAAATTCAGAGAACACAACAAAGAGTATTTGGTGCTGAAGCGTTATGCTTTTCAGACTATTGAGAAGTAGAGGCCCTCAGCGGCAATCCGAATCCTCGAGGCAACATGACGCCACTTATCTCTGTATTCAAAGACACATTTGGCAAAATCGTACCTATTGGACTGGAATTGCGTGACATGGAGCCAGCTTGAGTGGCCGAGAAATGAACCTTGTTATGCGTCCTGACACCGGGGCCACGCACCCGGGCAAATAAAAACATGACTCTCACTTACTGCCCGCCTGCGACCACGGGCCCATACATCAGCATTAGAAAAGGGTCTCGGCAGCCTCAAGGTCAGCTCAATTTCCTCCAACTGTTATGAAGTATCCGAATCACAGCGAGCGAGGGCAGCCACACATGTGCGAGCAAACGATTTAGGGAGGCGGGGAGCCAAAGGAGGAGAGGTGATTTGTAATACAAAAAGAGGAACTGTGACGAATCACTCAGTGAGAAGCATGCAAGCCTCTTGTACAATAAGGATGTGCCGGTGTGGGCATTAGGGAGAAAATGTCTTAAGCCTACTTGCGCATTCTATTCATTGAATTTTTGTTGTTGATGTAAACGAGCCAAAAGCCTTGTTAATTGCTCAAGTGGAGCCAGTTAAACTATAAAGTAATCAAAGCTTCAACATAAGTCTTTGAGAGAATGCGAGTACAACGCTGAAAATTCACGAGAATCAACTTGGAAGCGACCTAATGTTTTTGTTCCTCTGATGAGCCCTGGCTCCATTTGCCGCATGCCCAAGCAATTTGATCAATTACACAGAAGAACAAAATCGGATCGTGCGTGTGTGTGTGTGTGTGTGTCTCCTTGCAGCCTGTCATCCTTGGTTGCCTCACCGGCGGAGGTTTGACATCTTCAGCTAAGAGTCAGGGGAAATAACAGCAAATTCACTTAATGGCACCACCTCATCTATTGCTCATACGTGGGGGGGAGGGGTTTTTTCTTGAGGTGCTACAAAATGGCCGTGTGCTCGCCAGGCTGCTGTCAGTGAGGGTGTGTGGGTAAACACGGCGTATGTTGCGATCCACCGCTGGCTTTGATGGGAGCATCAGCTGTCATTTCAAGTCAACTCTGACCCTACGTAGAAAAACAAATGGCATTACCACAACTGGCTTTTTTTTCCCCTTGCTTTTTTGAACGTGATGACAGCGCAATCAGGTTTGGTGTATGCGTGGGGTCGCGCTTACAGGATGTGCTCTATGACATGAATACTTGACTGCAGGGATGCATGTTTGCCCAGTTGCATATGTGCTTTGCAGAGCGCTCGTGGGAGTGTTGCCGAGCCAGAGACATGCTGTAATAATGGCCTCGCTCCATCTCAGTTTCAGGTACTGCAGAACAATCCGGGGGAGATCACAGCAGCTGGCAGTTTATTCTTGTCATCCCTTCATACTATGTCAGGCAGAAACAAAAATCCGCAGTATGAATTCACATGTAATGGAACATAAGGTGTTCCACAGGGTTCAATTGTGGAGCCTCTGCTGTTTTCATTGCATCTCCAGCCGTGGTTGTTTTAAATTGCTCTATAAATGAGTTGAGTCAGCGTCCTAACTGCATGATTTGCAATGCCTAGTCTGCCAATTCTAGTCCAGTGCAACTAGCTATCCTTAAGCTACATGGAGACGGGAAATACAAGAACACAACGCTTTCTGAATTCAAGGTGAAGAGAGCCAGTATTGATGGAAAGGCTACTCATTTTGTTCATCAGTAAACCCTATGTCTATGTCTTAAATTGGATTTTCCTCAGTCTCTCCTTTGGTCTCTTGAGGTCTCCCTGATTTGTTGGAATTTAGATGTTTCTGGGGTTGGTGAAGGACTCTGGTTGGTGGCCCGGTGGGTGGTGTCTGGTCGATGCTGGATTTCACTTTCCTTTCTTTGGTCCTTCCTCGGGTCTCCTGACGGCGGTGTTCGGTTTAGGTGAACGGTATGGGATTTTTTAATAGGTTTTTGGTGAACTAATGAATACACAAACACGCACGCACATACATATATTCACCCACACACAAAATAATTTAAAAAAAAATAAAAAAAAAAATTAAAAGGAGAGCAATGATGATGACATGTCAAATCGGTACAATTACCAAATGAATACTGAGCTCTTAGAAAAAATAAAAATAAAATGGATTTTTTTTTCTGAATGTAAATAGCAATTAACCGGTTTTACGATTAACCGTGGTTTTTAAACGTCAGTATTAAATAACCGCAAGCGTTTAACAACCGGTTATTTCCGCTCACGTGCCATGCAAAACGAGCCAAGCAGCATAGTTCTAGGCTCTTCTGTTTCCGCACGGACCATTTAGCGGGCGCACCACAACACAGGGCTCAGCTTTGAATGCCCCCCGGGGAGAGATGCGTACCCGACGGCTGTGGGTAGGGTTCCGAGGCGGAAAGGGGAGGCCAAAACGATTTCAGTTTATTTTCAGTTATTTATTGTTGTTAAAAATAAACATTTTCAAAGAATGCTAATGTCTACAATAATAACCGTAAAAAAACGTAAAACCGTATTTTTCCCTCAGACAATAATCGTACCCCAAAATCTAAAACCGTTGCACCCCTAAATGTAACCGAACCATTGAAAGAAAATAACTAAAAATAGTATTTTCTATCAAACAACCACATTCTAGGATGAAAACACAACTGGTCCTCTATTGATGTTCACTGCTTTGAATTGATTGGTGGGTTATACAAAATCTAGCGTCACAGTAAAAGCGCACCCGAAGAAAAACTCAAAGCAGCTTTAACTCCTGTCTGCACATTGAACTCCCACATTCATGAGCAGCTTTATTGTTCAGTTTGGTATGCCAGGAACATATTTCACATAGAAGTCAAAGAAATGTGCAGAGCTTAACGCAAAAGATTTATTAGAAAACCTTGAGTTTTGTTTCAGAATCCAGATTTTTCTATGGCATTCTATGCAACAAAAAACACTTTTGTTGATGCGGGCACACAAACATATCATTTTCTTAACAAAATAATTCAGGTGCAAAACTAAATACACCCCACTGAAAGTCTAAAAATGTCGGACGCACAAGAATTTGACCTGAGGTAAATTTGTTTACTTTGTTCTTGTACTCATTTTTACCACTCCAAAGCACCAAAGTGGTTCGAAAACAACACTCCTATTGACCTAATTAGCATTTTAGATACAAGTACACATGAGCGGAATAATAAGTCACACTTTGGGAATTTGCAGGGATTGTTAACAAAAAAAAAATGGGGGGGGGGGGGGGGCAACCCCACAAACAGCTGGCAAAAACCTTGAGAACAGAATATGGTGAATGTTAAAATTGTTCATCTTACAGTACTAAACCTTGAAGTTGTGTTTTGAAAAGCGGTTATGATGGCAAGTTGTTGTCAAATAAAATCTCCAAAAACAAAACACTCCAAGGTGGAATGAATAAGAGCGGCAGCTACTGCACAATAAATAAATCTACTAGCCTTGTATGAGTGAGGCCTTTTGAATAAAAGGCAGCGGTGTGCATTGGGAGACCAGCTGATAATGGCTGGGTAATAACTATCAGTGAGTGGAGCGGTGCAGGAGGATAAAGAGGGGCGGTGGGGCAACGACTCCTGTGTGCTGGCCAATTACAAAAAGCTCTCTTTGCTCTCCCATCTCGCCACGAGCTCGCCCGAGCCGTCTCCATCGCTTCCCTTTCTCTGCACCTGACGTTGCATGTGTCCTGTCACCAACCTCTCCTCATCACACTCAACTCCCAGCAGCCCCCTGAGTATACTGACATACGAGGCAAAATTGTCATGTTCAATCTTGCCACGGGACGAGAGGCTGTATCCAACATTCGCCGTTTGGCAAACGGAGTGCAGTTTAGTCTGCATTGCATCTACTGGTGTACTTTCGTCATCTTGGCATTTTCCGACAACCTAGAGGACGCCCTGTGGGCTGTGGCACAAGGTAACCCCACACAGAGCAGTCTTGGTATTGACAAATTTCTGGTTTGGGGGAAGGGACTGAAGATTGCCGATGGTTATGTGTGTGCTGTGCTGTGTTGGTCATCTTGAGTACTGCCCCTAAGTGGCCAAATCGGGTACAACATGAACAGCGCTCCAAATAAAGGCACACACAGACAAAGGCAAGACAAAATAAAATAATTTAAACAAAATCGATTTTGGGACATTTAAAATCGATTCTGAATCTTACCAAATGAAAATCGCGATTCTTGTGAGAATCGATTTTTGGGCACACCACTAATGTTCAGTATTATTGTGAATTGCGTTAAGTATTGTTTCAAATCAGGGCCAGTGCCGGTCCTGGCAGAGCCTCCACAACTTGGCCGTTGGACCACCAGTGCCACCACCCAAAAAGGCTTAATGTCGAACCCTAGGTGTAAATGTTAAAAACCAGTATGTGTGTATCCTGCTTTACAGTACTCAGACAAAGCCAGACACACATCCCTGACTGTATTCTGATGTCAGCCAATTACAAGCCTACCCTGGCTGCCCTTGACTACACTCTCCAACATCCCTCCACAGTACATGTCAAACCCCTCAGCACAGATTTTCTTTGCTCCTCGCGCTCTCACTTTTGCTAGCAATTCTTTTCGTCTGTCTTCAGGCCCTGAAATATTTAGCAGGCCCATCTGAATACACCTTCGGGCACAGAGTCAGGGCCGTCTACCTCTCCATGTGGAAAGCGATGACAGAGAGCGCACGTGCGAGCGAGAGTGAAGGTTGGCGTAAAAGCTCATCAACATTATTAAATCATCCCCCATGCCCCCCAGTAGTCCCTGAGTGGTCTTGGCTTGTTTTATTTCTCTGTCAAGGTTGGGTGGCCTCGGCTCCAAAGGGTTCGACTTTAGCTGCTCGCCTAGCTGGTGCAGCGCTAAGCAGGTGTCAGGGGAGTTTCTCCTCAATTAAGCAAAGGTAAAGCAATGCTTCTGACTGTGGCGGCGCCATGAATGCATTAGTCTACTTGTCACCAAAGGCTACGTACGACATGACAGACAGCTGGTTTCCTGAAACAACACCCTCTCGCACCAGGATTGTATAAATAAAGGCGTTAACACCGAAACATTCGTACAATTTGGAATTTTGTCAACATTTTCAGAATTTTTTTTTATACCGTCTTCCCTTTGTTTGTGTGTGCCTTTATTGGGAGCGCAGTTCATGTTGTACCCGATTTGGCCACTTAGGGGCAGTGTGGTTTCACGCGGTCTGATACACTGTTAAGTTGTAGCCACATTAGAGAGTAGAAGGAAAAATTCACCATTATGTTGTCACAATAACAGTTGTTTTTTTGCAGTGTGGAGCCGTTCTTTTTAAGTGATAGAGTAGAGCACTAATTAGCATTAGCGAGTCAGACTGGAGTAGTTAATTACGATTCCTTGAACATCTCTAAATTGAAGCAAAAATCATTGTCAATCAAAAATCGCTCATAATCGAAAATCGATTCTGAATCGAATCGCACACTCAAAATTCGGAATCGAATCGTGAGATATTCAAAGATTCCCACCCTTAGAAAATTATTTTATTTAGTAGTAGTAGTAGTAGTAGTAGTACTATATGAGTCTGATTCATTGTTATTAGTAATTGATGTCAAGGAAGTATGTTGAAGTCAAAAAATAATAATCTTGACTGATAGACTAAGATTTTTGTAAGTCGAGGAGGAGCAACATTTAGCCTGGTTTCGTCTTTGCAGCATCTGCATGCACAGGCGCAGTTTGGGTATATTATTCTTTTGAAATCAAATCATTCATAATGTATTTTTTTTTCGGATAATACGAGAGTTGAAAAAGATATTACAGTGTTTTCGGATCATAGTTCATTTGATAGTGGCAATTTCAACTAACAATATTTATTAGAGGCAAATCTATTTTTCCCTATTCTTGGCAGGGCTCGCTTTATTGTATGTTTTATGCTGGCAACAGTTCGACCCTGAAAAGGATTGCGTTCGACCTTACAGGTTCCACTGCTGAAATCTCTAGATACTGCAATTACAGTGCATCAGTAGAATCAATACAAATGCTACTTCAGTTAGGTTAATGAGTTTTTGTCGGCAGCATTGAGTGGGTGACCCTGAAGAAGGGCGACTCCTTGCAGAGTTAATTCAAGCAGGAGGAAGTCAACATGACACGCTGGTGAGTCTAGTAAGGGGATATTTTGTTTCTGTTTTGTTTTTCTAACCTGAGAGAGAAGTCACTTTATATAAAAAAAATAATTAAAAAAACATGAACACACATTAGCCTATCATCGTTGGAGGTGAGCATTTGTGAAAATAATTATATCACCATTTTAGGGCTGCCAGTAAAGATTAATCTGCCTTCATTTTTTGGATGTAAAAAAAATAAATTTTTATTAATTATGATTCTGTTACTGATTTGGTCCATACATGTCATAAAATAGGCAAAAAGTAGATGTTTTCCATAGTACAAACAAAGGATCATTAGGATTCAATAATTCTGCCTGCATTAAAGACTACAGAAATTGGATTATTACTTATTGGCGAGAAGCTCAAATTCCAAGCATTTGGACAAATAAAAAAAAAACGATGATTTTTCCAAAACATAATGATCAATTAATTTGTTTAGTTGTCCATTCCTCGTCGCACCTCCACAGCATTGCAAAATCTCTACCAATATGCCTCAAAGTAACAACCAACGGCACACTACCGGTACCACTAAATGTCAATCTTGACCAAGCCGGCAAACAGAAACCATCCTGCTCTCTTACAGTAAGGGACGATGGAAAAAAAGTGAAAACTGTCAAGAGCAGCAATAACGCCTTCCTTCGCCAGTCTTTATGCGAGTAATATAGCGTGCTGTACTAGCGCGAAGGAAAGATGGACGGCTTCACTCTCCACAGGCTGTTCGCTGCCTCTTTCCCAGATGAAACACGTCAATGTAAAGACACATGAACGCAGCGGCCTATCCTCCATTTTCTCCTCCTCCTCCTCCTCCTCCTCCTTTAGCAGAGGCAGGGCGAGTGATGCAGTAAATACAGATGCAGAGTGTGCTGCGGAACGCTGGCTGTCTTTTATCTAGCATGAAAGCGTCGGCCGGTGCCGAAAACCAAAACGCCGGGGCGCGGGGAAAAAGCATTGCATTGCTTTTAATAAATTGCCGGGGAGAGCAGAAAAGGGGGCAAGTCAGCTCTGTTCTGCATTGGCCTGGGCAGGCTTGGGGAGGGAGAATCAAATTGGAGTGGGCGCCCCGCCCCCTCAGGCACAGGCTGGTAATATGCCACGCAAGTATCCACGGCGTCCAATGTGTGCAGGTACAAAAAAATAAATAAAAAAACACCGGGCTGAGCGCTGGATCCTGTTAAAGTCGGCACCTGCCACTGGAGCTGCCAAGGTCAATTAATTATGCCTCCGTTAATGTTGTCAGACAACAAAAGGGAGCTCTGAGCTGACACAAACAGCTGCTCCGTTTCAGAAAATCAAGAATGAACATTTGCCATTTGTAACGTGGCACATATGTGAGGCTTCTCTCCTCAATAATGTAACCCCATAAATGATAAGTCATCTAAAAAATAGGCTTTGCCGATTCTTGGCACCGTTACCTCTTAATTCTGCCGTTCATAGAGTGCGCGCGAAAGAAAGATAAGGCAGCCTCTGCTGCTTTAGAAATTGACAGCTTTTTTGTTCTGATCCCACAGCTGTCACGGGAAAAAGAGAGCGCGAGTGAGAGCGAGGCCGTCAGTGGCGGCTCACATAAGCATAAAAGCCCTGTTAAACACACACACGCCCCTTGACACTGCAGCAGAAGTCGAACAACGGGGTTGGGCTCCAGGTGCCCCCATGAGGACACCGCTTAGATGCACATTAGAGCGGGATGCAGATTGGGGCGGTGGGAGGGAGGGGGCGGCATCACGGAAAACCTGGTCAGTGTTTAGAATCCCGCTGCAGCGCCGAGGCCACTAACACTATTACCGTTACCTTGCTTATAATCCCATTATGAGCGGTGTGTGCGCTCGTCAATCAGCCGTTTTCAATGGAGTCTTCTTTGTCGCCATTACCGCTGCAGTAATTGGGGTGGCGCTATGGAGAGCCAGTGCAGTTTTTCCTCCATGTGAGAGGTCAAGAGGAACGCAATTGGTTGACAATGATTGCGCTCCGGCTGATTAGGACATGGGCTGCCTTTGAATTGGTTGCCGTGCTTAGACGAAAACCTCCAAAGAGTAGTGGTAGAGCTGACGTAGAAAGTGGCAAAGGAAGACGAGCAATTTCATGCGCGCTTTAAAGTGAAAGTCAACCGTAAACATTTCTTGACAATAATATGTTATATGTGACCTCACTCGTCTAAAGATGACATTCTGATTAATATGACATTTGTGGAAAATACAGCCATTTTGCCACTTACTGAAAATCCAGAATCTTTATTGTCATTATGCAAGCATAACAAAAAAAAGACTCAAAACATAAATAAATAATTAAAAAGTGCAGACGAATTGTGCAAATAGGCAGATATTGATGACATCAATGTTGCTCAGGGCTCAGGCAACAACCAATCACAGCTCACCTGTTTTACTGTTTGACGCTGAGCTGTGATTACTTGAGACCTGAGTAACTGTGATGTCATCTTCAGTCGACAGCAAGTGGCAAAATGGCTGCCCCCTGAGATGTTTGCGAATTAGCGGCTATTAGCCCGCGAGCTAACCAGCTAGGTCGCGAATTACCGGCTATTAGGTTAGCCCGTGAGCTAACGGTTAGCTTGCGGGCTAACCCCAATACCCGTTTTTTTTAGCGGCTATTTGGGAGTTATCCCGGGGTTAGCGTGTGGGTGAATGGTTAGCCCGAGAGCTAACAGTTAGCCCGCGAGCTAACAGTTAGCCTGCAAATTAGTGGCTATTTGGGAGATGGCATTATAGTTGATGCAAAAGCTGATGGCAAACATGTTGCAAATCACAAAAGCTGTTTAATAAACATGTGCTTGAAGGCATTTAACCAGTCAAGTGCTGGAGTTTTTATTATAATTTTATTATAAAAAAATCTGACACCATTTTTTTTTCTCTCCTGCAAATGTATATCGGCTTCAAATATCGGTTATTAGCCTCCCTGACAACAGATAATCATATCGGACCTGAAAAAAAGTATATCGGTCTATCTCTAGAAAAAATGACAGCAATATCACAGAGAGATAGCGCTGCCACGCCTCAAACTAGGTTTGTTAACAGCTACATTCTAGGATCAAAGGCTAGATTTATCCTACTGGAACAAATCTTTCCATAACTGAGACAAATATGATTAGGATGTGTTTATGTCAACATCAGGCTGTGACAACACAGAAGTAAGCAATACATACATCAAACCAATATGAATGAGAGTAACCTCCACATTACTCCAATGACTGCTATCAGTTATACCATATTTGCATTATAATTCATGGTCAATGTTGTTTATGACAGATTATTATTTATTTATTTTTGCAGTATGTTAATTTGTGCTGTTTAGAGTGTCCATACAGCACTAATTGCTGCATTTTGATGACAAAATATATTCTTTATGTGTTTACGCTAGACTTCAGGTGCTTGATAAGCCCCCCCCCCCACCCCTTGAGCTAATAGGATTGCATTGGCAGATATCCACCACGTATCCGCTATGTATAGCTACAAGAGGTCCGATTTTCAAGCAAATGTCATCTATTTATTTCCCTCTTCTCTCATTCTCATGTGATTTGATGGACACGGAGAAAGTGAATTGCCCTTGCCTGCCTGAACACAATAGCACAGGACGGGCGGAATCAATCTGATGAGTTGACGATTGATTGTTGACTAACAGCTTCTTGGCAGCAAACAACCGCGGCACTATTGATTTACGATCAACTAGTTTGTAGCCAGAAGAAAATTATGACGTCAACTCATAACTAAGGGGTGTTTTTCTTCATTGGTTTAGTAATAGGAGGTCAGAACATCCAGAGATACACTGCAGTGAAATGTGCAACCCAAGTGCAGATTTTTTCTCAAACTTAATGGGAACATTACTTTGACATTATAAAACAGACAGTCAATAAACGAAAAACTGGAGACAGGGTTGCACATGAACAATGAATGCGGGAAAAGGGATGTCTCTGGCGGGCTAATTAAGTAGAAATCATTTTTAGGAAATGGAGGCATTGTTGCAATATTGCAAAAACAGATCAAACCTAAACCCAAAGCCAAAGAAATCCGTGCAGATGGGTCAGAGACAATTACGCTTTAAAGAGTCAGACGCATTAATAAGTAACACACAAAATGGCTCCTCTCGCCCCTGCGCAGGGATGGCAGCTCTTTTCCTCATCAGCGATTGCGGTGTTTACACAGAACGTGAAGTGCACTCCTGACTGAAAATGGAGGGGAGTGGAGCGCATGAGGAAGCACAGGAGAGGTTATGGGGAGACGGACGGCGACTCGGGGAGGGAAATGTCGTGAGAGCGAGATGACGACGGGCGTGAAGGATAAACCCGCGGAGGAAGGCAGGGAGGCATGCACTTATTTGTGGAGGCTTTAACAGTCTTGATCCTCAATAAAGAGGTGAAGCTGATTAGGTTGATATCAAACGGCCGCTTAGAACGGCGCGCTTGTCGCTGAAAGCACAAATCACAGTGGAGTCGGGTTTCGCCTCCTTTCCATTTGAAAAGGCGCCGGCTCCCCCCCCCGCTCGTCTTTCCTGCTCGCCTTTATTCAACACCACGCAGCCTCGTAAAGCAGCGGCCCTGTCAGAGTGACAGATGCAGACACGACCGCTGACCTAAATCACTCTTTTCCACCACATTAACCCTCGTGCCCCATCCACCTTTCACACAAAACACAGCAGCAGCAACAACAACACAACCAACACTACAATACCATCATGCTTTCGGCAAGTTGTCTCGCTGTGTCCTTCCTAAATGTAAGTTATTCTATACTATAGACGCCAAAAATTCATTTAAACTATTTATATTAGTTTAAAAAAAATCCACTTTTGCTAACAAGAGTATGAAAACATCGGATTTTTTTTTTTTTGGTACATTTAGAACAGATATAAATTTTTTGATTAATCATTAGTTAACTAGTGAAGTCATGTGATTAATTACAATTTTTTTTTTTAAATGATCGCCTGAAATTTTTTTCAAATAAGGGCCGTTTAATCGTAACTAATCGCATGATAATTTTATATAAAAAAATATAGGTTTTCATAAAAAATGAAATGAAATGATTCACATGCATTTTTGACGTCTATAGTCAATGGCAGTGAATGAGTTAACTACAGAATCTCTATGCAATCGGATTTGAAATGGTGTCAATCAATAGCATGCAAATTTCAAACAAATTAGTTGAGGACTTCGGGTCGATAAGATCAAGTGTATCAAGTGAACCCTGATTCATACACGGTTCACCTGTAGAACAAATCCTCAGCAATTTGCTTAAAAAAATCTAATAAAATCACATATTCACGGCTCACCATAGTTATTTGTGCTCTACAATTCTACAAGATGGCACCAAAGCCCTGGTTTGGCAATTGGTGTCAACGTATATTGAAGTGAAATATCTCAATTTGAGAGGGGCGAGTACCAATACCAGGTATCGTATCGTGTCGATACCTGTCCTTATTTCAGGACAGCCTCTTGAGACTGTTTTACAGTAAGGAACTAGAATAATATAAAATTGGCAACAATTTCATGTCATTTTAAGGGAAAATGCCATATTGGGATAGGTCCTTTTTAAAATAATCTGTCTTTTTTTAAGGGGGGGGGGGTGGTATTGGGTGTTTTCCTGACTCAAATTGAGGCAGAGGTGGTATCATCCTGACTATGGTAGATGACTACCGATGCCAAGTATCGGTATCAGTGCCAATATTATTTTAAGGTTTAAGGTATTATGGGTGGGGAATTTTATTTACTTGTGGTATCGGTATTTGGTATCAGTAGTGGTGACTACTCAAGAGTTGCGTATCGGTCGGGAAAAAAAGTGGTATCAAAAGTTCCTGATCCTGACCATGCGCCATGACGTGCATGTATTCTGTCAATTCAACTGACTCGGCTTTCATTTTCTTACAGGCAACATATAATAAGTCCATGTTTCGATAATAAGAACAATAGTTCCAATAAGAACATGACTTATCATTGGGGGTGTTAGAAAAAAATCGATTCTGCAATATATCGCGATAATACAGCGCGCAATTCTCAGTTTTTTATGGGAATATTCAAAAAAACGTCTTACTTAGTGTTAGGATTCACACATTAAGCGTGGAAGAATGTTATATTAATGGAACGTTAGCCTTAATATATGATTTTAGTGCTGTTCAGACATGAAACAGACTGCAACCTGAATTTTCAGATAAAACAAATTTCATACAAATCTTACAGTGTACAAGTTTACTGATAAGTATTTTCAAAATTTGAGTAAAAAATTTTTTTTTGCAAAAATCAATTTATAGATTTGTGTCTGGATTAATCGGCATGGAATCGTGATACAATTGGAATCGCCAGGTACTAGGCAATTCACACCCCTGCTTATCATGTTCAAGCATTCATTCATTATCAGTCACTCAGGCTGGAGGTGGCGAGCAATTAGGTCGAGGTGGCCGCCTCTGAATTTTGTACACAGGAAAAATCCCTTGTATATGTATCAAAAGTACGAGTGGTATCAGTATTGGTGAATATTTGCAAGTTGAATACGCGTACTGATATCAGTCTGAAAAAGGTGGCATCAAACATCCCAAATCTCGACTTGGTTGCTAGCATACATTATGCAGAGTCTTTGCTACATGTGTATCGAGCTAACAAAAACAAAAACCTCGGTGTTGCTTTGCAGTTGAGTACTTTGAAATATGAGTGTTTTGGATCAATCATCAAACCCTGTGCTATATTTACAGTTATAATTATTAAGGTGTTTGCTCACATTCTATTTTCTATTCTATTCCTGGCAGCAAAAGGCGAGGGATTATAATTATATTGCTTGAGAAACAAGGAAAGGAACGCAATAGGACAACTCTCCGTGTACCAAATATATTACAAAGGAAATGCATAACCTGTTTTGTCATACATAGTAGAAAGTATGTCACCAAAAAGGGAAAACCAAAAGCCTCGTATTGAAATGCCAGATAAATCCCGCAAAATGCAAGACCAACAGTTATGCGAACACATGCCGCCTACCTGCGTGAATTACAGTCGGATACTGCCACCCGTGCATGTCACAGAAATCCTGCGCGCACAAATGCTGTGCGCAGCACGGTCATGACAACATAGCAATCTCACGGAGGCGCTTTGTATGTTTCTGGCGATGCCATGACATCATTGTCACATCATGGCTTTCCCGTACATCGCGCCAGCTTTGATCTTCTTGCAGGCAAAGTGTTAACTGGTTTTACAGAGAAAAGCCGCGGATAATTTCTCTCGATTGACGCATGCATATTGTCTTTTGATTGAGTTTGCATCAGGTGAGCTATTATTACATGTAATAAAGATCGCACCTCCACTCGCATCAAAGTCGGGAGGTGTACTGGACGGAGGACTCCATGCATGCAGGGTAGGAAGGAATTTGAATACCGCGGCAAAAACATCAGTAAAAGCAGTGAAATAATAGCTGACAGCTAAACCAACTTCTAATTTATTTTATTTGTATTCAAGAAATTGTTATATGATATTAATTAACTCATTCACTGCCATTGACGGCTATAGACGTCAAAAATTCATGTGAACAATTTATATTAGTTTAACATTTTTTTTCATTTAATTTCATTTTTTTATGATAACCTAGAAAAAATTAATTCTACATTTATAACAGATATAAAAATTTGTGAGAAATCGTGAGTCAACTATTGAAGTCATGCGATTAATTATGATTAAAATTTTTAATCGTCTGACAAATTTTTCATATTTTTTTTAAATTAGGGCCGTTAGCTGCACATTGTCAGATCACATAAAAGCTCCACATGGCAGTATGTTTGTTGGGTTTGCCACATGGCCGTGGAGTGTTAAGGAAGAGGGGGGGGGGGGGGGGGGGGTCTACAGTGCACACAGACAGTTGGCCTGCAGGCTGCAAAGTAAGAGCTGTTGGTGATTGGCTTGATCGTCAATGAAAGCCATTGAACGTCGACATATGCGTACTTTTCCACGGAAATCTTCTAATCACGATCGGAGCACTATAAATAATTTGAATACAGTACTTTTGTTCGAATAAAAAATACATTTGGAATATTTTTAAACACTTTAGAAACACAAGACATTTAACTTTTTTTTACACACTACTGATATGTCATATATATCCAGTACAGTACAAAAGTATTAGGACACCAAATGATTTGTTGTTTATGATTTAGGCCTTCAGTTAGTATAAAACTCACTGCCTGTTTAACATTGGACTTCCCAACCACTAGTACTGGGAAAACTTGCAGAATGGAGGAATTGCAAAACAAGTGATTATGTGCACCATGTATTGTAATTAAGTAAAACAGCACGAGCACCCCCATCAATTTTCTTCTATCTAAGTTAAAATAAGCAAAATATATGACAAATGATACGACAAATATTCAAATACAAGCATTTGCCTGTTGCATGGCACATTTTGTGTTCTGAAACAGTACCAAACAGTCATTATAATTCCACATGTACCTCTGGATGAAATAAATAAGCACGCTATCTCCGTTGCTTTGTGCACTAAACGGGTCGCGCCAAACTTTCATGAATGGAAGAGATCGAGGAAGCCAGCTCAAAATGTACACACATAGGCCTATGTAAAAAGCAAGTAGCGCTAGGTAAGTTAGCTGGTTTGAAATATAGCATCCAGACTAGGATATTAATTAGGGCTGGGAATCTTTGACTGTCTCGCGATTCGATTCCGATTTTTGGGCCTGCGATTCGATTCAGAAGCGATTATCGATTCAGAAGCGATTTTAGATGAAAATTTATTTGATTGGCAATGATTTCTGCTTCAATTTATAGATATGCAAAGAATTGTCATGATCTACTCCAGTCTGACTCGCTAATGCTAATTAGCACGTTATTCGTGGCACTTTTAGCACTCAAAAGAACGAATTTTCTTACAAAACGCTTCAGGAATGTATACAGAGAAGCATCTTAACATCCTACGCTGTAAAAAAAACAAAAAAAAACTTTTATTTGAATAACTTGATCATGACTTTTTGCTTCTATGTGGCTCCATTAGCATTGACACAAAAATAACAGAATAATTGGTGTGAATGCTCAGATCACACAATCAGCCGACATACAGTCCATTGATTTTCTACCTAGTGACAAAAAAAAAGAAGTGTGTCCGTGATGGAGGCAACACGTTTATAATCAATAATGTATGAATTACAGTAGCCAATGTTGATCAAATTCAATTATCATTCATTAAAGATGCAGCAAGAGAGGCAAAGTATGTGGTCGGCCGGCGAGCTGGCCGTCATGAAGGTGTGCAGGGGAGGACCAGCGTAAATGATTCATGGTTTGATATCTTCTCCGTATAATGGGCTCCTCCGGGGAGCTGCTGGGGGTCTTCGGCAGCTACACAACCGCCTCCCTTGCTCTCGCCCTACCTTGGCGCCACTGCCCGAGACTATTCTGTTTTGCCTACCATGAAAGGCGGACGAGCAAAAACAAGGTAGGGATGTGATAAGCTGCTTGATTCCATTTTGTCTAACAAAATATCATGAAGGAGACTCGAAGGAGACGCGTAAAGAAGGGGGAATGTAAAAATACCTTCCGGAGATAAGTGAGCATCCTCCTCCTCCACCATCTGATCACCCCCACTCAACCACAGAGAGGGGGGAGAAAAATGAAGAATTAAGGGTGTAACGTGTTGGGCTAATCATAACATAGACAGTTTAGTGCCATCTTGCATAATTAAATGCTTTGCACTAACCACCTAATGCATACTAATTTGGAACAATCCACTCGAGGAGTTGGCAGACCATGAAGCTCCCTGCAAAGGAGGTGCTCGTTCTCCCCCAGCATGCGCCAGTGTGCGTGTGTGTCACACACACACAAGCATTTGAAGGGAGGCTAAGGCGCTAAAGGGCAAGGCTGTGCACTCGGGAAAAGGTCAAGCATTATTACAACACGACTAAATAAACAGGCCGCTCACCGCCCGCAGCGTGGCCGCCGTGGCGGGCGATCGAGTGGACACTTATACGCGGCACTCCCTTGCCCGTCTCGACAACTGAGATTCACATTCATCGCTCGCCTTGATCCACATACAGCGTCCAGCTCCAAAGACAGCTGACATGAGGACTGGCTGGATTTTTATCCTCGTTGGCTTTATTGCTCTCGTCCTCCCTTGCGTTTGCACACATGTATGCGTGCGGGAGGGGCGGCAGGCCGGAGTGAGCTTTAAAGCACATTAATATTAATTGCAGCACTAGCGGGGGAGATAACACAGACATGATGCCCCAGCGAGGCAGTCCTCACCCCCGCGCCGCCCCCACCCCCCACCCCTTTTTTTCTTTTTTTGTTCACAGCACCACTCTGTGGCATGATGAGCATTTTCATCTCTGAATCACTTTCATATTAGCAGGGGCTGACCCGTGCCGTTGAGAGGAATTTTTTGTTTGTGTGTAGCAAGTGGATAGGTGTGTGTGTGTGTGTGTGTGTGTGGGGGTGTGCGCGCCGCTGAGTGATAAAAAGTCAGAGAGATGAATTATTATGTTAGCGGCTCCGTCAGCAGCAGTAGAAATGTGCTTCAAATAACAGAGTGCTTAAACCAAGCTGCTTTTATCTCCCCTACTACTCCTGGCTCGGCTACCTTTTATGTTCTCCACACTGAGAGCACTATTCATTCAGCTATGAGCTCTGCTAAATATGGATTCAATCTGCTGTTGGGAACAGAATAGGACTGGGACAATTTATCGGTATCACAGTATCTTTATTGCTACGGTATCTATAGGCCTATAGCTGATATCTTTACTGTCACCATCTGACAACTTTTATGCACTTAATGACGAGTACTTACGAGTGTGATGTGAATCTCTGTATGCTCAGAATGTCAAAAAAAATTCTAAAGCATGTCATACAACGCATCAAATCTTTTGACTCGTCTCCCTGATCACCACCCAAAATTATACCACAGTGGCAATTTTAAGATACTTCCATAGCCGATTAAAGGCGCCTTGAGAAAGTAACAGCAAAAAAAAATAATCTATTCTCATTTAGATTTCACATGACCCAAAATCGATTTTATTTAAATTGTTTTATACTGTCTTGCCTTTGTCTGTGTGTGCCTTTATTTGGAGCGCTGTTCATGTTGTTGTTTGGCCACTTAGGGGTAGTGTGGTTCCACACGTTCTGACACACTTTTAAGTTGTAGCCAACTTGGGAAAAAGTCATGATCAAGTTATTCCAATAAAAGTAATTTTTGTGCGGTGTGGAGCCATTCTTTTGAGTGATAAAAGTCCCGCGAGTAGCTCGCTAATTAGCATTAGCGAGTCAGACTGGAGTAGATCATTACAATTCCTTGCACATCTATAAATTGAAGCAAAAATGATTGTCAATCAAATAATTTTGAATCAAAAAGCATTCTTAATCGAAAATCGATTCTGAATCGAATCACAGACCTAAAAATCGGAATCGAGAGACATTCAAAGATTCCCACCCCTACGAGTAAACCAACTTACAAGTTCCTCAAGATAATGGCCGTCCCTCGGCTGATTTTTTCCTTTGACTTACAAGCCAAAATTTCATATATGAGCGCTGTATGGTCTCGGTGAGCTTAATTCCACTTGCTTAACCAGCAGATAAGTTTACTGCTAAACAAAACATAAACCAAAGATAATTACACATTATTGATTTAAAACAACCACACAACTTTACCGTTTGATAAGCTTAATGCTAAAACAGTACAAAACGCCACAGGCTGGAAACGGTGCATTAAAACATCACCGTTGGCAGACAATATAACAATACACACAGGCATATATTCTTTATCCTCTGTGAAAAACAACTGATATTACTGCGGTTGATTGACTCACTTACAGTAGTTGTGCAATGGATTAATCATGATGAACAAACTGTTCTTTTACGTTGTACTGTATTTAATTTTGTTGCTACTAACATGTTTTTTTAGAAGAACATTATATAGGACTATTTTCCTTAAACAAAAATGCACACGCATTTCAACAGTTTTTGTAGGTTTTTTTTGCAGAGGTTGGAACTTGGAACGGATTAAAGGTATTTCCACTCATTTCAATGGGGGGAAATTATTTGGGGTATAAGTGTTTTGAATTGCAAATTGTTTTGTTTATTTATGTATTGTAGCACTATTCTGATAATATAGTTGCAGCTGCAAACGGTTATTTTATTTTTTAATGTTTTGCTTTGGTTTGGTTTATGTTTTGAACAACACACCTGATTCATATGATCAGCTGATAACGATCCTGATTGTTTGAATGAGGTACGTTGGAGGAGGGAATCATCCAAAACATGCTGGAAGGTGCCCTCGAGGACTGGTGTTGGTGACCCCTGACCCACTCTAGATCAAAGGTTTAAACAATAAATATACCAAACACTATGATCCAAAAACACTTTAATATGAATACAATTGAATCTTTATAACATTTACCTTTAAAATAAATGGCTTACAGATGCGCATGTCATTTCACTTTCCGGAAAAATAACAATTGTCAAGCAACAACCAAATCTTCGTTAATTGTTAGCTTGATTTCTAAAAGGTGCTCAGCAGAGCAAACAAGCACATGAGGTGAAGCCTGCGTAATAACTCAGGCTAAAATTAGCTACTTTCCAACATAATTTCAAGATGCACCACTTCAACATACTTCTTTGACCAATTACTACTTTTGTATTAGCCCGAGCTTTGGCGCCATCTCGTGGCATTGACTAAGAGGCACAAATGCATGCCAAGCATTGCGAATGTACAGTTTTCAGCACAGGAAAAAAATGTGACTCGGTGAAATGTATAAATAGTGAACAGCAAATAGGCCTGGCCTTGCTGTTCTGATAACTGCTTTTGAGTTTGGTCACTATAATCTAATCTTGATTTAAAATTTGCAAACAGTCACAGCCACTTTTCATCAGCCCCAAACAAAAGACATAGATGAGGGAACGGATTTCTATTCCTACCAAGGTGAGCACAAAATTCCATCTCACCGGTGACATGGCAACAACCAGCAGACACAGTTTAAACATCACACAATGGACAACAGAGTCTAATTGACACGGGTCCAAATCAGTATACCTGACATTAAAACTATGAATTGTGCCGTTCCCGATGTAAAACATATTTATGCTGTAAAGGCAATTCTTTCATTACACCATGAGCAGGCATCAACACAGGTCACAGATGTCTCTGGCGCTTCATGTAGCGACATCCCCGCACTGGTGTGTCTCGGCTGCACAGCTTTGCGAGCCATTTTTTGATTTCCCCCAAAGACTCATCAATGCGCCATTACCAAGTCAAATCAGGTGGCGCTGCAGAGCTTTGCAGAGAACAAGGACTGCAAGCAAACACGCGCGCGCGCGCGCACACACACAAACCACAGGATTCACTCATGATGCCTGCAAGGTTTTCCTCAAGCCTCTGCACCGGATCACAAATAGCGTGAGGAGGTAAGATGAGGAGAAATCACTTCTGGCCAAATACCTGAGAGAGGTTCATAGTCAGGATGAGCAGAGGGAGACGAGACGTGTGCAAACACATCTTTCGGACGCTCTTCTTAAGCTGCCAACCAGATTGCCATCTCCTGGGGCCGCTAGTCACACATTATAGTTTCTCATTTCATATGCCACAAACAATTAAAGCACGCCTTTCAATCCCCATTACCCATGAGCTCCCTTACTGCTAATTAGCTTACAAATACAATACGCTCGGAATCTAAGAGCAAACCATGACCTCTAACCGCTCCGCGTTTATTTATCTACAATAAACTCCCAGAGAAAGGGCTTGCATTTTTATCTCCCCGCGACAAAAAGTACAAAGTGGATGAGGCCGCTGTAATGTAAGCAGACGCACTCGAAAGGTGAAAAGAGACAGAAATATAGAGGACGTGTCCTTTTTTTGTTTTCTCTGCCTCTTGTCTTCCTTTTTACAGCGGCACAAGCGAGACAAATGAAACACGAGGGAAGAGTCAGAAGCAGTCTTGTTTTATGTTCAGATTTTCACAAGCTCGCAGTTTGTTAATGGAAACGCTGGAGTGTTAAATGCAAAGCGTAACGGGGAGAGGGGAAAAGCAGGTCTGCTCGGTTCTCAGGGGAAGACCCCTGTGCCCATTGGGGGGGATCTCATCCCCCTGTGACTCCCAAGCATTGAGGACTGAAATTCAAACTGCTGTCACAAGACTTCCTTTTGGCTTTTATTGCATCGAGCCACCATCTTCTGCAGATAGCGAGCCAACACTGGCTTTGTGCCGAGCAGAATGTTTGCTTTGTGTCTTGAACCTGTGACGGCGCTTCTCAGAGAGCTCAATCACACGCGTGAAATCTGCAAAGACGTCGACTGAACGGAAAAATCCGCACGACAGCGGCTGCCAATCATTTTTTAAATCAAGAGCTGATCGAGAAGAACCCTGCGCGGCGGTCGGGCTGGAATGGTTTCAAACGAGGCAAGCATTTAATCAAGTTTGGTTCGAGGCAAATAATGAGCTTTTAAAAATGGAGTGCGGTGTTCGCACCACACCCTGGCCAAGTGTGCAGGCAGGCTGGCAAAGTAAGATTGTCAGTATGGGATTACATTTGATGGACTCACTCTGTTCGTGTTGACATGAGAATATTTCTGAACTACAATCCGCATGCTGTAGGTACTTGATCTTTTTTTGTCATGTGCATTTAATGTGATGAAGTTGAATTGGGCCTCACACACAAAATATGTCTACTGTTGCATTTTTTATTTTATTTTTTTTTATATTTCCAAATACTTTCTGCCTTACAAAATTAAAATTAACCCTCGCAAGGCAACACTACTAGGCAACTTGTACACACCAAAATCATAACAATTAACTGATTGGTAAATTTCCAAATAGTCAATCAAGGAAATGCAGACAAATGGCAACCCATAGTTTGAAATTCAGTCCGTTTTTTTCCACTGACTAATGCTGTGCGATAGGGCTCCAAGATGTTGGAAAAACATGCAATATGCGATATATATTATTAAAATATTTAACATACTTAAGAACCTAAAGAAAGTACCTTAAGAAATGACATTATTATGAAGAAAAAAAAGGACCTTTATTTTTTGCATGGTTCAATGAATTATATACCATATTAGCGATAAATTGCTATGGAGTGTCGCACCAGTCAAAAAAATGTATCATGAAAAAAAGAGCCCTCCATACTTACTGGCAAGATGTGTTAAAAGTAGAACTGTAAAATGATTAAACATTTTAATCAGCTTTTTGATTAATTACGATTATCGCTCAATTATAAAGGCTTTTTATCAATTTTTTTGCCTGCCAGATTTAAAGACCACCTGTGTTAATATTTTTGACATTTAATGTTATGAGGACTAGGGGTGGGACAATACGGCTAACTCGCAATTTTGCATTTGAAAAATGAACAAAACAGAAGGCTCGGGTTGCCGATTCCTGTTCTAGAACTTACTCCCACATTACCAACCAGCACTTCGTATTTTCTTCATTTGACAAGACGGCCAAATAAGATGATAAGAAGATAAGATGAGCCACCTGGTGCGCTACACCTGAAGCTAAGTGACTGAGAAGGCTACATTTGCTTCTTTTGAGTGCCTGGAAACCTGTCGAGCTGAGAGCCGGTGAGGGAGAATAGCGGCTTTTGGAGAACTTTCCAATTTACCTTGGTAAAATTCAGTTAAGCACGTTTTTCCACCAACGACAATTTCCGGGGTAATTAAATTCCCCAGGGGGCATCCGAGTACTATCTCAGCAGCAGGGTCTTGCTGAGCCAGGCTGGAACTTTGAGGGGGCGGGCTGCACTAACCAAGGCTGATTGGTTGGCCAAATTTGGAGGGGTGTTTTTACATGGGCTGGGCTCATCAAACTCATTTGAATAAATTACCAAGAACTCTTAAGACGCTGTGGAAACGCATTTACAAATTCTCTGCGGAACTTTTGCAACCAAGAAGTCCCTATGCCCAGAACTCAAAGATCCCAAGCTTGTTGGTGGAAAAGCAGCTGAAGATGAAGAGCTTCACCTTTTGCTGTCTTCTATTTGTCCGTTTGTCCCCAGGGGCTTTTGGGGCTGCCTGCGACAACAAAGAGGGGGGAAAGGCGACAAGAAGAGAATATCGTGGGCATCCGAGGAGGGGAGGGTGGGAGGGGGAGCAATGGAGGAAAGCTTACAGGTAAATAGTGTGTGGGAGCTGAGGCGAGCTCTGGTTTCCAACAATCAATCATAACCCACTCCTCCACAACAACATGTGCCTTCAGTACAAGAGGTACATCAGATCATATTACAGCTACTTTGTTGCTCTCTAAATTCATAGCGCTTTGGCTTACATCTAGGCAGCACTACAAAACCAACACGATGTGCTTCAAAGACGCAGTGTGGCAGAAGCCCAAACAAAAGCGAGATTTAACCTGACTTTCAACTCAGCAGATGATCACACGACGCCGCAAGAGCTTTGGGGGCGGCTGATGGGAGACGGGAGTAATTTGATACTCGGCTGATTTGAAAAAGGTGTGTTCGAGAATGACACCAGGAACAACTTTATTGTCATTTTGAAGAGGATCTATGGATCAATGACAAGAGATCAATGCTGTCTCTCCCACTCTCTTTTGCAGCAATTATACATAAGCTACAATAACCATCATCGAGCTGACCGATTTCCTGTGCAGGACTCGTAGACACCTCCTGGCAACAGAATAGCCTCTCTCACTGCATCAGTGCACCGGTCACATCCACAACTTCACACAAAATACTGGATGCAGGGGGGGGGGGGGGGGGTGTCTCCAAAATACCCGAGACAAGCCAAAGCCAGATAGACAGAGCTGGAAGCATGCGGCGAGAGGAGCGTCTTCATTAGCAAGAGCCGAGCCGCTCATCCTCTCAGTTAATTAGCGCTTCATTCCGGGGCTGGGGAGAGGATGTTGGAAGCTTCAGTGCTTTTTATTTCCCAGCATAATGCCTGAGCTGCTTCTGTCGCTTTATTAACAGGAAATATCTTGCAGATTTACAGCTCTGCAGAAAACATACATTTCAATAATGAATAGAAACTCGTTAAGAGGGGCAAAATGTAACAAGCGCTTTTTTCCTTCTTACTGTATTTTTAAACCCCTCTAACACCAGCGCGCCTCTTTCGCGGGATCTCATTTCCACAGAGGTGCCCTTTTAATGATGGCATATTATAAACACATTAAAATGTGCACTGATTTTCCACAGTCACACTTAGCGCTTCAAACGCATTGTGACCAATCGCCACCCCGGAGGGCTCAGCAAATACGGAGAATGTCACATTTACATTCCACGCCATTACTTCAGCAATTCTGCTGTCACTAAACAAAATAGATGAGCACTGTTGTCTCAGCAGAGGAACTGGACGTAACATCCGTCGGAATATGAATGAACAGAATGCACATTAATGGGAGAAAATGTGTGGCAATAGAGGGGATTACAAGAGAAGTCCACTTATTAGCCGTATTCGTGCACGCATACGCTGGCCTCAAGCCTAGAATGAGATCGTATCAGCAGTGAAGGTTGCTCTCTGTTGAAGGGGGGGAACGCACACAATACAAATCACACGTTCAAAAAAAGCACAGAAAATCTCCATAGTTCAATCAATACGTGCAGTGTATTGCCTTCCTGTCTCCTCATCTTGCTTGCTAATGTTTCTTTCACGAGGCCAACCCACTGCTGGTGACATTATAGCTGCAGCACTCCCACAAGTCCCTGATGGATGGGTGAAAATGGCTGGCGTAAAACACAATTAGTACGGTCCATATGGCTGCTAGTGGAGGAGGAGCAGTGGGATCCCATGAGAGGCGCGTTCTTTTGTTACCTGCAATGATCAAACCCTTATCATAATAATAGAGCCCTTCCAATTGGGCTCGCTTAATTTCCAGGGGGGGGGGGGGGGGGGCACACCAACTATAGCAGATCCTGATATGATTCTTGGCAAATACATTAAGCAACCTTGGCCGAGAGCTTAATCAATAGCTCCATCATTGTGATTAATGGCTCATATTGGATAATGGGAAGATTTAATGCGAGTAGCGTTACTTCTTCATTTCAGGGTTCAGTCACATCGATTGGTTATAACCACAGTGCCACACACCTGGTTTTTTTTGGGGGGGGGTGTTTTGGCCCAATTGAATGCACTGATGAGAGTGCAGCGATGTGTTCGACATACGTTAACTTGACACAGTAAAAAAATAAAGACGTACTGAGCTGTAGGCGCTCCGAACATCCGGCCTGAGAAACATTTTGTTGCCGGAGAATTCCAGACACCTTATAGTGAGTTGGACTGAACAACAGCTTGAGGCAACAGATTTATTACAAATTGATCTATTAGATAGCATTGCTGTGCTTCACTGTTCATTCTGTCTCTCTCTCTCTCTCTCTCTCTCTCTCTCTTTCGCTCGCGCTCTCCCCTGATGGTTTGCTGGAGTGGAAGTGCTACAGTGGCAAATCTAAACCCAATCCTCAGAACTCATTTTCTCTGTGACGGCCGCTGCAACTGGGGTGCACAGAGACAACATGTCTATCCTTAAACAAAGTCGATCCAGCCTTAAGTACCAGCATACTAAACTGGAGGCTCGGGGCCGCTCAATAGGTGCGTCTAGCCTGCAAAGGTGTGAGAGCAAGGACAGAGTATACCCGAGGCAACTCATGAAGAGGAGAGCGGACAGAACCTCGCTGCAGGCGGAGGCCGAGGGGTGGTGGATGGTTACTTTCTTAGAGCTGCACAAGCCCTGAGCATTGATTTGCGTGCCGTCTCCATTAAATCCTAAATCAGTGGTTTGCCACTCTGTTACAATCCAGCAGGTACATGCATTTGCCACACTGGCAACAGACAGTGGTAACACCACCAGTATATTATAAAATATAAAAACAGGAGGGATTTGTCAATGCAGTAAAGCCCCGCTATTCTTGATATAGGGCCGAGCCCTTGCACCAAGAGAGAAAAACTATCGTCAAGCCCCTCAAAATGTTTATAATTGCCAGGACAAGTTGGCCAAATTCAATGAATTTGAGAAATTGGGTAAAATGCAAATAAAAACAGAATACAATCATTTGCAAATCCTTTCAACTAATATTTGTATGAATACACTAACAAGACTACATAATTCACATTCATACTGATCAAAGTTATTGCTTTTTTTCACCAGAGAGAGAGAGAGAGCAATGTTGTGCTCACCAAGCTTTTTCAAACTAATTCAAGTTATATTTGTATAAGTACACTACAAAGACAAAATAATTGACATTCAAACTCATCAAAGTTCGTACTTTTTTTGCAAATATTTACCAGAGAGAGAGAGACACACACACACACAGCGACAGAGAGAGAAAGCCAATGCCGTGCTCACCAGTATTTTTCAAACTGATTCAGTTGCTGGTTTGCTCAACGTTGCTCAAATTAAAAGCAGACATTTGCAAATGTATTATTATTATTATTATTTTTTTATCAGTTTGCTTTCATGAAGGAATACAGAAATCAGAGAATAATTACTGATGAGAGGTTGAAATCAGAGGATTTGGACAATTTTAAGTTCAACAGTGACGCAATGATTACTCAATAATTAAAATAGCTGCCAATTTATTTGATAATTGATTAGTAGTTAATCTGATAATTGTCCAGCAGATTAAGAATGAATGTTTATCAAGGTACCTTTTGGGGATTTACGGTTCATAACATCAAAAGATTCAGAGAATCTGTGTGTGTGTGTGGGGGGGGGGGGGGGGGGGTGCACATAAACCGCAAGGCCAAAAACCAACACTGAATGCCTTGTGACTTTCGATCCCTCAGGCAGCAGCACCGCGTTAAAAAAACAGCAGCATTGTGTATAGGATATTGCCACGTGGGCTCAGGAACACTTCAGAGAACCACCGTCAGCTGACACAGTTTGTCCCTACTACAAATGCAAGTTCTAGCATGCAAAACCACAGCTACATATCACCATAAACACCCAGAAAGGCCCCCAGCTTCTGTGGACCCGAGCTGATCTGAGATGGACTGGCATAAAGTGGTAAAGAGTGCTGTGGTCTGATGAGTCCACATTTTAAACAGTTTTTAGAAATGATGGACATTGTGTCCTCCAGGTGAAAGAGGAAAACCAACATCCAGATTGTTATCATCACAAGTTCAAAAGCCAGCATGATCTGTGATGGTATGAGGGCATATTAGTGCCAATGCATCATGGGTAACTTACACATCTGTGAAGGCACCATTAATGCTGAAAGTTATATACAGGTTTTGGTGCAACATATGCTGTCATATAAGCAACATCTTTTTCAGGGATGTCTCCGCTTATTTCAGCAAGATAAAATGCCAAGCCGGATCCTGTTTTACAAAAACCGGGATTCATGCTAAACTCGCCTGCCAGTAGTCCAGACCTGTTCACAGTTTTAAAATGTTTGACGCATTATGAAGCCGAAAATACATTAACTGAGACCCCAGGCTGTTGAGCAACTGAAATTGCACATCATGCGCAAACATTCCACCTACAAAGCTTCATCATTTAGCATCCTTGGTTACCAAATGCTTATTGAGTGTCGGTAAAAGGAAACATGATGTAACACAGTGGTATCGCCATCATAAAACACACTCTTTTTTTTATTCATTTATTGTTTTATCGTTATGTCGTTTTAATTTCTACTATTTGAAATTGGTGTTTTATTTTTGTTTTATATCGGTCTTATATCCCTGGTGTTTTTATTTGTCTTTGTTGACATGTTATGCTGTGTTCAGCTTTGGCCATTTGTTATTCTTGAATTCTCTATATATAAAGTTGAATTGGACTGGGATAAGAAAACAACACCAAATATGTACTCACCCATGTTTTTTTATGATGAATGTGCATCGGTAGCTCCGTTTGCGGTGAAGATGCTAATTTGCACGAGACCAATTAGACATGTCGCCGAATTCCTTAATTGCAGGACGCCACCAGCGGAGATCGAGCACAAGGAGCGCAAGTGGCTGGCATAGAGATCCAATCAAATCTGTCTTTGTTACGACATCATAGTATGTTCAATTTCCTATTTAATGGTTGTCATTACTAGGCTGTTTTATGGTGGCATCACAAAACATGAAAACGCCTAAGAAGGCAAAAGAAATAATGCTTTATGTGGTCACTCAGCAAGTTTTGTGCAATTTTCTAAAGTCTCTTGTGATGTCACACATGACGATGTAAAAAAAATCATAGACTTTCGAGGTATCATTTTCCCAGTCGGGGTCCAAATTGCCCACCTCAAGGGGGCATTCAAATCTTATGCTTCCACTCAACTAAACAAGGTCACTGCTTGATTATTATAACAAGTAAGGTGTTAACGTTCATGTTTATAAGGGGTCAAACATATCAATAGTAACCTTACAGGAGCGCGAAAAGGACACAAAGGGTCTCCTTTGTGCCGGTGCTGGGCAAACAGAGCAGGTGATGTAGACTGATGTGACAATATAGATTGCGGCTGAAAACTACTGCTGCTGCCAATCGAAACAATGAGAGCAGAGAGAAAAGCGCACACATCTATTGTGCTGCGAGCCTTTAATCACCTCCATCTTTCAACTGCGCCACTGCAAGGAAGCGTGCAGGAAAGAAAGGAGAAAAAAAAAAGCCTTTTGTCTTGCAGAAGGAGTAAATGTGTGTCGCTGGGAGAGAGCGGGAGAAGAAGGGATTCATCCTAAAAGATGTTGAAATATTCCTGTGAGAAAGTATGTCTATGCAAACGTCTTGAGGCGAGGCAGCTACAGGGGGTGTGCGCAGTAAAACGGCGGTATGCATTGTTTGTGTTTCTGCACTACTAGCGCCATGCCGTGTCATTAGATGAGGCAATCTCTTACCTAATAAGTACTGACACCCACACAACGGCAAAGCACTCCTCCTCATCCTCATCACCCCCCCCCCTCCCCTGCCAGCCCCTCGCCCTTTTCTCCATCTCCTCAGGGGCCAGCCAGCTGATCCTACACCATTTCATTTTCTTCCTCGACTGAGATGGCAAATGGCTGACTTGTTTTTTTTTCATCAACGTAGCTTAATTGCGCTACCGTTTACCTTTGCTTCCGATTCTATAAAAGTGTCTGCCATCTGCATGAATTCATCGAATAAAAACACTGAGCCTGTGTCAACGTGATGATACTTGGTTGATGGAAAATGTTAGCTAACGCTTCAGTTCTAGTTTCCACAATCGCTCATGTGGATGAAGCACTAAAGACATCAAATAAATAGGCCGTGTTGCTCACGCAATGCAGTCTTGTGTGCTAATTGTTATACGCACATACAAACAGGACAAATAAAGTCAAAGCGCATCTCTGCAGTAGGTGCCGAGAGGCTAAAAACAACAAAAAGAGATTACAGTTTCATTTTTTTTTTATTTTGGAACCTCCACTCTCTCCTGTGCTTGATGCCTTCGAACAATGAAATCCCTCTTACCCGGAAGCTCTCGGACCATGGCTTGCACTTGTCCTGGAAAACCCTACTAAACCTACATATGTTTGGGGTTAATCAGAAGCACTGTAAATGGTGGTCATGTAGACTGTTGACTCCCATTTAACATGAGTTTGAATTAGAACAGGGGGGCGAGGGGGGGGGGGGGGGGTCGAAAAATCGACTTTAACTCTTTGACCGCCATAAACGTTATACAACGTTTAGCATAAACCTAGGGAAGGGCGCCGAGGACGTTAAAAGACGTCCCCTGTTTTTTTTTTTTTTTTGAAAACGGGTGCAGGAAAGCCTTGGGCAGCTGTGCTGAAAGTATCAGGCAGATCTGATTAGTAAAAGACTCGTTTTGGCCCCTAGAGGGCAGCGATGACTCTCTTTGCACAAGGTTGGATGGGCCGCCCACCGTGGGCGTCAGTAGAAGACGTGAGGCGGAGCTAGAGTGTTGAGGAGTCAATGGCTGATGAAGCCCACAATGGCTGACCAAGCAACCGGTTGCCAGCAGCTCACGCTTGAGCATTTTTTTCAAAGACGGAAAGCATCAATCAATACTAAAAAGCGCATTGATGTCGACGATGATGATGACTCCGAGCTTGACGCCAAAGTTGGAAGCCTTGACGCGACTGTTATGATCACGTAGTAAGCCTCACCGGCTAAGCGCGGCTACCGCTGCTAACGCCGGAGCTTTCACATGCGGACATTTTGTCGGACAATGAAGAGTACCCCGAGTCCAATGCATATTCATCGGAGGAGCGGGTACAGTCTGATCACGGAGAAGACACTGTTTCTGGACTACGATGCCACCATGAATGGAGTGGATAAAATGGATCAAAACATCTCTTACAACCCGGTGTAGCAACTGAAGGACACGAGGAAGCGAGACGTAACGAAACCGTAGCATGATCCTGATATTAGACTTGATGGCAACACACACTGCAGTATATACTTGCTATTCCCCGGAAAAAACGGCCTGCAAGAAAGTGGAGCACGCGAAGAGGCAATCTGTTGTGCAAATGCTGTTGCGTCTTCTTGCACGCAGGAGAGTGTTACAAAAAGAAAAACTGTCGTTGAAACATCCACATATTTGTAAATAGCACCACAGTTGCACACATTTGTAAATAGTTTGCCAAATTGTTGTCAAATTGTTACACTGTTGAATGTAAATAAACGTATTTTGCTATCAAAAAACACTTTTTCATTCTTGGTGGTAGTGTTTTATAGAAGTAAAGCACTATTTAGGTGTTTGTGGCATCATTCATGGACAAAAAGAAGTGTAAAATTCACTAGAATGCATGAAATAATATCGTTTCACTAAAAGCTTGATTTCTCCGTATTTTGGTCCAAAACAGGCGAAATTGGGTCAAACTAACCATTTTCTATTGTTGATTACTAAAGAACGGAATAAGGTAGAAACAAACTTTTTTTTTCTGATGAAAGATGAAAGTCCAATCTTTCATTTGGTAGCACGTGTGTTTCCATAGTCCAAACAGAACATTTTCTGTGGACCTTGAAAGATCAGTCAAAATGCTTAAATCGGCTGGCACTGACGGCATCCCTTTTCTGAAAACGTCTGGCAGTCAAAGAGTTAAGAGTAGTCGACAGAAAATGTCTGCCTCGAAATATGTTTGCGCCGTCATCAACGTTTCTACACGGACCTTTTTTTGCATATGCACGCAGTGGACAGGAAGTTATTGAGCTCATTTTTAGCCAAGAGGCAGCTCGTTTACTCATTGGACTATTTTTGAAGCACGGTTTATAAGTGACTTTAAAGACACTATTACTTGTGAAATGTAGGTATAATGATGTAACTGTCAACTAAATGGTAGTTAGTGTTTGTTTACCTTAAATGGTAACCATTAGCGCGCTAATGCTAATTGTGATTGCTAACCGCTTAATATAGGCTAATTTAGTTTTTGATCCATATGTGCAGAAGATAATAAATAACGAGTAGCTAAAGTTAAAAAATATATAAAATAAAAGATTCAAATAAAATAAAAATTTCTTTGAAAATCAATCAATAAAAAAGAAGTTACATTTTATGCGATTATTTGATTAAATAATCACCAGGATAATCGATTTTAAAAAGATTAAATAAAAACAGCCCTACTTTGAATGTGATCATTTTGAACACTGCCAATTCTGTGCACATTTGTGCAACCACATTACCTTAATTCTTTTTTTTTCCTTTTTTTCTTTTTTTCCTTCCTCTCTCGATAAATTTCTACCACAGTCTCATCGATTAAGCTGCATTGTGTGAGCGTGTTGTGTGTACATGTAAAAAACATATATATGTACTGTTAAACATATTGCTAACACAGAAAAGGCCTTATTTGGTACAATTGTGGCACTGCAGAGCTGGGCCTCAATCAAACTGGGCAGAGATATGAGACAGCTCTTATGAGAGGTGAAGACAAACTGACAAAGAAGACACAACACATCTAGTATCTCGCCTCCACCGACTTGTTGGGATAAGCCGGGAGAAAATGGGCTTCTGCTGATGGGTGGCGTGACGGGGAGGGGGGGGGGGGCTGTTCTTGCCTCCTATCTGCCAGTGTTGCTTGTGCGTGTCAGTCCAATATCTTAAAACAACACATGCCAGGCTTTTGCTACAGCCAATTACCAAGCTCTTGGCACAGGTAGCAAGAAGCACCTTTAGAAGAAAGAAAAAAACAACAACGCATGGAGCTTCGCTTCCTGATTCAGCCACCAGTGTACTGACGAACAATAAACATGTGCAGTATTTAAAAAAAAAAAAAAAAAACAAGCACTGGACCAGGTAGCAAGGATTCGCCCATTGCTCGGCCTAAGTCAGGCAAGTGGTGAGGAGAGCCATCCAAGGAAGCAAGTTCAAGTCAAACGTATAAAATAGTACAAATAGTTTGTCTTTATATAGTTCCTGTACTCAAAAGACCAAGATTCCTTGCAAATAGAGAATGCGCAGAAGTCAAACCAATGTCCTGTTCAATTTGAGATATTCCGAATGTGCTTACATGAACAAGAATTCTGGTTACAAAAGAAGTAACTCAGGGGTCTTATTCAGGGTTTTTTTTCACCCAAATAAGAGGATATTCAGGGTTTTGCGGGTTTACATGGCTTGGGTTACTGACTGCATGTAAACGTAGTCAGTGATGCGAAGCGGGGATCACAAACAGCAAACAAATTATACGATTCAGTTACTTGGTTGGTCCGTAACGTCAGAAAATTGCCAAACGTAAAAGCAAATGTTTTATTTTGATTCAACACAAAGATTAATCAGTCTGCTAACAGAAATCGGTTATTTACTGGTGAGAAGATGGCATTTTGAGCATTTGGACATTTTTGAATAAAAATGTTTTATCTACAATTGATTGATTATCAAAGATGATTATGGATGAACTCATTCACTGCCATTAACGGCTATAGACGTCAAAAATTCATTTGAACTATTTCTATTAGTTTAACATTTTTTCCACTTTTATTAACAAGAGTATGAAATCCTATATATATATATTCAGATATAACATTTGTGATTAATAATGAGTTAACTATTGAAGTTGTGCGAATAATTACAATTCAAAATTTTGATCGCCTGACGCGATTTAAAAGAAGAGAAAAGAAAAGATTACTAAAAAATTAGGGCCGTCATCGCATGACTTTACTAGTTAACTCACGATTAATCACACATTTTATATCTGTTCTAAATGTACAATAAAAAAATTCTAGGTTTTGATACTCTTGCTAACAAAAGTGGGAAAAAAAATTAAAATAATAGAAATAGCTCAAATGAATTTTTGACGTCTATAACCGTCAATGGCAGTGAATGACTTAATTTGATAATAATCAACAATGGGCCCTCAATAATCAAGGCATCTGAAGACAGTGGACTGTATTGGTTTTCACCAGCCAACTTTTCACTCTCCTGCCAGCATAATTTCAAAGTGTAAATACAAAATGCCCCAAGAAGCCAGCATATCAGCTCGCCACCTTGTTTTGAAACACAATAGCAAGTGCAATATCTATTTTACAATACAGGCTTGGCCACACAAATGCCTTTATTACACCACCTCGTGCAGAGCCTGACATAGCTCGGAGACCGCAGCCAGGCATTATAATGGGCAATCATCTTGGCCGTTCATGGTCGGGGAAAAAAAATAAATCCAGTGACGGCATGTGGATGAAAAACAGCAAGAGGCAATCTGAACGCAGCGTGTCAATGTTGAATTGCCGAGTGTGTGTAATGACAAATCATCCTACAAATACTCTGAGTGCCAGACTGAAGTGAAAATGGATTTTTTTCTCCTTCACATTTTTCTGTCCTACATATTATCGCTCGAAGGGAGCAGGCGTTCCTCTAACACACATTAGCCATTAAAGGGGAATATTCGAGGCTATTTCTCTTACGATTAATCTGCAAGCACTGACTGGGATACATTAACATTCAGTGGACGGGTGTGTCGCTCGTCATTTTTACCACTGCTGCGCTTGAGCTCAATTTGAAACACTATAAAACACCCTGACCTCCTCTAACCCGCAAACTGGTCAAATAATGAGGACCCCCCCACCCCCTTTAAAGACACTGCAGTTACACACAAAAAACATCATAATAGAACTGTGAATAAGCTATCAAATGACTGTCAACCGTTTTGTTAATGCCTGCAGACATTAACCATTCAAGTCAGCAACAAGCCTGAGCAGGTGCCTTGAGATGTTCTGACTCTGAGTACGGATGATTGGAAAATAGCCCAACATGTCCGCGTCAGGTTGTTTTAAGGGCATTAAACATAATGTAGTGTTGAGGATAGCGGTGATTTACCAAGCAATGCTTTTAAGCTTTCAGGTAATTCAATTTAATGTAAGCGTAGACTAACACCGTGGCAATCTGACAAGGAGGGAAAGGCAGAACCCGGTGTCACTGCTAAGACGAGGAGGGAAGGGCTTTGTCACGTGAAATAAACAAGTGAGTTGTAGGCAATCTATGAAGGTCAATCACACGCATTACCAAGGAGCGCTTATGTTAGCGCAGCGAAACCTTCCGAGTCCAACGCCTTAAAGTAATGCAGTAATCCCCCGCATCTTCTTTAAGCCATCTACTTGTGGATTTTGTGCTCTACGTGTATCTTAAACACCTAAGATGCTGCAAAAGCTGTCACGAGCAAATCTTTTTAGAATCAATTATCTTATTGATTACTCTGGTAATCACCTCCCTCCATCCCATAGTTGGTTGACAATTTTTCATTTGTGTGCGTTTGCGAGGATAAGCGGTTCAGATAAAATATGGATGGATAGATTGAAAATAATAGCGATTTTTTTTTTTAATGAACACATTATTAGTTCACCACTAGATGGTGCTAAATGTTACACACTGCCCCTTTAAGAAAGAAAAGAGATCAAGCCGCGACTGTCATGCTCACCTGCTCTCTATTAATTTCCATACACATTTCCCACAATAATCACATCACTTTACACTCACACTCAATCTCTGCTTCAAAATGGAACAAGCTATTTTAAGCTAAGATGGCTGGAAAAAAACTTACTTTACTTACTTACACGGCTTACCTAGCGTTTACAAGTTGAGCTATGATTGGTCGTTAGCCCTCAACACATGTAATGTCATTTTCAGCCGACAGCAAGTGGCAAAATGCCTTTTTGAAGGTGTTAATTGTACATGAAAAATATTAACATTATCAGATTCATCATAGACAAAATATTAATACTGCTGAAAATTTATTTTGCAATTTCATGTATTCCTTTAAAAAGTACAAAACCGCGAGCTGCACGGAAATGAATACGCGAAAATTATATTATATTATAATCATAGTCTACAAACGCCCTAGAATGTGTTCTAAATAGCGATGATAGGATATATTACATGATTACGAATAGCAAAAATCTGTGATTAACTGTGATGCCCAATATGGCGGTAAAGTACTTAAAAAGGAAAGGATCATTCAGCATCAATGTCATGCTTCTGGTACTGTCTGGTATGCACACAAACGTGAACCCATGTTACATAAACAACTGCATCAAGTATTTCAATGATTGAATGCAAATAAACCACATTAACAACAGTAATAGTGAGCATACAAGCCTTAAATCACACGAGCGTAAACTGATGTGACGTCACAGAATATCTAACAAATATGCGCACTAGTAGTCTCGCACTTTATACAAACTGCATTAAGTCTTTACAAATTCAACTTTTGGCCTTTACACAAAATTAATGTTAGGGAGTTGAGGCAAATTGTAACAGCCAAGTAGACTACACATTACACAAGCTATTAGTGACTGTATCAGAGGAGAAGCAGAAACATACTTTGACTTCTGATGGAGGAGGAGATGCATTCAAGGACTGCCAACAAAATAGGACATCACTAAAGTAGACCAAAAAAAAACACCCTATAAATTAAATCTAACAACAACACCTGGCGGATTCCAACAGATGCCACCAAAGTGAGGCTTTCATTTCTTTGGCCTGATCACAAACCAGTGACTATTTGAGATTTTCAGCAAATAACGGAGAATTCACAGGCATACAACTGAACATATGTTCCCCAAAAAATAAGCGCAAATATGAAGATTTATCAAAAAAAATAAGTGGCCTGGATTGTTAGTGGCAGTTACAGAGAGACTTTGCCGCATGTGCGTGTACATGCGCACTTCTGGTAAATTTGTTTTCTAACTCAAACCATCTGCAAATAATTTTCATTTAAGGGTAATGTATGATGAGTCTGAAATTGCATTGAATGTTCTGGAATTATTATTATTATTATTATTATTATTAAAAGAAACACTAAAGAGTGTTTTAAATTCTGCTTATGAGTGTTTGTATAACAATTAATAACAATGAAAAAAAAATACTTTTAGACTGCCATACAGTTCATAAAGGTTTTATGATGGTAAAAGTTTGGACACGAGAACAACTTATTCCAAAGACAAGTGATCAAAATGGACAAATTGGATTTGAAATGTGAGGTCGACAAGCGTGCAGGAGCAGACGGTGTTCAACTATGGAGGTTCGAGGCCTATTAGGCCTAGTCACAATTCAACCAGAGGGTGCAATAGTGTTCAGAGAGAAGGCTTTTGTAATCTATGACTAAAATGTAACATTCCAGACGCTGTCCTTGAGCTAAATGCCGATAAAACATCTGAAGCGGTTTATTTTAAAAAGAGACAGGAGGCAGCCCCTTTTGTGCACATATCTGATTTAAAATTGAAAAAAAAAACCTTTGCTCATCTGATCTGTCAGTTTCTGTTGTTGTCTTATCGTCCCTTAATATCCTTTCAAATATTCGAAATCATCTACTACCAAGCTGCAAGATTATACTTTTGACATTTACAATGTCACCACATATCACTAACAGTCGAGCGCTTGTAACTAAAAAGGGGTTGCATCGGCATTGTTCCAACAAGCTGCTTTACACTCATGTAAATACAAAAAAAAATTATATATATATATATATATATATATACTGTCTATAATTATACTGTATATCCTTCCATCCATTTTCTGTGTCATTATGTATACTTTTTACGGGGTCCCGGGTGAGCTTGAACCCATCCCACCTGATGTAGGGCAAGAGGTAGGCTACATTGGGACGGGTACAGCCTGCTCACATTTACACCTCTGGAGCATCTTCAATCAACTTAACATGCATGTTTTCAGAATCCGGGGATAAAAATGGGTGGGTTTACAAACCCGGACAACTTACGACAAGGCAGACGTGCTCGCCACAAGGTCACTTAGTTGCGCAATTCTTCTAACTTCAAAATCTTGTTTTGTTTGTATGAAATAGTGTGTGTAAGGTTCATTGAAGACTCACGTTACTTTTTGGGAATGGAAAGGAAGATAGAGTACACAGTAAACACACACACACAATGGAGAGGTCAAGCAAACTCCACACAGGAAGGCCAAAGCAGAGATTCGAACCCTGAAATTCAGAACTGTGAGGAAGTTTGTGTTATCCACTCAACCACCTGGCATTCCCCTTTAAAATTATAATAGTTGTATTCTAACAAGCCACTATTAAGTTCACAAACCTAAACTTTATTCACGACTGTTCAAATTCTTCCACTTATAATCACTGACAATCAGCCTTTATTTCCAACTGTCAGTTAGTTGTTGTTTTTTGTATGTCCTCTCACACAAACCTCAACTAAAAGCAGCCCTGAACTACATGCTTGCAACTAGTCAAAACACAAGTGTGGCACACAAAAGGCAGCATGATAGCATTTGGCAGCTAACATTTCCATGAGCTAATGACAATAGCTCAATGGGCTCATACTACTCCTTGACACATGCACGCACACACACACACACACACACACACACACACACACACACACTGCACAGGGTCATTTGAAATAGGAAGCGCTGTCCGTGCTGCACTCTCGCTGATCCCGTACATGTTGAAAACACTAACGCTGCCCCTCACACGAGCCGTGAGCTTTGTGCTGCGTGTTCCTGACGCTAAACGGCGTGAATCGAGCCGTTCGCAGCCAGACAGTACACCGCTCCCGACTGGCATTCCCAATCAGTGCTAGTGGCCGCTGCTAACCGGCTAGCCGCCTTACTGATAAGCAAGCCTGTTGGAAACAGCGCGGGGAAGCCCGGTCTTCATGCTAACAGGGAATTTAGCCGAGCGGCTAGCTGCTTGACGTTTCCAAACAAACCACACTGCGCCGCATTATTTGGCACATTTTCACAGGAACACTCATCGGAAGCGAAAGAAAAAGGCTCACAGTGTGCGCTCACGGCACTTACCTTGGAGAGCTTGATCTACAACATCTGTGATTTGTTTGATGAGAGGCTGCAACAACAAACAATAGCGGCGAGCAAAAAGCAAAGCGGAGCAGCGGCGGCGGGGGCAATTAGCCAACGTTAGTTAGCCAAGTGGTCGCCACTACACACAGCCGCAGTGCCACCTTGTGTGTATTTTTCTCGCCGTGTTCGTGAACGCACCACGTTTGGGGCAACGCTGTCATAAATGAAGGAGTTGGGATTAAAAGAGGGAGTAATGGTAGCCGGGATGCTCGGACTGGTGTGTGTGAGAGGCACTCAGCGTGACAGCATCCTTCTTCATGTTGGGGTGAGAACAGTCGGGGGCTCGCAAAGTTCAATCGGTGAAATGTCGTCACCCACTGGCCGAAAGGTAGAATACCACAACACGTTTCAACTCAAGGGATGGCCTCCGGGTACGACGCAGTAACATTTCTACGGCGACGAGATAATGACTATTTCGTATGTAAGTCGAAACGGGCAGTGCATTAAATTAACTTTGTTGAGCACTTTGAAAGAAAGAAAACGCAGCTGTAACAAAGTAATGGTCATAATTAAGATAATAATAACAATCATCATCATCGGAGGCGCGGAATATTTTCTTCTTGTGGGCGGCGGAGTAACAAAAAATAGTTGAAGAGCAGTGAGCATTGCATTGAGTACTGCTGTAGCATGTAGACAACACTGTCACAGACTATATTGGCCAGCTGCTGTTCCGACAACGGCCTGTTGGTGGTCTCAATGTATGTAGGCTGTAGTCATGTGCTCGGCCTATTGTAAACAGACACCCTATACTGTACACCCACTACACGATTTATTCACATTTTGTATTTTAAAAAGACTACACTTGACACTTTTAGCAGAAATATATAATATATACCAAAGTTGAATCCATATCATCTCTACAGGTTGTTGGTTAGTTGTAAGTATTAGATAAGTCATTGGGTTGTGTACTTGTATCTGTAATTTTTATAATAAAACGTGTGTCGTTTTTTCCTTGTGTTTAGAGTTGAGGCCTCTTGTGAATCTGCACAAGGAATTCATCAGATGTATTGTGTATATGTGACCACCAGATGGCGCAAATTCCAATTGCTGCATCGATTCGCTCTCGAGGCGCAAAGCTGTAAACACCCACTTTCTCCTTCCACAGTTTGGTCTAATAATTTCCATTACAGCAAATACTTATCTATTGTGTTTGGTAGTGTGGTTGTGCCTATGATGACAACATTTCCTAGGTTGCGTCTGAACCAAAGAGGAAGTTTGACATAAGGTTCAAGCAAGTGAATAGTCACAGTCGACGATACCCCCCATGGTGTCATTCTGCCTGAGAATAGACCTCTGTTTATCCTGGTAAAGCTTACCACTAAAAGAACGACGACTCCTGGCTCTTCAGAGGCAGAAATGGCATCCCCGAGAGGGAGCGCCGCACTCATGTTTGTGCCTCCCAGTGGTACTCAGATTACATCAAACATGTCACACTGACACCAGCAGTCATAAGAGAGGAGATGCACAACTTCACATTTTACTTTTATCTTCTGAGAGGAAGTTTTACTTGTAGAATCGGTAAGCTAGCCAGCCAGCAAAAACATTGGGCAATGGTGTGCAAAAAGCAACAGACCTATGAAAAAAAAAAAGTACCATTTCAAACTATATTTTTATTATATATTTCTGCCAATGCTTACAGCAACACAAGACTTTTGTCGAATGAGACGCATTGCACACAATACTCGTTTCCACTGCTCGAGACAGTACTAAAGTTTACAGTAGCTGAAATACTCAGTAAAGCACCTAGATTCACTAACTCACAAGAAGCTACATGGCGGCCTCAGACACAGATAGACACAGAAGGGATTATTGTTAGTATTATTCTTTTTTCAGGAGCTAAAGCATATACTTTGAGGAGGTGCTTGATGCTTCACCATGCCGCAGGCCACACATTTGGACACGGCAGGCGACTTTGCGTGGCGTTTCAGTATGCCGATTATGAGTGATGAACACGCAGAGGCCTGAGGATGAAGGTGCCGCTCAGATGGGGTGTCTGAAGTTCTGGCCGGCGAAACGGGCCTTGTCGCCGAGCTCCTCTTCAATCCTGAGCGTGCGTGAGGACATTTTGTCAAAATGGACGACAACGCGTTCCACGCCCCTCCCCCTGTACTTTTTAGGCCGACTTACCTGAGCAGCTGGTTGTACTTGGCCAGGCGCTCAGATCGGCAAGGTGCGCCGGTCTTGATCTGGAAAAATACATGTGACGTTCTATTATATCATTGCAGCGGGGGTGTAACTTTGACAGTTTGCATTCTTGTCTTAACATGCATGACAGCAACCAGGGCCACGGGTGTTCAAATAGTAAAGCAATCACCCTGAATATAAGCAGTACATGATGTGTTTTTTTTCCTGCAGATACTATCCTGAGCCATTTGCTGAAAAACCTCACATATTCATGATTTGTATGCTCTGAAATGCCCAAACACGCCACAAGATGGTGCCAAAACCAAGTCTAAACAGGAAAGTACAGTTGTACAATAATAGCCCACAGAAGTATTTTGAAGTAATACGTCTCCACTGTCAGGCAAGCTTTGCATGTCAAGTGGAGCTAAGTTTAACCCGAGCTCTGAGTGGAAGTTAAGGAAAGTCTTTGCAGCATGTGCATTTACTTCATGGGTTAAAGCAAAAAAAAAAACATTTGACTAAAACCCTTTTTTTCTTAAAATGACTGTGGTCAAATTTTGCAGTGCAATGAGGCGCACGTGGATTATTTTTAAATATTGAACATAAAAAGTGTGTATCTTATCCAAACGCAAAATATAAAGGCAGAAAACAGTGGAATGGATGCATTAAAGTAAACAGTGGGTGTCAAGAACAAGAGGGGCGACCTGGTGCGGTGATCAAAACAAACAAACAAAAAGTAGTCTAATCTTGTGCATTACAGGCATGAAGATGGGTCAGGGAGGAAAAAGGTGAGAAGTATACAACCAATCTAAAAAGGTACAGGGACATGTTCCCTTGGGAAAAAAATGTGCAGTATTTAATTTTTAAACGCACTCATTTGATAAAAAAAAAACATGTCAAACTAAATTAAATGACAGTATCAATGAATAATAATCTATACATGGTCATATTATGCTATGAGTTGGGTTACTTTTAAAATGTATTCTGAGTTTCTAGTTGCCTGTTAAAAAAATGTAGTTAGTAATGTAATGCAACTACCATAATAGTAAAGTAATGCAATTTGAGTAATATTTATGACTTTTGGTTGAAACCAATTGATAAATATGCTAATAAGGACATCATAAAAATTAATTCACTACAATACAGTAGACTGCTATTTGCATAGGATAAGGAATGCAAATAAGTAATAGACACCAATTGAAATGCATATATACAGTATATATTTACAGACAGACATACTTTATTCATAAGATATGTAAATATTAAGTTAAAGATAAATAAAAAAATATTACGTTTTTGTTGGTATAACTTGTGAAATGTGGGAGAAACAAGTTAGTTTATGTATGCAATATTTGCAGCTTCACACGCACAATGATGCTTGACATCAAGAAAACACACACCCACACACAAACAAACAAAACACGCGTCTATCCCTGTGGCAAGTTTAGCCGTTTTTATAATATGATGTTGAAATAGTGACACTTGACTTGTGTTCAACGGTGCAGTGGCTACCAGCCGTTAGCTCCGACGGATGTAGCACGCAGCTACGTAGCTACGTATCACTCCCCGAGTCCCCACCGACACACACAGGTCTTCGCGATTTAGGTCACATATTTTTCTAAACGGCGTATTTCGCCGAAAGGTGCGTGATTTTCATGCCTGTTGATGTTTACCAACGCAGCACCTTTCAGATGAGATTAACCCACGTTAGTTGAAAAGTAAACCGCCAAATACCAAATAGCACCTGCACTCTTCCCTTCCGCGCATCACGAATAACACTTCCCGCGGCACCTACAAAATAAAAGCGTCCACATATTACAGCTCTCAGGACAGCTTTTATTGTGACGGCAACAACCATACAATGGTGTGCATGCAACTGTGCGCAATGACATTTTCGTCTGTCAAAAATTTCTCTGTGGCATGAAAAACGGTTTGAGAGCATAAAGAGGGTTTGAGAGAGTGTGGCAAGTGGCTTTGCAACGTTAAGCAACACTGAATGACGGAAATCCATCCCCCCAAATTTAATTTTAAGGGTAATGTTGTAAGAAGAGTTTTTCAATGACATTCAATTGCTTTGGGTTCATAGTTTGTTATTATTATAGGTCACAGTACCTGTCCAGTGCAGAGACCGACAACTAGGTCCGCGATGAAGGTGTCCTCGGTCTCTCCAGAGCGATGACTGACCATCACACCCCAGCCATTGCTCTGGGCCATCTTGCAGCTATTAGAAGAAGAAGAAAAAACCAACACACAACATGAGCTTCGTTTCCAACTAAGGTTTGAGGGACTTGAGTGCAGTGTGAACACGTACGCCTGCAGAGATTCAGTGACTGAGCCGATCTGGTTGACTTTGAGCAGCAGGCAGTTGCAGGACTTTTCGGCCACGCCCTTGGCGATGCGCTTGGGGTTGGTGACGGTGAGGTCATCGCCCACCACCTGGATGTCGGTGCTGGCTGTAAATTTGGTCCATGCTTCCCAGTCATCCTGGTCGAAGGGGTCCTCGATGGACACGACTGAGGGAGGTCAGGAGGGCCATGTTTAGTACAGGGATGGGCAAACTTTTGTGATCGAGAGTTATATTGGATTTTGGAAACGGACACGGGTCATTCGTAGGTTAGGTTTGAGAAAAGAAAAAAATACAGTGTCTACATAAGATATAAGCTTATTTTAATAAAATAATGTATTTGTTTTAATTTAATATTTATAATTATAATTAACTACTTTATTAGTAAATATGCAAGTTATTTTATTTTTCATATTTAATATAAATAAAATCACCCACTTCATTATGTGATGTACAATCTTACGGTTTATTATTTTATATTGTTTATTAGGGGTGTTAAAAAAAAATAGATTCGGCAATATATCGCGATATTACAGCACGCAATTCTCGAATCAATTCAATATGCGGCAGAATCGATTTTTAAACATAATTTTTATGGAAATATTCAACAAAACGTATTACTTAGGGTTAGGATTCACACATTAAGCATGGAAGAATGTCATATTAATGGACCATTAAGCCTTAATATTTGATTTCAGTGCTGTTCAGACTGCAACCTGAATTCTCAGATAAATAAATACATTTTCATACAAAACTTACAGCGTACATGTACAAGTTTACTGATTTGTATTTTCTAAATTTGAGGGGTTTTTTTTTTTTAAATCGCGATAATCAATTTATAGATTCGTATCGAGATTAATCTGTATCGAATCGAATCGTGACCTATGAATCGTGATACGAATCGAATTGCCAGGTACTAGGCGATTCACACCCCTATTGTTTATTATATATTGCTTACTTGAAATTGTTAATAAAATACAAATGTTAAACGTTTTTAATCATTATAAACCACTTGATATACAAGTTAATTTTAAGAATAAAATTCTTACTTATGTTTGAATTGTGGCTGACTGGTGGAGTGTGTGGGTTTTCTCCGGTTTCCTCCCACATTCCGAAAGACATGCATGAGGGTCTAAATTGTCCCCAGGTGTGACTGTGAGTGTGGATGGCTGTTTGTCTATATGTGCCCTGTGATTGGCTGGTAACCAATTGAGGGTGTACCTCGCCTAATGCCTGAGGACAGCTTTTTGGAATAGGCTCCAGCACCCCTATGACCGTTGTGAGGAATAAACGGTTCAGAAAATGGATGGATGGATGTTTTAATTGTATTAATTATTTAATAAATAGAATTATTAGTAGTAGTATTTTACCATTTACAATAAGTTATCCAGTTATCAATAATATTACGTTGAAAGAAAATCTGTGTAGCAATCACCTTGAAGTTGATGCCATGGTACGTTTAAAGGTTTTCCTTGCCCTCTTGTGGTTCGATCAAGGGATGTCGTTAATATTTGTTCCCTGTGGGCATGTGAAGCCCTTTGAGACACCCGTGTGATTAAGGGCTATATAAATGAACTTGACCCACCAGGGTAGTCTTTAACGAAGCTCCTGTAGAGGTCAGCCAGCTTGTCGGAGGAGATGTAGCGGCTGGGGTTATCGGGAGACTTGAAATCCAGGTCGTACTTGCCACCCTTGTAGAACTCAGAGGCGGCCACATCCATGCCGATGACGATCTTGTCAGTGTAGCCCGCCTTGCCAATGGCATTCTTGAGCAGCTCCAGAGCTTGGGTAGAACATTGAAAAACATTGAAAAATGACTAACATGTTTAGACTGGGGTGGTTGCCATTTTAGCACGACGAGTAAGAGACAGGCAACAAATGCACTCAAGTCAAGCTCTTTATTTAGCAACCATAAGTCGGCGGGAGAGTGACAAAATAAACCAAGTTGCTCCCTTAGAATGTTTTCCATTTCCTCTCACCTTCCTTGTTCTCCAGAATATTAGGTGCGAAGCCTCCCTCGTCCCCTACATTGGTGGCATCCTTGCCGTATTTCTCCTTGATGACGTTCTTCAGATTATGGTAGACTTCGGCGCCGATGCGCATGGCCTCCTTGAAGCTGCTGGCGCCCACGGGCAGGATCATGAACTCCTGCATGGCCAGCTTGTTGCCAGCGTGGGAGCCACCATTGATGACGTTGAAAGCCTAAAAGGGGAGCCAAATGGAGACATGACTTTGCAGTTGTTCCCAATTTACTGCGTTGCGTTTTGCTCGTTCTTGACTTTAGTAGCCGTTAGCTCACAGGCACAGGGAGGATGACTTCAGGGTTGCCGGCCAGTTTAGCAATGTGGCGGTAGAGCGGCACGCCTTTCTCAGCGGCGCCAGCCTTGCACACAGCCAGGGACACGCCCAGGATGGCATTAGCACCAAATTTAGCTGCAGTGAGATAAACACGCATAGTTCAATCATTTCTTCCCGAGCAGGCTCGGATGTGCGGCGTGCAGAATCTGCGCGTCTTACACTTGTTTTCTGTTCCGTCCATGTCCAGCATCAGCTTGTCAATCTTCTCCTGGTCCATGACGTTCACATCCTGAATTCCAAATCAACACATTAGGGTACATTAAAAAAGGTGACATTGCAAAATTGAGAAGTCATGTTAATTCCTAATCTATGTGGCAGAACACACAAAGTCAGGTAAATCACAGCATATCAGGATTAAACTTTCAAAATTTAAAATCAATTTGTTAATACAACACATCTGTCATTAAGCCTGACGCATAGATTGGAGCAACGCTGTCATCCGTGTAAGGAATCGTTATTGAGGATGTGGTGTGCGGTAGTACGAGTCAGACAATAAATGGTCCTACCTTGCTAACCAGTGCAGGTGCAATTGTTTTATTGATATGCTCAACAGCTTTTGAGACACCTGCAAAGGACAAGCAGACCATAACTGACCCAGGCTGAGGAAGACCATGCAGAGCAGGGGAGGAAGACCATCACGGAACATGCCGAACTTGCAGTAGTTTGAACAATGAAAACAAAGAAGCCGGCCACAGAAAAAACTCCGTATTGAATAACATTGTACATGTACGGCTGAAACTCTACTTTATAGCTAGCTACACAGCACGAGTCTTCAAAATCAGTGACATGTGACATGGCATTTTGATATTTTCCCGATTCCTAATATGACATCCTTTATAGGCAGATGATGTATTTGGGGTGATATATCCTGATTTTCTTGTCGACGCCATTTTATGTGAAAGCAACTTGCGTCACCTTACTGACACGACAAGGATAGATTGCAGGCATTACCAAATTCAGTGTCACCAAAAGTGCAACACTTATAACTCTTGTGTGGTTTCCTTCCACTATTGGCATGTTGAAAACGCTAACCTTCTACACTGCCGTCTCCATTGATATGTGAACATCTGTTAGTTCCTGCCAAGGTTAGTTTCAAAGGGAACATCCATTCTTCATGCTTCCGCACTTAGCGATATGTTAGTTACAACCTTTATTCCACACTTTTGTTTACCTGGTTACACAACGCAGGGCCCAAGAATTCATTAACATATTTTACTGCTCTTTTGACTCCTAACAGGAGGAAGATGGAGATAGAGGAGTTGGGGTCAAAGGGGTCGTAACGTATGAATGTGAAGAGGGTTGATAGAGCAAAGTTAACATGTAATCAAAGAATTTCAATTTATTTAATTTTTTTTACCTTTGCCCATGTAGCGAGTTTTGTCATTGTCGCGGAGCTCCAGCGCCTCATAGATGCCTGTGGAAGCACCGCTGGGCACTGCGGCTCTGAAAAGACCTGGGCAATACAGGGGACATTTTTTTTAGTGACTAAAAAAAAAAAACCGCTGTGTCATGCCCAAAACGATTGCCTGGAAATAAGGGTGGAGTTAATACACATTGAAATGCATTTCATGAATAACTTAAGCCTCATACGCTTAAAAGATCCATCCTTTCCAATGCTTAAGTGACACATGATACTTGTGGTGAATGAGGAAATCTTGACAACATGTTAACGAATGAAGTATATTTCAGTCACTCTGCTTGGAGAGGCTCAACATGGTGCCCGTTTCCCCTGCAGAGACAAATGGACCATGTAAAGGGAGAATTGTGCTGGCAGTGCTGCATTGCGCTGTTATGCAACAGGGCCAGGCGAGGGATCAACTGAGCATGTGCAGTCCGTCTGTGAAAGCACGTCAATCTATTCAGTTTGCCCGGTGGACCGGCATGAGGGCGAATTTAATGCTTGTGGAGGAGGGGGCATGTGGGCCAGGCGGGCCAAGAGTGCAGCTTTGGGAAATAATGTGCATATACCTTTAATCCAGATAGTCCTTTCCAGCTTAACAGAACTGCTGAAACGCAATCACTGCGTCCACATGCACAGCTGTGTGTACATTAGAGAGGCTTCTTGTGTAAGTGCTTATATGATAGACATGCAGTCATCTGAGCTGCGACCGAGGATGGCAACTCAGACCTGGTTGCCTTGAAAGGGAATCTCCTAACGGTTCAAAAGGGGAAGGAAGCCATGTAGAGTAAACGGGGAGCACTTGGCAGCCATTCGATCCAAATGAGAAGGAAAACAAAGCTTTTTAGTAGGGCCTTCCATGTCAGTGGTCATTCAGGTTGCCTCATTGACATTCCCACGGCTTTTCATTGAGCAGAGTCTTTTGTTTCAGCCCTCAGAGTTGTATTAGAAACTAAATACAAGTAGCATTCTAGCCAAAAAATTCCACCTGCTCAGCATTATCATCTTGACACCGAGGCTGCAATCACCTTACCATAATCAATTATATGACATTACCGCCTTGAACCAAATATTCACCTCACCTGTTTGGCTAGTGCATACGAGCTACTGTAAGTCTGCTCTAATAGAGGAATCATTACAGCGACACGGTACTGCGAGGCCATGGTGATATTATTACATGAGCTATTTGCACATATGAGCTCACCAAGAGGGCCTGAAACTGGCAACTGTGAAGGGTAATCGCTAGAAACTAATATTGACCAACCGCAAAGGTAGAATTAAGCAGCTCAGACTTTTATTCAATGCAAATTAAAAGTACATCTTTAACTCATTCACTGCCATTGACGGCTATAGACGTCCAAAAATCATTTGAACTATTTCTATTAGTTTAAAAATGTTTTCCACTTATGTTAATAGGAGTATAAAAACCTAGAAAATTTTTTGTGTACATTTAGAACAGATATAAAATTCGCAATTAATCGTGAGTTAACTATTGAAGTCATGCGATTAATTACAATTTAAAAAATCGCCTGACGCCCCTAATTTTTGATAATCTTTTTTTTTTTTTTAAATATCTAGGTTTTCATACTCTTGTTAACAAAAGTGGAAAAAATGTTAAACTAATAGAAACAATTAAAACAAATTTTTGACGTTTATGCGACGTCAATGGCAGTGAATGAGTTAATCATTGATATACACAAAATTGCATGTGTAAATTGATCATTAAAAGGGAAGTTCTCTTTATTATATGACTAATGCCTAAGAAAGTGATTTCTATAAGTTTCACCTTCTTTAATTACTGTAAAGACGCGTATCAGACAAATCTACTTCGGAGTTAGCGAGCAGCGTGTGTTCGCTCACCGGCCCAATGACCAAGCAGTGAGCACGTCATGCCGCTGTCTTTTTGTCGATTAAAAAAAGTGATGCAAAGCAACGTATTGTAATGGGAGCCACCAAACACCAAACCTCGATCCAGGCCGACACAGTTGACATCGCTGGGAATCTTGAGTCCTCACGCTACAACGTTCATAAGTGAGTGGCAAACTTTTATTTTAATCAGTCAAACCAAACAGCACGGACAATTTGTAGAACAACACACAGTAATACACAAACACAACAACTTATATTGGAGCATAAAATTATTTATCACGAAAGCACAGTTGCAGTACAATGAGAGTTGAATTTTGTTTTTGTTTTTTATTGCAAAGTGTGTTATTGTTGATGATTGTCACTAAGTTCTAATAAACAATGCACTTTACACATCCTTTTGGATTGATATTTTGCTTAGTTTTTCACTGATCCCATATATTGTTACTGTGTGCTTTATGTATAAAGCACTTTAAAACATCCATTGGTTGCTGCATACAAAGTGCTGTACATGGAATAGAAATCAGTCTTGCAGTAGAGACAAGTGACAGAAAAGAACAAAATTGTTTTTATTGTAATAAATATAAGTAGGTAAGTATACAAGCAAAGAAAATTAATACTAAAACATTAACTCATTCACTGCCATTGACAGCTATAAAGGTCAAAAATTCATTTGAACTATTTCTATTAGTTTAACATCCCCCCCCACTTTTGTTAACAAGAGTATGAAAACCTAGATTTTCTTTTATTGTACATTTAGAACAGATATAAAATGTGTGATTAATCGTGAGTTAACTAGTAAAGTCATGCGATTAATTACAATTTTAAAAAATTTAATAAATAAAAATACAAATTAATTAATTAATTTTTTTAGTCATAATTAATTGCATGACTTCAATAGTTAACTCACGATTAACAACACATTTTATCTCTGTTGTAAATATACAATAAAAAAAAAATTCTAGGTTTCCATACTATTGTTAAAAAAAGTTAGGGTTAGGGTTAGGGTTAGGGTTAGGGTTAACCCTAACTATTAGAAATAGTAAAATGATTTTTTGATGTCTATAACCGTCAATGGCAGTAAATGAGTTAATAACAAGAGGTAAGCTAAAAATATCATCAGGTAAGACCTCATAGAACAGCTGAACTTTATTTGGGGTCGATCAGAGCCACTTCAATGTGCTGACTCCAATTTAACGTGGGTTTGAATGTGATTGGGCAATTCTAAACACAACCACATTCTCAATTTAATGAGGATGAGCACACTTGTGCACCCACATTAGCTCAGTTTATTTTATTTTAGTTGTACTTCCCTTCTCACAAAGATTTATTGGATGAACAGGTTATAGTTCACATCAATGGTGAAAAAAGATTTGAAATTAATTTGCCTTGGTGTCATTTTTTAATATCAAACATGTCATTTGAACATGTACATATAAAACATAGCTAATCACTGCAGTTAGCTACCTAGCTGATATAATGATGATGTGGCATGAACAATTTCAAGCGTTACAGTACCTTTCTTGGTGTACAGGTCAACCTCCACGGTGGGGTTGCCACGGGAGTCAAAAATTTCACGAGCGTGGATCTTCAGGATAGACATGGTTGGGTTGGATCTGTAGACACATCAACAGGTTGAGAGGTCAGCACAAACGCATGCGCCCTTGGAAATCTCGTACTCACACTCACCCAGTTAAATTATTACAAGTTAGGTTTAAAAACACAACAATTATTTTATTCTCTACGTCTATTACCATGTGTGCTGTGTGTCAGCACTGAGAGGAGTCTACGCAGAGAGGCAGATGTATGAGTCATGTTGAGGTGTGGCTTAACTAAATAAATATGCTTAGTCTGAGCTTGCAAAATATTTGTGAAATTCTTAACACAAAAAAATCCAAAATGGGACAAAACGTCAATAGATAGTATTCTTTACATTGATACGGTACTGAGGCCAGAGTCACGGTTTAATCTAACTTTGACATGGTTATCCTTCCAAACGCAAATATTGGAGGTCACAGAACCAGATTTGGCCAAGGGGTTCAACTGGGCCATTATTGATTTGTCATTGATTTGAACCAATGACAAACCAGCACACCTTCTCTGCGCACTCATATTAAGCAGTCTCTTTTTATGCTGTACTCTGGCTTGTACTTCATCAAATACCCTTGATTTTGTTAAAAGTAATCAACTAGGACCACAATATTGATATTATGGAAGATTAATTGTGCAGCTCACCCTTTCTGCTTCCCCAACCATTTTTTAATCTCCAAAATTTTGATTCAACTCAAACAAAAATGACAGATCCAAATTTCAAACAACGAGCCACTACAAAACATTAACACCTAAATAGGGAAGGGAATGAGTCTCTTTAGGGCAATTGCTACAAATTAAAGAGAGAACACACGTGTACTTTGAAGACTTTGCGTACTACCGGTACATTCATTCATCCTTCCGTCAAGGCACCTCTAATAACGTTTTCCCCAATAGTGTCTTGAGATCCTAATGCATGTAGCTCCCTTATTTACTGCATGACCATTGCAGGACGCATAACAAGACGGGAGTACAAAATGGCAGCCACAAATAAATCATCATGCATCAGATTTATGAATCATGCAGCATCCATACCATATTTTCCTGCATAAAAAGCGCGACAAAATTAGTCTGACACATTTGCATGGCATTCAGATTCGCGAGTAAGTCGCTTTTAATATCGCAACATAAACGTGACACCGAAAGGGCGCATGTCTTTTTAAAATTTGCGCTTAATATAAAGCATCAACGAAACAAACAGACAGACTTTAGGTACAGTCAGTAATACTGCATTAATGGTTTTGGTCGACACGCCCCCCAGTCGCCATGAATGCGGCAAGCAACTGGTGTTGCCTGTAAAAGTGTCCGAAACGCTCTCATGTTTTGCATTATAGACGTTCCGCGACATGTTGAAGAGACTGCGGGAAGTTTGCAACATGACGCCCGTTTCTGAAACCCACCGCAGAAAAAAATACGTTGGGGGGTGGGGGGCTTCCCCGCCAGCTGACGGCGTCGTTTTAAAAATAGTCGCCAGGCTACAAACTACTCCACCACGGTGCCCACTGAGGACCATTAACAAAATCCAGACATACAGTCCTCGAATCGACATTCATTGGTCAAGGGCAACACTTTAATTGCGCCTTTACGAGGAAGAAAAGCTAAATACCGTTTACGTTAATACGCGCAGAAAGACAAACATAATATACACAAGCGGGAATCTGACACTTGAATCATAGCGGCTGTGATGCGAACACCAAAAGACGCCGTCGAAAGGATTTTGAAGTTACCTTTCCGGCCTAACTGTGTGCAAGGACGGTGCTGTCTGTGGCTCTATCGTGCAGGCAGGCAGTCGAGGGCAAGGCGCTCGTGACGTACTAGGCTCGATGATAAATGGTCCCAGACGTCGCAGAACGGAGCTGCGGAGCCACGCCATTGGCTGGAGTCCGGTCACGAGGTACGCGACTGCGAGATGGGGCGCACGTTCGCCATGTCGGAAACGGAAGATGCGCGAGTAACGAACGTGAGTTGATAGAGACCTAGACGTATTTATATAGAATGCAGCCTTTAGCAATATATCGCAAGTCAACGTCGCCGCCATATTGGATGTGTCTAAGTGAGGATGCCTTATTATTCTGTGACGAGTTTTTTAAAATTATGATTACCAAATTATTACCCTCATTTACTATTCAACCAAATTATTACCCTCATTTACTATTCAACCAAATTATTACCCTCATTTACTATTCAACTTTTTTCCCAATCAATCTTAACTCATCCTCCCATATTTCACAACTGAAACGCTTAGCTCATTCAGGAGTTTTTTTTTTCAACATCCCTCAAATTTTTCCTCATGCCTATTTTTTTTCATGACAAATAAAAACGTATTTCATCACTAAACTGCCCTGAAGTACAGTGCTCTGACTGTTGTGAGTTGCTTAGCTAACTTTTCTCATTCTATAGGCTTCCCAAAAATAAAGGGCTGAGAAAAAAGTCAGAAGAGTACTCAAATGGTTGTCATGAGCTAAATTTATATAAATTGATGAGTTAAATAAACGTAAGTAGCAACTAATTATTCAGAAATAAAAACACGTCACGTAACATCAAAATTTCGGGATCTGGTTAGTCATTACAACGGTAGCTGTAAACACTAGTGGATTTTTTTTTTTTTTAGCAAAAGACCTACATACATATTCTAACATAAGGAGTCAATTTAAAAAGACACATACATTGTTTTTGGTGCCTATCTGTTTCCCGAATACAGTATGCAAGTGTTTATATGAAAGGAGTTAATGAGATACATTAACTTTGTGCACTTTATTGGGGACAACTGGCACATCCAAAATGGCGGATGCGCTGACGTATCGCGGTAACGGACCAACCCGCTTGACAATGCTGCTTCGGGAGCGAGTATATTTCCGCTGAATCGTAGGAAGTGTAGTTTCTAAAGGTTTTTGGACTCAATAATGATCTACGTGCAGAGAAGCGACGCAGAATGAGGACGTGGCAGGGACCCGTGGGGCTGGGGTCTCCCGTGCAGTATTTGATCACGTATCTATTGTGATCACGTGTGGAGGGGCATTGACACTTCCTTTCCCACGATGTGTTAAAAATACATCACAGGCGTTTTAGGTACACTCATCGTGACTATGCAGGTTGCCAACTGCATACAAAACAGGGATGAAAACCAATGAAACCACTCTATTTTCATCATTTCTCGAATGATGTGATATTCTCGAGTTGACATGGTTTAAACAACAAAGTGAAATATATGGATAAGTGTTTTCATCCCTTTTATTATTATTTTCATGCATTATGCTGGGGAATTATAGAAATACTGCGAAAATTGGACAATTAATAATAATAAAAATAAAAAATAAAGAAAGAAAAGAAAAATAATTCAGGTGTAAAAACACATAATGAAGAGGTCCATCCCGATCGTCCCCTGTTCAGTGTTTTCTGCATACACACGTGACTACTGCAGTGACGCTCATGCTCCGACTGAACTGTGTGTGACTGCGCCATCTGCAGTCCGATTGCTCTCGGTGACGCAACCGTTGAAAAGAAAAGAAAAATACAACTTGTTGGAGACGTTTCGAGTGAGCTTGAGCATTACTTTAAAACGGGTTCACAAAGAGCGCAGATAAATTTGTCCTAACCCCAATACCAATTCAGCATAACTATTATCTGTACCCGGCCGTACAGAAATAAGCCGCAATGTTATGATAACGAATTAATAATTTCTTAAAGAGAAACAAAAGTTATATTGCTTAGAATAAAGTCAGATTTTCTTCAGTCAGATTTTTACACGATAAAGGCATAGTATTACAATATTAAAGTTTAGTAAGTTTACCAATAACAGAAATTCATATTCACTTGAATAATTATTCAAGATGATGAGAATTGTATTTACTTCAACAAGTAGATTTCAGAAATGAGTTGGTTGATTGTATCCGTGTGTTGTTGTTTTTGTGGGGGGGGGGGGGGGGGTCCCCACAAATACTTTTCAAAATAATATCTCTGTTACGTGAGGTGTGGTGCGGATTTAGGACCCAAATGCAGACAAGACACAGAAGTTGGTAAGTAGAGAGTCTTTATAAAGAAAAATATAAATATATGGCCCAATGACACAACCCAAAACACAGTCATAACTACCTCATAATCATTATTTAATTGATACCTATTTTGTGGACCCCCAAGCTGCGGTTCACTGTTTTTAATGTCTGGCCACATTTTGAAAATAATAATAATAATAATCAACTATATGGAAAAATATTTTTTCCAATCCAAACAAACTTCCAAATAATTCTTGCCATCCATAATGTCAACAAATGAATAAATAATAGCACACCCTGCCTCTTGCGACAGCCTTTAGCTCACTTGTGACCCTAATCAGTACATGGAAGTGGGAAAGGTGCCTATCAAATACAGCCCAGGGTTCAGAGTTCTAAATAAATAAATAAATAAAATGTAATAAATTCTGCCTAGCAACAAATAACCACACAAATGGTGACTAGGAACATTTTAAGCCTTAGAGTGATTAATTCAATCCAATGCCTTAAGAATCTAAAGTCATTGAATTGATCACAAATGGACTGTTCTCGTTGTCTTAGAACAGGGATTCTCAAAAGTGTTGTACTAGGACCACCAGTGGTACTTGGGCTTACGGTAGTGGTACATGAAAGAATCTCTGCCCAAGTACAGTTTATAATGGTTCAGTAGATTGCTGTTAAAAGAGAAATGGACAAAATTGACTACCAGTAAACTCAATTAGCCCAGTGGTGGCAGAGGTGCTACTTCTGCCACTAATCTGCAAAATGCTCAGGATCATCTTCACTGGTGTGAAACAGTCGGTCATCACAGCATGGACGTGTGAGTGAACAATCCCGACCCATTTGTTTATCCAGCTCATGTTGCTGCCACCTGAACAAATGTCCCAGGAACTGTCCCATCATCTACCGCAGTTTGAAAGCAATTACATTTCTGCTCATGCGATTCTACAGACAGAGTGAGGCGGGCTGGTTATTGGTGGCGAAAGATGTTTTGCCATTTGTCAGCATTAGTCCGTCGCATACTTTGTTAGATTTCTTGGTGGAGTGTCTCGGCAAGTGCAAGCCATGCATACAAACATTGTCTGCTTCTCAAAAATTCCTTATTCCTTCTGCTGAGATGACCTGAATCTGATCTCAGGCTGTGGTTGAATTTAAACGGCCATCGGCTTTTGTGTTGCGCAACTTTTTGACAACAACAAAGAGGGCTCAGATGGTCTGAGTTGACCCATTAGCTGTTTCAACACACAATAACAAAAGTAGCATCCATTTTTGATGTAGATGGATAGATGGATAGATAGATATATAGATAGAGACAGAGCGAGAAGAGAAAGAGAGAGAGAGGACAGAGCAATAGATAGATAGAGAGACAGAGCGAGAGAGAGAGAGAGAGAGAGAGAGAGAAGGACAGAGCGATAGATAGAGAGACAGAGCGAGCGAGAGAGAGAGAGAGAGAGAGAGAGAGGACAGAGCGATAGATAGATAGATAGATAGAGAGAGAGACAGAGCGAAAGAGAGAGAGAGAGAGAGATAGAGAGAAGGACAGAGCGATAGATAGATAGAGAGACAGAGCGAGCGAGAGAGAGAGAGGACAGAGCGATAGATAGATAGATAGATAGATAGATAGATAGATAGATAGATAGATAGATAGATAGATAGATAGATAGATAGATAGATAGATAGATAGATAGATAGATAGATAGACAGAGCGAGAGAGAGAGATAGAGAGAAGGACAGAGCGATAGATAGAGAGACAGAGAGAGCGAGAGAGAGAGGACAGAGCGATAGATAGATAGATAGAGAGAGAGACAGAGCGAAAGAGAGAGAGAGAGAGAGAGAAGGACAGAGCGATAGATAGATAGAGAGACAGAGCGAGCGAGAGAGAGAGAGAGAGAGCGATAGATAGATAGATAGATAGATAGATAGATAGATAGATAGATAGATGGATGGATAGATAGATAGATAGATAGATAGATAGATAGATAGATAGATAGATAGATAGATAGATAGATAGATAGATAGATAGATAGATAGATAGATAGATAGATAGATAGATAGATAGATAGATAGATAGATAGATAGATAGATAGATAGATAGATAGATAGATAGATAGACAGATAGATAGATAGATAGATGCATTTGTGGAATATGGATTCAGTAGAAAAATCCATCCATTTTTATCCATCTCAGCGGGCTGCCATTTTTCCACTTGCTCAGGTAACAACCAATCATGGATCAGTTTCAGAAAACAGGTGTACCCATGATTGGTGTTCATGGCCTGAGCAACTGTGATGTCATTTTCAGTCGACAGCAAGTGGCAAAATGGCAGCCCGCTGAGATGGACATAAAAAGGTGGATTTTTCTGCTGAATTCATATTCCACAAATGCAATATTCCGAAGAGAATACAGTGAATTTCAAAGTTAACAACTGAAAAGTACTTAAGCAGTGATTTTTTTTTCATGTGCTAGTAGAGAGAGCCTATTTACACACTTGGAGAATATCACTGAGCTAATGTATTCCCAAATTTGCTCTCATCTCACGTCTTCATCTTTTGGGGCGTTGAAGTGTGGCGGTTCCACTACGGCGCTTGTCACTGTGTTGAATTGCACATCACAAGGCTTGAATTCCGTGTGACGTTGAGTGACCTGAAATGACATTTCCATTGACAGTCACAATGTTAAAGTCTCCGGCAGCTTAATTACTATGATTGTCCTCCCTGCCAAGTCGAACCGTGTGATTTTCTCAGGACACAGTGAACATCTAAATCCTGCCGTGTGCACAGCATCATCAAATCTGTTACCTTTAACGCTGTCTAACTTTTTATCTCGTCAACATTGCCCACTGAGTTAAACACTATAGCATCCAATCGGTACAGTTTATCGAACTTCAGCCCTGTGGTGCGCAAAGTATGGCTTGCGGGCCAAATATGGTCCACACCGTCCTTTAATTCGTCCACAGAAAATGTTTAATATAAAGATTTATGTAATATATGTTGAATCAATTAAGGCACCCCCCCTAAACTTGGTAAAATAAAATGTATTTAATCATTTTCTATTTACTTTTGCATTATTTTTTCATTAATTGGCAAATGGATTTTCTGTCAATAAAATAAAAATACACAGTTAATAAATAATTTATGACCACCCTTGCTTTAACTGATAAGTCCCAAACAGGGAGCCAGCTGTGAAACAACTGGAATCAATCAAAGAGGCCACAACTTCCAGTCAAGGTTCCAGCGCAACATTGAGGGTCTTAAATCAAGGTGTGCTCTTTGATCGTTTTGCAATTCAATCGTCTCTTTCCACACATAAAACACACACACAAACAAACACACATGCAGACCATATGCAACCTCTTGAAACGAGTTCTCGTTAAACCATAAATTTTTACTTTAACCTTTTAGCATAGGCTGGTTTACCAATTTGAGAAAATGATTTATTTGTTTTAGAGCGTTAAGGAGATTGTAAACTCTTTAATCTTTTATGTTAAGCAGGGGCAAGATTGAATTAAAGTGTTACTTATTCCTACTCCTTTTTGGACCAACGCAACTCTGTGTTCATCGTACTTTGAAAGTTCTGGGAATCTCAGCTCCAGCCTTCCTGTTCCGGCCTCCCACATTCCAAAAACATGCACGTTGGGTTTAGCGAAGACTCTAAATTGTCCTTCAGAGTGAATGTAATTATGAATGCTTGTTCATTTATTTTAATATGCCGTGTAGCGGCAGGCGGTGAGTTTCAAATCTGGAACTTGAATGGAAGTGACTTAAGCCACCTTTTAATAACACTTAATCATATGGCACAATAATGACAAAAATAGCTGCCGGCATATCACTATGTGTGGCGTTAAAAAGAGACGGAGACATTTGGCATATTTGAGGACGAATACCATTATTTTTATAACAAAAAAAGAAACAGTTACCTTCATCCTTCTAACATCATCTCCAAGCTACTCCAAATCTATACACGACAATATACCTGTAGGAGTTTCCGATCAATATTTATCAAATTAAAAACTTTAGAATACATCATATTCTCCAGGGATGCTGGTGTAGAAGCAGCAGACCTAGACCCAGAACTATTCTACTCATATGCTGCTCTGAAAGTGCCCAAAAAATAATAATTCCGGACCAGTGTTGGCTGAGTTAGCTCTATAAATGTAAATGTTTCTTGAAAAGCATGCCTTGACGATTTATTTGTAATCACGTCCTCCCCTGTAAATCAATACTGTACAGTATTTGGTACACATTTTACGCAAAGGAATAAACTGTACTTAGCTGACCCAATTAGATGACTTAAAAATGTCATTGTCACTCTGAAGATTTGTAAACGCACAGAGCAGTGACTCTAAAATCTGATTGGTTAAAAAAAAGAAAGTGATTTCAACGGTGTGTGTGGTCAAGCGCAAGCATTCGAGATTCTGAAAACATTGGACAAATAATATTTGCATGGCAACATGAAGCTGAAATCTGATTGGACAAACATAAAAACAAATGGCAAATGACTGGAAACTGCTCAGCCAAAACACACGTTATGAAATTAAAACAAAACCAAAGACAGGTGAAAATTCATTATTACCATTTCGTATTTTCAGACTATATAAGTCACACCATTCAAAAAAAGGACACTTACAAGACGTTTTGGTGTATCAGTCACATTTTGGGCGGAAATTTATTTTACAAAAAAACAAGACCAAGTGCAGCTTGGACTCATACCTAAAATCCCAAATCCCTAATTGAGTTGACGGTAACGAATGAGTTGGATTCAAAAACTCTGCTTCTATGGACTACTAAATTTTTCTTTTTTAGTTTAAAATGGCTTACCTTAACTAGAACACTGCATCATATTGTGGCCAAAGGTAGAATCCTGGTTGGTTATTGCCAGAGGTGGCAAATCCAGGTCCAGAAAGTAAAAATCCTGCCACATTTTGGCTTTAGCCCCTGATGCTAGCTAGCTAGCTAGCTGCTAGCTAGCTAGCAAGTAAATGAGCACCGTGGGAGCTAGCTAGCTATCATCTAGGGCTAAAGCCAAACTGTGGCAGGGTTTTTACTTTCTCTGCGCATTTTTTTGTGCTGTAAAAAGTATCTTTGTTGTGGCAGAAGCCGCATGTTAAACTAGCGATGTCGTCTTCTTCTTCTTCTTCTTCTGTATCTTTATTTTGGTGGTTGGCAATTACTTTTGGTGCATTACTGCCACCTTCTTTAGCATCTGGATGTCAATGGATCAGGGACATGTAGGTAAAGCCTCCCTGTCTCTTACCCTACATGCGAAGAGGAGCAATAATAATAATAATAATAATAATAATAATAATAATAATAATAATAATAATAATAATTACATTCGATTATTTTTTTAATTTTATTGCATTCATGTCTTATGTGTTCTTGCCTAACATCATTTGTTATCTGAATGTAAACGATGACGTCTTGACAATACATGCTACAAATTTGGAGCATTTGCGCTATGAAAATTGGGGAGCCTGTGGCTTACAAAAGGTTGCGGGATCTAACATCAAATACTTCTTAACTAAGTGCATAAACTTCGAGTGGTTTTACTGCTTGCCCCATAAACTCACAGTTTCCTGAAGTCACAAAATTAAGCTCTCGCCAAATGGTAACATGTCGTTTTTGCACCTTCAAGCATTCACCAATGCTCTCACATCTTGAGCTTTGAAAGGGTAATGAACATAAAAAGAATGATTATGTCCAAACAGTCAACGAATATTCCTGAAATGCTCTTTCTATTTGCTCCTCCTCATCACACTCACCAGTCTGGCATCTGAGGCGGAGGTAACAGACATGCTCTAACTAGCATGCCTATCACACACTGTTTGCTGCCAGCTCACCTGTGTCTGTGTGTGTGCATATTTATTAACTCAGGTTGTCATCTGAAGTCAACTGGAAACTTCAAAACCAACTGCAGTTTAAGTATGCGCCAAGTGAAAAGATGCATGAATGGACTTGCATCCACCATTGCCGTTTACAAACAAACCAATCCTTTCGCAAACCCAAATTGGGCCTGTTTCATTTATTGGGGCACTGAGTCATTTTGAAAAGATATTACAAAAGAGACTTTTTACATGTTGCATCTGCTTTCTAGATACAAACAGATAGTTGCACCACATTGGTTCGTTTACATACTCTTTTATGTGACGCGAAATTCATCAAATGCTTTACACTCAGATTTTTTTTTTTGTAGTTTTTTTTTTATAGTACTATAAATATAAGGGAAGAAAAAACTCAAGCTGGTGTGTTTCCATTTTGATACAATTGTAAGAATCATTTTCTGAGAACTAAATCTGACACGCCTGAGTTGTGTTACGTATTAGTACCACCCAGTCAAGTTAAGACTTTTTTTTAAGGGTAATAAGCCTTGGCTTTCTGTGTTTCCACATAAATCTGGCAAATTCTATTGTTGTCAGTTTGGAGAATAAATTTGGTGGATGTGGCAAAGGCACATTTTGAGAAAGACAATTGAGACTCTAGAAGGGAATTTATATAATACAACAATTTCCTTCATGAAGGGAGTGAAAGTTGAGTAACTAAAATCAATACGCTGTTCAAATATGCACAGCATTTGAAAACCAAATATATCAAAATGTAAAAATATGTGACTACATTAAAATGCGTTACTGCAGGAATTAAATTATTTCTTTCATCTTGATTAAGTAACTGCAATGGTAGCTTAAGATACGAATGACACGAAGCTTTTCGAGATATAAGTGCTATTTTCCTTTTGAAAAACACGTTGCAATTTATTTTCAGAGGGAGACTAGAATTAATTACTGGCATTTACACTCATTTCAGTGGTGAAAGATGATCTGACACATGATTGCGTGTTTTGAGTCCTGAGTAAAGTCGTAGAACAAATAAAATGTCAAAACACAAATAGATTTGCTAAATTGTTACCAGAGATGTTAATGAAGGTTTTTAAGTTGGAAATGGCTCAGAAAAGTTGGACAACAAGGAATGAAGTGATGTCGTTTGCATGGAGAGCAATTCCCTGCATTGTGCATTTTGCCTGATTATTACTACAAGGGGCTCAAAAATGAGAGCTTTTTTTTTTTACATAAGTGGTGAAATCTTTCAATTGGGCAATTATTTTTTTTATATACATAAATTGAACCGATTTAATAAACGAGTTACCAAATCTACGTATTTTAGTTTTACAGTAGAATTGCTGAGTCTGGTATCTCTTTATAGCAATTATATTTAATAGTTTTCCTAGATTATGAAAGCCTTGCCTGCCTGTTTTGATCTTTATTGGGGACAAGCGGTCTGGAAATTAATACATGTTTTAAAATTTAAATTAAGTTATTATGCATATCCTAGTATGATGATAACATAATTAAAGCCTCACTGCGCCCAGTCCCGTCACTGGGAGGCCTGCCTCTGGGCGTTTTTCTGCAGAGGTTCAAGCACTTCCCTTAATCCGCTCTCTTGAAAAGTGGAGGGGTGTCTCATTTGTGCGCAAAAGCAATCCGAGACGCAGCGATGCGCCGACACTTCTTCTTGCTCGCCGTTTTTTGGGTCGCTGTTGCCACCGCAGTGATCCCCCATGACGACATACACTGGACATACACAGGTAGGCTTTTCCCCCCGTTCATTTGGCATATTCACTTGAGAGCTAAAGCGAAGAGAGGGGAGGCGGGGGGTGGGGATAAGTACCTTACGTACAGCAAATTGATGCTTAACCACTGGTCAGATGCTTTTCAGTGGGTGTAAACACAACAACAACAGTAATAATAATAACAACAATACTACTACTATTATTACTACTAATAATAATGATGATGATGATGATAATTAATAATAATAATAATAATAATAATAATAATAATAATAATAATAATAATAATAATAATAATAATAATAATAATAATAATAGGGAGTGTTTATATTGTGCCCCCAAGACTCCCAAAACAACTAATAACAATGATAATTATTATGATCAGAAACACAATAATGGGCATAATCATAATAATATCAACAAATGACTCTTCAAATACAGAACAAACACAGCAACTACATGGTTAATATGTTTTACTCACTGCTGGGAAACAAAGATGAGTTGCAACAACATCAAGTTGGGCAAGTCCTGGCTGTGACTGTAACTTGTAGAGCTCAATGGGAGAAAAAGGACAACAAACAACCCACAATTGTCCACACAGAGTCACGCCCCTAATGAATCCTTTGATGATTTGGCAAACTGTGTAAAGCAGTCATATTGTGCATTTTCTCCCACAATTTAAAACACTTGGTGGTGTCTTAAAAACATTTCTGATCAGACTGTGACATGCTTTTGTCAAAATAGCTGAGTCATTGAGTCTTGGGCTCAACTGGACGTTTTGATGTTTTCTGACTCAAAAATGACATGAGACAATTTGCATTAGCTATATTATACTTTTTAAAAACATGTAGTAATAGCATTTAACAATAACATTAAAAAAAAATTTTTTTACTCATTGTCATAATGCTATGTGTATAATTTTGAGGCGGGAAATGGTTTATAGTATTCAATTTTTTAGCAAAAAAATTAAAAAGCTCTTCAACAAGTCCTCCAACAATAACGACCATATTGCACCAAAATACAACCTCCTATGAATGCTTTCCAGATGTATTCTGCAAACAGTAAATGAGGGCCTAAACTTTCCGTCTTTTTTTTTTATCGGTTCAGCATATTCTAAGTGCCATATTTCACCATATGAATGTAAAAATCGCCTTGTCAATTGTGCTGGATGTAAAGCGGCAACTTTGTGAAATAACAGAAAACAGACATTTACGTTTAACATTTGGTGTTTCACACAGAGGGAGCTTTGGACCAGATGCACTGGGCAACCAAGTACCCAGCATGCGGGGGTAAGAAACAGTCCCCAATTGACATCCAAAGGCGCAACGTGAGACACAATCCGGATATCTTGCAGCTGGAGCTTAATGGATATGATGCTCAGAAAGGGACTTTTCTCATGTCCAACAATGGACACTCAGGTAAGTCAGTAGCATATGATGAGCCCATGGAAAAGTTCTGCTCCTGAACAACAAAAATCAATGCTTTCAACATCTGTAAATGTATTCAGTTTCTGGATAAGTTTAACGTGTTGTTTCCCATCAGTCCAAATTGACCTGCCACCCACCATGAAGATCACAAAGGGCATGCCAGGAAAATACACAGCCGTTCAGATGCATCTCCACTGGGGTGGTTGGGACCTGGAGGCCAGCGGAGCAGAGCACACCATCGACGGCATCCGCTACATGGCAGAGGTAGACCAAATAAAGCATTCAGACGCAGCTCGCCTCCATCGGGAGCAGCGACGGGCAGACGGGAGCGTTGTGCACAACACGCTCCAGTGGTGGTAACGCCGTGATGTGAAACGCAAACATCCTGCAGACTGCAAAAACATCAATTTGTCAAAGTGACAGTGCCTTAAAAGAGCAGTGGTGGGTGGGCAAAGTATGACCCGCTCTGTTAGTCAATCAGGCCCACTGTGCATTTTTTTTTAATCATATGCCAATAAATAATTGTATTGATTTGTTGTACTATATGTACTCTCATACAGCACATTTTCATGGTCCCTTGCTACCCCCCCCCCCCCCCCACCCCCTTGTCTTTCAGCTCCATGTTGTCCATTACAATTCAGACAAGTACAAGAGCTTTACGGAGGCCGTAGATAAACCAGACGGGCTAGCGGTACTCGCCTTTTTCTACGATGTACGTATTCTTTTGATTGCTTGACTCACACACATAAACATGTGTCATTGTCATGCCATTCTTTCTCTACCAACATCTTTTGACAGGAATAAAATCAATCTAAGCTTAGATGCATTTAATAAGCTTTCAAGTAGTTCAAGAGAGACTGTTACTCGAAGAATGTGCTGATGTGTCTTTTGCTATGGCAACACGGCCTTTATCATCCCTTATGATATGAGCTCCAAGTGGTCCGGGCTGAAAAGTGGTTGGTAATAATTAGAAATAATTATAGTGGAGAAAGAAGACCAGCAGATAACATGTGCGTTTTAAAATAGAGTTCATCTTGACTCTCTTGCTGAAAAGGTCACCGTTCATGTACACACACTGCTATTCAGGACAGGCACGAACAAGCAGTGCCGGCCCATAAAGCAACTTTTACTATATTTTTTTCCTCTCACGCAAAAGGCAACGTGGTTAGCAGTTAGCACATGGGCCTCACAGTTCTGAATTTCAGGGTTCAAACCTGTCCTCCGGCCTTCCTATGTGGAGTTTGCATGTGCTTCCCATTGCTTTTGTGTTTTTCCTCAGATTACTTTGGCTATGTTCTATATTCCAAAAACATGCATGTTAAGGTCATTAAATATTCTAAAATGGCCAGAGGTGTGAATGTGACCGTGAAGGGTTAAATGTACACTGAGAAGGACTGGCAACCACTCCAGGGTGTAGCATGCATATCGCCCAAAAGTCGTGGACTCGTCAAGCTTGACTGACAATCTTGGAATATTTGCTAACAAGTTTATTTTTCCATCCATTTTCAGGATGGGCATTTTGAGAACACCTACTACAGTGACTTCATCTACAACCTTGACAAAATCAAGTATGCAGGTGAGTCTCATTAGAAATGTCATGGGCGTGCACTTACAAGACGTGTTTGAGTCCCACGTGCCCTCAATGACCCGTGACAGGTCAGTCCATGAACATCTCGAGCATCGACGTGCGCTCCATGCTCCCCGAGAACCTCAGCCATTTCTTCAGATATCAAGGATCCCTCACCACGCCGCCCTGCTACGAGAGCATCCTCTGGACGGTGTTCGACACGCCCATCACTCTTTCGCATAACCAGGTAGACTCAACAGGGGAGGAACGGTGACGTATAGTTGCACCTGCTGGAGGGACACCGGCTCCCTCTAGTGCTATGTGAAAAGAATTATCTACTGAATTAAATGTTCAGACTGTTTCAAAATACAATATGGATGGATGGATTACATATGAATTTCATCTTTTAGAATCCTGGAATACTGGGCTGCCTCAGTATCTCGTATCTTTTGTTGGCTTTGTTGCATCCAGATCAGAAAGCTCGAGAGCACGCTGATGGACATCGACAACAAGACCCTGTGGAACGACTACCGCATCGCTCAGCCTCTCAATGACCGCGTGGTGGAGTCGTCTTTCCTTCCTCGACTTGGGAAAGGATGTGCGTATTTCACGAATCGTATACTCGACGACTTGGTTATTTGAACGTAGGGCGAGACAAATGATTGCCGCGTCCATTCGTTTTGCCAGCGTTCTGCCGACAAGATGAAATTGAATCCAAGCTGCAGAAAATCGAAGGCATGATAACATCTATCGGAAAGAACATGTACTTAGGTGAGTGATGTCTTGGTTGTATAACATGTTCAAATCCAAGCACTCTTCTTGTTAACTCTTCACTGTTGCACGGCATGTCGTTTGTATGTACTTAGGTGGACGTCACGACTCGCAGCCAAGCAAATATGGTGAGCTCATTTGTTTCCTGTTTCTGGCACAGAAAGTGACTTGAGTGACGCATTGAGTTACAATAGCATCAATAGTACGGTCTCCCCTTTCTATTAGCGTAAAGAGTTTAGGATTTTACACGATTTTGGGATAGTCAAGCAGACCCTGTCTGTCACACACCAGAAAATATCAGCCCGTGCACCGAACAGTAGTGATGGGAAAATGAAGCTTCATGAAGCACTTGTGATGTTTTTGGACTCCTCTAGATGGCGCTCTTGGTTGAAAGATGCAGTGGAAATGTAATCAATTTCCTTTGCACTAGCCTTTATATTTAAACCAAGAGCACCATCTAGGGGAGTCACAAAATATCACAAGTGCTTCATGAAGCTTCATTTTCCCATCACTACCGAACAGTAGTTGAATCCCATCTCTACATTCAGAAGCGAAACAGGAGCAAACTGTCACAATATGACCATTTTTAAAGCAGTTATTTGGGATTCATCCATGTGATCTTTTCACAGTTTGGACCTTGATACAGAGCTTAAAGTGAAGGAAACCATTTTTGCTTGCGAAAATTAGTTATCTTTATTCACCACAGTTTCATGGAGAAAAATGTTGTTACTTGTTTAATTATAAATAGTTCATTTGCATCTTTGCATATTTAAAAAGGCTCTACGATATATAAAGCAAATTATTTTGTAGCAGATGTCATTTTTGGTATGTGCCGCGGGCCGCTTAAAAATGAATAGCGGTCCGTAAATGGACCCAGGGCCATAGTTTGGACACCTCCGATCTACAGTACAGGGTGTAGTGTTGTAGAGGGTTTGATTAACCTGTGTATCCACCTATTGTCATCCATACAACAGAATAATGCCCCCAATTTACAATTTCATACTGAGTAAGTACATTTCTAAATAAATTGACAGGAGATTAATATTTCAGTAATTATGCTTTTGTCACATTTTTGTTTGGAGGTGTACCATGAGATTTTTTTCTAATGCCTAGGCCCTTTAATGGTTGGAAAACTGTTCCAACATCCAGCAGCAAGTGACGGTGTCACGTGAGGTGTGGAATTTAGGACCCAAATGCAGACAAGACACGGGAGTGGGGAAATAGAGAATCTTTATATACAAAAATACAAAGTAACAACAGAAAACTGCTGGATTCAGATGACCTTGACAAAAACACTTAACTCATTTACTCCCAGGCATTTCCACTAAAGCAATCCCCTTCGCTCCAGGCTGTTTTACTGGATTTTGACTGATTTTGCAAGGCCCACAGAATATTGTTTCCATTGCTATAAAAACATAAAACCTACCAAAAGAAAGATTAGAGTATCTTCTTTCATCAGGAAAAAAGTATATTTCTAAGTGTGTCCATTTTGCAGCAATTAGCATTAAAATATAGCTAAATTTCATCATTATTCACAAATCTGTTTAAAACTGTGGGCAAAATAAATTTTGGCAACATGGCCCTGGTTGATCTCTTACACTGTGCTGCCACCTGCTGGCCGTTTTTGACTACCATTGCTTCAAGCATTCTCTTGAGTTCAGAGGCTGCATCAAAGCCTTCTGTATGTTTTAGCATTAAAAAAAGAAGAAGCATAAAACACATATAAATACGTCTTTGGGAGCATGGTAATATTTAAAAGAGAATGTATTTATACGTTTTGGGGAGCAAATGAGTTAACAGAGTAACCTTGGCTAAAAACCTTGAATGGGATGTATGCAGAACTCAAAAGTACACCGTAGCCACAGCGAGCAGGGCTGCACATGCAGCTGGCATGGAGGTTGAAACTACAGATATGCTCGAGCCTTCCCGCTCGAATCTGATCGCGCAAATGAAGCGGAGGCGTGTCGAAGCAGTGTTCCGACAATTGCTTCGGAGATGCTGAAAATCACGTGACCACTGCAAACGAGGCCTCGAACGTCGCAGACGTGTCGGCGCCTTCACGATGTTCCGCGGGAAAGAAGATTTGGTGTTTGACAAAATGCCTGCAGTAATTAAAGCCCCAATTACATGATACAAAATAGGAAAGGTTATGATCATTCGGCTCAAATATTTTTTTCCAGTTTAGGATTATGGAAATACGTATACCATATAATAAAAACAATATACCTGTTCACAAGCACTGTATCTACACATTAAATTCGGTAGAGTAAATTTGACTCTATTTAGAGTGGGACCAAAGCTGAAGGTCGTGAGTTCGTTCCTTAACCAATGAGAGGCTTTTATTATTTATTTATTTTTTCAATTCTTTATTTTATTTTAAATAAATATTATCCTACTCTAAAGAAATACTATTTTGAACACCACAGACACAAACCATGACACAGACTTGAAAGGTCAACTTTACTTGTGTAAATCACACTTTAAAATGACGACACAATCCCACATTTGAAAAAGATAGAGAACATCCACTGAAACTTTATTGAACTTATGAAATGCTGAGGCATACATGATAGCAAGGTTTGAAGCTTTGTAAACAGTGATTCTAAACATCCCGTGTGCACACGACGTTTGACCAGCAGATGGCGCTCTTGCAGTGTGTCAAATGCCTTGAAGCAGGGCATCGTTTTAGGGCAATTGTCTTGAAAGGTGTTCAATGTTTCCGAAAGCCTCGGTTTCTCCATCTCCACCCCCAACTGTCAACATTCTCATCATAAGGGACATAGTAGCTGTATAGCAACTACAAAATTGAAATGACTAGACCAAATAAGAGTGACTAATAACTCACATAGGAAGTGCATCCTTCATGAGGGTTAATAAGTGACATCAAACTTTTTTTCCCCATCTTCAATAGGACGTCAAGCTTTGTTTCCTCTGGTGCTGAACTTCCATCTGGATAATTTCGGTAGTTACGCCAAGGCCCACCTCAGCCATCCGATGGATCTCGACTCCTTCACCATCTGTATGCACATCTTGCCCGAAGCGGAGGGGACGCACAACATCATCGCATACGCCAGCGAAGGCGTCCACAACGAGCTGATGATCTCCGTCAGCGAGGGCCGAGACGGCAAAGAGGTTGGCCTCTGGATCGGCAACGAGTTTGTCAACTTGCCGTACAACATCAATTCTCACGGCTGGGTCAACTACTGCATCACCTGGACATCCCGCACTGGCGGTGTCGAGCTGTGGATCAACGGCATGGTGGGGGAGCAACGCTACCTAAAAAGCGGTTACAAAATCACCCCGGGCGGGGCCTTCATCCTGGGCAACGACCAGGACGGAATGCTGGGCATCTCCAACACCGACTCCTTTGCGGGAAAGCTGACCGACGTGAACGTGTGGGACCACGTGCTGACCACAGCAAATATTCGCGACCAGATGGCATGTGAGGGGAACAGCACGGTGCAGGGAAATGTGTTCAGCTGGGCGACCACCAAACAAAGCCTGTATGGGGGGGTCCAGCTGGATAGTCAGTACAGATGCGCCTGAAATATCCTCCTGCTGCTCAAACCAAAAAATTGCGGAGGATAGCGGCCGAGCCCTACCTCAAATAGACACATTTAGAATTGCCAAATTAGTCGTTTAAAAACATAGATATACCAAACTAATGCAACTACGATGCCATGTTCTATGTTTCAAACGTATCATACATACCATTTAACTCTCCCAACTTCCACTAAAACGACAGTTACTTAACACTCACAGAAATATTTCAAGCCTAATTTGACAGGGCGTGGCAGATTTAGGACTCGGGCGCAGAGATAGGAATTGGCCGCCAAGGCAGATTTTTACTAAACATAAAACTCCTAGTTTCGAAGGAAAAACAAAGGCTATAAGGCTACGTTCACCCTGCAGGTTGTAATGCTCAATTAGGATTTTTTTGTTAAATCCGATTTTTGTATGTACCGTTCACATAATAAAAACAAATGCGACATCTAATGTGAACATAACGCGCGGGTGATGCGACTCGCATGCGCAAAAAAGCATACGTCGAGTGACGTACACCCAAAACAATGACGTCACGTTGCAGTGTTCACGGAAGTAAATATTTTCTCGACTCGCGACGTTTTTACCGTTCGCCACCCACTGAGACAAGCGAGTTTTATAAGTGTCATATGCAAATTTAGCTGTGCCAACTCACGTTACAGATAGGTGGACTGGTGGACTCGTTTCGTGGACGTGTTAGGGGTTTGATTCATATGTCTTGTCTGCATTCATTGTGCAAATTTAGCTGTGCGAACGCCCGCGCTTCTGGTTGGTGGACTGTTTTCACGCTGGCTCCTGGTTGGCTGCTGTCCTCAGCTTCCTCGTGCGTCAGTTTTCAATGTGCTGTTCACAAACAGCAACAGAAATCCGTCGGATTTATTTTTTTCCATCTCACGTGGTCAGAGTAGCGAGGTTGGAAGAGGTAATAGAAAAATTTGGGGGAAATGAGGGGACACTCCTCGACCTCCTCATTTAATTGAGAAGTCTACCGAAGATGACGTTGCGTCATCGCCGTTCGTGATGAACCGTCTGCAGGGTTGAACTTCTCCTATCGCCACACGTCAACTTTTTGCTTCATGTTTCAAGTGTGATTAGATTAAAGACAAATACAAATTTAACACTGTTACTCATTAGATGTCATGTCGCATTTGTTTTTGTAATGTAAACTGTACATAAAAAGATCGGATTTAACAAAAATCCGAATTGGGCATCACGACCTGCAGTGTGAACTATGACTGTGATTAGGTTAGAGTGATCCTGACGAAAACACTTTGGCACAAGACGCCGACTATTTAACACATGAGGGTAATGGGAAATAGGTGGACACAATCAGGAATCAGGGTTGACACTGTCTGACACCACATGAGGAAAGGCAAGTGACCTAAAACGAAAGGAGAGTCAGAAATTTCAAAACAAAAAAGGAAATGACAAGCCAGTAAAAGCCCAGACGAGACAACCTCAAGTGTGACATAACTTAAGATGTACGTAAACATTTTTCTTGACAAATTCCCATTTACTTTTTTTTTTCTTTTTTTTTTTTTAGATAATTTTAACACAAACCTACCAAATAAACCTTATATGATACATATTCATTAGTCTAATAACGCCTATTTATTTGAAATGCATAATCCTCAGATTTGTGTATTTAGCATTTATAAAGTATAAATAATCCAAATTAATAATAATGAGAGTATTTATTTAAAATTATACATAAAGTATATTGTTTGAATTGCATAATAATCAGGTTACCTATCCACGATAAATATACTGCTACGTGAACCCCCTCCCAGATTTGGGATGAAACTGATCGCATACATCCCAAGAACGTAAAAAAAAAAAAAAGTAAAGATGATTTATTAATACTAAATACATAAACATGAGGATTATGTATTTCAATTAAATAGGCTTGATTAGACTAATGAATATGTATCATATAAAGTTTATTTGGTAGGTTTGTGTTAAAATTATTTAAAAAACACACTAATAAATAAATAAATGGGAATTTGTTATGTTTTTTTTTTGTTTACATAAATCTTAAGTCAGGCTTGAAATATTTCTGTGAGTGATGGTTCTATGAGTCTCGAACGACTGCCAGAGAGGGACCCAATAGAAACCCATGCTAAACATAGCTCCTCCCTGATGGACAGAGCTTGTCTTTCAATTGACTTTACTCACTTCAGCTTGAGCTAATTTTATTTTTCAGTGCGGTTTTAGTGCCAGCTTAGTGCATTATAAAAACAAAACAAAAAGCACAAGAAACGCGAACGGGGGAGCTTTTTCTGCAAAACAGTGGATAGGTTCCTTCCAAAAATATGACTATAGGCAGGGGATTGCTTTGTTCCCATGGTGACTTGGGGGCTTTAAATGCTTCATTGCAATGTGTTAAAAGATAAAAAGTACATCAATATAAGGTGAGACAATAAAAAGAAACAAGACTGGCAGCCACACTTGTGACTCAATACCATTTGGCTCATGTCACATGACACACAAAAGTGTGAAAACAGCACAGAGTGAGGAAAATGAACAAGCTTGGCGAAGGAATTGACGGAGTGACCATAGCAGTTAGCCATGGCTGCCAATTTCTTGATTGTCACTCCTAATATTTAAAAGGTAAGTCTATTCAAAAATGTTCTTTACAATATGTTATGTGCGCATGCACTAGTCCGAACACAGTATTCTGAATAATATTGCGTTTGTGGAATATGAATGAATAAAAAAAAAAAAATGTTTATCTAACTGAGGAAGCGGCCATTTTGCCTTGCTGACGCATGCTGGCGACTGAAAACAACATCCTGTGCCTAAGGACTTAGCTTGTGAACATCATATGACCAAGAGAGAGAGAGAGAGAGAGAGAGAGATGTCATTTTCAGTTGTCAGTAAGTGGCTGTGAAAAGCAAAATGGCCAAATAAGATAGATGGACAGGTGGATTTTTCTGATTCACATTCCACAAACACAATATTACCTAATCTGAATAATGTGTTTAGACAAGTGGGGGTGCATAGAACACAATATTGTAAAGACATTTTTTGTCTTGACTTCCCCTGTAACGTTATTGTAAAGACATTTTTTGTCTTGACTTCCCCTGTAACGTCCACTACAGACAGCTTCAGCCATGTATTTATCATCTTTGCATTGGGAAAAAAGGGACTTCATTCATGCCTCAAACATTGTACAGTTTGGTGATTTTTTTTATTTTTCTACAAAAGACTTAGTACAAACATTCATTAAAAATACGTCAAGAGGAACATAAAGAACACAATGACAAAAAATGAAGTACCATAACATGCAGTGTAATGCAATCCCCTTGCCCCCCAAAGTGAGGACTTCCTCTTGTGCGAAAGATCTATTGCTGTCTGAAAGATCTATTGGTGTCTTCAAAAGGCTGTGACCTTCTCTACATCCTGCAGGTTTTCTTTGCTCTCTTTCAGTGGCGCATCGCTATCGCCCAGCTTGATCTCCACTCTGTTCCTTTCGGCAAACATCTGGCAGATCTCCAGGAAGGTCTTGCTCTTGGTCTCGGGGACCATCAGCCAGATGTAGATCAGCGTGGCCAGACAAATGAAGGAAAAAATAACAAAGCTGTAGGGGCCCAGGCCTCTCTGAGGGGAGAGCGAAAAGCAAACATATCTTCTCGTGACACTTTTTAAACGTTAGTACACAAAGCTAAAACATAAGTAAACATGAAAGAAAAGTAGTTCCCAACAAATTCAGCAACCACCACCATAATGTGACGTTCATGCAGGGACGTGCCGGAAGGAGAGGTAGAGCCTTACTGTCCAATTTGCTGCATGTGGTGAGTTAAAGAAAACATTTTTTTTTTTTTTTACTTTTTTAATGGAAGGATTATGTTCATTCAATATTTTTAGCACCACTTTGATTTTCCCAGTGTGGTATGAGAACCACCAATGGCACACAGGCTCCCTCTAGTGGTCCCGGGATAAATCACTGCAGTACAGTTTAGTTGATTTACGAGCTGTATGTTAGGATTAAATTTTTAAGAACTGTTGCTTTTACGTATTAATTTGAATACAATGTGTATTCAGATTTTAATTTAATTATTGTTTAGGTACGCTTTAAAAAACAAATCCTATATTAAAGTGCAGTGTTATTATTCAAACCACATTTCTGGCCTACTATTTTAATGGTGGTCATGGTGGTGGAACTTTGAGAGCTAAGTATGTTTAAAGGTGGTCCTTGGAATCAAAAGTTTGAGAAAAAAAATGTTTGAGAGCATGCTAATTAAAACTGCAATATGGAACCTTTTTCCCCCCAAAAAATATCTTTACAAAAGTCTTATTTGACCATTTATGACTGAAACATCTTCTAATTAGTAGATTAACACCTTAGCTGTTCACAATAGGTACTCATGTAAGCCTCTGGCCAATAGTTTTCAGACTGGATTCGGGTTCAAATTTCCCGCCCTCTGTCTGTGCATGTGACGCCATATGCGCATTGGGTATGTAAAGTAGGGTATGTGCAGTCTCATTTTTCATCAACAGGTGGCAGTAGCGATTTAAAATGGAATCTTCTACATTTAGTAGCTTTAACTTTAAAACATGGATATGCCTGCAATGATAATTGAGATACTGTATGTTGTTATGATGATATCAATGGGACAGAGGATGAGACTCAGGTGGCGCAACTGACCTCCATAAAAGGGAACAGCAGGCCAACAGTGAAGTTGGAAAGCCAGTGGACAGAACCTGCCACCATGAAAGCAGCGGGCCTGGCTGACTGCCGAAACATCTCAGTGGTCACCACATAAGGGATGGGACCTGCCGATGTGATCAGCCAAAGGGGGAACATTTGAGACAGAGGGTCAAACCTCAAGGTCAAAGGGAGGGCGTCATGTGTAAAGTGCAAACGAATGTTACTGAATGTCCAACACTCACTGGGTCCGATTGCATGGCCAGCGATGTAGACGATGACACACGTGATGCTGATGTAGGGCATCCATGTCACGCTTTCCTGTGGAGTAACAAGCAGGTTAACATGCAGATTATGGTATTATCTTCAAAATGTAATCCAATCCCTCATAGGCAATGTTTGAATTGACATGTTCACATTCTTAACTGTGATACAAAGGTCAAAATAAGTTAACCACTAATATAACGTAAAGTATCAAATGGAAAATAAAAAGTGATTATCAATTTATATAGCATTTTTGGGCTTTGCAAATTTGTCTCGAGCCAATCTGACAATGAGCACTTGAGGGCAGCAGAGCGACATGATCTGAAGGGTCTTTGTTTGTCCCATCAAACCTGGAAGGTGAGAGCAACCGCCAGCAGGACACATGCGCCACAGCAAATCCCGAACCCGCATAGGAGCAGGAGGCGTCGTCCAGAGGCTTCCACGATGAAGACCTAGCGTTGCAAATTCCCAATTAATAATCATTTCCTTTTAGAACTACAACTCTCCGCTCAAATGAGGGTACCTACAGCCGCTATCGTCATGAAAACATTAACGGCACCCGTTCCCACTGTGACGTACTGGATGTCATTCTCCATGACCCCTGCGGTGGCATATATGCTGTCTGCATAGTAGTAGATCTGGGAGAGTGGAAAGACGATTTGATGTTAGCAAGAGTGTAACAAATGTAATAAAATAAATAAAGCAAATAAAGAGGAACCCCTGCTTAGTACTGTAATGCTGTCACTATCTAATAATTTTTTTTTTAAATCGATTATCCTATTGGTTATCATATGAATAATCCTTTTTTAAATTATATTTATTACTATTTGTTTGTTTGATAATCCATTATGGTTGAACATGAGTTGAATTGAGTGGATCTACATTGCGAAACACCAACATAATTAACCTGTGCTAAACGGTTAGCAATCGCGATTACCATTTGCGCACTAGCGATTAAAATTTAAGGTAAACAGGCACGAACCACAGTTTAGTTCACACACATCATTTTATCTACATGAGTTGAATTGAGTAGATATAACTACTAATTATTTATTATGTTCTGTGCATGAGCATTATTAAACACAAACAAAATTATCCCATGCTACACGGTTAGCAATCGCTATTAGCATTTGCGCTACAGATGACCATATAATAAGATAAATAAACACTAACTACTATTTAGTTCACGCATACATCATATCTACATTAAACATGTAATAGTATCTTAAAAGTTACTTAAAGACAATGCGCTGCCTGTTAGCTACAATGAGCTCAAAACTTCCTGCTCCGTGTAGAAACATGGATGGCGACGCAAACACAGTGGAGGAGCTTCAAAGCAGGCATTTTTAGTCAATCTATTTTTAATATTAACTTATCCAACCTGGTCGACTTTTGTCCTAGCCCTACCCAAAAAAAAATAAAAAAGAAGCCCTACTGAGAATGGCAAAACTCCAACGCAGTGGACTAGGATCGGCAATGCTACATTGCTAATGCTAAAACGCAAAAATAACAACAAAAGCAACACATCTTTGTTTAACTATGTGTGCTTTTTTATCTGTGCTGAAAACAAAGAACAACCAGACGGGAGCTCCGGAACGTTCCCCATTTCACCCTGTACATTGCACGGCTAAAGACGCCAAAGCAGCTCTCACCGCATTCACCCCCGACAGCTGCTGCCCCATGTTCATGACGACGATGGAGACGAGCTGCCAGCGAAGCGAGCGCTGGGAAAGCAGGGACGGCACGGACAAGCAACCCTCTCCCCTCTCCGATTGGTCTTCCAGACGCATCTCTGAAATCTCTTCGGTCACGTCGTCCCTGCCACGCAGCCTCTGTAACGCTGAGGGAAGATGGACCCTAAACTTCTGTTATGTCAAACTCACTTCTCAAATCACCTTTCTTTGCAGTCATCTCGTCGCCCCTCTGAATGAGCGTGTATCTGGGACTTTCTGGGAAGAAGGGCAGCAGCATGAGCTCAATTACGGCGGGAATGCCAGTAAGGCCCAGCAGGATGGCCCAGCCTGAACAAATACAGGAAGTTTTGACTCAGCATACATGTATAATCCATAATCCCTAAACACCGCAGTATGCATGCCAGTGTCCACCTGTGCTATTGCCCAGTATGTTTCTGATTCCCAGCACTTGGGCACTGAGGATGCCAATTGTGATGAAGAGCTGCGGTACGATCCCAATGGCTCCCCTGAGATTTTTGGGAGCGAGTTCGCCCAGATACATGGGCACCACGTTGGACGAAAGACCTGCAGAAAAGGACACGAGATGCTTTCAAAGGATTTCTTCCGCTGGGCTTCATCGCGTTCAACACGTCAGACCTGCGCAGAAGCCCACTATGAACCTAGCCACGATAATAATCTCATAGGATTTGGCCAGCTCACTGACTCCCATCATCAACGCGGGGACGATGGAGAAGATGTTGTTGAAGAGTAGAGTGCCCTTTCTGTTAAGCCACACAAATATAGTTTGTGTTTATCTGGCGACCTTTCACCCTAAAACAGCTGCAATAGGCTCCAACTCACAAATGACCAATATTATAGTCTTTGTTGACAGAATGTTCACAGGTGATTATAGTGTCCTATCACATGCATGATTACCTTCCCAGTTTGTTGACCAGTGGGGCCACCATGAGAGAGCCAAAGAAGCCCCCCAGAGGGTACATGGACACAGACAGAGACCACAACAGAGTCAGTAGGCTGTCGCCCATGGGTGTAGCGTAACGCTCGACGAAGGTGATGTTGTAAAAGTGCTGCATAACCTGAAGTGGGAACAAAAGCGGAACACATGACAGAAATACATCACCACTCAAATGTATGTGTGTGTGTGTGTGTGTTTCTTGTAAGGGTTACCGGCGCTGGAGAGTTGATGACAGCAACGTTGTATCCATACTGGAAGGATGAGCCGAATGCAGATATGAGCGTGGCCAGTGCCAGGACCGCGGTTAATCTCTATGAAAGACAAAGGCGTATTTTCTCTACATTATTTATCATGATTACAGCGTTGAGTATTTGGATTCACGGGATGTGAGACACTCACCTCACTCTTCTTAGGCTTTGCCAATTCCGCAGCGTCCACCATGGCTGTTTGTGTCTTGCACACACGGTAAATAAGAAAAAGTGCACTTTGGTAAACTGCACTCTGTGGCGTCTGCCTGCCCTTTGAACATGCCATCATCACGGCTAAAAGCTGCAATTTGTTTATTGCTTTCATGTTGCTGACGGCGCTCACTCGTTTACTGAAGGTTCATCCATTGTTGCGCAATATGCTGGCGGTTTGTACACCCATTACATAATTAAGAATTATAATAGAGCCTATAAAAGTGGCAAAGCTGGATCGGTGCCTCAATTACATGGCTGCATGTTTTTCTTTATGTGCAATTGGTATGCTAATTGCAAAAAAAAAGAAGAAAAAAATAGGTATTTTTTACAGTCTTTATTAAATCATTCACTGCCATTGACGTCTATTGACGCCCAAATTAAACACATTTGAACTATTTCTATTAGTTTAACATTTTTTCCACTTTTGTTAAGAGTATGAAAACCTAGAAAATTATATAGAACAGATATAAAATTTACGTATTTTTTACAGTCTTTATTAACTCATTCACTGCCATTGACGTCCATTGACGCCCAAATTGAACAAATTTGAACTATTTCTATTAGTTTAACATTTTTTCCACTTTTGTTAACAAGAGTATGAAAACCTCAAAAATAAAAATTATATAGAACAGATATAAAATTTACGATTAATCGTGAGTTAACTATTGAAGTCATGCGATTAATAACAATAAAAAAAATTAATCGCCTGACGCAATTTAAAAAAAGAAAAGATTATTTAAAAATTAGGAGCGTGAGGCAATTGAAATTTTTTATCGTAATTAATTGCATGACTTCACGAGTTAACTCACGATTTATCACAAATTTTATATCTGTTCTAAATGTACAATAAAAAAATTCTAGGTTTTCATACTCTTGTTAACAAAAGTGGAAAAAAATGTTAAACTAATAGAAATAGTTAAAATGAATATTTGACATCTATAACCGTCAGTGGCAGTGAATGAGTTGATCGTGAGTTAACTATTGAAGTCGCCCCTAATTTTTAATAATCATCTCGTCAGGCGATTAAATTTTTTATTGTAATTAATTGCATGACTTCACTAGTTAACTCACAATTAATCACACATATGCCTCGACAGAAAATAAATGGTACCACCAAATTTGGTGTGTTCATCTTTTAGTTTTAATGAATTAAGTGGGCGGCAAGCCAGCGGACTAAAATCCCTTCATACAGTGTTAGCACACGTTGGAGCGCCTTCAATGTCAGCCAAGTCTCAAAGCTGACACAATGGATGCGTCCCCGCACAATACAGTACATGATGGCCCTCAAGGACAAAAAAAAACAACCCTCATCAGCATTAACTGTCCTTACTTCCTTATTTTCTCGGGCATCCAAGTACAAATGTGATCGCAAGTTGTCATGTCCTGTCTTTTATTTTGGTAGGTTTCCTCTTCCTGTTTTTGTTCCATTATTTTTGGCATTATGTAACTCTAATGGATTTTTATTTGGATCTTACAAATCTGCTGTTTTGTATTGTAGCCACATCTGTGTGCACAGTTTGTCAAAAAGGAGCACTAAGATGTGAGATCTTAGCATCCTGCGCTAGCTATGTGCTTGTTGTTTTCACTGTTTATATTAGTGATCATCAATTCAATTCAATATTTATTTACTACTTATAATGTATATTTGTTCATCTAGCTAAGCAGGGAGCTTCATCTAATTTATTTAATTGCAAATTCCTGGAACAGGTCTTCGTCCCTCTGTTCACATGCTAGCGTCTCGTACCAGGAATTCCATTGAGGGTGGAAGAGATTGAGAGAGGAGCATAGGTCGTCACGTCTTTGAATTATTACTGTCACCACAAATGTCCACTTTATGCTTTATGTTTTAAGTAAAGTCAAATATCAACACTGCAACGCTTCACAAAAAGTGGCTTTTTTGGTTGTTCTACAGGCTCGTGGGTTCAATGGATTTAAAGTCCACACTGTCGTGCTAACGTACATGAGCAACAATCGGCAGGGGTCAAAGGAGAAGTGAAGCTCCAAGGTATAAAGAAAGGCTCTGGTGTCAAGGAGGAAGGACGGCATGTGATGATCGGTCACACATCCTGAGCATGATGACGGCAGCGATTCTTTTTTGTGACGCATCAAACACCATGTTGCAACACATCATAAGGCAAGAACCGGCAGGTTTTGAAATACAATAGCCGAGCACATCACTGACAGTGACATCAGTGGGAAAGTCATCTGACTGCGGCTTTGTTTGACAATATGGGATCATCAAGTACAAAAATACAATTAGGTGAGGTGTCAAATTTAAGTGTTTTCCTGCTGTTAAGGGATTAAACGTGTGATGCTTTTTTTTTTATGCAGTCAATCTGCTCAAATAAATGTTTGACATTATATGACTGTAGAAGTTTATTTATGTAGAAGCTCTTTAACTGATTTTTAAATATATATATATATATATATATATATATATATATATATATAAGGGGTGTTAGAAAAAAATCTATTTTGGCAATATATCGCGATATTCTCGAATCGATTCAATATGCGGCCGAATCGATTTTTAAACAATTTTTTTATGGAAATATTCAACAAAACGTCTTACTTACGGTTAGGATTCACACATTAAGCATGGAAGAATGTTATATCAATGGAACAGTAAGCCTTAATATTTTATTTCAGTGCTGTTCAAACATGAAACAGACTGCAACTTGTTTGTTAAATGCAGTGGCTCAGTTATAAGCCTGAATTTTTAGATAAATAAATAAATTTTCATACAAATCTTACAGTGTACATGTACAAGTTTACTGATTAGTATTTTCTAAATTTGAGTAAAAAAAAAAATCGCAATCATCAATTTATAGATTCGTATCGGGATTCATCTGTATCATATTGAATCGTGACATAAATCGTGATACAAATCGAATCGCCAGGTACTAGGCATATCACACCCCTAATATATATATATATATATATATATATATATATATATATATATAAATAAATCACTAAATCAGTTGTCATACTATAGTTATTTACTTGCATTTCTGGGGAAAAAAGTATTGTAAGTGTGCATGCAAAGTCAAAAACATGCCGCAAAGACTCTCTGTAATCTCAACAGGCAACCCAGGATAAACTGCTGCTAACCCCAACATAAACAGATCAAACACACCAATTGGTGAATTCGTGAATAGCAGGGTGCTGTGTTGGTAAAATGTTCCTTCAAACACTGCCTGTATTGTAAAGATAATATAATAAGAATATATATTTTTTAAATAAATTGTAAGCCAACCAACATCACACATCAAATTCTGTTCCGCTTTGGAGGCTATACTCTAATTTAGTTGTTCTCAGTTTGGCAACACAAAGGAACGGTGACTATAGTGTGACATCATTGAGTGAGTTTATTGGTTTATTTCAAAAGATCATGATACATGACGCTCGCGATTAAATTCGATGACAGTGACAATGAAGGCACAGAACGGTAATCCTGTTTATTTCTACGACGTAGCCAAGAGCATTCACATATTTTTCATCCCCACAAATACTTGACGAAAATGACTATGAATCTTGTGTGTAATGAACTCGATAAATTGAGTCCACGATGCACCTGATCAATTCCTTCCAACTTAAGGTGAGATGCTTTTTACGACGCCACATGTGCTGGTAACCGTAAATTTCCCCAACATAGGGTTGAACACACACCTGTTGAAGTAAGTCCACCTTCTGCGCAATCAAGCATCACCTGCCAATGTGGGTGTCACTCGTTAAGTCTACCTCTCTCTGATTTGAGGCGGGAAGTCCTGGTGGCAACCCGCGAGTGTCGTCCTGCGCTTGCTGCCGGCAGCAGCAAAGCGAAGCCAAGAGGCGCGTGCGGACTGGCGCGGTGAAAAACACAAACATGATGCAGTTGGCTGCTCCCTGCGACGTGTTGCCGATACCCTGTTGTGACATCACACAAGACAGACAACAAAAACATCTTTAATAGCAGAAAGTCTGGATTTTTCTTTGGTCATAAAATGTAAATTGAATAAATCATTCATTTTGAGCACATCGCGCGGTGTGCCGTGGACCGAATATGCTCCGTTTGAATATGAACTCTTTGACTGCCAAACGTTATCCCAAAAACAACCCCGACAACGGCAGCCGATTTAGAGTATTTTAACTCATCTTTCAAGGCAAACAGAATATTGTGTGTTTAGACTACATATACATGGTGGGTACCAAATGGAAAATCGCATTCCATTCTTTTGTTTCTACCTTATTCCGTTCTTTAGTAATTATCATTTGAAAATAGGTAATTTGAGTGACATTGAGAGAAAATTGAAAAGATACGCTTTTTGTGAAAAGATACATTTGCTGCACAACGGTGACTTTGACACTAATATTTTTTGTTTAGTGACGCTCTGTGAATTAGTTTTAATGTGACAAAGGCTTTGATCATTCACGTCATCCTTGAAAACATTCTACCTCATCAGATTCGTCATGTTTCATTGTAATTCCATACACCGGGAGCCCATTGAAAAGAGATACAATGCTGCCATCTGCTGGCCATAGTTAGTGGCTGATTTTACAACCCCAATGACAAGGCAGTGCTGCACAAGACATTGCACTGCTCATTGAGGGGAAAAAAACGTAGTTGACGTCAATTGACGTTATTGGCGGCATTCATTAAGATTTTAGCATACGTCATTAAACGTTTTTGGCGGTCAAAGAGTTAACGCTATGCTTAAATGTATAGAAAAAAAACACCAAATAATTCAATTGAAATATACGCCGCAAGTGAAAAAAAAAGTTTCTAAAACAACCTTTCACAAGTTTAAATGCACTTAAAAGTTAAATCCAACTGAATTTTACATTAGCACTGATTTTTTTTTGTGCCACTAAAGGGAGCCCATGTAGCACTTTGACAGTCAATCACTGGCTTGTATTACATCATACCTTGTGCTGATTGGTATGTTTATGGTGCATTTTGTTCTAAATCAAATCATCTTTAACCCTTTCATTTTTATGTGATGATACTAATCGGATTTGGGATCACAGTTTGTAGTATATTTACTGTTGAAATTGTTAATAGAGTGAATTCTAAACATTTTAGGGCGGTGTCAATTACTCCGTTTTTTTTACTTATTTTTAGCAGGGCAGTGGAGTGACAGCTCACACTTCTGCTTAAGTCACAAAGACAATTCTGAACATCTAAGCTAATTTAATGGAAAGGGAAGTGGCAAACACAACATGCCAACATGCAACTGAGCAGTAAACCGTGGCTGTATGACAACACAATCATTGAAACGTCATCTCCACTCACGTGTAGCATCACCAGCACAGGGTTCTGTCTCGCCGGAGATCCGACCAGCAACAGAACGAAGCGGATTGTGCTCCAAATGCGTAACGTGATGAAGATAATAGGGATGAGAGTCAGCTTCATGTCCGCCGTGGAGGAGAAGGAGTTCGATGGCGTCCTATTGGCCAAGAGGGGACGGTACTCGGAAAGGGCTGCATGCTGCGTGTAGTAACAATAGACCAAGAAATTAATTACCGGTAGTATGGTCACAAGAACAAAACGTCAATACTATACCAGCATAAAGTACCCTGTAACATATTGTGATTAGATCCATTAGATCCTTTTCCTGCTTTGCTGTTTTTGTGTGTCTGGGCCCTGAAAGCGGAATAAAGTATCCTACAGTCTCCCATAGTGCAGACTTATATATAAATGGATTGACAATGCTGCTTACTCGCCGCTAGGAGAAGTGAAGCCACTGACGGCCATCTTATGTTGCCAGTTAGTAAGCCCGCCTAACTTGAATAGATTGATTTCTCCATGGCCTTTTCACATTATTTTATGCCTTTATGGCAAAAATACTACACTCTAAAAACATTTGGGTCAAAAGTAACCCAATTATGTATTAAAAAAAAATCCACTTTATGGGTCAATTTGATCCAACTTTGATTCACAAAATGTGTCTTTCAATGGAAAACAAGATCTTTTACTTGGGTCAAAAAATTGGGTCATTTTGTATAAAACAACCCAGAAAGTCTGGGTCAAATTGACCCAAGTACAGGATCAGTCCATTTTTGACCCAGAGTTGGGTTATTTTTGACCCAACTGTTTTTAAAGTGTACCTTGTATAACAGGGGTGGCCAAGTTCGGTCCTCAAGAGCCCCTATCCAGCCCGTTTTCAATGTCTCCCTCCTTCAGCGCAGTTCAGCTCATCAGCAAGCTTTGCAGAAGCCTGATAATGATCCTGATCATGAATCAGGTGTGTTAGTGGAGAGAAACATGGAAAACAGGCTGGATAGTGGCTCTCGAGGACCGAACTTGGCCACCCCTGGTGTATAACATACTGTTGTACCAAAAGTCTGGGAGAAGCGCTACTAACAAAAATGCATTTAATTTTCTCTTACGGGGTATATCTCCAGGTGCTACTCAATGATTTGTCTGCATATTGTCAGAAGCATCAACAATCAAGTGAAAGCAAATCGATTTTATTTAAATTATTTTATACTGTCTTGCCTTTGTCTGTGTGTGCCTTTATTTGGAGCGCTGTTTATGTTGTACGCGGTTTGGCCACTGAGGGGCAGTGTGGTTCCACGCGGTCTAAAACACTGTTAAGTTGTAGCCACATTAGAGAGTAGAAGGAAAAAGTCACGATCAAGTTATTCCAATAAAAGTTTGTTTTTTTTCCAACGTGGAGCCGTTCTTTTGAGTGATAAAAGTGCCGCGAGTAGCGCGCTAATTAGCATTAGCGAGTCAGACTGGAGCGGATCATTACAATTCCTTGCACATCTATAGATTGAAGCAAAAATCATTGTCAATCAAATCATTTTGAAGCAAAAATCGTTCGTAATCGAAAATCTATTCTGAATCAAATCGCAGGCCCAAAAATCGTGAGACATTCAAAGATTCCCACCCCTACTAAACACCTTCAAGCAAGTACAGTACATTAGCCACTTATTTGGAGAAATGTTTACTAGCCGATACTAAAAATATGTGGTCTTTTTTTACGGCAAGGTATTGCAGTACTTGTGTCGTCCCAGTCGACCACGCAACCCTGTGCCACACTACAGTACATTGTTGAGCTTCTCCTTGGGTCCTCACCGCCGTGTGGATGTGTCTCTTGATGAGGATGTAGAGGACGGGGAGGGTGAGGTAGGCCAAGAATTCCCAGATCTTTCCAGTCAGCAACATCCACAGGACACGGTCAGGGGTGTGGATTCTGACCCAGCACCAGCCCACTGACACCTCTGATGCAGTGTAGCCAATTTTGTTGAGGCACACGGCTGCAACTGTGATGGCCAGAGGAACCCCCCAGCTGGACAACACAGTAGCATTGAGAAAAGAAGCGTTGGAGAATGACATCATCACTTTAAGAAAAATTTTTCTTTCCATTTTTAGATGCAGTATGGGTTCACTGAGCAATTAAATGCAACAACACGGAAATACTTTTAACTTCAGGCTCCTGGTTCATACATACAGTGTGGTAGTTGTTATAAATACGTCAAATTTAACTAAATGTTTCTTACTTTTGTCTCTATCAGCTAAAAATACATGTATTTTCGTGTCAGAATGACAGATTGTTTATAATTAGTACCTTGCCAAGGGCAAGGCTGTGTGCTGCTCATAGAAGTGGATGAATAGCTCTGTTGTGAAACCCCAAATGCAAAAAACAAACTTTGGTATAATAATCACTGCAGATGCTTTGGTGAGCGCATCACCGGGTGAACATGTGATTGTGATGCTCGCAATTGTTGACTTGTCTTAATTTATAAACCACCATGAAGTTGATTCCTCTTTTTACAGTAGGCTATATTCACAGACAGTTCATCAGTAAAGTTTTACACATCATAGCCTCAATTAGGGCTGCTCGATTATGAAGAAAATATGAATCACAATTATTTTGGTAATAATTGAAATCACGATTAGGACGATCATTTAAAAAAAAAATGTTATTAAGACAAATACAATTTATTAAAAACTATATATATGCGAGTTCCTTTTGGATGGAACAACATTTATTAGTAATATTTATTAGTAATTTTTAAATAAAAATAAAAAGGTGCAAAAGTATAAATTTAAACAACCCAAAATTAGTATTAATAATCTTTTTTTGACGATTATGCCGATTTTGTAATTGTGTAATAGTTGAAATTGTAATTGAATTTCGATTAATTGCACAGTCCTAGCCTGAATGATTAAATGTGTGTATAGTTTGCTACAAAAGGACATCTCTCTTGTAATTGGAACTAGGAAACATTTACGAAAAAAAGGGGAGAATCAAGATCCTGTACTTTTTGTTGTTGTTATATTAGGTAGTCTAACCCCCCCCCCCCCCCCCCCCCCACACACACACACACTCCGTCAATTCATAAAGTTAGCAAAGCTATGGGAACATGTTTTGATAGTATGCAGTGTTTACTTAATAATAATCATAATAATATTTTTTATTTTTTTTGCTCAGTACTTTTTGATACAGTATTCGTATTTTTTCCACCTCTGCCTGGTCGTAGTAGTTAGTTCATGTATCCCAAGATGCCTCGGGGCGTCTTAAAGAGACAGTAGTCACTTGTTTATGATGGGACCTACCTGACCAGGTGGAAGAAGAGCACCAGGCTGTCAGCAGCCCTCTGACTGGACTGTACGATGAGCACATACAAGTAGACGGCGATGGCCACGGTCCAGAAAAAGGAGCTGGTGTTGGCGAAGGTGGATATCGCTCCTTGGGCGACGCAGTCCGGCGAGTCGGAGTCGAACACTCTCCACACTCCGAAGGCGTACGAGACCGCGGAGAGCCAGTCGGCCACCGAGAGGAAGAGGAGCAGTTTGCGCGGAGTGGTTCTCAAATCCGCCAAACTAATGTAAGTGACGATGATAAGCGACGAGCCCACAAACGACATGGCGCACGAACACAACACTACCACCTGCTCGGACAAGTACACAACTGTCTGGTTGTGTGCTGCCATCGTCTTTATTTTCTCCCTTTCCTCTTCACTAAACGCGCTGCACGTTTGCTACACAACGCAGCCTAACTTCTACTTGGTCGTGCTCTCACCTTCATTCCCACCCACCACTACTAGTTATTCCTCCCCTTCCTTCTTCCTCTTCCTCTTGTAGCTGAGATCACAGTCAGCCGGTCAGTGGCACACTCGAGGCTATTTTGGGCTCCAGAATTTGAACCCTGGATTTAAAATGGTTACGTAGCAACAATAATCCCAAAACTAAAATATTTTATAAAAGTGTGGGAAAACACCAAAGCCCTGCGGTCCTGGGATTTACTTTATTTATTTAATTATTATTTAATTTTAAAAACTTTATTTAACATCTATCATTCGCTTCCTGACCCTTATAGAGGTAAGACGCATTCACACAACTATATGTGACGAATTACCACTTTGATTATCTGCGTCCTGTTGCATTATGGGAACATGAATGAATAAGATTCGGCCTCATCCCGTCAGCCCTTTTCCTTTTCGGGTATAATTGTATGTGAAAAGTGAATGTTGTTAATTGTCTATGATTGTCCGAAAGGAAAATTTAACAAATAAAAACAAAAAAAACCTTTTGAAACCAGGCAGGAAACATTGTTCATTCAATGACCACGCTTGTAACTCCCAACTCGTCAAACACTACTTCGTACAGAGCTATCAAGTATAGCCTTTCTTTTATTTTATCTGAATTCTTGTATCGCTGCAGCCCAAATAGACTGCAACTCCCTTCAGTTTTTAGGACTGCCTTTCTTTCCAGGGACAAACATCTGAATTGTCATTGAAGAGTTGCCCCCGCCAAACCACTCAGTCTTCATGGTAGTTGTAATGATAATGTTGCTACAAATCATGTGTGCTTTTTCTACCCTTAATCAACACAGTATTCTCTTATCTGGATCTTATTGTAAAAAAATTAAAATAATTTAAAGTGTACAAAATGCATTACTGTCCAACAGTTTTTCAACACACAAAAACAGATGATATATTATATCATATTTTATTCATTTCATTCTGTTATTAGAACAAAAATACATAACCACACATGATTAATGAGCAATTAACTGTACGCTGACCAGCCACAATAAATGACCACTTGCACCATATGATATCCAATACAAGAGCTGTATCAAATAATCAGTCTTTACCAAGATAATAATGCTCAATTGTGATTGACACTGAGGTATTGATTTAATGTGTTAATAGTTCCAAAAATGGTTGGATGGACGGATGGGTTTTATTGGTGATTGCATTTTGCAATGGTGTACAATCATCATAATGAGGCGAAGCTATTTGTTGTTGTTGTTGTTGTTTTACTCTCATATAAATAATTAAGAAAACCTTCAGATGCAGTACAGTTATACACTACTAAAAGGTACAACCACAGCAATGGGTAGTGTGTTAATTTAACATTTCTGCGATTGAGCCAATCATAACCAAGGATTACAGTTTTTATTTTGTAAAAGCCAATTTGAACATACAGCTCTTGTATTGATCTCATTAGATTTATGAAGTGTACATATTGAGGCTGCTGAGATAATCAGCAAAAAATATATATATAAATCGCAAATTAAAACATCACAACTGAAATAACTTGCATTTATTGTGAAAATTGATGTCAGGCACACAAACATAAGTCAGCAAATAAACATTTTGGTTTCATGCTGGATGTTTGTTTTAGCCACCAGATGGCAGCACAGGCCTTACTACAACATGATACCTTTATCCAACAGAATCTTGAATAAGCATTGTTCAGTTCGTCATCACTCAGACGTTTATTAGTTAGACTGTCTTCACGTCTTCACAACTTACACCATAGTAGGATGGTCGGTACAAGGCAGCTTAAGGTTTTCCCCTCCATTCGTTAACGGCGGTGCTGAGGACTCTTATTGCAAAGAATTTCTGCGGCAGTATTCTTGCTGATTGCTTCGTTCTCACTCCTTACAACAACCAGCTAAGACACTGCCAGAGAAACACCCACAGCAGCCGTAAGCCACCTCCCGGCCAGCCGATCCCGACTGCCACCGTCCTCCCTCCGGTGTGGCATCTTGAACCATTGCCCTTTTTAGGTCTGATGAGCTCTAGAAGAGAAGAAGTAGATGATCAGTGTTCCCTGTGAAAACAGACACAGTGTATGTAACGTTGCGCCCTTTTTAAAAAAGAAAAAAAAATCAATGAATGGTCAAATGCATCCTTCTGGACAACCGTGGCTTATATAACTGATGAGTGTACACATGGCTGCTCAAAGTGACCGAAAGCATATTCTCAAATAGATTCTTGATCCCCACTTCCTCTTGCCTGGTGTGCAGCATCACTTTGAGTTTGCACAACTTGAGCAAACACACACACACACACACACACAAATCCAAGAATAGAATTTGTGTCATGACTCATGATTTTGCATCAAAACGCTCTGATTGATTTTACCTCGATTTGTAGTGGTGTGTTCGTCTTTCTGCTATCCTCATGTAAAGCAAATGCTTGAGTGTTGTTTACCAAAGAGATATCAGTTAAAAGTCTCCTCGCGATCTCCGCAGTGCTATTTTTGGCCGCCGGACCATTCTATATGGTCCTCTCCCTGCGGACTCCGCTTGCTGACAGGACAACGTGGACACGAAAGAGCGCGCTGCGGTCGTCCGCTGTAAGGACAATGAGATGAGGGAAGAAAGCAAATAGGGCTTAAATAAGCGTCAAGACTCTGCTATCATATGATCTGTTTCTGGTTGTGTAACTGGGTAGTCACGCTTTGACTGGTCCTCGGACAATTTTCACCTCGTCTTACATCAGAAACAGTTAGTTGCGCAAGGTGTTGGTCATGCATGACTGAATTGACGCCAACCTGCTTTAAACGCATCCTCCCGGTGTACAATGCAATAATAAGGCATCTGCTCAGAGTTGATGTATTCTTTCATATAAGACTTCCTGGGAAAACAATACTAAGCTAAGTTGTATGTGTAACCGCTCCATGATATGAGTCTTACCAGTTATGTATCTGATTTGAGTACACCGCCAGCTTGCTGCCTCCTTGTTTCGTTTATGACAATTGGTAAGGTTGAAGAGACGATATTGAATACTTTTACTATTTACAGTATTTGAAAGTCCTAAGCTCATCAGGCAGAGCCTTAATGCTAGTCATGTAATACCAAGGTTATTTTATTTTACAAAAAAACTAAAACTAAAATTCAAAAAAACAATTTCGTTAACAAAATAAAATAAAAACGAAAATGCTTTTCAAAAAATGAAAACTGACTGAAACTACATTTTATGTTTACAAAACCAACTAAAACTAACTATAATTATAGCAAAAATGTCCTTTGTTTTAGTCTTTAAGTTCATGCACGAGCCTTGGGGATGATTTTAAAAGTGATTTTAAGTAGATTTATTTTAATTTAAACCGGAATAAGGAAATTTGAAAGTGTGTCACACAAAAGGGACGTCCATGGTGGTTTTTAAATATTGCGCACAAGTAATACACTTTTCTTCTTTTTTTTTACTATAACTAATACTGAAACTAACTAAAACTAAGCATTTATGAAATAACTAAAACTAACAGAAACACTCTGAAAACTAATTAAAACTAACAAAAAAAAAAAAACCCGAAATAAAAACTAACTAAAATGAAAATTCCAAAACTATAATAACCCTGTGTGGTACTCGCTATCACTAAAAGTGGACAAGGAGTAGTATGCAACACACAAAAACGACAAGAAAAGATGGAGAAGCTAATGCTAATCGCTGATCTAATGTTAAATGCGGCGTTGCAAAAGACCAAAATAAGTGCAGGACACTTTTTACAGAAGTCTGGCTGGAACTGCGTCAGAGCAGCCAGCTATGAACAGAAAATTTGTATTACAATTAATCAGAGCACGTTAATTGTCCAATCCCGTCGATGATGACGCCCACCTCTCGGCGAATGCACAATGACACGAAGCCTCTGAAAAATACACGGACTGAGCACCGACTGAAGCACGTTTATGTCTGTCGTCGGGGTGAGTACAGTCATTCCACGTATTTTTGTGAGGTTTCGCATCATAAAGCATTCGCCGAATATGTGGAAACACGGCGCTATAGGTGGGCGTCGTCATTGACGGGAATTGACAATTAACGGAAGTGCCTAGCTCTAAAGACAACAGCTACTTAGTTAGCACACGTTCAAAAAACAAAACAAAAAAAAGAATCGGAGGTCGGCCACGATGAGGAATTTATAAGGTCAAAAGTATATTGTATTAAATATTTAGAATATCAGCAGCAATGTTATTTGCATTATTTTGCACCAAGAAATACTGAGTTTTGAGTTCTACACAATATTAGGTCTCAAAATTACTCTTAAAAAAAAAAAAATTCTATAAGGAGCTATGATTTTAATTTGGTCAATTGATTTCCGTACATGAAAGAAAAAACTGACGAGTTCATGTGACAATGTAATTTTTTTTAAATTAAAAAACGCAGAGAAGATTGAACAGTTTCTGACCCTTTGAACAGAAAATATTCACCTTTCACATTGAAAGAACCAATTCAGAAATACCTCCATAATGATTTTTTGACTTGCTGTGAAAGGGATCCAATTAATTTAACCTCCTGAGACCCTGCATACACGTGCGAAGACATTCCATTTATGCTTCTTGGCCTTTTCCAAGAACTAATGCACTTCAAAATACTTTATATACCGAGCCAGACTGGAACATGTTACCTCCTCAAATGATGTCAATGAGCAGTCATGTTGCCTGCTTGAAAACAAATCTTTCAAAATCTGTGATCAGAGGTGAAATTCTGCTACATGAATGTATAGTTATTATTCACTTGTCTTGTTTTTGTTTAACACTTCTGTTTTTACTTGTTATCTTGAAAGTTGTAATGTGACTCGAGTTGCGCTGATGTTAAATTATTTGTGCTTTGAAAATGTACTAATTGTCATTGTTGAGGTTTTGTAATAATTGTGAGTGGAGCCCAGGACGAATAGTAATAAGTATAATAAACAAAATAAAATAAAAATACCGTGATATGAATTTCAGGCCATATCGCTTAGCCCTCAGTCTCCATTTGAAGAAGATGAGTTTCTAACAAAAATATGGGGGAAATAATTTTACAACGACGTTTAAAGCTTGAAATCGATTATTCTTCATTCATTCATTCTTTCAATCGGCCAAGCTTTCAATTTGCCCCTGTGTTAAAATTAAAGTCCGTCAAACAAGGCAACAATTTATTTTAATTTTTATATCTACATAGGCCTGTGAGTATTGTAGATTAGCATAGCGGTTAGCCTCACGAGCTAATCCGATCGCCACTAGTCTTCAAAGATTCATAAAAGTGGGGCTGGCGGCATGTGTCGCAAAGTAAAGCTCCTCACCAAAATGTTATGTCCAGTAATGTACGGATAACTACTGTGTGCTAATGTGAACTTTCTTCATCGTAAAACTTAACGACTTAACGACATTAATATCAGTGTAACGCTTGTAGCGGTACGGCATCAAGCAGAATGATACAAGTGTGTGAAAATGTTTGACCAAAAATTTGACTAGTTGCATGGCAAAATCTACATGTCCACAATCAAATACAATAAAAGTGCAAGTTAAATAGAAACAGTAAAAAAGTGAAATGCTTTTTTTTTTTTTTTTTGCCTGGCTATGATGTCCTGTCTTGGACGTTAAAGAGAGCACACGCGGGACTCCCACTAATTATGATAACTACATTCAGTGTAATGAGTTGTACCTTTTTAATCATGTGTTTTTATTCGTTTCTCTGCTGGTCCATCAAAGAATGTCCTTACATGAAAACGGTTGGCAGCCACTATACTGCGCTGAGAAAAAAATATCAATGACATCAATGATTAATCAACTTCGACTTGACTTCCATCACATTAGTGTCAATGACAAAAACTCTTTAGTTGTTCATAATATAGCTGGATAGCATAGTTATAGACCTCATTTACAAAAAAATTACAACATTTGCATTTCATTATTAATTGCAGTTATGCAAATATGTATTTTGGAGTGAAAGTGCGCTAATACAGGAGTCTCCTTTTATTCACGGAGACCGCTACCACCTAATAAAAAGAAGGCCCACTTGTGTCTGTGCGACATTTAAGTAATGCTCTGTGGTGCAGCTCGGTGCTTGTAGTTCCAGTTCTCATCAGCAGAACTTCACATTTCCATTCCCAATCATGCATAAACAACGACAAGCCATAACATTAGAACCACTGACAGGTTAAGTATAACACTGATTGTCTCATTAAATTGTCACCAGTTGGTAGGCTATATCAAGAAGTGAATACATCTTTTGTCCTTGAAAGCCGGAAGTATTGGACTGCATAAGCTTAATGTGTGACTTTGAGAAGGGCAAAGCTGGGATTGCTTGACAACTTCTGCACATCTCGTCAGGCATTGTCAAGCTTTCGTGTTCTGCAGGACTGGCCCTTGGGGACACATTCGTTTACAAGGGCCCCACAGGGGCCATGTTGTATAGTGGCCCTGCCAGGACCGGCATTGGCCCCGTATATTCATGATATACATATAATATGATAAGTTTCAGTAAGTTACAATATTTTTTTGCCTTGTAAAATTGAACTGAATATTTAACATCTGACATTTTTGGGGCTTTGTATCTTGTTGAAACTATTCCTTATAGGAGAATTAAACCTAACGTACAAAAAATATGTGCTGCATGGTAAAAAAGAAGAAGAAGAAAAGAAGATCAATGATGATTGATGCATCTAAGTGGATACAACTCTAAGTATATAATATTAAATATAAATATATTATATTATTATTATTATAAATATTTTTAAAAAGCAAGAACATTTTGATTTCATGAAATTTGTCAGTAAACATTGGGTGGCCAGACGGGCCATCGGACCATTGTTAATGTAGAACCCTGTGTAATTATTGGGTTAGTCTGACTGAGAACAGACTTCCAAGTCTGACTGAAATGAATCAAATTTGAATAGTTGAGCCACGTTTTAGTTGTTGTGGTGAGAAGTTGCGCTATTGCAGCATGTGCGCAGTGAAGACATTCAGCAGATTCAAGGGAACCGATGCAGCAGCTGCCGTTGTACATTTCACTTTGAATAGCACCAGGATTTCATTTAAACTGGAGAAGAAGAAAAACAGTACAAAAGGATATATTATCAGAGGAGGCCAACAATTTGCCTTCCATGCGTATATACCGGGGATGTGGAAAATAACTGTTACCCATGGGTTGTCTCCTTGCCTTTATGAGCTCTCACTTATTTTTCCCCACACACTTTCACACGCTTCCGCAAATAGAAGCCGTTTTCTTGATCAGGCCCAGGGTTATAATAATTTTGGATTGTTCATTATAGTTCGTTTTTATTTCGTTTTGACGTTGATGTTTTTTAAATACAGTTAGTTTTAATTAGTTTTTAGACTGAGTTAATTAGTTTTTATTTGTTTTTGTTTTTCTGAAAATTTTTCATTTTAGTTTAGTTTTTATTAGTGGCTCTATATGCGAACTTTACACAGAGGCTGCAGTTACACTTTAGGCCAAAGGTGGCAGTTGCGAGTAAAAAAGTGACCAAGTCCACAATGCTCCTTTAAAATGAACTCCGAAAGCTAATGTATAATATGAATTGACATAGACCAAAATGAAGAGCATTTTCACTGTAATTTATGTTAATTTTAGCTACTTTTAACCATTTCCAGGATAGCAGTCACTACAATTCAAAAGTTGCTTTGAATGAATGTAAAAATAAAAAAAAGTAGGTTATTATAATTCGTGCATCAAAGGGTTAAAAACGTAAAATGTTGTTTTTGTTTGTTTGTTTGATTTTATTTAATTAACAATTTAGTTTTCGTCAACTATAATAACCTTTGCTCTGCCCCTGGTTTTCCTTTTAACAAATGCTGATAAGCGGTACAGAAAATTGATTGATGGATGGATGTATTTTGCAATGTTTCCATAGTAGACTGATTGGGTGAATGGAAACTAATTCTCATGAGACAGGACCGCCCCCTCAAAACAGGCTAAATAGCCTGAGGTTGGATGGTTTAAAATGGGAATTAAATCTCCATAACACCCGCTGGTTTTACTGAGACATTTGTGTCCTATAATAATATTTGATTAATTCATCCCTGTTGTGCGACGAAATCCCATCAAGACTCACAAGTCTCTGACATTCATATGCTTTCTCTCTCTCTCCCATCGTTGGCAGTGTACCGGGACGCGTATTGCAATGGCAATTTCACATTTGTGTGCACTGGAATAACGCATTGATGCGATTTCATATCTTACTGGTGCTATCGTGTGTGAGCTAAACTGCGCATGTAAACATAGCGATTGATGTCCTCGTAAGTAGTCAAGGTTATTCCATGTAGTCTGATCCCACAGAGAATTTCACTGCAACGCATGCATTTCCTGAAAAAGTCAATGGTCTGCTCCTGATTAAGGTGTCAGAATACACAGTGCACTGCAGATTACTGCATATGCGCTCAAAGTGCACACGCTGACCTCCACCTCTCAAAGTCCCTACAATGACTACGGATCAACGGAAAAGGAGCTTTGCTTGGGGAGACACAGACAATGTGATGCTTGTGAGATGTATGATTAACGCTAGGGATGCAGGATAACATCGGTGGCCGATAACTATCGGCAATTATCCACCAATTTGACGTCATACAGATGAAACCAGATAATAAAGAAATCGGCCGATAATAATAGACGTGCCACGTTGGTCCATCTGTTGTGGTTGTGGCTCAAGTTGTGCCCAACTCCTCAACCCCTCCCCTCTCCTATGGTAGTGTCGCATATTTGTGACGTCATAATGTGCGCGACCTCGTGTTCACAGAAGATGCATCATGGTGACATGGCAGTTTCCAGTGTGGGCTTTCTTTATTGCCCTGTTAGTTTATACTGTAGTTTATTTAACAACGGGCTTTTCACTTGTACATGAAGCAATATCAAAGTGACCTTGACTGATAAAAGCCTGCTTGGAACATACTGCTTGCTTTCCTGTCTAGCTGACCCTCCCTTTCTCCTCCCAAAACCTAACCAGGCTGCATAAAAATCTTCACATGATAATTTACTGCGCAAACTCAAAATGAGTTAGTAGTTGTCTTTAAAACAGAGATATCAATCAAATTCAGCTTAATGTTGCTTTACGTAATGTTTCAATGTATTTGTACATGTTAGACTTATAGTAGGACTCGAAAGTATATTTTTTTCCAAGTTAATTTTGCAAACAATTATCGGCTTTTTTTATCAGTTATCGACATCTGCACTTTCTAAATGATTGGTTTATTGCTATCGGTTGAAAACAGCATTATCGCGCATCCCTAATTAACGCAGTTCTTAGTTTTTATATGGACCAGGACTACCTACTGAAACGTATATTTGGCACTTTGCCATTATGTTAAAGCTAATCCCTACACTGCAGGTTACTTAGTTGTTCCATTGTTGGCTAACAGCAGTCATGCTCCCTCATCCAATCCCATTCCACAAATCTAATCACCTTATGGCTAACAATGACATCAGTATTTACTGCAGTGCCATGTTCTTGTACAACACTACACACAATTCTTAGCCTCAGGACGCTCCTATAGTGCATTTGTTTCTCTTGACTGTGAATCCTTGGTTATGGCCGTCATCACACTTTTTTTTCTGTGTGTGCGTGTGAAGGGTAGTCTATTGGAAATAAGTTGGTTTCATTTGTATTTATTTGCCAGTGTCACAATGCATTCTGTTCATTATTGATTGTCATATTCACATAGCGTGCTAGCCCTGAACACGAGAAGTTGTTTGGTCATCAATATTTTTACTTAAGAAATAGGACTGAATCTAATGTGCAGATTTATAGTATGGACCGTCTGGACTCAGATCATTTTCTTTGTCCTGATTTATGTCTGCATTGTAGTATGTACAAATTAGAATTCGATTTTGAAATACGGCGCTCTACGGTTGTCTGCTAGGTCCAGTGATGCAAGTGGAACATATCAGTCAGTTCAGACATAGCTAACGAACAACAGTAGCGCCGGATGACAAAAGTCTCTCGAATTTGGATGACACAAGGGCAGCAAGAAAATCGACCGCTGCAGCAAAGTCGAGACTGTGGCGTATAATACTGCAGTGGCCAGAGCAAAATGTTGCGGCAATGACAAATCTGCTGAACCACTGAGCGACCCGTAGTGATTTATGTCGCCATGCGGTATCGGCTCAGCATGCTCGAAACTACCTTGTGCTAAAAATTGTACCTGCTGATGGAAATTGAACCATGTCAAAAGGTGCATGAACAGCATGTAACCATGGTGTCATCTTGGCGTCAGGACGCTGCTTGATGACGCGGACGCGTTCACAACATAACAGCACCACAAATCAAGATTTACCTGCAGCGATCGACTTACATCTTCTTTGCTGAAGTGAAAGGGAGAACTTTTAGCGTCGCGTTTCCAACTCTGATCACAAAGAGTTTGGGGCTTGTATGCTTCGCTCCTTTCAGCAATAACATTTAACCCAGATATTCACAAGAGGGCTGTAACATTATATGTCAGGCACTTTAAATGACTCACCCAAGGCAGCAAAGGTGCTCCCGAGTCCACCTTTGGTAGCAGCCAATCGTTGTCCAGAGGTGTTCTGCAGTGCTTTGGCCAAAAGCTTCTCGTTTGCCACTCTTGTCTCTGCTCCGCTTGGCCACTGCAACAAGTCAAGGCATGTTCCTGCGCAGCAGCAGCCGGCCGGGTGCACGAGGCTGCTCCTAGACCAGAAGGGGAGGAGCAGAGCTGTGAGGGGAGGGTGGTCCAAAAGGCCCGGCATGACTCAGCCTGCTTGATTTGGTTTGCATGCGAAGTTTGAACACTTTTGTTGCTGCACTGGACATTAAGATGATTGGCAGCCTGTTTTTCATGTCTTAATAACAAAAAGGTATGAGGTGTTGGATGACATGTTACAGATATTATTATTATGATTATTGTTGTTGTTTTGTTAAGATGAGCTTTAGGCCATAAAACAGAATTCTTGTTTGCCTTTTATGGCCAGCAAGAAAAAAAACACTTTCTGGTGCTAGCCTTTAATTGTAAAAGTGATATAAATATATATACATGAAATGGTTCACACCCTGGCCAAATGCGGTAAAGTGGTTTATTTGTTGAATTGGTATCTTTTTTTACTTGGAAATAACACATGAAGGTGTCAAAATCTCAACGTGTTGTGTTTAGAGAGATTCATGAAAAACAAGCTAGCCTAATAGCACATCTGCCCAGGTCATTTTTAACTTATCACAATATCAATGATACTAATGTGTTTTCTTTAAAACAAATTGCTTTGTCTTTGTGTTGGTTCTCAGTCAGGAAAGGTTGGATTGAAGCAACAGGACTCTTGAGGGTTTTTTGTTTTTGTTTTTCCGGAAACGTAAAAAAAATGACTGACAATTAGTCCAACGCACTTGTTGTTGTGAAGATCATTCTTATCACTTTTTGGACCATTTTGAGGGTCGGAGACTAGGCAATATTTAGCACCAGTTACAAAATTTAACTGCCTATATTGATCAAGAGTGAATCAATTTGGATGTGGAACTTTCTTGTCAAATTAAAAAAAAAAAAATAGAAAGCAATTTGTTTTAACAATATCGCTTAACATTCTTGTTGTTTCCACTTGAAACCAAATCAACCAATAAAAATCAAATAAAAACTTTAATTCAAATGTGGGCCTTTTTTGTAGGCCTTTTTAGTGCATGGAACCCTATTTGGTAACTCAAATTCAAATGAGCATCACATGTCTCACTTTAATTTATAGTTGATATCATTAAAAATGTAATTTTAATGTTTTTTAAGTTAGTCTTGCTATGAGTGACCTATAAAATCTTAATTCAGTTATAGTGCTATAATTTATTTGCATTCTTAATTGCCAACACTCTTACTTGCTCTTTAACATACTGCCAAATGAATAGCCCATTAAAGCTGTAATGAGCCACTATGTTAATTCATCATATAGCATCGTACAATATAGGAATTTCTGACAAGGCCCCTGATGACAATTAGAGCTTAGTCAATGACAGATATGGATTATACGGATGCGTCCGAATGTGCCTCGCATGCTTTTTTCCTACTGACACACAAAACCTTGATCAGATGTGCAGATTCATCAGCGCCCGTGAGGGCTAATTATGCAGTGCTGTTATGCTGCTTGCTACACATGCCCCCCCCCCCTCCCCCTCCCACCTCAGAGGAAGGGTAAAGCCAGTTCATCACTGCTGTAGTGGAAGTTGATCACTAGGCAGATTCCAGTTGCAGCGGCAAGAACCAGCTCAGCAAAACTCACCTGCTACAATATGCTCTCAGTCTGGCTGCCTGAGCATCCTGGAAGCGACGGAGTGCGCGTTTCTCTCCACTGCATCAGGCAGCAGACTGATGACCTTATCATTGGGGGAGCCAAGTCACTGATCTTGTGCCCAGAAAGCACTTTTAGCACCGCACAGTGGTTTGTTTTTTTCCATCCTGACAGCAAATGGAATATAGATGTTTAAAAAATAAAAAATAAAAATGAGGATGCATTGGTCTGCAGGCTGGTTTTCATTTATTTGAGCCAGCGATGCAACACTGCACTGCCAGAATTCTGACTTCTCTCACACAGTTGCTCCGAAATGTAAAGCATAAAACTGTTTGCAATTGGGTAAAATATGGACGAGCATGACAGGAAATCTCTCTTGGTATTGTTATTATTTATTTAACTCACTTGATGGGACATTGCGGGTTGGGGGGAGGAGGGGGGGCTGCGCCCAAGGAGAAAGGACCCGGAGCCCAGCAAGTTCAAAGCTTGCTGCATTGATTACATCATCGCAACTGGAGTGCTGGAATGGGACAATGCACCATCCCAAGGTGGGGTGGTTGGGGAGTGTAGAAGTGTGTGTGTGTGTGTGTGTGTGTGTGTGTGTGTGTGTGTGTGTGTGTAGCTCTTGTCTCCAAACTCACGCAAGATCCCATTTCAAGTGAGGTAGTCTACCTGCATTGCGTGCGTGCGTGCGTGCGTGTGTGTGTGTGTGTCAGCACTGCAGGAAGTCAGCTGATGCTGTAGGGCATTGCAGGATTGCTGCACTGCTGCTCTCTCCCTCCTTTCTTCTTCAGTCAGGCAAATTGCTCAAGGAGGACGATGGTGATGATGAGTGCATGTGCTGCATACTTTTTCAGTAGGGGAGGGGGGGGTGAGGCAGTGAATGGAGGGGAATTGTAAGGTTGCAAAGCATGCCGGTAAGGCACTGTGCTGGGCTACTGTACCTCTGAGAGAGACACTAGAAAGTAGAGATGGAAAGAAAAGAGAAAGGGGGAGGGGGGGGGGTACGGGAAACATCAGGTGAGTGCGGCAGATTTCCTTTGCAGTTGTCACTGCTGGAAGTATGAACAGGGGGAACTGCAGATGTTCCTAGATGATGTCAGGCGCACCGGATGTGGCGTTGGGCCGTCTCTTTTATTTATTTATTTTTATACTAAAGTTAGCTTTTTTTTTCCTACCCCTTCCTCACTCATGTCATCCCACTGCAGTAAGGAGACATCTCTCTGGAGGTGTGAGTTTGGCAAAGAGCCGCCTGACGACTCTTTCCAAGGTCTTAGCACAGTTACCTGACGTGAACTCAGAGCAGAGTCGAACAACATACTGAGCTGGCAGGACTCGCAGAAAAAAAAAGCTCCATGTTGCAAATTTTGCCTCTCTGGAAATGTCATACATGAGCATTCAAGATATCTTGGAGAACAGCTTATATAGTGGATCAAAAGACGTATCCATTTCGAGGACCTTTATAGTCTTTATAGTTATCTCTAGTCAAATCCAATACATGATTACTTTCCATACAAGCATAAAGTGAGCTGTCTCTAAAGAAAAGTGCTTGTATAGCGCTAAACTTCATACCTGCACCACAACTCCTCTGTCCCATGCAAGATGCTGTAGTTTCACTCTCTGACCGGCCTTTTAAGCACTCATGCATCCTTCTTAGCAGCGCAAACTATCAAATCTAAACCTTCAAAAAGTAGAGAACATGGATTGTTCTCTCACAAGTCACAACTAGTTCTCTTTTCAGTGCTTCTTTCGAAGAAGGGGAGCCCTCTCAGCAGGCACGTTGGCTGCTATTTGAAGCCGGCAGCGTCTGTTAAACATGGACGAGAGAACAGACGAGCTCAGCTGGCTGGCGAGCCATCTGGCTGACTACAGCCTGGTGGTGCAGAGGCGGAAAGGGATGCGATGGTAGGCATGCACGTACTCTGCACTTAGATCAGCTGCTTGCAAGACCGGTTTCAAAAGTGCATGATGAACAAGGAGATGTAAGTAGGTAGCAAACAAGAAGAAGGAAATGTCTACCTGCAGACGAGTGTCGGGCTGCATCATCTGCGAAGGAGCAGGAAAACTTCAGCGAGCCTTTTCGTGCGATGATGTGTCTTCATGGTGCTGCAAAGTTGACTGCAGCATTACCTCCTGGACAAAATGACATTGTTTGCACTCTCTCTCCTTCTCTCCTCCTCCTCCTCCTGTGAACACCCCCCCCCCCTTCCTCTCCTCCCTCTCCTCTGCACGCTTGCTGGCAGCCTAAAGTGCACAGCTCAGCAGTGTTCCCCTACTGCCGCAGCAGATCCTGCATGAGCTCTGCGTATCCAAGCGGGATGGGACTTTTAAAGGGGACTGCAACCTCCAGGGTCAACCTACTCTCTCTCTCTCTCTCTCTCTCTCTCTCTCTCTCACACACACTCTCTTCCTCCTCCTCTCGGTCCTCCTCTGCAAGCCCTTTTGGCTCTCGTCGTCATTCTGCAAAAACCTCTGAGAGTGACACTCACCCGAAACAGGTCATCCTATAAGAGAGTGAACTCAAATCTCACCGCAGTGTGTCACCTGCGATGTGCACAGGAAGCTTTCGTATTCTTAAAAGCTCAAAAAAAAAAAAAAAAACTAAATAAAAACCAATTCAACCATGACTGCTGCGCACAGTGTGACTAACCTTCTTCGCACAATCAGGACTGAAGTGCTATGAGCCGCAAACTTAAAAGTGGAATCTCCAAAGTCAAATGGACGAAAATGTGAATTTGGAATTCATCTAACATTACAAAGAAAATGTGTTCCTTACTTGATTACACTCTGACCCATCACTCAAAAAAAATAATAAGTGACCGAAATCCCCACACCCAACCCACAACCCATTTTGGGTCTGGATAAACTAAATTTAACCATCCATTTTATATAGGTTACTACTTACCCTGTTCAGGGTCACAGGTTAGCTGGAGCCTATCCCTAGCTGACTTTGGATTCGCCAACCTATCACAATCCACATAGAAAACTGATGAAGCTATAACGCCAACTATGCGACATGGCCGAACCCGACTAAACTTTTGAGTAGTTTTGAAGACATTGGCAAGTAGAATCACCTTTGAAGTCTCGTCAAAATTGCTGGAAAAATATCAGGAAGTCAACAAGCCAGGCTCAGACAATAGAAAGGACCTGAGCAAGGCTAATGCTATTTTGAATAGTCCTAATGATCCCCCTACAAAATGGGTTTGAGCTTTTGGCTCCAGCTTTAATTAATAAGCGCAATTTATTTACTATGTACTTAATGGCAACTATCTTTTAGGTTGCTCATGTTCATAGCTACCATTTGCTTATCTGCTTGTTGCACTTTTTGTAATAATTGATCATTTTCTATTTAGGGTATTAGATCTGGACTGAACACGTTTCAATCTTCCATCTTGTCAGATCGAAAGACGTCGATCAACATTAAACTCCGTCGAGTCAAAACCTTTGTGTGTGTTCGGCCATGCTGTATGGAGAAATGTGGAAACCTGAGGTAACATATGAGCAGAAGAAATGTGGTTTTATCGACAAACACTGAGAATCTCTTATGTCGCGATCACATCACCAGTGAGGAGGTCCTTCAGCATCTGAATGCAGATAGACAACTGCTAAATCCTGGGTCCCTATAGTCGAAAAGGAAAGTTTGAGTTGAGCCTAGGCGGACGAACATCTTGACCAGATAAAAATGCACAAAACGCCTCTCGCTGTTCAAATTCAACAAGGAAACGGTGAGTAATACTGCGAGAACATAATTAATTGCAGCATACATTCGTCTGTTAGGTTTGTTGCCAGAAGCGAAATAAATAAATAAACAAACAAACAAACAAACAAACACATGCTAACGTTAGCTTACTTTGTTGTCTTTTATCTCTTGTCACTGCAGTGTTCTATGCCCAAGCTTTGGAAGTCAAAGGTGTTTGACTGTGAAGGCTCCGCAGTCCTTATTCTGCATTCATCTTTTTTTATTTCACCCAAGAGACCATTTGAATCCAGCCGGCTAGCTGGGTGAGCTTGAGCTACTCTGTTCCTCCAGTGCGCTTCACCCGGCATTTTGAAGATCAGCGTGTATGAGCCATCAGCTTTTTGCTGCAGCAGTGCAGCACTTTGTTCTTCTCACTGCAGGAGGACATGACTTTGAGCAGCCTCGGGCCGGACTTGAACCCGCTTACTGTGTGGAGTTTTTCCTCTTTTATTTATATTTTTCTTTATTTATTTTTGCCATATTCTTCTTCACTGTGACATGCACTTACTCTGTTTTACTAGCATCGCTATTTAGTGACCTTATAAACTGCAGATTGCTGAATCATGGTGAATCTCACCCATTAATATTTGGAATCAGCTCCATGCTATTTGCCAATTTTCTAATCGGTTGCTGTCAGTAGGTTAGCAAAAACAGCTGTATTGCACTCCTGTGAGAAAATAGCTTGTATGCATGTCAGCATGCAGTGCTGCTTTACTGCATGAGTCCGCAGAGCCCTCTCCTCTGCACACCTGCAGGGAAAATGCTTCCAACAGCAACTCTTTCATTCCACCAGCAGCATTCTCAGCAATGGCATGAACAAACCACAATATCTTTTATATCTTTTATTTAGTCACAGCAATGATTCCCAACCATTTAGTGTGCCGTGGGAAATTATCCATTCATTCATTCATTCTCTGAACCACTTATCCGCTCTAGGGTCGCTCAATTGCACTTAATTTATCATAGAATTATTTAATATGAGTAATGTAGCCATGTTTATCTATCTATGCCAGTGACAAATAGCGACAGGCAGAAGGGGTGTCAAACTCATATTAGCTCAGGGGCCGCATGGAGGAAAATATATTACCAAGTAGGCCGGATCAGTAAAATAATGGTATAGAACATAAAAACATATGCCGCCAATTATACGCAAATTTTCGCTATTTGTGGGCCAGCCCTAAATTGCGGAGCTCAACTGTAATCATATTGTTAAAAAAAAAAAACACGAACGCAAATGGAACGCGGCAACACTTTTTCTGTATGAGTTACGGACGTGTTAAATCTCGCTGTTTTGCATATACTGTATTTTTCGCACTATAATGCGCACCTAAAAGCCTTTAATTTTCTCAACAACCGACAGTGCGCCTTATAATCCGATGTGCCTTATATGTGGATCAATATTAGTTAAGTTAACTGCATCTAGTGCAGGGGTGCTCAAGTTCGGTGAGAGAGCCCCTATCCAGCCTGTTTTCCATGTTTCCCTCCTGCAGCACAGCTGAATCTAATGATCAGCTAATCAGCAAGCTTTGCAGAAGCCTGATAACGATCCTGATCATGAATCAGGTGTGTTAGTGGAGAGAAACATGGAAAACTTGAGCACCCCTGATCTAATGGATGCTTAACGCAACCCCAGCCACTACAGTAGCTTCTATTCTGTGCGCCTTATAATGCGGTGCACCTTATAATGCGGTGCGCCTTATATATGAAAAATGTTTTTAAATAGGCCATTCATTGAAGGTGCGCCTTATAATCAATCCAATGCGATTTATAGTGCGAAAAATACGGTATATTGTTCCCAGAATGCATTATGTGGTGCAATTAATGAAGTTATAAGGACATTAATCCTTGTCATATGTATTTGTGTTACCAGTAGGCTAATTGAATTTGTGTAATTTTTAACACGTTTATGTCAGTCTGTTTTATTTTTTTTAAGCAAACCGTAATTTCAAGTTGTGTGTAAAATAATGACATCCAGGACGATTCCGTGTACAAGTTGCATTGCTCATCTGAGGACTGCTTATGAAATTACGAATTTATAAGTTTTGATTGTGGCCGGCTGATTAATTGGTCCGACATTACAATTTTTTTTTTTACTTTACAAAATCGCTTCGCGGGTGGGTTAAACCCCTTTGAGGGCCTGATCCGGCCCGCGGGCCATATGTTTGACATCACTTAGCTCTTCCGCTAAATGACAGAAGGTAGATTAATTATTAACCTGTATGATCCCTTTTTTTTTTTTTTTACATTTTTGTTTCATGAAGTTTTTCTAATGTAAACAATGTGCCTTAATTTGCTCAATAAAGGTAAATCTCTGCGTTATGTATTTTGCAAACCTCCAAAGACAAACATCCCAAAGGTTGCATGAGACTTTGGGGAATAATCTGCCTCCAGTTTAACTAAACACCCACCACCGTATTGTATGCATGACAAAATGCAAGAAGACAGAATAGTGTGCAAGAGCTCAGCTTCGGAAACATCAAAGTAGCAAGACGAGTATACACCAGAAGTTGTAAGCTGACTCGCGCACCACTCCAGAGCTATCTTAGCTTGTTATTAAATCTCAGTGTTTTGCTCTTTATACAGAGGCTATCTTCTTATTCCACATTTTGACAGTTCATGTTTCAAAGTGAAAGTGGTGTTTTTACGAAACTAAGATTATTTCATAAGGTAGTAGGTAGACAGTTTGACCAATTTTCTCATCACTTAGCAAACTTCTCATAGATATTACTGCCTGTGCTGAAATCTTTCAACAGTACAGTACAGTACATTACATTACAGTAGACATCTATCCTTGTCCCTATGCGCTGTACCTGTTATAAGAGTAACAGATGGCAGCACTGAATGTAGGCCATGACTCAATGCAAATCTTCAGACGAAACAGGAAGTTTTGTTGAAGGATATGAAGAAATCCATGAATTTTGTATGAATGAAATTATGTTGAGGACTTCATATCATTTTGTATTGTCAGTTGTCAAACAGTTTGATAAAACAATTTGTTATAGCAACATGTCTGAAGTTATTTTGTCAAATTACCACAAGGATCGAGTATATTACACTTTACAAGCCCTACACATAGACATGTTGAAATTAGCGCATTTTGAGATGGAGGCCCTACCTCATGCAAGTTAGCGACGCTTGCTCTGCTTACCATTTGGTTTGGAAATGCTAGCGGGGCGTCACACGCGTGGGTTTCTGCTATTGCGCCTACACAAGAGTGTATCAGACATTGGAGTCTGGTCGCTGGCTGGTTGCTTGAAAGTGGCTCTGGATCTTCAGCCAATCTCACGGACCATCAGATAAACTTTGTGTGGGAGCAGTTATTACTGTATGTTATGCACAGTCACAGGCATATTTTCATGAACGAGCAGAAGAATAAGATTTACTTGGTTGTATGATTTAACACCTTAATGGTGGGCAGGCAATCCAGAGACACAACTATTTGTATAAAAACTACTGTATTAAAATGTGAATTTTCCATATGTCCCTTTTGAAGCAAGGTCCTCTGTATATTGTCCAAGACTGCAGCAATTAGGTAAAGACAGCATTGCATCGCTGAAGAGCCAAGCGACTGACGCTGCATGCAATCATTCACAGTCGCTGCATGCACTTTTCCCAGCCAGGAAGGGGCGCTTAATCGATGTTTGAAGCGGAGGCAGCGAGCATATCTGCTTTACCCTCCTCCACTGTAGGAGAGCCCTGAGATTATCGCCTAGCTCAGCACATTGCTGCACTGAAACATTGTTTTTTGTTTTTCCATCAGGAGATGGACCCAGTGAGGAGTCATTTGAGAAGCCAATGAGATCATTTCACATTTGCTAATAATTGCATTTCTTGTCATTCAGAAAGTCCTTGGTAAAAAATTTGAATGTGTGTTTGAAATTAAAAAGAGAACAAAAAGACAGAATTCACTCAGTTCACCCACACGCCATCAGGCTGTGTCACATATTGTATATGAATCCTAGCTTCGAACCTTAACGGTCTGTCCCTTAAAACCCACTAGATGGCAACATGTCCTTATAGTTCCTATGGAAGCTCTAAACCCCATATGAAAAACTTGTCTTTTACACAGCGGAATAATCAACCAAATTTAAAAAATTGGCTCTCTACGTCACAGCAATAACCCGAGATATGCAATTAATAATTGAGGCCTCACGTTTTAGTGGGTCTGCGTCGGCCATTCATGTAAGCCCACCCGTATTGCCTGTGAAGCATGGGCATTACCCGGAGATCAGTGCATCAAGTCAGTTTGCTAAACTGCATTGCATGAAATTACCTGGATTTAATATTGAGCAATCACCATGAGCAGCAGTGTTTCAGTGTGAGAGTGGACATAATAATAAAAAAATTATTTTAAAAAGCCAATTGAAGTTCTGCAGGTATGACAGCCTTGAAATAAGAAATAAAAAAACCTGAATACAAGAATTATGAAGACATAATTCTGTCAAATTACCAGATTTATAGGTATCATATTCTAGACGAAACAAAACGTAATGCTTCACTTTTAACCCCAAAAAAACACACACAAAACATAGTCATGCACTGTAATGTCCTACCTGTCGTGTAATTTGTTCTAGGCATGGTGAAGTAAAGCCTCATGAGCCATTTCACAACTTGAGAAATGGTTAATTTACATACATAATGTGTGATGCATATATATATTTTTTTATGTCTGCTTTGACTGTTGGGAATGACTAGGAATTACAGGAAGAAAAAAAAAGTATGACCAAATAATTACTTTACATGAAGTGCACGAGTCTACTACAACATTCAGTGTGTGTATTTTTCTTTTCTTCCACAAATGGTAGTGTCATATGATAAAGCAGGTTGCACAATGTTTTTTCTCTCACTTTTGGAAAATAGCATGGTTTTAAGCAGGTAGAGGACAGAGACAGTGCATGTGGAAACAGGAAGAGTAGAGGGCTTACATGCTCGTTTGGACCATAACACTTGGACAATATAACAAAATGGTAGGGAATTTATTCATTTGCATTCGGAAATAATGGTTTCAAAACAGTTTTAAATGATTCTATGTACGGTATGTATTTATTTATTTTATATTTATTCAACCTCTCTCCGGCCTTTGAAAACACCCTTTCGCATGGTCACCTAGTAAATTAGGGCAATTGTTTCCTTTCTCAGCAAGGTGTTCTCATTATTATATGCAATTTCAACGGAACACAACAATAAACACCCCACTGTTGAATATCATCAAATTCTGAGAACAAATATCCTCTGCGACCTGAATGCCAATATACAACGGGAAACTCGATAGGCGCACGGGCTAGCAATTAGCATCCATGTGGCAGTTCTGATACCCAGCAATGGAGATCTGAATATCAATTGTGTTGCAATTTAACACTTGTTGACAGACCAAATAACAATACTCACAGGCATATCCTCTGCAAAGAATAACTAATAGGCTATTACTGCCACACTGAGAAGCCAAGAGTAGAGCTGAACCTCCAGCACAATATATCCATACATCTGTCAAAGGGTATTTTTAAGAACATCATGATTTGATTCAATTTTAATTCTTTAGGTTGCAATTCAATTTGAAATTTATTTCAAAGCTTGGATGTTGAATTTGTATGAATGTTACATATTATGAATTTGAATATTTGTTGACAATGTGTATTTATTTTCATGCCCATTTGAACATGTGGACTATTCTATATGATCACTGAACTAACGCCTAAATGCCATCTGACCAGTAGCTGAATAGATTTAGAGAAGTTACTGAATTAATATTGAATTGTGAAAGGGAATATTGTAAGGCATCATTAATATATTTTTGATTTACCAACCCCTAGTCTGTCTGATACTGCCCCCCGGTGGCCAAGGCGCATACACCAAAAAGAGCAGTACAAATGAAGAAGAAAATTATGACAAAATGATTCCATTCCTTTTAATTGTGTTTAATTATGCCATTAGTATATGTTTTCACAAAATATAGAGTGCCATTTTCCATTCTCATTGACATAACATATTACAATTTGTGTTTGTATTTTCTTTGGGGTGAGGGCTGGTACAGATTAATTGCATTCTCATCCATTGCAATGGGGAAAGATGATTTGAGAGACCGGTGTTTTGAGTTACGAGTGTGGTAAATGAGTATTGAACTTGTATCTCAAGGCCCTAATGTATAGTAAAAGTTTCTCTTTTTTTATTATACACTGTACCACTACCTACAAAGTTTATCTTTACATGCTAGCATAGCAGCTAATACAGCTAGCCTGTACTCTTTAGACTAAACTCCAAATTTACCATGAATTAGCATAATGCTAAAATTTGAGGTAGTAAAAGAAAAAACACTTTTCAACAACAACAAAAATCAACAATAACTGAAATACTGTATGTTTGTATCAGATTTTACAGGGTTGCGAAATACAAAAATATGTGATATAAACAAATAAATGGGCCGTTAAAAATGCACCGTTGATGGTTGAGCTTGACAAATTTAATTATATGGCTTCACATCTGGTTGCCTTAAAAACACAATACAAACATGAAAACATTGGTGCCTAAATTGCCCCGTGATTGCGGAATGAGCCACATTGAATGAGCACTCGGGAGACTGCACCGGTGGAGTGGAGCGAGCTATGCGCCTTCGTGGTGACGAGGACTGGGACGGAGACGGGGAGGTCCTAACTAGCACACAGCAGCTGGGAGCACTTCACCACGTGACCCGAGATATGTTAGCTAGCAGCCATCGTCACTTCACCTAATTCATGTCGTCCGGACTCGAATGGGCAAAGGTAAGCCGACATGGAAACACATCTTAACAACACCCAAACGCTAACCTGGCACACAACGTCCCTTTCCGTTTAGCTGATTCATAACACAAGGGGTGTTTTAAAATAAGACAACAAAAAAACGCCTTTCAACTAGCCGTTTTTACTAGTCGTGCGGTAGCTGTCCAAGCATCTCATTCTTTCATGGTGGAGTCCCATTTATCATCTTTATTGTCGAAAACACACACACACACCTGCTCGTGTCTCCGTCCAGTTGAGACGCCGGAATCTGGTTCGCGGCCCCTCATTTTCACGAGCTTTTCTGTCCTTTTTTCTTCTTCTTTTTGACAGATCTTGGCTCTTGCTAATACGTAGCCCACCATTATTGAGTTGGAGACGGCCCATTAGAAAGATTAGCTCGTGTAACATGTCAAGGCGTTCTGTGTTTACTGTGTTGAACCGCACTACCCGGTCCTCACAAGACGAGGTATGTCAGAAAAGTTCCAGGACTGGTCACAAACGTTTTATATTTCGAACCCAAACTTAAATGTGGGTTGGTCAACCGAACTGGTATGTTGTGGTAAGGCAAGTACAATATTGGCTATTACTTGCCTGCTCATAGGTTCTAAACACCTGACAGTTCCTGGCTGTGAAGAACGTCACCGTGCTGGAACAACCTTTCTACTCACCCAACTTGGACAAATGTGATTACATTTTTTGCTCTTTCCCGACCACGGCTGTGTCCATACTGAAGATGTGTTTCACATCAAGATGGCTTTGACGTAGGAGCTGTGTAGTACCTGGGAAGAGTACATGAAAGTCTGTAGTTTGTTTGGATTTGAAATACATCTTTTGTGATGCCAGTTCTGGAATTTTTTTGGCATAGTCTTCTGTGTCTCTGAAACGTGACTGGAACTTTGCTATTTGTTTGTTTGCAGGCTGCCAATATGTCGTTAGTGGTACCCAGGGCTGGACTTGCACAAAACAATCGGCCCTGGCATTTTGACTTAGGCCCGCCGGCCCAGCCCGGCCAGACTCTTGCCTAATATTTAGTTCTGCCACTGATGTTTCAGTTTGCTATTTGAAATTGATTAGCAGACTGGTCCCTCTAAATTGTGGGCCAGTCTCTTGGGGTAAAATGTAGGAAAATAATAATTAAAAAGCATCTGCCCTGTATGCCAGATGGCCAGTCCAGTCCTGGTAGTATCATTCACTTTTATTTCACGATTAGAGTCCAGCGGTCAGTTATCCATAAAATAATATGCAACAAATTGTCTAGTCTTTTTCTTTTATGCTTATACCTACATATGGTGACTACCACGCCAGTAAAATGGACATACTGAACCAATAATTCCTCCCAATTTAACTCTGGGGCGATTTCAAGCTCTTATTTGATTTTGACGTATCACATGAATGTAACGTCCTGCATGTGTGCAACATTTCTAGCTTGCTCTTTTTTTCCCCTCACAGAGTTGTACAGGTGAGCGACAGGGGGACATTTCCAAATATTTGTGGCCTGGGAGTGCAACCTTGAGGTCAGTGGTCAGTTTGGTGAGTTTTTAAAATGGTGATACATTACTACTTTTTACATGTATTAATGGGCACCGTGTCTTGGGGGATGTTCAGTGCGATAGAGTTTGTGATTGTCTTCCACCAAACTCCTTTCTTGTCATGAAGGGCACGGTGTTAAAATGACTTGGATCATGTTTTTTTCTTAGCAGGATTTAAACTTGCTAGTCGCATAACGTTTTTGAAAACGGGTCACGAGAGTGGTCAGAAAGTTGCTAAGTAAAGAAACCAAATCACTGAGTGGACAACACTGACTGTGTTTTTGTAAAGTACTGTACCTCCTCTCAGTTCGCAGCCCTGTTGTTAGTGTAAGCGGTGCCCATCAACTAGCAAAGATGGATAAATATTAGGGATGCACCGAAATGAAAATGTTTGTCCGAAACCGAAAACCGAAACGCCCCCCCAAAAAATCTGCCAATTTTTACTATCATTGCATTTATTATAATTAATTAAAATTATATTATTATTATAAAATATTTATTTAGCACTAGCATTTTAACTAAGCACAATATAAATTGAAACGTGCCCACACCGCATCTGGCCACATATGTACCCATTCATCCTCTTAATATGTGACTGCTGACAATTGTGCACAGACCTGCCATTTTATAATCATGTGACCAAAGGATGGGTTTTGATTGGTCACCGCTCAACTTAAGTAGTGCGCACACTGTCGTATTTGTGAGTGTGGTTCAACATCAGACGTAAATCCAACTCAACCCTTTTATTTTTCGTGGGCGGCATATATCCAACAGCCTCACACAACAGTTCTGTCAGCTGACACTTGTAGTTATCACCCACAGTGCCACACACTTACATTACACAACATGTAACAGCAGCCGAAACACACAACAAACAACATATACTATGGGGTTTATTTTTATTTATTTATTTTTTTAATCTCGCAAGGTGAATAAAGTCGAACATACTACTCATTTCAAGCTCTCGTGAGATGGAAAGCTCACCAAAAATGACACGCACCTAGGCGGCGTACTTTAATTACAGTGTTGTCGTCTCTGACTCAGTGCCTGCTCTGAAATCCACTCCGCTCCCGACGACGAGTCAAATCGCAGACTTGACAGAAATGTGTTTGATGATCCAATTGCCATTCTATTAAAAATGCAATGAATCGTTCAACCCGAGTTAAGACGAGTGGGAGCTGTTCTATAATGTGAAAATAAATAAATAAAAGCAAACTCTGTTCTTTAGCTATTTAGTGATTGCGTTTATTCTCATCTAATAATAGGACTCAAAGTTGCTCCCAATTACACTAATAGTGTGAGACCTCTGGCAAGACTGATCAGTCATGAGCCTCTTTTACGCAACCTGTCACATAAAAAAATAAAATAAAATGCGTTTTTTTCCGGGGAGCTGTCCCCAATAAATGGCACTTGACGACACATCTGTGGGGTACCAAGTCATCCTCCCAATAGGCCGTCTTCTTTCACATAGTTCCACAATCACACACAATTTTTGCAAATTTAGAATATTTTAGCTAGAACAGTTGACTGGATTTGTCAGCCTGTGCCTTTCACACTGAACCCAGCAAGGTGGGATATTGGAGCAACGGTGCACATACACAGGAATCTGAGCTTTGCAGCAATTTGGTCCACTATTCCCTTTCACGCAGATAATGCCCCACCTCTGTTGCACAAATGATGCTGCATCCAAAGCTGGAAAATTACCGCGTTGCTTTGGCGACAGTGGCGCTGGAAAATAGATGATCATAATGTAATCAAATCAATTCTACTTTGTTGATGCTGAAGCTGCATATCAAATTTCATAAACATTTTGAATTTGCATCCAGATAATTTTTAACATTGTCATACTTTTTTTTTTTTTTTTTTGCATAGTAATTCAACCAAAGCAGTTCATAAATTTTTTGAGTAAGCTAGGTAGAGTATACAGCATTGGTGCCCAAGTCCGGTCCTCGAGAGCCCCTAATTAGCCTGTTTTCCATGTTTCCCTCCTGCAGTGCAGCTGAATCAAATGATCAGATAATCAGCAATATTTGCAGAAGCCTGATAACATCCTGATTATGAATCAGGTGTGTTAGTGGAGAGAAACATGGAAAACAGGCTAGATAGGGGCTCTCGAGGACCAAACTTGGCCACCCCTAGTATACAGTTTTCAAGCAGCTAACACAATTTGATTGTAGCTTCACTTCACCCCCCCCCCCCGTACGTCCCTGACAAAAGCCACATACGCCTATAGTCTATAGCGTAAAGTCCACTTTTGTCACGAACATGGCATGTCCTTTTGACAATGACCCCATTGATGAAGGTGCCGCATTATTGCGCAGGGAATTCAATATTCGTCGTGAGATTATCAAACCGCGCATAGATATGCTGGCATTTCCGGACCGTTATCTTTTTGAGCGGTAAAGTTTCACATCACAGTCCATCATCTACATACACAACTTAATCCGTCCTTACATTTGCAACATTACCGGCGCCGTAGTCATGCACTCGCATCACAGCATATATTGTGTGTTGCGCTCCGTTTTTTTCTTATAACCCTATGAATAATGTTTTTATGTTTCATTTTAAGTCAAGTGCGCTTCTCCTCCGCAGGATTGTACCTAAATGTAATTAATTAATGAGTTACCATTCAACAGGTTTCCCCTGTAATATTATTGTGATTGCAAAGGACTACATTTAAATGTACGCATTGACCCGACACCCGAGCAGCAACGTTCTCCCACGCCGCCTTCCTTTACGGGGAGCCGCTGCAATGTTGCGCTTTTTTTCTAACGACATGTACAAATTCGCCATGTGATCGCATTAAGATTTTCAGTTGAGAGGGGTAAAAAAACAACAACAAAAAACGCGGAAGCCGTGCTCTGCTTCCCCGTTGCCATGGTGACTTGACGGGTCCGGGCTCCGTTGATGTGGTCTTTTTAATCTAGTGCTAACGTCAGGTGAAACTACTCTGCGCTGATACAACTCCCTCAAATCATCTGTCCTGGAAACGAAAACGCAGTTTCTTCTCTGTGTATGTCAACTCGCTGTTCAGGGTTAGTCTCGGTGTTTGTTGAACATGCTTTGTGAAATGGACCCCTGCTTTTAATATGGCGACATGACGACGACGATATATTTTGGCAGTTTTAATATCGCGATATCACGATATTGCCGTTAATCGGTACATCCCTAATGTATAACATGGCTGATACGTTGTTAGCATGGCTTGACGAGTTGCCAAACCAGACGTGTTATCGGTTTGATATGTAGTATATTTAGGAATGTACAATCAATCAAGTTTAAAATATAAGGACCGATGATCAGTTTACCAGACAATCTGGTGAAAATGCTGACTTTGACGGTGGCTTTCCAGCCCCAGCGATGCAGCCGACTGCATACAATATCACCATTACATTTGTCTAGAGAACTGTACAATTCTTTCTTTTTAACTTTCACAATTTGCTCACACCACCTTTCACAATATGATCTATGATAGGCTGGTTCTGTTGTACCATGACAAGTTTTAAAATTGGAATTATAGGCATATGGGGCCAAAGAGGGATGCTTTTTCAAAAGGTCATTTTAATAATATTCTACTGCCTGTTCAGCGTGATTGCCTGCAATTGCATTCCACCAGACTTCATTTGTGTCCTATAGAAAACAATATGAAAATGATTCCGCACACTAGAGTAGAACGAGAGGGGTTGGCATAGTAGTTAACTTGACAATATTGACTCTGCTTTCGTAAAATAATGTTCTCTCGCTACTTCCGCTCGCTACGGTCCGGTAATTGCAGCTTAACTTTGATCGCGGGTTTTCATTAATAATAATAATACATTTATCTTGTATAGCGCTTTTCAAGATACTCAAAGACGCTTCACAGAAAGTCCCAAAAATGATCGAGGGCAATAATAAAATTAGTACTTGGAACAGATGGGTTTTGAGTTCTTTTTTGAAAGTGGAGAGGTCAGGGCAGGCATGGAGTGATTGAGGCAGTGAGTTTCAGAGTGGGGGCGGCAATGGAGAAGGCTCTGTCTCCCCAGGTTCGGAGCTTGGTCCTATAGGGGAGGGACAAAAGGTTGAAACCAGAGGAGCGGAGAGAGCGAGATGGAGTGTGTTGGTGGAGAAGGTTAGTGAGATATGGCGGGGCCAAATTATGGAGAGCATTGATTGTAATTAAAATAATTTTGAACTGGATGTGTTGAGGAATGGGGAGCTACTGGAGGTTTTGAAGGACAGGGGTGATGTGTTCACGGGAACGGGTGTGGGTGAGGAGGCGGGCAGCAGAGTTTTGGGTGAATTGTAGCTTATTAAGGGTTTTGGATGGTATGCCATAAAGAATGCTATTGCAGTAGTCAATTCTGGATGTAATGAAAGCATGGGTCAGGGTTTCAACAGCAGAGAAGGTACGTGAAGAGCAAAGTCGAGCTATATTTTCGAGATAGAAAAATGCTGTCCGGGTTATTTGCTTGATGTGAGGTTCAAGCAAAAGAGTAGTGTCAAGGAGGATGCCAAGATTACGGCTGAGTGGGGATGGAGTGAGGATATTGTCATTGAAATTCATGCAGAAACCTTGAGTGGATTTTGTGAGTTTTTTTGGACCAATGAGGATTATGTCAGTTTTGTCACTGTTGAGTTTGAGAAAATTGTGTTTCGTCCAGGTTTTTATATCATTTAGACCAGGGATAGGCAAGTTCGGTCCTAGCGAGCCGCAGTCCTGCATGTTTTCGGTGTCTCATGCCTCCAAACCTCGGTGTTTCAAATCATCAGCTCATCGTTACGTTCTGCATGAACGTGGAAACAAAGGCCATGATGAAGGATGATGTTGCCAAGGGGGAGAATGTAGATAATGAAGAGGGGACCAAGCACCAAACCTTGGGGAACACCCTGAGATAAGGGGGTCTATGGAGGAGGAGCAGCGATTGATGTGAGTGAACTGTTGTCTGTTTGTGAGGTAGGACTGAAACCAAGACGGAGCGGAACCGATGATGTTAAAATCAGTCTTGAAACGGGCCAGGAGGATAGAGTGGCTGATGGTGTTGAATGCAGCGGTGAGGTCCAGAAGAATGAGGCTACTAGATGACCGGAATCAGAGGCGAGAAGGAGATCATTTGTGACCTTGAGTAGGGCTGTTTCGGAGCTGTGTTTTGGACATAATACTGGATTGGAATGGTTCAAACGGACTATTGGAGTTGAGGTGGGTTTGAAGTTGTCCAGCTACGACGCGCTCAAGGATTTTTTTTTTTATAGAAAAGGAAGCTGACCGTAACTTAATCTATTGCAGTTTTACTTAGATATTCTGCAGGTTTCTTACTATTTGTCTATTTGAAAAAAAAACAAAAATTTTTTTTAAACAAAAATCAAGACCATGAACATAAGAGCTCATCGTCGCCAAAATTCCCGTGCACTCGTTGTTCTGAAATACGCCGTCTGAATGCACTGCCTCACTCAGACCGTTCAGAAACTCAGAACGGAGCATCATGGAGCGGATTGTTGTGAACCTTGGAGGTACTTTACCATTGTTTTGTGGCATCAAAAAGCATTTCTTCATCTGGAGTCTAGGTCAAATTAATACTGCAGTAACAAGGTCAGCAAGGTGGTCGTTAACTGTGATGTGAGAATCTCTGGATAGATGCAGTCAGCGCTGGTTTGCATGGCTGTAGTTCAACCTCCTATAATGTCATTATTTGATGTCCTTTTTAGACCACAAAATCAATTCACCGAATTTAACACTTAGGCGCTTCCGTACAAGTAACAAACGGACAATATATTATGGCACATTTCAGACTGCTTACTTTTGACAGCTCCAACTTGGATGACTTTGCAAACCCAAAGCCTTTACGTACTCTGTAGCAAAACAAGCAGACAATGAGCTTAGATTCTGACAAAATTCTGTCTTAGAATCCAGAGTTGTTTCCTTGGCCCAGCAAATATATTCAGCTCTCTCTCTCTCTCTCTCTCTTTATTTTGTATGCATCTTAATCAGAGCCCAACCAACCCAAGGGCCCTTGAATGCCAACCAGCACAGGCCAGGATAGCAGCATACACATCCCTACAACAAAACATAGTTTTCAATGGGCATGTTTATTTTTAAGTTTTTGTTCTGTTGGGGCTATTTACTTGTTTTTGTCATATTGTGGCTGTTTACCCAGGAGAGTGGAAATGGTGAAGTGTGAACCCCAACAGTGTGCAACTGAACATGTTTTAATCTTTCTGAAAGCTGGACAAGCATTCAAAAAGAGATTGTTTACATTCAGATGCTGGCCACCCGCTGTTTGCTTTTTCATCCCCCTGTTTTCCAATCATTGAGGAGACATGACCCACTTAAATGGTTGTTTACTTGCATTAGAAGACGAGCTAAGGCCTTTCTCAATGAACTCTTGTCTACAATTCAATTAGAGGCCTTCCCAGCAGCTCATTTCCCCATTGCACAATCTTGCTTCACCACATGCCCAAAATCATAAATGATGCATGTTTGGCAAGCAAAACTTGACAAGTCTCACTTAGAGTTAAGACTATACAAAAAAAGTTTTACTAATGAGATCCTTTCTGAACAAATTGTAGGCACCCAGTGTGTCAAATGTACAGACTTCTTTAAATCTCAAGTTGGTGTTTCTGGCAAAACATTTTCTGTCAGTCTGCTCAGGGTGACTTTATTTTTGTGTGCCAGGGAATTTATTCATGTCAGAATAGCATACATTACACACTAATTGCTTGTAACACATTGGTAAGTTAATCGTTTTTCTTGTATTTGGATGTATTTCTAATCCTGAGGAACCAAAATCCAAATCATGACTGAATATCCATTACTTGCTCAGCACTTTAAGAACCAAAGTTTGAGAACCACTGTTCTACATAATCTCAACTAGGCATCCATCCATTTCCTGAACCACTTATTCCTCACTAATTGAAAATAGCCCTAACTTTTTTCAGTGAGCTGAACTTGGCATACTGATATAGAGTTGTTGTATAACTAAATGGATAGATATGGCAGATGCATGTTTATTTATTTTTTATTGTCCAAATAGACTAAAGTTGAAACACTAAGTATCCAATGGGATGGGAAACCACTGGTTGTAGCAAGGGAAATTTTTAGGATGCTTGAATTTAAAGTGGTTTAGAGAACTGGTTAGCCTACCGTAACTTGCTATTCTTTTTCCCTCTTTGTCTTCCCAGGTAGGCTGTCCAAACTACATCTTCTCAAACCAGAGACAGGAAGAGCAACAATCTGCTTCTTGGATTGCATGAGCACAGGAGTAGACTGGAGCTTGACTACTCCCCCATTGGACTTTGAGGAGGGGGGAGGAGGAAGAAGACAAGGCCGGAGCCGTAAATACCCATAGTATGGGGCAAAAAGTCCCAGTCGGTATTAAAACTATTGACATGCGAGATCCAGCATTCAGCCCCCTGAAGCTGGAGCTACAGGCCTTGAATCATACCAAGCCTTCTCGGCTAGACCTTCTGCTGGATATGCCGCCTGCCAGCGCAGACGTCCAGGTCAAGCACTCGTGGAACAATGACGACCGCTCGCTCAACATCTTTGTCAAGGACGATAACAAGCTAGTTTTCCACAGGCACCCCGTGGCGCAAAGCACGGATGCCATCCGGGGCCGTGTTGGCTATACAAGGGGACTGCATGTGTGGGAAATAAGCTGGGCCATGCGTCAGAGAGGCACACACGCTGTGGTCGGTGTGGCAACGAGCGACGCTCCGCTACACTCGGTGGGCTACACGGCACTGGTGGGAAGCAACAGCGAGTCTTGGGGTTGGGACCTGTGCAGGAGTAAACTCTACTATGACAGCAATCATTCTGGAAAAACTTACCCGTGCTTCCTCGAGCCAGACGACACCTTTATCATACCGGACTCCCTCTTAGTCGTTTTGGACATGGACGAAGGGACTCTAGGTTACATTGTAGATGGCCATTACCTGGGGGTGGCCTTCAGAGGACTGAAAGGCAGGAAGCTATACCCAGTGGTGAGCGCTGTGTGGGGACACTGTGAAATACGAATGCGGTACATAAACGGACTTGACCGTAAGTACAAGCTGCTAACATTCACATTGATTTGATTTGCTCTTTGTACAGCTTTCATACAAACAATGGGAACGTTTATATTTGCAGTTCAGAGATGGCCACATTTGCTATTAATGGCGAGAAAAACTGCAGATGTGTCACTCATGTCACAGTAACATTCTTGACTTTAAATGGTCACGTACACGTATGTTGAATGGTTAGTTCTCTACCATAAATAATCTCCAAAGGTAAACATTTTGGCATTGTGTTTTGTGATTGAAAACTGCACATTTTAGAGTGGCTGTCTATCGTGGGCAACCGAAGACAAACGTGTGCAATAATCATGCTTTCTAATCGGCGTCATGATTTGCCGAATCTGTGAGGTGGGTTGATTCTCTGCAAAGAAGTGCTCACTACCACAGATTTAGACACATTCAACAATATTTGAGAGAAACTGGCCTTTTTTTGTACATAGAAGTCTTTGTGTTCAGTTCATAAAATGTTGTTTTAACAGTCATATGTATGATGCATGCTGTCCCAAAACCTATTTTCACAGTGCCAGCAATATTCTAACTCTTAGAATTCTGAAGCTAGTTATGAAGAAAACAATTCCACGAGTGTACAGAACAAATAGACCCTTTCAAAGGTTGCATTCAGTTCTATTTCAACTTTTGTGATTATCGGCTTTTTGTACTTCACTGAGCTGAAGTTTCACAAATTGCCTTTTTTTTTTGTTAGTGTTGATGCAATATGTAAAAACACATCCATATACTAAATGAAAACTACATTGAGTGTTTTATTTGACGCAACAACTTCTCAGCGGTTACACATGAAAACTTGCAAACTGGAACTGCAAATATTTTCTCTGTGAAAAAACAAATGTTTCCTTTCAAAATAAGTAATTTGACTTCCTATGATAGTTCTAGTTTTAAGTATAAATGATATGGCGTATCAGGAAGGTTTTGTTTGAGTGGATGATGTGTTTTGATTCATTCGTAAGATCCAGTACATTCTTGAACAACTCTTCCCCCACACCCCCCTTTTCTTTCCCCAGCTGAACCTCTGTCCCTGATGGACCTGTGTCGACGCTCTGTGCGGGTGGCTCTAGGGCGAGAGCGTCTGAGTGAAATTCACAGGCTGCCCTTGCCGGCCTTTCTCAAGAACTACCTGCTCTACCAATGACGGCACGTTCAAGTTCAGTAGTAGCTACACACCACCCCTTCTCCCGCTCTTTTCTCTCTTGTGCTTCTCTGGGATCTTTCTTTGGTCAAACTTGTTTGACAGCATTTCTGAAGCCTGTTGGACAGACTTTGGCTCATGGATGTTTCGACAAGTATGATTTTGTGATAGTGGCTGGACTCACTTTTGAGGTTCTTATCATATTTTAATGACTTTGTCCAATTGTACTCTTAACTTAAATGAAATCAGGAATCACTGAGCTCTATGCACATGCTGATGGGGGGTTGCCTTGACAGTCAAGCCAATAGTGGTCAGTATCTCATGTAAAACTCAAGACTGTCTTGGTAATATTTTTAATTGCAATAAACTGACATTTCACTGACGTGTAGTTGCGGTTGTGCAATGGCCACTAGGTGGCAGCATTTACGTGCACCATGCAGACAAGCTCCAGCTGAGCCTCGTTCGTCCCTGCTATAAAAAAATGGATGGGTGGAGGCGGTCTTTTTTTTTTTTTTAAGAAATAATTTTAAATAAACTGAGACATTTGTGGTTGCAATTGAACTGATGCTGACCATTCCAGTGGGACTAATGTAGCAAGATGTTGACCTAGTATCTCCTGTCCACTCTCAAGGCATCCGACAGGAGCCTACTACATCAGCAAAAATCTTATGAAATGTCACTGTGATGATTCATTGCATGTATCTGCAAGAAATGTTTCTCTTTGCAATTGCATTGTGTTTTAAAGTCTCTTTTGGGGGTTTTTAGTGCCATTTTGACTTGTGGTGTTCCCACTTCCATCGTCACAGTTTAGCACACAGTTAAAAAAACAAAAACAAAAAAACCTGTTTATTGAGATGTCTGAATGGAACTGGCACATGTTTCGCTGGGGGGGTAGATTTTGTTTTATATTGCAACAAGACTGTACGTTTACAGCACCACGATTGACAAAGTATAACGACAATCCACAAAGTGCTGCTCTGATGTCATACAAGTGCAGTCCCGTGCTGCCAGAATTGTCAAATGCCATACAGTACTATCATATCAGACCTGTTGATACTGGTGTTTGTAAACATGCAGCTCTATTATCTTCAGTCAGCACTCTATATGCCACAACTGTCTTTTCCTTAATGCTTGCATTTTATTTGTATTTCTTGATGTAGATGTTTGTATGTAACTATTAAAGATTATTTCCTGTTGATCCTTGGGTTGTTTTCTATGTTAAAATATATTGGAATAGTTTGCATAAATTACATGCTGTACATCAGTCAAACAGATTTTTAAAAAAAAATGGACAGAGAAGTTAAGATAAGTAGTATAGGTGATACTGAGCAGATGTCTTGAGTTTGGATTTTAAGGTACTATAGTGCGAAAGTGGGTTGCGTCGGTAAAGTGGCAGAGATCTACTGCTAGATGTTTAATGTTTTAGGCTACAGTAATTCTCTGCAGTTTGGCCTAAAATAGGACAATGGTTTTTTTTTCCTTTTATACACCAACAAATTTGTAATTAAAATAAGAAAAGTGCATTCTCCCAGCTTTTAAGAATTTGAAGAAAAATGCCATTTTAGGAAAGAAAAAAGGAAAGGCTACCTTTATTTTCAAAACTACTTGGCCAAAGTAGCATGATTTTTTATTAAATTTTGGGGCTTATGATATCCATTAAGTTGAATTATGCTACTTGATGACTCATTGCTTTTCTGAAGTCTGTCAATTATTCCTATTTTCCATAGCTGATGTTCATACTAGCTGTTATAGCAAGAGTTAAATGCCTAACCTGAGGTGGGTGAAATACTAAAAAAAAAAATTCCAATCAACAGGATTGTTATCAGGCTAATACAAAGCCTGCTGTTGATCCGATCATATATCAGCTGTGTTGGAGAAGGGAAACATCCAAAACCTGCAGGACTCCGGCCCTCGAGGACCGAGTGTGCCCACCCCTGTACAGGATACCAGGTGAAGTGGGATATATGGGTTGTGGAACTTATTTGTGCCTTTCCTTTTTGTATCAGTTTCACAGATACAGAGACTGAGTGAGACGAATCCTTGTAGTGGCGTATAGAAGGTTTATTTATTAAGACCTACATCGGAACTACGTTGCACTTGATAAGAAGTATACTGTAATTATGATTGGCAAACTACCCCATTATCCAATGTACATAACAACTGCATATTTCATATTCTGCTCAGTCAGTAGCTCTGGAGTCCGTCCGTGCAAGACCAAACAACCTTGCTCCAAAGTGCCAAGAGGATTTTGTTCTCAAATATACAAAAGTTGATTAAGCTGACCCACCAACTGAGCTCCATGTTGTACTATATTTTATATTTATCTGTAACAACACCCTTCACTTGTTCTTTATGGTCCACGGAGCAGCACTTGAGTCACATGCCCACTGAAGTTCAAACCAGTAACATTCCTTGTTGTTGTTCTCCCAGTAGGAAAGATGTTTTTCTAGCCTTATTATCTCCAGTTATTTCCAGTTCTTATCACAGCTAGAGGAGGCTAACTGCTGGTAGATAAACATCTGGCTAGTAAACATCAGGATGGACTATTGCAGCAAGAGATGGCGTATTATACAACTCAATGACTGTAAAAAAAAAAAAGTGATTCCCCCCCCCCCCCTCAACAGTGGAATTTAAAATATGGTTTCTCTCTTTCATTAACTTACATAGTCTGCGAAGGGGGAATCACAATATGTGTCAGATTTTGCTGCTGCTCTCAAGAGCCTCCATGTTGCTGCTATTTCTGTTTTTGGCCTTTAACTGCAGGAACCAATAATGGAACTTCGCTATGTACCCTCGGGGTTTGTCTCAAGTTTGCATTTTCCCGCTTTGTGTCGGCTAGACATCTGCTGTAGTTAGAAATGATGTACAAATGTAGCGAGTATAAGTAAAAATTTTCAGAGAAGTAAATATTCAAGTAAAGTCACTGAAAAATATTGTAACGATGACAATGGTGAGGCAGCGCACTATGGAGTCACAGGAGTGTCAAAATTAATAGTAACTACAAAGACAATCAATAAAATAGAACATTTACAAATGTAGTCTTATCAAAGCAATCAATAGAAGAGAAGATTTATTACTATTAATTTTGGCGCTCCTGTGACTCCAAAGCGCACTTTTCCAGCATGCTTTGCAGCGCTCCTTGTAAATAGTTTTGCCCTTTATTTGCTTTGTTGTAAATGAGCTGCGATGTCTTTGCCAATAACAGCTTTTTAATTTAAAATGTGCAATAGGTTACTGGTCGGAGGAATAAAGCGATTAACAGCCTGAGCAACTGTGTCATCATTTAACACATTATATGCGTTACAAGTCCAGTAACCAACCACAGTTGATTTGTGGACAAATAAATAGAAATTCAACATCACCATAATCAGCCATTGTATTAACCACTGTCAAATTCACAACAGGTCCAACACGATTGACCTCGTGCTCCCTTTGTCTCACCGTTTGGAGCAATAACAAAGCACGACTTGAAAAAGGTCACAGACGCGGTGCGCCAAGCACGTGTGACTTACGTCACAGACAACGCCCTCATCCGGCCCGCTGACGTCAGCGTGGGCGACGCCTCCTCAGTTGGTCTGCCTCTGGCTGACAGCTCCGCCCAGTCGGCTCACAGAGACGAGAGCCAGCCCTGTACACGTGAAAAAAGCCTACCGCTCGTTCTGCGCTAATTCGAGTTTAATCGGACATATCACGTTAGTATGGTGGCTTTTTGAAGAAAAGGCATATGAAGATGGCCCAGAAAGACACGCTTCTGCATCTCTTTGCTGGAGGGTAAGTCATTGTAATGCCGCTGCCTCTAAACGGACAGTTCAACACATCTGTCAAAAATAAAATAAATATAAATAGTAATGTTAAAATAACAGTGTTTCGGTAAGCGAATAATTCCTGGGCTCATACTACCGGGCCGCTAGCCGGCGCGCTAACTGGTTAGCGCCAGCTAGCTGGCGTTAGCATTTCATTATCATTTGGAGCTACCGTTTTTCCTATGTTCTTCCATTATTATATATATATATTTCCCATACAAACGGGTTGCCTTAAGAATACTGTCTGTGTGTTTTAAACTCATTACACCCCTAAGGAAACGTACTTGTCATTCAGTCACCCGGCAGGCAGCATCATGCACATATCGCATGATTCGTCCTCGGATATTACCGAGCTAAGCTTAGCACGCTATATATCAATCGTGCGTCCAATTCATAGTTGATAACATTGCGTTTTGTGCTTGAAATGCTCCATTAAACTGCCACTGTGAGATTGAAGTTTAGCTAGCGATTACTTGGCACGATGGCGGATCGCACGGGCTGAAGTCATCTGCTGTTATGCAACGAGGCTGTTTTCCAGCAGCTTGCTGCTGGTGGACAGAGAGAAGAACCATAAATGTTCCTTGTAGCGCTAAGGGGAGGAAAAATCGTCACTTGCCGAGGTGACTACAAGCGACACGCTCGTGTTAAGGTCAAGCTTGAACCAAGGATGTTTAGTTAAAATGACGCCATTTTACCCTTGAAAAGTCACGACAACTTTGGCAGTGGCTTCAGTTACACCAATCAACACATAAGTGACAAGATGGTTATCGAAATTGTTAGTACTTTCTTGCAGAACATAGACCAGTTTTTCCCGACAAGGCACATATTTTATCATTGGGGAAACAATTGTGTCAAATGTCGCGAAAAGTACTATAAATACTCTGAAATGAATGACTGCTTCTCATCTCAATTTACTTACCATTTGTGAAATTAATGTGTTGTTGAACACAAAACTATGATGGTTTTCTGTTGAAGTGCAACAGGTTAATACGCAGGCTAGTAAAGCACATTTGATTATTCTGCTTGTCATTAACACTGAAAACATAGCTAGATGTGCAAAGATGCATTATTTGTAGTAGATGAATAATACACGTTGATGGTGAAAGTAATTTGTTTAATAATGTGGCACAAAAATAAATTAACACAGTGTTTCCCACACCATGTTAATAATACTTGGGTGGGCCACCCAAGTAAACTGGCCACCACCCAATAAGTTTAAACAAATATATTTAAGACAAAAACGTGTCACGACCGGATATACCACATGTAATGTTAGTTTGCCGTCACTTTGTGAATCGTGAGGCTAGAGTAGACGTAGTAACAGGACTGAGACCCACCTCCCGAGTCCACCCACCCAAGTAGATTTCAAATCTGTGGGAAACACTGAAATTCACTTTCATCACAAAGTGTAACTGAATGCTCTTCCGTAACTGCCCGTGTAAATAGGAATTGCAGCTGCTCTGAAATGCAAGCCAGCATTAATTACATGGCAAATGGGTGAAAGATAACACCTAAACAAACCGAAATACAATTATGCAAGTGACATGGATGCATGGATTTAACTGCAACACACTTTCAACTGCCCAACAGAAAAACAGCTGTAAATGTGTTCAACCAATGTGGAAAAAAGTATCTGCACAGTTGGCCCATAACAATTAATCAAAGCTGTCATGAGCACATTGCATGGTAAGACACAAAACATTAACTCAATCTGAACACCTAATTAGCAATTATCCTGGACCATCAAAGAAACTCGTTGCTTGCCGGTTGGCAGTCGGCAGCTATAGTCACAACTCGTGGGGCAGTTGCCTTGTCTAATTTGCAGTAGTGGTATCTGTGTGGAACCACCGTATCAGTATCGAGGCGTCCCTAACATGAACTAAATCTACTGATCACTTCCACTATAGCAGTGTTTCCCAGTATTTATTGAGCCAAGGCGCATACCAGTTTATATTGGAAAAATGTCACCGCTGACAAAAAAAGTGACAAAAGTATATACTCTATGTATACTGAAATATTGATAATCTTGTCTCTCTTTTGTTACAAATGTACTTCCTCTGTGCGCAATCTGGGCCTGGCTATTTGAACGTAAATGTTTTATTCATTTGGAATTGAAGAAAGGCACACACATAGATGAGAGTTTTCGGAACAATTAAGTGAAATTTATATCATTTCCTGTGGCACAGTGTTTAGGAATCACTGCGGTAGGTTATGTGAAATGATGGTTTTCCTCCTAAAAAAGGAAACGGGTCACCAAAGGGAAAGCACAAGTGCAACGTTATTGACGCACACTGAAAGTCCTCTGGTCTTGTGAGGTACGCTAGCAGCTCGCGTGACCAGACTATTTAGGTCTTGTGGCCTTCAACTGCAAGGCTTCCATATTGGGAATTAAACGGATGTGTTGAATACGTAATCAAACATAGCAACTGAATAATGTACGTTTTCCCCCTTCATATCGTTTTGCAGGTGTAGCGGTACAGTGGGAGCCATCGTGACCTGCCCCTTGGAGGTGTTAAAGACACGACTACAGTCCTCCGGGCTCAACTTCCGGCCAGTCTTCCAGGTCCAGCTTGGCACCCTGAGTGGGACTGGGGTCATCCGACCAGGGACTGTTACGCCTGGGCTGTTACAAGTCTTACGGTAAAATGACAAGCCCCTATCAGCTCATGTTGCATTGTGCAATTTGAGGCATTTGCAGTTCTCTACACACGGTGGGAACACTTTGTTCCTACACATGCACATGTAGACAGTACAATGTCATACTTACTGCTACTTTAAAGACTTATGTAATGTCGTAGTCAAAGCCCAAGGAATATCATAAGGAGAGCCTCCTTGTATTCTGTATACAGTCCACTTAGCTACTTTTTCTGGGAGTACAGTAGATGCCATTTTTTGAATCTTTCCTGGTTAAAAGGCTGTGTCATAGTCTACCAATGAGGGCCACTAATCTTGTACATAAAGCAGGATTAAGTACGCGGTATACTGCCTGCTCTTGTTTGGTGTTCCTAAACAGCTGCATGCTGTGACACACCATCATTCTCCACCAGACACCGCTTCACATGTACTATAGCATATTTATGGCCCTTTTTTTTTTTTTTACAAGTCTGCTTCAGGGAAGAATGCAAGAATCTACAAGGAAATATATATATTTTTAAATAGGGTGCTGTAGCGACAGTGTTAAATTATACCCAGATGACGGAGACTGCAAACTGGTCTGGTATGATGTCAAGTGAGGGTTGAAATGTTAAGGCCCAAGACACCCAAACAGATGATAAAATAGTCTCAAATCAATGGGACACATGTTTGTGTACCAGTTCAGCTCTCAGGTGGTTTTAGCGCAAGTGTGTTTTTCTCTCTTATGTGTACAGTTACAGTATGTGCTGTCTTTGCAATGAATGACTGGCATTTTTTACAGTGTACCAGATAACACATACAGTGGTAGTATACCTTGTCAGCCATAAACAACCACTAGCCAGTGACTTCAAAACGGACAGTTTAGTTTTGACCTGGCTGTTGTTGTAGAACAGGTGTTTTGTAAGTGTAAGAGCATTTCAATGGGTTAATACACCTTTTGGGGGGAACAGGGTGTATTTTACAGAAGCCAAAAACACAGAGTGCTTTGCTTCCTACCACATTTAATTCCCAGCCATCTGAGTTAAGAAGGTCACCCAAAGTTAAAAAGATGGGTGGTGGGGTTGTGTAGCAGATGAGCCAATTGCATGTGACTTGGGGGCTATGTGTGGATTTGTCCTCACTCGTCGCTATGGGCGGGCCATAGAGGTCCGTGCCCGCCCACCAAGATGATTTTGCCGCCCCCCCCCATTTCAGGCATGTATCACTAAAATGGTTCTCCTTTTTTTAATTACTATATTTTTCATTCATTCTGTTTCGCACTCTTATGTCCGAGTGTCAGTAAACGCAACACTGGTCTCGCGGTGGAGGGAGGTACGTTACATTCAAGTTGGCTGGCTGCTTGTTTTTATTGCTGCTACTGCTCGCCGCCGGTGAATTGTTTTTGTTTTCGGCGCCGGCTATGGCCAACAGTAGCCGTTTGTTCAAGACAAATAAAAAGCCTGACATACCCAAGCTATGTTTTCTGGCGGCATTTTTGCTTGCAAGATGTCACAACAGCTGCTTTTCCACCAAGCCCAGGATCTTTGAGTTCTGGGTAAAGGAAGTTCTTGGTTGTCCAAGTTCCGCAGGGAATTTATTATTTTTTCCACAGCGTCTTAGAGTTCTCTGTAATGAATTCAAATCAGTTTGATGAGCCCAGCCGATTTAAAAACATTGTATTTATTTTTGCTTTTATTTATTTATTTATGCATATATGCATGTTTTTTTTGTTTTGTTTTTTGCATTTATATTTTTGGGGATTACATTTTTGAACATAATTTTTTTGTATCTGTTTTTATTTTCACTTTTAGTCATTTATTTAGTCATTTATTTTTTAATTTTGGCAGTTTTAGTCCTCCATAAGTGCAGCCCGTCCGCTCAAAGTTCCAGCTTGGCTCAGCAAGACCCTGCTGCTGAGATAGAACTCTGATGTCTCCTGGGGAATTTAATTACCCCGGAAATTTTTGTTGGTGGAAAAACGCGCAAACTGAATGTTACCAAGGTAAATTGAAATGTTCTCCAAAAGTTCCGGCGGTGGAATAGTTTGATTGCCGGTCTTATCTGCAACAGCCATCACAGACTTACTTATACGTGCCAATACGTCAATGTTGGCATGCAAGAGTCAAGTACATTTTGACGCTGGCGCACAAGACAAGTGAGGAGAGACTACATTCGTGTCTGCAACTAAAGAGCCACTTGGAGAAAAAAAAAACACGAGCGCCACATATCGTTTGGGTATCTAAAATGAGGTTGGATTTTGCTTTGCTTTTTTCTTTTGAATTCTGCTGCAGACATCGTTTAAACGGGTGGCCCGTTCGAAGCGATATGTCAGCGCATCCGCCATATTAGATGTGGCAATTGTAATTGACCATTACATCGGCAAATAATTAGTAAGATTGAGTTAGAATGGGATAATATAAAGGTAATGGTCCGTTATTAATCCAATGAGTTGCGGCTTGATGATACGTCTCCAAGAAGAAAGTGAACAAGGCATCTTTACAAATAGCTTCACTTTGCCTCATCCAATATGGCTGCGGCGTCAACGTACTACGACGGCGTTGCCGTCTACTGTATATGTATGTACTCTAAATGCCGTCTATGATAATACTGTCAGCGGACACCATTCAATGGATAGATGCACGGTAAATGCTCACGTGAATTTATCCAAATATATGGGGCAAGTTAATGCTGTCTGTAGGGTGTTCATAATAAATGGGCCCACCCTTAAGTCTGGGTTCTGGTGACTGGTCTGGATCTGTCTCAAGGAAGCAATTCTGATGCAACACTTCATCATATTAGGAGAATGTTATAATACCCATTCTATTAGTAGAACAGGGCATTATTTCATGAATATAAGTTTATGTATTTATTTATTTTTTTAAATAATCCAAAGACAATCAAATACATAGTTTATCTTTGTATTGACCGACTATTTTGTATTTCTTTCAGATCAATCCTTGAGAAAGAGGGACCAAGATCTCTTTTCCGTGGTCTGGGGCCAAATCTTGTTGGCGTGGCTCCCTCAAGGTAAAGCAAACGCTGCGCTGCGGCTGCACATTAGCGTTTCTTCCTTATTTAGGCAACACCTGCCATGCTTACATAATTGTATTTTTGTAGCACAAAGTCGAAGTGGCAATGTGGCAACGTGACGCATGCCAGTTGGTGCGCAAGTCACTGTTTACACACTATGAGATGTCCTTGTACTCAAAAACAAAAGCACCAAAACCCCGAAAGACAAAACTTTAGATTACACACTTCTAAGCTTGATTGCCCTAATGAACAAGAAGCTCTTTTAAATTAATGAATGAATGTACTGTATTTTGAACATGTTGTATAAAGCAAAAGCAATGTTCTGAAAAGGAGTAGGAAGAAGTTTAAACTTTTTTTTGAACTCCTGCCCCTTTGTAACTTAACTTATATATAACACGTAGAGATATAAATGTCTAATATCCATATATATACTACACATGCATTATAATCTTGTCCATATAGACATGACACAAAAAACATCAAATCATCAAAAATACATATATTTATTCTTGTTTCGTGTAGCCTTTTATATGATTTAATTCTCTATTCCTGCTAGTTATTCTTCAAATCTTGGCGTTTTGTTTATATCATTCTCCATCATTATGACGGCAGTAACACTTTCTATTCTATTGTATACTATTGTAAACGTCCTCATTTTTAACGCATCACAAGTGTTTTATCCATTAATGCTAGTGCTCCCCTGATCCACTAGCCAACTTGGACATGCTCCCATTCAGACCAGCCCTTGTGGCTACTGGGGCTCTCGGTGCTTATTCAGCCCATTCTGGCGCCATCGCAATACATGCTCTCCACAATCCCATCATGAATGGCCCTATAAAACTACACTCGCATATTGCACAGCTTGAGAATTTGTTCACGTGTTGTTTTGTGTGTGCGTGTGGTGAGTTCTCACCAGTATGTTCTCCTGTGTTTCAGAGCCATTTATTTTGCGGCATATTCCAAATCCAAAGAGCTTTTCAATGGGATGCTGGTTCCCAATAGTGGTGCTGTACACATGTCCTCTGCTGGTATTGCAGGTGAGCCTCTATCGAGGATATTGTCACACACAGCTTCAAAGCAGTGTCATGTGATTCAGCAGCCAGTAAAATGTTTTGGCGGGCTTCAACATTAATTCTCAGGTGTCTTAAAATGGTTTACAAGTAGAATAAACATTTTGTTTGTCCCTCAGCTTTTGTGACAAACTCCCTGATGAACCCCGTCTGGATGGTGAAGACCAGGATGCAGCTGGAGAAAAAGTGAGTACGGCCTTAAGTGCACCTTAAGTGCTTCTGGGCCTGCATAGAGTAGACCAGTGGTTCCTAACCACGGTGTGACGGCATATTTGGCCCTACGCGGCAGAACCCCATTGAAATGGACCATTGTAAAAAAAAAAATATATATATATATATATATATATATATATATATTGATAGTTAAATAATATTGTAAAACACAATATGAATACTCTTCGTATGGCTTGGCTGGGTCTTGCTAATTTAGGTCAACTGTTACACTGTTAATCTGCAACCTTGCAGATTGAAATTTCAAAACCAGTGGTTGACCTTTGGCCACTCATTAAAACTGGTTGTTGAACCATGTGCACTGAAAGTTATTTCATTCAGGTTCGGAGGCATCACTGAGTGTGTGGCAGGCTTTAGTGTATTGTGAGAGCTCGACGGGTGTGTTGAAGTAAATTACTCAATTCAATTTCATTTCATTCGTCCAACTTTTTTGTTTCTTCTCAGGTAATTCATCTTTGTTTAACGTTCATCCATCTATACTTGTGACATAGTGACAGGCAGAACAATTAAATGTTTCTTGAAGTTACAGTTGGAGCAAATAGTGTGTCATACAACAGAATAATTCAAAAGTATTTGTGTTAAACTGAACAGTAAAAAATACATTAAGCCCTTTTATGACATACTTTGTTTGGTGGTATTCTGTAAGGTTTTTGTTCTTTTTTTTCTTCAATATAAAGTATGTGCCTTGGCTCAGTGACGTTTGGGAAAGCCTGGAGTAGGCTATATGAACGCAGGTAGTCTGTGTGTAGAATGGCGTTTACAACAGAAGCCCCAACCACCTGACACTTTCTTGCTGTCCTTGGACTATTCACTACGTGACTCTGAGCTTGTGATCTGGGTCCGTAAATACACAAGCGCTGACGCATTGGCCAGTGTGCAGACGAAAAGTCTATATTTACACTTGCATGTGGAGGGTTGTTGAATATGCAAGGTCACAGTATTTATTTTTTGGTTTACTTGCTTGCTTACTTATTTTTGTTTTAAGGAAGAAAAAACATTTTTTTTTTTTTTTTAAGCAAATAAGCATCATGCAAGTCAGGAAAAGTCTTGGGTGACTTCAAGCAAAACGCCGTGATGGTTTGTTATTCATTTAACTCTAAGGTTAGAGATTGCCAGCTCTTATATAAGAAAAGGATAAACCCAAGATTAATATTTGAAGAGCTCTTTTTCAAAACACTATAAATTCCACCAGATTATTCTGAGAAAAATTAAATTTTTTGCACATTGTAATCTGCACCTTTTGTAAACATGTCGACAGTCCCATAATAATTGTTATGATAAAATCAATATATGACATACACTATAGAGAGATAGATGAACATAAAAAAGAAAGATCATATTTTTGAAAATGAGATGAGGGGTGAAATTGGATCTGTTACGCTGCCCAGTGGTTGCTGCTCTACTTTGTTCCACAAATAAAAAGAGTTTTGATAAAATGTCAGCCTCTCCTTAATAAAATAAAATCAATTATATTGTGATTATTGTCAGTAATTGAAGGATGCTTGTGTGACTTTTCAGAGCCAGAGGAGAGAAAAAGATGAATGCCTTGCAATGCGCCCGCCATGTTTACAAAACAGAGGGCGTCCGGGGCTTTTACCGCGGCCTGACTGCATCCTACGCCGGCATCTCTGAGACCATGATCTGCTTCCTCATCTATGAGACGCTCAAAAAGCGGCTCGCCGACCACCAGCTGGCCTCGCCAAATAGTGAAAACGAGAAAAGAGCGTCTGACTTTTTGCGCTTGATGATGGCAGCTGCTTTCTCAAAAGGTTGTGCCTCCTGCATAGCCTACCCACATGGTAAGCGCTTGTTCCAGGCACACTTCCTGTCACAATTGATTTCAGCACCAAATGACCTAAAAATCATGTATTGTTTGTCTCCACAGAAGTGATTCGGACTAGACTGCGTGAGGAAGGCAGCAAGTACAAGTATTTTTTTCAGACCGGGAGGTTAATAGTTTTGGAGGAAGGCTACACGGCTTTTTATAGAGGACTCATTCCACAGCTAATTAAACAAATCCCCAACACAGCCATCGTCCTGTCCACGTATGAACTCATTGTCCATCTACTGGGAGAGTCAAAGTAAAAAAAAAAAAGAAGAAAAAAAAGGCGGGGTTTTCTTTCCGGCAACCGTTGAATGCCGCACTATACCTGGACAGTTTGAATTGCAGCACGTTCATGTCAGTGTGGTGCCTGAGAGACTTCTATTTTGGAACTGAAGCGACTTGTTCTGTTAGCACATTGTTTATCAAAATGGAACCAAAAGTTGCTAACCTGTGGGGACAAAAACAGGCCACCTTTACAGATTACTTTTGTTAAATTAACTAAATTATTTTTAGTTTTGTTATTTTATTTCTGTTTCCTTTGTATTATCAGTGATAGCCGAATTCGATTACACGAGAATAGAGGTTTCTCATGTAGTTATTATGAAGGGAAATTATTCAGCTAAAAGCGCTAGTAGTAATAGCGCTGTTGTCACCTTTCAATGAACACACTCAACATTTTGGGATTACTATAGTATGCTTGTTTTCAAGTTAGATTTATAGAAAAGAACTGAATCATATTTTCTTTAATACATATGAAAATATATTTACATTACCTCTTAATTTTTTGTGTGAAAAAGGATGGTCACGTTTTATTTACAATATGACAAGTTTGATGCTTATTTGACAAGTGAGTCAATAAAATGCATTGAGACAAACGCAATGTTTTTTTTTCTTCGTTTTTCTAGTGACATACATATAACTTGACTAAATTGTGTGCTGTACATTGTCGTCATGGAAGATAATTTAACTTTGGCCAGACTCAAATTTTCTTTTTTTATTGGACACATTTGTGAAAACATTTGTCTTTTCAGTTTTTAATCCTGCCATTTCTCCGTATGTTAGTACTACAAACATGTGTGCATGTTGTTTGGAGATCATATCAACTGAGAGGAGATAACATATACCACAGAAGCCTCTGTGCTCATAATGACACATTATTATGAGCGTTATTATTATTAACTTGTATCCTGGAAAATTATGGGTAAGGACAGCCTAATTTACTGAAAAACCTTCCTCCTGTGTTGGAATACTAATGCTTAAGTTATAATTGCATTAAATATTTGTATGAATAAACTTGTAGGCCATAAACATTTATTATTCACCTTGTGTAGCATGATGATTCTTTTGCCACTGCACCAACTAGTTCATTATATGCCATTCGTAACCCCCGAAATGTCAGATAACAGTACAAACAAAACATGATGGTAATTTGTGAGAGTGCCATTTGTGGCACAAGAGAATGTATCACACTACCGGAAAAAAAGTAATAAATTGAGCACCATTTATACCCTTAAAATTACATTAGTTTTGGTTATTTAATATTAGAAACCACTTGCAGGTCAGAACGGTGTACAGTTCAGTAAAGAATTCTGAAGAATACATGATCTGTACAATATTCAAATGAATGAAAAAGAGCATAAAACTGAACGTGCTTCATGCGCCACGTGACAACGCACTGCGCAAACCAGTCAATCGCGTGCCATTTGTAACCTCGTGACGCTGAAAACAAAACAGCGTGACTACGGTGAACGTGTCGATAATTTGCTGCTTTGTAAAAATCAATGAAGAGCTCAATATAAAGGAATAAAGGTGCAGTTTGTTTTTGAACACGGGTTACGGTGTAATGCTGATCCCTGGCGGCCGCCTCGAGAACCGCTAATCTCCCGGGCCGGATGAATTCCACTCTTGACACAACATATTCCCGACATGGACGTCATATTATTGTGACGGCCACACTTTCGTCATTACTGTAATCGGCGTCGCTTTTAGGAGCAGAAATGTCTATCCCTAGTGTACGTTACAGCTGTTTAGTATTAGCCACTTAGTTAAAGCGCTCCAAGTTGGCACTTAGTCTACTTTGCTAAACTAAACTAGCACATGCTGTGTGTTTCTAGCGTCCTCCCAACACTCCACCGGCCGGGCATCATCATTCCGACCCTGCTGTTTGATGGAAGGGTGAGGGGGAAACGATGCTAACGTTCCTCTGCATTCTGCTAACGGGTAAGTTTAGGCTGCTAATCGAGGCTCGGTTTGGCTAACGTGCATTTAGTTAGCCATGTTTATGCTAATTACGCAATCTTGTGGGCTGCCTCCCATCGTTGAGCAATTTTACTTGACAACGTATTGTATTAGTTAGGTGTTCCGGTTTAAATGACCATTTATCTCTGTTGTTTGTATAGCACCATTAGCAGCTTCTCTTTAAACCTTGTTTTAAAAGGTTTAGGGTGTTAAGCCTTACTGTTAATTGAGCATTGGTACTCTACCCGAAGCCCAGACCTGCAGGCTTGAAACCCCAATTCGAAATCCTAACCCCTGTTTAAAAACCCTAACCCAGGCTTGAAACCCTAATATGAAACCTTAACTATTGCGAAAACCCTACTTTGTAACACTAATAAATAACTAAGAACCAACAGCTAGTGACTTTAAATGTTTTAATATTTGTCTTTTGGGTAACACAAATTGCGATAGAGTAACATAGCAAAAATCGACAAATCAAAGCTGTTCTGTGCAACACCACCACCACCAAAGTTTTCCATAGTAACTTTTGTAGTCACAACTAGTTATTTACATAGTATGGGGGGTGGGTGGACAAGGTGCGGTGAACACTAAGTTTCCCAATATTTATTGGGCCAAGGCATACATACATCTTACATGAGAAACATCTTATGGCACACCACCAAACAAACCTGTCACAAAAATACTGCATACTGAAATCACGATGTGTGTCGGTGGCAGAAGAACATTTAATTGTTCTGCCTGACACTGTACGTAACATCACTGGCATAGATAGTAAAATAAAAATATTGTTTTGGAGTAAATAAGTTATACTTTTTGAACACCTGACCTGACCTCATGGCACACGAATGTACCATGGCACAGTGGTTGGAATCACAGGACCAAAGGTAATCATCATGAATGAACAGCTTAAAGCGGAAGCCAAGTCAAAAATTTGCTTTGCAAAATTTTTTGGAGCTATTATGAACGTTATGTGACCAAACCCATAAAACGAGAGCTGTGGCGTTTGCAGTGCAAGCCCATGGGCACTTAAATGTACATTTCAGTTGACAGCAGATTGCTATTTGGATGGCTGAAAACGGGTGCATTAATCTGCTTAATTGTTATTCCAAAAATGAAATATTAATCATATTACTGTGTTTATACTAGTGGGGGGTGCACTGCATACAATATATTATTGCAAAGGACATTTTTGACTTGACCACCGCTTCAAACCAAGAAGGAGAATTTATTGCCGTACTATTGTTCTTGTTGGGTGTATGGTTTGTTTTCAATTCAACAACACAGTGATAAGAGTTGAAATATCTGGTTATGTGATGATAATTTAGTTTCTCATTTCATCACAAGGTTTGTTAGGCGTTCTGCGGGACAGAGTCACTGCCTTTGGTAAGCCAAGATCTTGGAACGAAAGTGCTCTCCCTTCATACGTAGCGGTACACCGTGGTCCTCCTAAATGTTGTTTCTGGCCCTCAGACAGTATCAGACTGGCGGATGGGGAGAACAAATGTTCCGGCCGGGTTGAGATTCTCCGTCATAACCAATGGGGCACAGTTTGCGACCGCGGCTGGGACCTGCGCGATGCTGACGTGGTGTGCCTGCAGCTGTCGTGTGGCTTGGCAGAGTCGGCCCTCCATGGGGCGGCTTTTGGTGCGGGAACGGGAGAGATCTGGCTGCGGCACGTTCAGTGCACTGGACACGAATCCAGTTTGAGCCGCTGTGCCGTTGTCCTCCATAGTCACCAATACTGCACCCATGAAAATGACGCAGGGGTGAAATGCTCAGGTGAGCTGATAAGGTACTTTGTGTGTGTTGCGCATATGTTTGCAGTTCTTAAAAATACCTAAATAACGGTTGCTCCAAATTAAGAACTTTCACTTGTTTGAGTTGGAGTCATCAGCAGTATCACATTTTGAACATGAAGAAACAACATTCGCTGTGTGCGCACCCCCTCGCAAACCTTAGCTGCTTAGTGAGATATGACGGACTTTAGTGTTTTAGGTTAGAGACAACATCTCTCACCATGAACAATTTTGAGGGTTATTGCAATTTCGGCCTATGTGTGGAGTAAACACCACTAATGTGTTCTTTACTGAAATATGTCACCTTTGTGATTGCCGTCTGTTTCGCACACAGGTACCCTTTTCATGCCCATCCTCTCCCTGTTGTCACCCCACAACGTGTTCTCGTCCGGAGAGACGGTTCGGTTCAGTTGCAGCGCCATGCCGGGTCACCACGTCAGCGAATTCCAGCTGTACAAGCACGGCGTGTCCGCGCCCGCGGTGACGCAGAGGCCGGAAATGAGTCAGTCACGGGTGGAGATGACTCTGCCCAACATCAAAACTTTGCAACAGGGCAGCTATAGCTGTCGCTACAGGATCAGAGACAGCTCACCTTCTCAGGTGCTCAGCTCTCCACCAAGCAACCCTGTCAACATCACTGTGGGTAAGTCACTTACCGGTATTTGTCATCCAACAATCACCCATTCACATTTCACATCGGTTCAGTTTTTTTCCCCTTTTGGGTTTAGTCTAAGGCACTTGTTTCCTAATTTTGTTTTGATTAAATTTATTTTGCTCTGCCAAATAGACAGCGTCTGCAGCATGTAATAAATAAATACATATGACAGCAGAGCCTTTTTATTTATTGATTGACATTTAATTATATTTATATATTTATTTTTGTATTTATTCCCATTTATTTATATATATATATATATATATATATATATATATATATATATATATAAATATATATATAAATATATAAATATACATAAATAAATATATATATATATATATATATATATATATATATATATAAATATATATATAAATATATAAATATACATAAATAAATATATATATATATATATATATATAAATATATAAATATACATAAATAAATATATATATATATATATATATATATATATATATATATATATATATACATGTTGTTTTTATTTTCACTTTTATTTATTTTAAATTTTGACATTCTTGGTCCTCCATTTTTCTCAAGCATGTCCTATATTGCTATTAAAAAGAAAATGCATTCATCCTTTTTTATATTGCTTGTCCTGCCCTGCCATCCCATATATAAAATGTGTTTACCATGTTTAGATGCTTACGTCTCTGTCAAATTGTATCCAAATTGAAGACAGAAAACGCCGCTTATGAGTAGGGATCATCATGTAACGATATCTAATCATCATCATGATGCAGTATTATCATGATACAATAATTATAATTACAATATTGTGGAGTGGTTGGCGATAGTATAAAAAAGCTCACGTATAAAAACTTGCGATAATGCTATTAACATTAACGTCCCTATGTATGTATGGAACCTGTCTTGTTAAAATCGGCGTATAGTCTTGGCCACTGTGCTGCAGCTGTTTTAGGATGTTAGTCATCTTTATGTAGAGGGGGGAAAAACATTTGAGGGGGTCATGAGGTGCCATAATGAACATCCAATGTCCAGATTGAAGAGTGCAGGGGACTCATTTTGATCCTTGGAGTTTGAGCGCTCAGAATGTCCCACTTTAATTCACGTTTTAATGAACATTTCACAGTTATTAGTGTATCGTTGTAAAATAGATTATCGTTCCCGCCAACGATCTAATTGCATTTCATCAAAAATGAAATTTACAATTGAATGTGCTTACACAATCACAATCAGTTTTTGAACAAGTATGAGAACATAAAATGGACAAAAAGACAAAAAGGAACCAATAGGCAAGTGTACATGAAGTGGGATAAGACATTATACAATTAACAAGGTACATTTACCAAATGCAGTTAAACATGCAAGATTAAGGCAGTTAACACTGTACTTCCTGTTAGGGCTCTTATTTTGAAATCTATTATAACCACTTCTGTTGCCCTACTTAACTGAGGATGCTAACTTGATGACAGCAACGGTAATCATCGGAGGCATTCCCATTACTTTACTTTAGACATTAATGGCTGTGTGATGTTTTTTCGGGGACACAAAATTTACACTGTAGACAAGCTGTACGTTGTCTACTATGTTGAAGTACAGTGTCATTTCTTTAGTGTTGTCCTCTTGTCCCATGAAAAGATCAAATCTAATATGAGGGTTGTACTAAGTTCTTGAAAGACCCGTTTCTTCTTCACTGTGTTCACAGTGGAACTCATGACCCCTCAGCACTGGTACAACACATCCTCCGAGGCCCCGGCTGGTTCCGTCATCAAGGGCCACAGTTTCAACATCACATGCTCCACACCGCAGCCGTATCCCGGAGGCTCCTTTCAGTTGCGTCTCATCCGCCCCAATGGCACGGTGCGCCAGTCTCTGCCGGCCCTCAGCCCCTCCGTCACGTTCACCTTCGCCGGTGCCCAGAGCTCCAATGAGGGCTACTACTACTGCCTGTATCGGGTTCAGCTGGGAGGACGCACTTTTGTCTCCAGAGAGAGCCAGGCCCTGCCCATATCTATAAGAGGTGACATTTATTTGGCTCCCTCGTTATGCATGTCTAGCACAGAAATCAGTCTGTAGAAGCTGCCTTTTGTTCAGTTCAGTCTACTTTTTGTCCCAAAAGGAAATTGTCTTGCAGACAGTGTAAAAAGACCGTTAATGATCCATTAAAGCAAAAAACAAAAAAAAGTCTTGTCAATTTGATACACCAAGAAGAAGAGTGGTTTGTTAACAAACGCTCTGAAATTGGCATGGGTAGATAATAGATTCTGACAGCATGATAACCGCGAGCAAAAAATATTCTGGTAAATAATAAATCATTTGAACACAATCTATCATATTTGTAAACAAATGTAGAATCTTAAGTACCCGCTGGCACCGTGTTTTTTTTTTTTATACCTCAAATCTCAGCTTGCTGTCAATTCTTCTTTCCTGACACCATACCGTACATTGACCACCAAATAAGATGTTGTTCTTATATGTCACTGACATCAAATTCTACCACTTTCAGACCCAGATCCAGTTTTGAGTCCAGTGATGATCAGCTGGCTTGCATCTGTTCTGACATTTGTTGTCGCTGTCATCATAATTATCGTTGTGGCTAAAGTGCTGTGCAACAAGGAGAGGAAACCCACTGAACTGGAGCGAGAGACCAGATCTTGTAAGTCAGTCGTTGTCAAAAAACAACAACAAAAATACTTAGCTTACCAAGTATCACCATTTTGACCAACATTCAAATACAGTAGTGTACTAGGCTATATGTTCATAAAAAATGAGACAGCAGTTATTCCTACAAATATATATTTGACATAAGCCACTGTAACACAATGGAAATATATAGTACTTAAAAGTAAACAAAGAAACTTAATTTGTACTTGGGCAGTGATTATTTTGCATACCACCACTGTAGATAGAGCTTGTGTACCACTGCTGAGATGCATACATGTTTATGTTAAGTGAAATCCAGAAAGACTACATTTTTTAAATAAAAATAATGATGTAAGTCAAAAAAGGTTGTCTTTATTGTAGTTTTATTTATGAAGAAAATGCATTCTTAAATATCACTGTTAAAAATCACTTCCAAAGAAGTACTGGTAGAGAGCCAGTTAACTTTGTTACAATTAAAAATCAAGTAACCAGTACAGTAATGAAGTTAGTTAATTTTCAGTAAAGGTTTTTTTTTTTTTTTCAACATAGCAATACTGATCCAGAGTTGTTGTTTTTGCCGCTATTCACCAACCCACTGATGTTTTATTTATTTAAGCGCTAAGACGTTTCACAAAAATATGGTCGTCTTCCATTAGGGGATTACAGCTGTTTATGATGCATGTCCATTTTCATGGAATCCAAAGTATTTTTTTTTATAAATGCTTGGATGAAAGTCTGACACACACTTCCATCAACAGGTGTGGAAAACACGTATGTTGCCTTATCAATTAACAAGCTATGATGGTGTATGCAGTCAAGAACATCTCCGAAGGTATGTGCATGTTATGAATGTAAAAAAGTTGAATCTCATTTTATTGAATTTGTTTGTTTTAGTCTGCCCTTTTGTAAAGCACTCACTGTGGTCACTGTGTCCGATTTATAACCAAATATGTTTGTAATGTGTCTTGTGTCGTACATGTCTTGTTTTAGATGTTGCTGTCGATCGCTGAGAGACGCCGTCCGTGTAAGCAATTAAAATGGAGCATGGGTTCCCGCTTTACAACACTAGGAAGTGGACGGTGAAAGGGCTGCGGCTGATAGATTCATGTGGCACCACAGAGTCAGTTGGCTTGGTCAGCAATCCCTGCTACAACCACTTGACAGTGTAGATGCTACAAGGTTTCTACTATGTTTAACATTTCAGATTTCTGTATGTTTCTGCATCGCCACTATATCTGCTAGCAATCCAAACATTTGGGCCTTGATCTTTAAAGGAGATATATTATAACATTGATTTACTACTTGCATACAAGTACTCAACAAAAATATAAACGCAACGCTTTTGTTTTCGCTCCTTATTTTTAATTAAATGAACTCAAAGATCTAAGACTTTTTCCACATACACAATATCACCATTTCTCAATCTGTGAAAATGACCACTTCTCCTTTGCCGTGATAATCCATCCCACTTCACAGCTGTGCCATATCAAGATGCTGATTAGACACCATGATTAGTGCACAGGTGTGCCTTAGACTGCTCACAATAAAAGGCCACTCTGAAAGGTGCAGTTTTGTTTTATTGTGTGCAGTCTCAGGCACACCTGTGCACTAATCATGGTGTCTAATCAGCATCTTGATATGGCACAGCTGTGAAGTGGGATGTATTATCACGGCAAAGGAGAAGTGCTCACCACCACCGATTTTGACTTGTTTTTAAACAATATTTGAGAGAAATTGTGATATTGTGTATGTGGAAAAAGTTTGAGATCTTTGAGTTAATTTAATTTAAAAAAAAAAAAAGGCGCAAAAACAAATGTGTTGCGTTTGTATTTTTGTTGAGTATGTTTCCTTTAACCAGGCCCAAATGGATACAAACAGTAGCAAAATATATATATATATCAATGTTTTGTCTAGTTGTAAAACAACCTGGTGAACATTTAGTGACACACTGGAGCAAGTGATCAGTTCATAACCACAAAATTAGAACCTTGGCATTTCTCAGGTTTCTTTTCTTTATTGTAATGATTGTATTAATGTGACATTTTGGAGGTTTGTTTAGTTACGTTGCAGTGTCACTCTGCAGTAACTATGTGCGACCAGCCACGCCACGCCACGCCACACTACGACCACTTGCAAAATCAGAATAACAACAATATCCAATACTAGAGCTGTGATAAAATATTCTGCAAGGTAATGGTTAGTTTTGATTGACATTATTATTGTACTGTAGTTGTAATTTGTACCTGTTGTGATGAATATTTGGGTCACCTCAGTTAATTACAAGTCAAATTTAGGAACCACTCTAAATGAGACAGATTAGTGCAAATTAGATCTAGTGAATTACGTTTTAACAGTTTCATTCAAAACTGAGCATCAAAAGTAAGCATCGTTATACAGTATTGTGTAATGGTTGGCCGGTGTACAGTAACAGAACGTTAACGCTCCAGCAGGCCACAGCCAGCTGCCAAGCAAAAAGTTGCCTATTGAAAGTTTGTTTCAACACTGAGCAAAAAAATGGCTGAATCATTTACATAAAAACTTGGTGAATTTGTCAGTAAAACGGCAAACAGGGTTTTGTTTGACTTTAATTTAGACCTGTTGGACACAACAGTTCTCCAGTTCTGTTTTTGAACTTGTTTCCTATGCTTATATTAATCTAAGCTTTGCACATTACTCTATGCGCCTGAGATGACTGAAATATAGCCATTGCGTTCAAAGTCGGTGTTTAGGCACAATTCAGCGTTAATGCACTTGTACAGTATTTAGAGATGCTACCTTAAGTAGCAAAATGTGACTTTTTTTTTTTTTGAACAGATTTCTATTAATGACAAACTCCACTAATTTGTGTATCTGGTTGCCAAGAGCAACCATTTAAATTTGAAAATGCTTTTATTTTTTAATCCAACCAACCCAAATGTCATTGATGTACATTGCTGCATTTCAATGTGTAAATGTCACTGTTGATTAAAATGTTTTTGTTGAATTGAATACGTCCCACTTCACACAACTTGGACTTTATTCTGGCAGCAGTTAAAACCTTGTGCTCACAATAGTACAAAAATAATCAAAGCCAAGAACGTCTCTAGCACAAGTGCAGATATTCGTAGCTATGGAGTTGAATTAAAACAACATGCAACTTGTTTGTTATAAAACCACTGAGGCACTTAATGTATGTTTAACTCGTCTACAACAATGAATAACACTGCCGCCTTCTTATTTGGTCACAAGACGCTTAAGGGCATTCAAGAAAATAAAACCTCTGTGATCAAATGTCATTTAAAGTAAAACGGCCCCATGAAGTGGGAATGATTTTTCTGAAATCATTCTATTTTCCTAGTGTAATCATTTGTTTCCATGTTGGAGAAAATAAGGTAGAGGAAGACTGCTGCGATGAGGAAGAACACCAACTGGACCCAGACTGGGATGAAGCGGGACGACTGAGGATCTTTGGGAACGTCTTGATGAGTTTTCTTGGGTGTTGCTCTCAGCCTAACGTTAGTGTATGGGGACGCTGTGTCGTAGGTGTAGCGTCTAAAGACCAACAGGAAGTTTGTCATACACTTGCCAGTAACTTGATGCTCATTAAGACCACAAAAAAACATTAAAATGTGTCGGAGTAATACTTGATCAAATAGTATCTGATTTGACACTGAAGTGCCCATATAAAGTCAATTTGATGCAAATTGACTACATCTAAAATGCGCCACATTGCATCACTAGCATAACCAGAGTAGGAAAAAAGACTACTCCTAATTTGTAGACAAAATACTCACCAAGGTTATTGTCATGAACGAAATAACAAATTAAAACAAGAAACATTTAACGAAATAAAATTAAAAACAAGCAGGTTTTTTTGAAAAACGATAACTAAAACGGCATTGTATGTTCACAAAACTAACGAAAACGTACGATAATCATAGCGAAAATATCATTTTTGTAAATATTTAATATGTAAAACACGGCTTTGATAGTTATACGACAGTTGTACAGCCATACGGCAAGGTGCCGTAACGCGATGATGGCGGCCTCAAAACAACAACAAAAAGCTTGTTTGTTGTAATTACGAAAGTTGGGAGAAAACGGCAGAACATAATTTAGGATTATTTTGATGATGATCGCGTCTCGGACGATGCATGGTGACGGAAACGGGTCTCGTGCGGCATTTTGCTCAAGGGGAAACCCCCCACGAATAAGTACATTTGAGAAATGTGCACAAGAAAGTGCACGGAGAATACCTGGACAAGCTAACGTCTTTGCAACCATCCCCTGATAGCAAGACAAATTTCCAACCAGGCAAAAAGACTGCTGTGACCATAATGGTATTGTGACTTTTGAAAATAAATAAATCTTGCACTAAACAAACAAGACTATATAAAAAATAATAATAATTAAAACTACACTGAAACTAAGCATATTCCAAAAAAATAATACTAATAATTTTTATTTATTTTTTAACTCTTCTAAAACTAAATAAAACAAACTAAATAAAAACTAAACTATAATGAAAAATCCAAAACTATAATAACACTGATACTCACTCTGGTTGAACTTCCCTCTCGGTCCACTCTGGTCTTGCACTCATGTAAAGCCGACCACTGCAGATACAAGTGCACACGACTTGTCAATCCAAAAAATAAATAAATACATTTGTGGAAGGACCCCCGCCCCCCTGCCAGTTTCAAATAGTCCCCAGTTGTAATTCTTCTGTCAAAATACACAAAGGAAGAATTGCACTATACCTACACATCCACTGTTAATACTGGTTGAAGACATTTTCTCTCGCCTACTCGTGTACACAAGCCACTGCTCACCCCGCCCCCTGTACTGACTTCTAGTTATGACAAGTGTGGGTGGATCCAGGGCATTCAGACTGAATTGGAAAGCTAGCCCCCATAAAAAATGAGGCAAAATAATTTTTGTGTTTTGACTTGAGGAGCATTTCTTCACCAAGCAATTTAAAAGTAAATTTTCCATTGTATGTCTGTCCCCTTTAACATTTGAACACTACAGCAAACAATTATGTAATATAACTTACTTGTCCTCTGGGAAATCACTCTTGACCTACAAAAAGACAAATGGTGGTGATCAAATCTTGACAATAACCAGAATACAGAAATAAAGATACCCAAGTATGAAAATATTCTACAGAGATATAAAATGTGCATGTCTTACTTACTGGTGTCCTGTAAACATATGTCAATTCCTCCTCTGAAATAGGGAGGGGAAAAAACCATTTTGTTATCAAAACAATTAGCTAATCAATTTAGAGATTACCAAAAAGCATCCTGCTGGATATCTTGGAAATTTTCTCATGCAGTCGAACGCCTTAATCCAGGGGTGGCCAAATTAGGTCCTCGATAGCCACTATATAGCCTGTTTTCCATGTCTCCCTCCTTCAGCACAGCTGAATCTAATGATCAGCTCAACGGCAAGCTTTGCAGAAGCCTGATAACGATCCTGATCATGAATCAGGTGTGTTAGTGGAGAGAAACATGGAAACCAGGCTGGATAGTGGCTCTCGAGGACCGAACTTGGCCACCCCTGCCGTAATCCATCGAAGTTGACAAATTGTGCCACAAAGTGGCAAGTGGGGTCTACACACTGATCTGAGTATATGACTGGATAGCCGAGAGCCCCTACACGCCCGTGCAAGCCGTTGAAGTCACAGGGATGCCATCTTGCTCCTCCCATCTCGTGAGCAGACTACTGTATACGGTATACGTACAGATTAGACATATACAGCTCATAGGCAGTTAGTATAGAGCCAGGGGCAAGGGGGTTGTGGTGGGGTGGTCACTATTTTTTAACAAGTTAAAAAAAAATTAGCAAGTGGATGGTATGTACTGCTTTGAAGACCCCCCTTTTCTTTTACCGCTCAGTTCCTTAGACCCTAATATTAGATTTGGCAGAGGCATCTTTTGTTGAATTACAGTTATGATGCTTTAATTGAAAAAAATATATACAAGTTTCCTCCTGTATACATCATTAAGCATATAATTTATACATGTATTTAAGACAAGTTGTAAAATGTCTGAAGTCCTCTTGTTTATGTTTAACAAATTTAAAGCATTATAAATCATGCTGTTTCTACTAAGTATTGTCTCAAATGTTTTCCAATTTCGATACTGTAAATGTATAGTATCATATGCCGAGAAATGTTTCTTGGGAGGATCAATATGGCGGCGTCGTGACTTCGAAAGTCTTGGCCTATCGGCTATCCAGTCATATATTCAGATCAGTGGGTCTACAGGACACGCAAGGTGGTCTGTTTGTAGGGCTAGATGATATAGCCTTAAAATAAAATCTTGGGTTATTATTTTTTTAATCACAAAGATACAATTTTATTGTTTTCCTCATTGCTTGTGGAAAACAAGTGTGGACCTTATGTTTTCTGTTGAGCGTTTCCGTTTCTTGAAAAAATGACTTGTTGCATCGTGGGATACGTTTTTTTTTGGGGGGGGGGGGGTCTATGGGCGAGAACACTTTTATTCCTGCAGCAGATTTTTTTAAGTCAACATAATACATAAATGAAAGGAAGAGATGTGTATTAAAACCACTTTACCTTCTTCTCTGTAGTAGGTTTTGTCCGGTTTTGTCAACGAAGCTCTTTTCCCTTTGACCATCGCTTCTCTAATTTTCTTCTCGTACAGACTTCGGGTGGACTCTTGAGTGCAAGAGAAACATATCGAACGAGAATAATAGCGACGAGAAACCCAGCGATAAACAATCGCTCACGTGTAAATGCTCACCGACGACAGGACCATGTTTTATCCCGTATTCATCAAGCAGGTCGCTGATTTCCTCCGCAGACTTGGCGCTCAGTGTATACATAATGGATATGTAGGTTATTGCATTACGTGTCGTTAATATCGTGCGGTCTCGGTTGCTAAAAATAAATACAGTAAGCTTGTCAGTCCTCGCCGAACCAGCTGGCGCTCCTTTTTATGTGCCGATTGTCCTCCGTGTACTTTCCAGCCCAACGGTGTCTAGTGTCTACACGACCGCTCGTCTTTTTTCGCCCTGATTAAAAACAAAAAAACAAAAAACTATCGCACCGCCAGAGTGTTTATTCTATATTTTATCGCGCTTTTCCCTGCCATAATGTCAGCCTGAGTGAATGTTTCTTCTAAACCACCCCTCTTGTTTTCCCTGATCTTAAAAGCAATCGCACCTCTGGAATGTTTACTTCCGCGTTCCTCCCCGCCCTTACTGTTGTCTTCTCGAAATGCAGCGCCGCCAAGTGGCTCCTGGTGGGCTCGGGCAATGGTTTCATGGTCTTGTTATGTAAAGACAAAATAATGTCCTATGATAATTGTTCAGAGGATTAAACATAACAACATTTATTAATGGAATGTATTAGAGCTCAGCAGGTCTGGGCGATGACGAAAGATATTGGTCTTCATATTGATGTCAATTATACCACTATTATGTGTGGCTTGATAGAAAATAACATATCTCCCAAAGAAAAACAATTGTTTCAAACTATTATAACGGGACCTATTAGAGATATGTGTAGTAGCCTATATAAACGCAACACTACTTTTCGCTTAAAAACCAAGTGACTAGCACATGACACTCAAATTCAGAGGTTCCTCTATTAGGATTGTATATCACATTAATTTTATATACAGTTGGAACTGGGGAGTATTGAAGGAATCCATTTACATTTTTATTATTTTCATTGAAGATTTGTGTTACAGGAATGGGCAAATAGAGTGTTGTGATACCTTCTTTGGTGTTTTTCCCATTAGAACACAGACAGTTTTAAGTTCAATAGCAATTCATATTTGAGGGCAGAATAATATACATTTAATAAAACTGCAAGAGTCAGGGCACATTCCGAATAGTGATTTTAATTAATTTAATAGTTAAAAAATGAAAAGTGCAGCTGATTCCAAGTAGCTCTCAGTCTACAGCTCACTGCGTAGGAGGTAACGGTGGTTTGGCTTCAGGTCCACCTCGACAGGAAAATGGTCGCTCACCGCTAAGGCCTAAGGTTTCAGCACAAAGAGCCGTTGAAACATTTCATTAACAGGCGTCTCTAAATACATGATATCATAGAAAAGTTCATTGATTACGGTAATTCAATTGAAAAAAATCATAAAGATTGATTAAACAGTCAAAATAGCATGGAGGCCAATTTCGAGCTAATTTCTCAAAATGATTTTGATGACATCTTGTGCAATATTCAACTTTTTTTTTAGGAGGATTTTTTTGGGTTAGCTGCACGCTACAATCATCAAAATTATACAAAATAAATCATCAAATATTTTGCCTGCATAGAGTTGCTGTACTGAAACACGATTGAGACATCGTTACCTCATCCTCTGTTAGATGGAAAGTCTCTTTAAAGTTGAACGGCTGAGCAGAGCCGGGCGCGATGTTGGAAATAATCTCACGTCCGTGGACGATAATCCTGAATTGGGGATTGAAATGGTACAAAATCATACACAAGACTGGAGCTGAAATTTGGAACCTGGGACCTCTCCACTGAAGGGGGTGGGAAACGTGCTAACCATTCTGACACTCATGGTATTTTCAAACACACCCAGAAAAAACAAAAAACATGAAAAAGATGTATTTTTAGCTTTAAATCCGAAAGCATTCCCTTTCATTGTAGGGTGACGCGTTGGCAACTTAACTGCGACACTGCACGCCACTATTTCCGACCTGTCATACGCACAGTGGGTCTTCTCCCGAACGGTCGTGTCCTGCTCATCTCCGATCAGCCACCGAAATTTCGGATCGCTCCTCAGGCGAACCGCTCGCAGGCCCTTGATGGTGACGTAGCCGCAGGCGGCGTTCAGGTCGCCTAAGATCATCACGTTCTGGCCCGATGGAAAGTTTCACACAAGTCCCGTTGCATCATCGAGCGCTGCATGCAGTGTCATGTCAATTTCGGGAAGAAGAACCAAAAAAGCACCTCTGTCTTCCATTTTCTGTAGATCTCCCTGAACACGACGTACAGCTCATCCATCTCCTTCATGGCACTTTTGGGACTGGTGTGCTGACCAATGAGGACCAGATCCTTCATGACTAAAACAGAAATAAGTGCCATGATGTGACGACGATTCTCAATGACTGCGGGTTATTGAACCAAATATTGAAACAAGTTCCATTAACGTTGTAGTAAATCAATGTACGTATGCAGAGTGCTAAGCAAATTTATTTCAACACCATCCGGGTCATGGCACCAATTGAAAAGTTTTGGGCTAACCTTAGTTGTACTATGGAGGCCTTTCCTGACAGATGCGGAAGAAGGTCTAATCTGTCCAAAATGGTTTCTACTCTTGTATCCCATCTGATAATGTGCGACCCCGTGGTCTTAACAGGTTTCAACTGTAAGTGTGCAAGGGTGCATAGGTAGAAAGATGCAGAGCCAGGAGAAAGGTCACAGCGATTAAAACCCTTTAAGCCCTAGTGCCCCCCCCCCCCCCCAATTGGGGGCCTCTCGAACTTTGAAGAGGAAATTGTGTGAAAAATGCACTAATCATGAAAGAATATAATAATGCACATCAAATTAAACTGCACAACCGGGGCTACAAGAATATATAGGCCATTTTTAGATGCCCCAAACACAGCTCCAAATGCTAATTTTTTTTTTGTGTTGTTGTTTTTTTCACATTTGTGCCGTGTGCCACCTTCATTTACTTTTACCAGTAACACATATTACACATATATATTTGCGCATCTTAACAAATCTCACAAGTATTCCCTTAATTATGAACATATAAAATATGTACATTTTCAAATGACAGAAAGCCACATTATAATTATTATTTTTATGAACATGATAGTTACGTACGTGCTTGTATTCCTGAAGAGAAAATCGTGTTTTAGTGATTGAATATCGTGCTTGTTTGATTGATTCTGACTTCTTTGCGAAGCCGCCTCAAATTTGTGTACAACAATGTCACTTTCACTCGTTCCTGTTCAAAATACTGACAGCTCCCTGAAATGGAAAAAAAATACATATAAAAAGCACTTCATGATACCGGATGGTCTAAAAAATATATTTGCTCAGCACTTACAGTAGATGTTGATGTTTTGTCAGTAAGAAAAACCTACACTGTAATATTGTTATCATTTCATGACTCTGTGTCTGACTGCCAGCTTTCCTTTTTCAGTCCACCTCCACAAACTCAATCCACTTCCTTGTCACTGCCATATTGGAGAGAGACCCCCCCCCCCCCCCCAAAAAAAAACAACAACAAAAAAACAAGATAAATGTCATCATCATCACTTCACTGCATTAACTCATGCAGTCAGTATATGTTACAGCCGTGCCATTAAAATGTTCCGGACTCAACAAAAAACTACCACCACCAACAACAGCAACAATCAGGAAAATATCATGCTATATTGTTCTGTATAAAAACAAATAGTAAAATTTATAATATAATAGAAAGTAAGGAATTAACAGTTTGTGCAGCGGGATTAATCGCAGCTCTTTCTGGTGTGCATGATTTGACCACCAGTGGGCAGTATAATGTACTCATACTGAGAAACGAAGAGGAATTGTTTTTTATAACTACTTGTGGCTGAGTACGCTGCTGTAATATTAGTCACTCGGGATAAAGATTGTAGGCCTGTGAATATCGTTATATTGTCTGGGTTATATAAAGGGTTAAAATGCCACAACAAAGATGCTATTCATGAGTCTGTCTCGGGTGGTTTCCTTGTATGTTAGCATTAGCTAACTTAGGCAATACAAATTGTGTAATTCTCTTCATTTTATGTTTAGTAGCCTGATGGTAAACTTGAACTGGGAGTGGCATTAAACCACTTAAAGCCTTTTTTTTTTTTGTGGAAAAATTGTGTACTATCTGCCATACAAATTAGTTGAATTGACTGCCACCACACAGCATCTCAATTTTTTCAAGTCAAAGCAAATGAATAAATAAATAAACAATTTCAAAAACCTCATGAGTTGGGCCAGTTGTATCCCAAGGCACCACTGTATTTTCATTTATATCCTTTGTTGTTGTTTTTAAATTTCAGACATTCTCAAATAAACTTAATGTTGTGCATTGTAGTGTATGAGAATATAGTGTGTTTATCTTACGAGTGGTCGGGGAGTGAAAGCGAACGATGAAAGGCCTTCTGGAGAAGACATCCGTATCATTAGTGCCCCGCACCTCGAGTTTAGGATACTGATACTGATCCTTCACCTTCAGCATATTGTTTCTGTGGTGATGAGAGGGGTCACATGATGACGAAAGGCTGACCTTGCCCTGACCTTTTGACGGGAACACGTTTTTACCTGTAAATGTAGACGTACTGTTCCTTGTAGGTTTTTCTTCCCAGCCTGTCGCTCTCTATGTAGGAATACGAGTTGGATTTGTCAAACCTGCGGAAAAAGTCCATTAGTGTGTGGTTGAGCGTTAATTCAGCTTTATAATCCTTCCAATTTGACCAACCTGTTAAGATCTTTCACCAAGGTTTGCATTGCTCGTCCTTTCGAGTCGCGGACCTCCTGAACGAGACACAAGTCGCATCGGGAAAGAATCTTGGGAAGAAAACAGGCAAATTTCAACTTGACAACATTTTGTGACGATGTTGCTCTTATAATTTACCTTCAATAGAATCTCCATGACTTTTTTATTCCCCGCCTTGGATTCTCCAAAGCTCTGAACGTTAAAAGCGCAGATCTTCATAGAAAAAGCCGCGTTGAACGCGCACAGCCCCACCGCGCACAGCAGACCCGCAGTCCTCATCTCGTGGACAATTATTGGCCTGCAAGTGAAAGAAAAACGGAGCCTGAAGTCCAATCCACACGCCCAGTGCATCCTCTTACCTCCACTTTGAGCGACCTCCGGCAAGGGTGGGATCCGTGTGGTGAGTGACGGGGAACGTGCAGGTAAACTGCAGGTTTGTGTGCTGGATGTGCTGTGTCAGTGCCAGGTGACAATAGAGCTTTATCTGGAACTGTTAAAAGCCACTCACTACAATCAACAATGTCCACATGACCACAAACACAATTCACCTTTGAGTGTGTTGTCTCTTTTTTTGGGGGGGGGGAAGTTTGTTTGAGTGCAATTAGACAATAGCGTCAGTGTTTTGTGGGTGTTGCAGTCCTCACTTGACGAGATCAATCTAAATAATTTCTGACCTGGAATATTTTAGTGCAGTACTGACAGTATTTTTAACTCATTCACTGCCATTGACGGCTATAGACGTCAAAAAATCATTTGAACTATTTCTATTAGTTTAAAAAAAATCCACTTTAGTTAACAAGAGTATGAAAACCTGGATTTTTTTCAATTGTACATTTAGAACAGATATACAATTTATGATTAATTGTGAGTTAACTAGTGAAGTCATGCGATTAATTATGATAAAAAAAATTAAATGCCTGATTTGTTATAATATTTTCCTTTTTTTATATTAATATTTTCTTTTTAAAAAAGAAGAAGAAAAGATTGCAAAAATTTAGGGGCGTCAGGCGATTAAACATTTTTATTGTAATTAATCGCATGACTTCACTAGTTAATTTTTTTGTTAAAAAAACATTAAAAAAAGAAAAGATTATTAAAAATTAGCGGCGTCAAGCGATTACAATTTTTTATCGTAATTAATTGCATGACTTCACTAGCTAAACATTTCTAGGTTTTCATACTCTTGTTAACAAAAGTGGAAAAAAACGTTAAACTAATAATTGCCATAGACGTCTATAGCCGTCAATAGACGTCTATAGCCGTCAATAGACGTCTATAGCCGTCAATAGACGTCTATAGCCGTCAATAGACGTCTATAGCCGTCAATGGCAGTGAATGAGTTAAAAAGTAAAAGCATAAAATATCAAAAAATGTAATCTATGAAATATAAGTCAAAATATTGTCAATCAAATTAATTATGAAAAGTTAACATCTGACAGAGATGGAAAAGACCTGAGGCAATTACAAAAAAATAAGTAACAATAACATTTATGATAATAATCAATAATGTATTACATATTAAGAGTAATTTAAACATACATGGAATAAAATGAATACAGAATATATATTATTATTATGACTAGTAGGGACAGGTCTGACTGGGACAGCACATTAAACCACTATTTATAAAGTACAAGATTAATAATAATACAGTGATCCCTGCACACATGGATTCACCTATTCGCTGATTATTTTTCAATATTTTTGGTAATTAAAAAAAGATGCTTATTAGAGGCTTATCGCCGTTTCCCAAGATGCAATATATGCTATTTCCTGGCTCCCCGGTTCCTAGCCGTCGCAAAAAGCCCAATGTGGTAGAAATCATAATAATCTATTCAAAAACAACTATGACATTTTTATTGTAAAAATAGATATGATTTTTAATATCACACACTTTAAAATTCTAGAAAATATCAACAACGAACACTAAAACCTTCAAATATGTCACATTGGAAAACCGAAGGACGCCGATCCTCGAAATGTGACGTGGTCACACCGACCTAAAGCAGCCCGGGTCTTTGGGAGAAACCATCAGCATGAAAAAATTCTCTATTCGCTTCCCTATGTCAAAGTAGAAGTCTTGTAGTTTATCTCTGAAAAGTGGATGCCACGCCTGCAATATGGCAACTCCGGTCACAGCCAAAAGCAGCAGCAGCAGCAGCAGCAGTAGCAGAACAAGGAACATGCACGAACTCCATCGGGTCTGCACAAAGAGGGAAGAAATGCTTCAGCTGCAACGTGGTGACAGCGCTTGCCTTCATCGGCTTTCATAAAACTGCCTCTAAAAAGCCCTCTGTTAACTCATTCACTGCCATCAATTTATTTGAAAAAAAAAAAGATTAAAAATTAGGGGCCACAGGCAATTCACATTTTTAATTGTAATTAATTGTACGACTTCAAGAGTTAACTCACGATTAATCGCAAATTTGATATCTGTTCTAAATGTACAATGAAAAAAAATTCTAGGTTTTCATACTCTTGTTAACAAAAGTGGAAAAAAATAGTTCAAACGAATTTTCGACATTTATGAATACCAAAAGAAAAAAGAAAAGATTATTAAAAAGTTGGGGCGTCAGGTGATTAAAATTTAAATCGTAATTAATCGCATGACTTCACTAGTTAACTCACGATTAATTACAAATTTCATATCTGTTCTAAATGTACAATAAAAAAAAATCTAGCTTTTCATACTCTTGTTAACAAAAGTGGAACAAATGTTAAACTAATAGAAATAGTTCAAATGAATTTTCGACGTTTATAGCCGTCAATGGCAGTGAATGAATACCAAAAGAAAAAAGAAAAGATTATTAAAAATTTGGGGCGTCAGGTGATTAAAATTTAAATCGTAATTAATCGCATGACTTCACAAGTTAACTCACGATTAATCACAAATGTTATATCTGTTCTAAATGTACAATAAAAAAAATTCTAGCTTTTCATGCTCTTGTTAACAAAAGTGGAACAAAAATTGAAACTAGTAGAAATAGTTCAAATGAATTTTCGTAGCCGTTAATGGCAGTGAATGAGTTAATGATGTGGTCACACAGCTGTCACAGAAATAACTTGAAATTGATCAGAGTAATACATTGAAAGTTAACCAATGAAAATCCAGACATTGCTTTTGAATTGTCGTTCAACAGAACTATATTTAAAAAAAAGTCATGAAATAGGCCTGGACACAAACGAAGTTAATATTTTGGTGCACAACCTTTTAAAGGGAAACACGGCACTCAAATAATGTTTCAATGAGACTTCTGCGCCTCTCAGCAGTTATTTTTGGCCCATTCTTCGACTCAGGTTTGAAGGGTGCTTTTTCCAGACTTCATGTTTCAGCTCCTCCCACAATAGGATTCGGGTCAGGGCTCATAGAAGACCACTACAGAATTGTCCAATGTTTTGCTGTTAGCCATTCTTGGATGTTATCAGCTGTTTGCTTTGGGTCTTCATGATCAAGCTTTTTTGACACCAGGTAGCAAATTTCTCCCAAAAATACAGAATACGGGTTTTGTTGACCACACCCAGAAAAAAAGGGGAGTCGGGATTGATCGTTAACTATTTCCTCAGCACGGGTGATGTCATCATCAGCCGGCAAGTGGAATTTTTTTTTTTTTAAGGTGTTAATTGTACTTGAAAAAGTTCTCAAATTAATTCTGGACAACATTTTTTTGCTACTGAAAATGTATCAAGAATAATATGTGCCACTGTTGTCATGGGAACATCAAGCTGCTTGAAAATGGTCATTTTCTTTCCAATTTCTGACTTCTTGTCACCCTTTAAATAGGCTGACTGAGTGATTGCAAGTTGGAAGACATCTGTGATGCCCTATGATCACATTTATTTTCCGTTTTTTTTCTTCTTCTTCTAGGGATACCATTATTTTTGTCCGGGTCAGTTTCATGAATTCGTTTTTTTTCCCCGTTCATTTTAAATTAATGTTATTTATTATTTTTGACTTAAGTTATTTCTGTGACCACCGTGGTTTTTCCGTTTTTTTTAACAGAGGGGTATCACAAATTTTGGACAAGTGAAACCGTGGATTGGATGACTGCCAATCGCAGGGCACATAAACAAACGGGCTTCCACACTCGCGTTCAAAACTTTAGCGTGATAAAAACGGAGCGATTAAAAAAAAAAAAGTGTAATTTTATTTTAAGGCCTGGTTAGATCTACAGTTAAAGATGTGGTTCATTGTTTATTCATGAATACATAAGTAAGACGTGATAAGCGACAAACTTCTTTGTACTCCCTTTCAAACGACACAATTCATTTATATTCAATATCCTTTCTTGTTTATGTTCTCCCTTGACATGATAGCAATCTCAGCCAGAAGTTTTAATATTTAATATTGGTGGTTACTTGGGGTGTGAATTGCCTCGTACCTGGCGATTCGATTCGTATCACGATTCATAGGTCACGATTCGATTCGATACCGATTAATCCCGATACGAATCTATAAATAGATTATTACAATTTATTTATTTTTTTTACTCAAATTTAGAAAATACTAATCAGTAAAGTTGTACATGTACACTGTAAGATTTGTATGAAAATGTATTTCTTTATCTGAAAATTCAGGCTTATAACTGAGCCACTGCATTTAACAAACAGGTTGCACTCTGTTTCATGTTTGAACAGCACTGAAATCAAATATTCCATTATTCCATTAATATAACATTCTTCCATGCTTAATGTGTGAATCCTAACTCTAAGTAAGACCTTTTGTTGAATATCCCCATAAAAAATGGATGTTTAAAAATCGATTTGGCCGCATATCGAATCGATTCGAGAATTGCGCGCTGTAAAATCGCAATATATTGGCGAATCGATTTTTTCTAACACCCCTAGTGGTTACATTCATTTTCACACTTCAGTGCCAGTTCATGTTTTATCTGTCATTACAATTAAGGGAGCTTTTAAAGAGGGCTTTCGAGCTACCACTGTACGAGCGTTGAACAATCATCTGCTGGTCTAAACAAAACACACAAACACACACACAAACACACACGCACACACACCCACGCGCACACACACACTGCTTACCGCTTTGCTGCGGCGGCGGCCGAGTTGCCCGAGCTCTTCCCTGCAATGCGACAGACGAATCTGATTGGACTTAAACTCTTGCTCCATGGTGCGCAGCTCCGTCTGCAGGGCCTCACACTGTGCAATCGTTCACATTGACAGGCAATTTAGAGTCTTCAAAGAAGCTAACATAAGCAAGCAACAAATTCTTATCTCGAGATCCATTTTCTATACCGCTCATTAGGGTCACAGGTGAGCGGCAACATATCGCTGGTGACTTAAGTCTTTATTTCCCATTCAAATGAATGGAAATGCTGTTAATTAATGTGTTTCAGCTCCCACACCCTCTTAACTCATTCACTGCCATTGACGGCTATAAACGTCAAAAATTCATTTGAGCTATTTCTATTGGTTTAACATTTTTTTCAACTTTTGTTATCAAGAGTATGAAAACCTAGATTTTTTTTATTGTACATTTAGAACAGATATGAAATTTGTGATTAATTGTGAGTTAACTAGTGAAGTCATGCGATTAATTATGATTACACATTTTAATTGCCTGATGCCCGCAATTTTTAATAATATTTTCTTTATTTTTTTAAATTTTTATTCATTCACTGCCGTTGACGGCTATAAACATCAAAGATTGATTTTAACTGTTTCGATTAGTTAAAGATTTTTTTCCACTTTTGTTATCAAGAGTATGAAGTAGATTTTTAAAATTGTACATTTAGCACAGATCAAATTAGCGATTAATCGTGAGTTAACGAGTGAAGTCATGCGATTAATTACAATTTTAAAAAATTATCGCCTCTTGCCCCTAATTTTTACTAATCTTTTTTTTTTATGAGTTTATGGCAGTGAATGAGTAAATATGTTTTGTAATATATATATATATATAAGTGTTAGGAATGTGTTATAAAAACAGAGTAATGAGATAAGTAGTTGCACATAAGAAAATTGTAACAGTTTTTGCCACAAATATAGGACATTGTGATGATCCTTTTGGTGTGCTTGCCTTGGCCACCAGGGGGCAGTATAATACGGCTATGGACGGTCCTGGCTCCTCAGTAAGAGGCACTAATCTTAGCCATTATTCGCAGAGGATAAATAATATTTATATTATGGGATTATAGTTATAATATTGTATCAATTCATTAAAGGGTTATAATTTTGTACACTGTGGGGTATATACCACGGAGGAGGCGGGACTAACTGTATCTACCCCATTTGCTAGCCTCTATGGCATTTACCATAAAGTGTTAGCATTAAGCTAGCAGACTTTAAGGTAAAGTTATGAGGTTGTTTTAAATACACAAGGTGTCATTTTTTGTTTTGCAGTAAACAATGTGTAGCCTTCTTTTTGAAGAATTTTAAGTTCACTGCTGCCATATGGCACTCAAATGGAAAAATTCTGCTTGTAAATCAAAGCATAAAATTAGCCGAACGGTGGCTCATATCTTGAAAAGTGCGTAAGTGGGGTCTTTGGAGCTCATCTACGAATGTTTCAAATCAAACGTGGCCCTTAAGCACCACACACCAGGAAGTAGCCTGATAACTAGCAAACACACACAACACTCTATGACACGCGGCACTGAATCAAAAGCGACTTGTGTTGTCGTCCTAGTCACCTCCTTCTCTTTGGAGCGGAGCTCCTCCTGAATGTGATGAAGCTGCTCCTCCACGCCGCAGTCTTCCTCTTCCTCGGGTGTACTCTGAACGCTCACATCCCTTCTCTCGACGCTGCCGTCTAAAAGAAATGGCAGCTGTTATTACTTGAATTCTCCATGTCCGGTGGGGTGGGGGGTGGGGGTTCACAAAGTACAAATACTCAAGTTACTGCAAGCGCATTTTCCGGATATCTTTAAGCATAAAAGTATTTTTTTTACTCTGCTGATGATGACAAGATGTGACAAAAAGATGTAAAGTCAAGTCAATCGCTGTTGAGATCTTAATTAATTGAGATCTTGGGGATTTCGAGGGCAAGAAAAATATCTAGGTAAGCAGCAGGAATTTTTTTGGGGGGGGGGTTTCCTTTTACTTACGTAAAGGACTTGAATCAATACTTGTGATTTTAAAAGTAAAAAAAAAATCTGTATTTCTACTCACAGTAAATACAGAGTGAATTTGCCACCTTTGAGCGAAATTCAGGGTGGGTGGGTTGGTTTCTGGGGCGGGGGGTAGGGGACTTACCGCTAAAGTTCTGCTTTTGGTCCATCACAAACTGATAGTATTCCTCCTGCAGGCTTTTGTTGAACAGCAGCTCTTTCTTCTCTCGTTTCAGTGACACCAGCTCCTCAGTCAGCGTCGCTTCTCTGGCCCTGAACAGCTGAGCGCGCACCCGCACTTGACAGTTGAAATGTTGGACCACTCGTACAGGTGACTATTGTGCGTCTGTGTACCGACCTCAATCTGCACTTCCTGCTCTCGTGCTCGTTCACCGCTGAGGTCCAGCTCCTGCCGGAGTTTCTGGCTTGTGAGCTTCAACTCCTCGTAAAGGTTCTGCAGCCTCAGGACGTCCGCTTTGGCAGTAATCAGCGCTTCCTGGTGACACATGGTTTGGAAAAGCCCTTTGAGTTGCAGTATATAAATATTAGGGGTGTGCTCAAAAATCGATTCTCATAAGAATCGCGATTCAGAATCGATTTTAAATGTCCCAAAATCGATTTCATTTAAATTATTTTATACTGTCTTCCCTTTGTTTGTGTGTGCCTTTATTGGGAGCGCTGTTCATGTTGTACCCGATTTAGCCACTTAGGGGCAGTATGGTTCCACGCTGTCTGATAACACTGTTAAGTTGTAGCCACATTAGAGAGTAGAAGGAAAAAGTCAGGATCAAGTTATTCCAATAAAAGTAGTTTTTTTTTGGCAGCGTAGACCCCGTTCTTTTAAGTGATAAACGTGCCGAGAGTAGCGCGCTAATTAGCATTAGCGAGTCAGACTGGAGTAGATCATTACGATTCCTTGAACATCTATAAATTTAAGCAAAAATCATTGTCAATCAAATCATTTTGAATAAAAAAAAAATCTTTCTGAATCGAATCGCACACCCAAAAATGGAAATCGAATCGTGAGACATTCAAAGACCCCTAATAAATATAATTGACCTAGCTATTATCTGACCTTAACTACCCTCTTTGACTTTGCCACGTGAAAAAAATGTAAAAGGCGTACATACCTGGGATTGAATGACTGGATTCTTAAAAGACATAAGTGCGACACTTTTGCTGAGTTCCTCATTTGTCTCCTGGATGACCTTCTGATGATTTTCCTCTAACGTCACTTTCTGCTTCTTCATTTGGAGCGCCAGTTTCCTCGACGTCTCCTTGGGAAACCTCTTTAAGAACACGCACGCATTGTCAGAAGAGGAGAGCAGAAAGAAGAATTTCAAAGAAGAACACCTTGAAGGAAGCGGACTCACTTTCTAAGCAGGTGTCTGTTTCAGTGCTATGATTGTCGGAGATGATTGGCAGTGGTAATGCGGACGACTGAACACGATTGCTTGCATCTAAAACGATGAGTCTGATTGGCTTCTACTACTTGTTATTTCCATTCCATTAGGTTAGATAGAACTTGCCAGCACAGAGGTGGACCACAAGTGATTTAAAAAAACAAAAATTGAACAGCCGGGCCAGGTCATTCGTAGATTTGGTAAAAATACGTAAATGTGTACACTTTTAATAAATAAAAAAAATACATTATGTAACTATATTTTTTATTCATTTATATATACACAGGTATATACATATATATTAGGGTTGTTATACCCCTAATATGTATGTATATATACTATAATACAACCAATGCAAAATAATTATACAATAATTTTATGAATACAATTCCCTCATTTTTTTGTTATTCATAATACATTTTATTGACCAATTTTTTACTATAATAAGATGTTAGATGATTATTTTACAACTTTTTTAAAAACCTATTTACAATACATAAATCAACTAATTATTTAATGACATATATGAATCAAAATAGAAACCAATACATTTTAATTAACCAAATTTAGGGGGGGTGAAGGCTAAATTAATGTAACAAATATTTTCAAGTGCTCGGTGGGCTGCATTAAAGGGCTACTTGACTCATTGAGCTATTTTCAGCAGTAGTTAATATTTTGACCAGAATTAATTTGATAACTTCATTATTTTTCAAGTACAATTAATACCTTTAAAAACTAAATGACTTGCTATCAATTGAAAAAGACGTCGCCTGTGCCGAGGAAGTAGGTAACGACCAATCATGGTTCACCTGTTTTCTGGGTTTGGTCAGCAAACTGAGCCATGATTGGTCATTACCTACTTCCTCGGCACAGGCGATGTCATCTTCAGCCGACAAGTGGGAACAGGTATTAAAGGTATTAATTGTACATGAAAAATAATGAAGTTATCAAATTCATTATGGACAAAATATGAACTTTTTACTGCTGAAAATGGCTCAATGAGTCAAGTATCCCTTTAAAGAACGGACAGGCTCAAATGCGGCCCCCAGGCCAGACTTTGCCCACCTCTAGGGCTGGACTGGCCATCTGGCATACAGGGCACATGCCTGGTGGGGCGGCCTCTTTTGGAGCCAATGCTGTTTTTTTTTCGTCAAAATTTAATTTGAACTATTTCAATTAGTCAATTTTTGTTAACAAGAGTATGAAAACATAGACATTTTTTTTGTACATTTAGAACAGATATAACATTTTTGATTAATTGTGATTTAACTAGTGAAGTCATGCGATTAATTACGATTACAAATTTTAATCGCCTGATGCCCCTAATTTTTAATAATCTTTTCTTTAAAAAAAATGTTTTTTAAATCTTTTTTTTTATAAAGAAAAGATTATTAAAAATTAGAAGCGTCAGGCGATTACAATTTTCAACTGTAATTAATCGCATGACGTCACTAGTTAACGCACGATTTATCACAAATTTTCTATCTGTTCTAATACAATAAAAAAATATATAGGTGTTCATACTCTTGTTAACAAAAGTGGGAATAAAAAAAAAATAGAAATAGTAAAAATGAATTTTTGACATCTATAGCCGTCAATGGCAGTGAATGAGTTGATTATTATTTTCCTACTTTTTAACCCCAAGAGACTGGCCCACAATTTAGAGGGACCAGTCGGTTAATCAAGTTCCAATATAGATAGCAAACTGAAACATCATCAATAAACATCAGTAGCAGATTTTGTTGTGCCAATCCAACCCTGCCCACTTCTTCTCCAGCAGAACAGCTTTTTTGTGAACAAAGGTTTTTTATTTGGGTCTGTCTGTGGTGCTTTTGAGTCTGTACATTTGTACTATTTGACAAAGTGCGCTGTGTCAAGATGAAGACTACTGGGTTAGCTTCTTATGCTAGCCACCGACTGGTTAGCTGCCATATTCTTGTCACTTATGAATTATGATCCAAAGCTTGTTTCATTATGGTGGATTCTAATGTCATGCTCATGGTTAATGTTCAAAAATGTGGTGCGTGGAGTACTCCTCATTGAGTGTTTTATTGTTTTTAACTCATTCACTGCCATTGACGGCTATAGACGTCAAAAATTCATTTGAACTATTTCATCCATCCATCCATCAATTTTCTTTACCGCTTAGTCTTCACAAGGGTCGTGGGGGGCGCTGGAGCCTATCCCAGCTGGCTTTGGGCAGTAGGCGGGGTACTGAACTATTTCTATTAGCTTAAATGTTTTCCCACTTTTGTTAACAAGAGTATGAAAACCTAGAATTTGTTTTATTGTACATTTAGAACAGATATAAAATGTGTGATTAATTGTGAGTTAACTAGTGAAGTCATGTGATTAATTATGATTGAAAAATAATAATCGCCTGACGCCCCTAATTTGTAATAATTTTTTCTTTAAAACTTTTTTTAAATTAAATAAATACAAAATATTTTTTTTATACTTTTTAAAAAACGAAGAAAATATTATTGCAAATTAGGGGCGTCAGGCGATTAAAATTTGTCGTAATTAATGGCATGACTTCACTAGTTAACTCACGATTAATCATACATGTTATATCTGTTCTGAATGTACAATATATTTTTTCTAGAAAAAAAAAAACTTAACAAAAGTGGAAAAAAGTTTAAACTAATAGAAATAGTTCTAATGAACTCATTCAATGGCAGTGAATGAGTTAATGAATATTTGGCTGGTTTATTTCGGCTTCTAATTGTGTGATCATTTATATCGTTAAACGGTTACTTACCTGTTAAATATGTTTATGTTTGGATTGGGATATTCACTTTTGAAGGTTGACCGTATACAATTTGACCAGCATGGCATAATAGATTTAGGTCAACTTCGAGGTAGTGCTGTCATAAAAAATGCGGTGTCTTTTTCTTCTTCTTTACCTGCAGGCAAGCTTGCAGCTGTGACTCCAGCAGCTTTATCTTGTTTCTCAGCACGTCCTCACTGCAGCGAGCCTGCGGGTTCAGCAAGGAAACGACTAAAAAATGACGAAATGGTTCATGCGGAAGGATGACAATTTATAACAAAACATGTCATTACAAATATTTCCCGAAGTTGAACTTTGCATATTTAGACGTATTTGTATCTGATTCAGCATCACTATTTCTTTATATAAGAAAGCCAGCCACCTCCGCTCCTTCCTGCGTAAGATTGACAACTTATGCCCATCAGTAGCGACAAGAGCGCAGGCAGGAAACCACAGAGCTGAACGGCCTTCCTGAGGTCGACAGCTGCCGTTCGTCTGCTGCTTACTGTGATGAAACGTACCTCAGCGGTCTTTAAACACATTTCCAGTGTTGGAATCACCGCACTTACTTTCCATATTGTGTTTAAGGCGTTCTGTAGCTGAGCGCAACACTCCTGCAGCGCTGCCAGTTTCTTCTTGATGGCCGCCTCCCTCCATAGGCCCTCCTTGACAGAAGAACGGTGTCAGATTAGGTTGGAGGCGTGACTCGAGGCTGATCGATGTCATGAAATGCAATGCATGTCACACCGCTGTTCAATTGTTTTTGTTGTTGTGGTATACAGTAAAGACATGAAAACCAAGATAAATCATGTACAAAATGTTTACACCAAAGTTTCCCAAACGCATGTAGGAAAGTGTGAATTGGTACAATGAAACCAAGGTTGAACAGTTTGGCCTTAATTACAAAATGCACGTTGAACCTGTGAAGCGTGGTGGTGGCAGCATCATGCTTTAGGATGTTTTCTTCTTCTACTAGGAACTGACACCGAGGTAGAAGGAATTATGAACAGTTCCACATTGCAGTGAGTGTTAACATAAAACCTTCCGCCTTCTGCTAACAGCATTATCCGGGATAATGTCATTAACTCATTCACTGCCATTGACGGTTATAGACGTCAACATTTATTTTAACTATTTTGATTAGTTTAACATTTTTTTTCCACTTTTGTTAACAAAAGTATGAAATCCTAGATTTGTTTTTATTGTACATTTAGAACAGATATAAAATGTGTGATTAATCGTGAGTTAACTAGTGAAATCATGCAATTATTTATGATTACAATTTTTTTAATAATCTTTACTATTAAAAAATGTAATATTTTTTAAAAAAGTTATCTTTTCTATTTAACTAAATATTTAAATTATTTAAAAAAAAGAACAATAAATATATATATATTTTTTAATCTTTTCTTTTAAAAAAAAGTAATAATTGAAATTGTTATTATTTTTATTTTTAATCTTTTTTAGTAATTTTTTTTATATTTGAATTTTTTTATATCTTTTCTATTTTTAAGAATTATATATATAAATTGTTTTATCTTTTCTTTAAAAGACTTCACTAGTTAACTCACAATTAATCAAAAATGTTATATCTGTTCTAAATGTACAATAAAAACATTCTAGGTTTTCCTACTCTTGTTAACAAAAGTGGAAAAAATGTTAAACTAATAGAAATAGTTCAAATTAATTTTTGACGTCTATAGCCGTCAATGGCAGTGAATGAGTTAATAGTGAAATCTGTTGTGAAATGATTTATGTTGGTGTTAATGTTTTTAGATCTCCAAAACATGGCATTTAAACAGGGGTGTGTAGACTTTTTGAGCTCACCTGCATGTAGTCCTGCAACTGTATAATATCCTGGAAAATACAAATGGAGGTATGATTACCTGTTATGGTTGTTGGGTCGATAACAATAATAAAAGAATGTTTGTGAACCCACTGATTCTTTGACGGTCACAAGGTCCGACCTACATGAACGAACCAACAAATAAATGGATTATAAACATTATTTCAAAAAAGTTGAATACATTTCACATATTTCTAACTAGTAGTCAGTCCCTGTGCAGCTCAAAATGTCCAAATGTGGGCAAAATTTGTCATTTTCTCCTTGGTTTCATGTGACTAATTAGTGTTAAATAGATTCCGTGGTGAATGGGGAGCAGGTCAGTTAAATTTGCTGTCATCACTGCTCAGTGTCATATCAATATGTTGTCATATGAGAGCTGCCAGCATTGAGGGTAAAACTGTGTTTATTATTATTATTATTATTTACGGTTTTTATTATTATTATTATTATTACTATTAATAATCATATTATTATTATTATTATTATTTACTGCACTGTTTTTAGAGCAGAGATGACACTCACTCTGTCTGGACACTGGCTTCTCTCATCCTTTGATCGGGAGTCTTAGCAACTTGGTAAAGATAAAAACAAACAAACACCAGATTCAATAGTGTGGAGCAACGCTGTAAAAAATGTCAATACAAATACATAACTTTAGTACATTAAAGTACATCAGACCGTAGTATCGTTCAGCCACCCACCATCTTTGATGTCTATTTCATGCGTGTTCTTTTCCACCTTCATTACGTCCTCCTGCACCATCATCTTCAGCACCACCTGGGGCGTTAACGATGACACAACAGATTGGGAGAAGCAAGACATTCCCCATACATGGCCTCATTACAGATCATTTTTATACATTGACTGCTACTGCTTGTCATGTGCCAGCCTAAATACCACAAGCTTCTGATGTGTGAAAATTCTCTGTCAAGTCTGTTAAAATACAAAAGACCTATTTTTCCAGTGGTTGTCATTCATATCAGCTTGAGAACATGTTGTTTTGACGGCAAACAAACACAAACTTTGGGTTTAGAAAACAAAATGCTACCTGTAATGTCGCCCCCCCCCCCCCACACACACACACAAAGTAAGAGATCAGTAAGTTAAAAAGAGGGAAACAATTTTTTGTACATGTAAGGTTTTTTTTCTCCATTGTGCAACATTATCAAAACAGCTAATGTAGATAATGAACATTTGTAAAAAAAAAAAAAAAAGTTAAAAAATGAAATTATGTTATTATTATTATTATTATTAGTTGAATAATCACTTATATTATTACCTTACCTGCGTCTTCATTTTTTTACACAAGTATTTGTACTTGTACGTAAGTATAGCGTATATGTGAGTACTTATGCCACTTGTGATGTGAAGTGATGAAAAGAACACACTCACGCGGTCGTCCGTGTCCGGGCCGCCACCGTCACCGAGGCCAATCCACTCTGATGTGCTCCACGGAGAAGCAAAAGCAGAAGAATAGCAGGTGGAGATGTCGGAGAACCAAGAGCTTCCTGGTGTCGTGAGTAGCGGGGGCAGCGACCTCCTCCTCATGAACTCTTCTTGCCTCTTGTTCTTCAGCGTGTGTTTAAGCAGCGCCGCGTCGTTGTCTCTAGCGGGAATCCGACATGACGTCACGTTCGTGCGACTTCGTAGCTCCTCATGTTTCTCTGCTCTGATCTCCGCTTTGCGATCAAAGTCTCTCACGGGTGACACTAGGGATGGCAGAAATTAAACATTGAAACGATCAAATCATTTGAAACAATTGATTCACAAAAGGAGTCGATCTTTTGGAACGTTCGAAACATCTCCCCACAGCGACATCTGGTGGCCATTTGTCAAACATTACAATCAAACAGTAGAGCAGTGTTGCCAGCTCCCCAGTAAAGAAACTAACTATATGCTCTCTGTCATATATATATACTAATTAACACAACTGGCAATCAGCCTATACTGTAATTGTAATGGACGCCATAAGAGAGAAATAATATCATGGGAAACAAAAACTGAATAACCCCACCCCGTCAAAATAAGCATAGAAGTACAAATGATCTTTTTGTTGCTGATACTTGTTTTGTTTTTAATTTTGCCTCTGAACATGACTTGCTATCACATTTAATCAAAAACATGTAGGCTACATTTTTTTTTTTTTTTTTTTTGCGACAGGGCATCTTAAATTTTGACAGAAAGTATTAGAGAGAAAAAATAATGAATGACCTGCAAAAACAAGCTGGCCGGAGCGGGATTTGAACCGGAGATATACATATCGGACTATTTTCAGCAGATTGTGCGGTTGCGTTAACACTGAACCTACCGCCTAATGTAGGGCGATGAATCAGCATCCAGAGCAATTTTACATACGAACTTCGTATACTTAGGTTGGATTTATTTAAGATTTAAGACATTTTAATATAGTGCAATGATCGTATTATTATTATTTTTTTAGAAAAGGAATCACGTTCACTTGCTGAAAAAATATGACGTTTGGAGGCGTAATAGAACACGAAAGGCAACTATCACGTGACATCCTGATTCTGACACAGATTTGGGAAGGCGATTCGAATCACAAGTTCCGCCTGTGTTCCGGTACGTACCAAGACACAGTTTCGATTTTGCCATCACTAGATGACACTTGTAGTCCACAAAGATAAAGCACGTCCATAGCCCGGGTCAACAAACCTACTTGCCTACATACACATACAAACACAAATGGTACGTAGACACGTCACGAGTTGACTATGGAAAGCCGTTTGAGCATTTATCGTCGAAATCCATCATAAAGACTTATAGTACACCACTGCTGCACTAGTTACACCACTAGGCCCAACAAGTAAGCGCATGGCTTGTGCTAGTAGCCTCGCGGACCTAAATAGTAGCACCAACATCTAAGGAGTATTTCACCTCACTAGGAACATGTAGTAGGCTTAACAATAATTAGTATAACAAAGTTGTTGTACCAATGTGTAGGAATGTCAGAGTAAGTAGTGGGTAAAAAGCATTACTAGTAGGTACTACCACTAGTGTGCACAGGTGTTATACAGTAGGGGGGAGACATAAGACAGTGGTTTTACTAGTGCACTTGTTAAAAAGGCCAGGATGAACTGTTTGTGAGGCTGCAGCGCCCTCTGTTGGTCAGTTTATTAGCACCGTTTCAATCTTGGCCACCTAACGACAGACAGACGAAGTTGGTCGCCACATGTTCAAGCTTTGCTACAAATCCCCATTTCTCGATGTAAACCATACACATAACCCCCACCCCCTCCCCAAAATTAAACAACAGAAAGAGATAAGCTGGTCTGATCATTGCCTCACCTGGGCAATCTATGATCTGACCGGACATACTACCAGCAAATATTTTCCAGCAATAAATTGTCTTACTATGATGACAATTTGCACTTACTAGTACAATGACTTAAATGTGGATATTGAATAAATGTACATGTATTGGAAAATAACCGGCGTTCGATTGACCACAATAGTTTGATTGATCTCCGTAAGCCTTTCTAAAGCGTTTCCCATTATTTGTTAGCATATAAAGCTAGCAATGATAATGGGAGTGATGCTGTTCTAGGGATGTAGGAAATAAGTGGAAACGGTATAAAGTAACACAAAATACTGCTATAGTGCGACACCATAATAAGCACAAGAAAAATAATACATCACATTTTAAGCATTTTCAGGGTGTGCGCTCTGCACACTGGCTCGAAGAAATTGGACCCTGCTGTGTGTCTATTCAATATGGCTACTACTCCCAAGCACTGTAAATGTAAAGCAACAAAACTGTATTTCATTTTGTAAATACACAAAATTAACAGTTGTTAGTGCCACTATTAAGGACATTAAACACATCTGAGTGCTGAATAGTGCTAGTTGATGTAAATGGAATGGTGAAACGTGCAAGTTAATGCACAGTCAAAGGTTTTCTAAGAATGCATTAATTTGAAGCCCACCTACCAGGCCATCTCATCCAGACCGGGGCACTCTTCATGCAGCTCATCAGAAATCATCCATTTCTTCACCTACCCTTTTAAATTGAGCTTTAGGTTGTCTTGTCTTTTGCACGTAACTCTTTCTGCTGAGAATATATTTTTTCAGGAAGTTGAGGGGAGTACAACGTCATATGTTCCTCTATCGCAACAGCCACTCATGCCAAACTGATGCATTACCAGGGTGGGCCCAAAGATTACAGATAGACAAACCCCTCGTCTGCATGCCACAGCATTTTGGGAGGGGGACTTTAGTTAATATTTTACAATGCTTTATTTAGTTTTCTTTTGATGCAAATTCATTCTATTCTTTGTTTTTTTCTCCCATTCATAACTTTACTTTTTGATGTTACTCATCCCAAAGCTGTAGATCCAAGTATAATACACAACCTATAATTGATCTCATATATCTTTTATCACGTTTTAAGTTTTTAGAGCCTTTTGTTATAGGAGACAATAAAAAGTTTAAGAATTACAAAACACTTTAACAGCAAATGTGGGCATAATTCCCCAGGTAAAACGGCAAGGAATGTTTTAACATTTTGTCAATGTAATGGTACGTTTGTAGTTCAATGTTTTTAAGCAGTTGTAGTTTGCAGTGATGTGCCCACCTAGGGCAGCAATTGTACACCTGTAAGAATGCCTGTGTGTGTGGAACGTGGTTCTCTGTGTGGTGTACATGATCACCAACCTACATAACACCAGACAGTGATTTTGGGGATTACTCAGGGGCAGCACAACATCGGATAAGTGCACATTTGCCTCATAGTTTTGAGGGTTGGCGTTTGAATTTCAGCTCCCACCTTCCTGTGTAGAATTTGCTATTTCTTCATGTGCTCAAATGCGGAGAAAGAATTTCGCCCCAATTAGGTAGGTGTGACAATCAGTGGCACTGGTACTAATGACTATTGGTTAACCCACTTGTCAATGTCAAACACTATAGCGCAACAGCATTATCTAGTGGTAATTGTATGTAAGTGCAGTTTGCATATTATGATCTCGCGAGATGTCAGTGGAAGTCCTCGTTTTGTCCGCCATAGTTACTGCTCTTTGCAGAAGGGCACGAAGAGACCGAAACACGGTGCCCGGTGTTGTGAGCAACTTGGCTTCTCATTCATCTAGCATGCTGTCCAGGCTTGTTCTCGCTTCAGGTATGAACTCCTTGAGTATTAGAAGGTAACGCAGAAGAGTAACTAAATCATGCCGCGACAAAGGAGAAGCACATAGTGTGGGTAAACCTGAAGGGTAAAGTGGAGGCCGCGCGTCAAGCTAATACTAAGCTAACGTTCCAAGCCAGGATGACTTTTAAACACGGTCAACGCAAAGCATATATTGTTAGGAGTTTGTCAATGTTATTTGGCATACTGCCGACGTTACTTATTTTGCTTTGCGTTTCTGCAGACGACGCAATAGGTTTGGAATATAGTATACGTGGGCTGGAGTTTATGTAGATGTCACCTTCTTTCTTGACAGCAAGCGACTGCTTCATTTACTTGGTAATTTTAGCCATGACAATCCCATACGATTTACAGTGTGCATCATTTATGCCCTCCTCGGGCATTTTTGTAAATTTCTCTAATTTTTCTATTTTAAAAAAAAAGGCCACCATTTTTGCTGAATTATTACCTTTTGGCATGAAGTGTTGTAAACGCACTGTGGTGCGTCTGAGGCACGATAATTTTTCCAATTAATGTAATGATAATGGTATATTAAGGCAAATAATTCGTTAAATTTATGTAGCGCTTTTTTGGACACTCAAAGAAGCTTCACATTTGTTGCATTATTCGTGCGCTCACACATTCACACTGTGGTGGCAGTAAGATACTTGAAGCCTGGTTCACACGGCAAGATTTTAAAATTGTCGGCCGACTTCCAAACTCTGAGACACACCACACGTGAAGAGAAAAAATCACGGGAATAACAGTTTTGAACGTGTGGCGTGTAGCCACACTGCACAATCCTCACACCAACCGAGTTCATTCATGAAAGTGACGGGAAGTCTCGCAAAACCTCTCGAGATTAAACGCGACTTCCTAGTCAACAAACATGCAGGAGCAGTCGCGATACTTATTGGTTTTCAGCCGAAAAAGTTTGTTGTTTAAAGGTGTAAATGCTTGCCCTTCGGTGCTGGCAGCGCGGGTTCGCGTCCCACCCGGAGACCACGTTTATTTGTGTAGTGTGAGTGTGTGTGTGTGTGTGTGTGTGTGTGCGTGCGTGCGTGTAAAAAAAAAAAAAAAAATCTATAGCAAAAAAAAAAAAGTAATGTGTGTGTGCGTGTATAAAAAAAAAAAAATCTATATATATATATATTTTTTTTTTAAAAGGAGTGTAATAGCGCATGCACGGACTTTCTGTTGCTTTATGACTGTTTTGATTTTGGATCAAAATCGGCTTCCTCACCGGCTCGTTTTCTGATTGGCTGCACGTCACTGTCAACCGGTTGCGTAGTAGTTTGTCCCCGGGGCACACCGCACACTGAGCGAAGTCGGGCCAAAACAATCCAACATGTTGAATATCCCCGATTTCAAGTTGGAGGTCCTTCCGATGCACCATGTGTGGATTATCTGTTAAGATTATCGTCGGTGCGTCCTTGCGATTGTCGGGAGGGGGAATTCGGGGCTAAAATCGGGCCATTTCTCCTGCCGTAGAGCTTTAGTAGCCACAGCTGCCCAGGGGCAGGCTAACAGAAGCGTGGCTGCCAGTGTGCGCTTGCGACCTCTCCGACCACCACCAAACATTCACACCTTCCATACACCTGTGTGAGTAGCACCCTTTTAAAGATAAATCAACTTTTATTATCTGATTCCTTGGGAATATTTATAATTAGAATTTTATAATGGGAAAAATATCCAAAATAAATAATCAAAACCAATAAATGAAATGGACTATCAGTTTCTGTTAACAAAAAAACGACACAAAAAAGTATAAAGTCTGTGTAAACAAAATTACACTTTAATAATGTATATACACCATATATAGGTTAAATATTAAGATCAGAAAACAAAATAGACTGGTTTCACAATCCTTCCTGGTTGGCTGCTGTCCTGGGCTACCTCCTTTGAATTTTGTGTTTACGAACAGCAACGGAAATCCACCAGACAGTACCTTTAACAAAATAAATGACAAAGAGTTGGAAAGTAGAAAACACTTGTTAACAACAGCGTTTGCTCATCCACCATGCATGGACTGTCCACGTAGTACAAATTCTCGTAGTGTGGAAAATGTGGGCTATACGAACTCTGCGCGGAGGAGCGTGGTTGCTGAAATGACGTCATTTCGCCGTATCAAGCTGTGTGGGCCTTGCAGATGCGTCACGCATGAACCAAGCTTCAGTCAAGACTTGTGACAGATACAGGGAAGTTCATTCATTAACCAGTGTCTTTGGTAAACAATGATTGAGCCCGGCAAATTTAGCAAGCTCATTCTTAATTGTTGTGCAATTAAGGGATTTATTGTTTATCGCGACAGAGATAAAAGAGAGCTTATTTCGCAAGTCTATCACCAATTACTACGTGTGTCAACTTCTTCTCCTTCCGGTATCGGTAGCAGAGAGATGGTGTTTTTTGTTTTGCATTTTATTTAAATTAATAGTGGGTTTTTAAATGAATGAACATTGAAAAATTATGCACTGTGACTTTAAGTAGAAGTAAAAAAAAAAATTGTGATTTGTGCCGATTCAGGTATCAAAGTGGCTATTTTTCCGTGACCGGCACCTTGCCACCTAGTGTTATTTTGCCATGAATTGTGCAAGAGCTACAAGTACAAATTCTGCACCGATAGATGTGTACTAGCTCATGGCTTAGTGGCTACAGCGGTTGCCCAGAAGGTGCGGTTTTATTAGCACGGGTTCAAATACTGTACCTTTTTTTATATATAAAATTAAATAATAATAAATTTTTTTTAACCTATGTTATGGCCACAGCTGTTTCTTTCATGTTACTTATAATAGACTGTTATTGGCATGACCAGCCTACTAAATTTTATTTACTAAGTAATTGGTTCATGACATTGATGTCAAAATTATGCATGGAGTAATTTCTTAAACACACTAATCTCAATTATTGACAATTTTACAACATTGCATTGCGGTAAAATACCGGTTAATTAGCTTATTAATTAAAAAACAATTTGAATGAATAAAATAGCTTAAGTTTGGCCCCTTATTGCTTTCAACAATACAGATTTAGAGTTAGAACATTTGACAGTTTTACAATAACTTTACAACAGATAGATTTTTTTGGGGGTGGCCGTGGGGCTTGTGTGTCTTTGTTTTATGATGTAATCTGTTCACGTGTACAGTATATTTAAAAAAAGTACACACAAAAAATCAGCTGATTTATTTTTTGGCCATTTTGCAAAGGTTTACTTGGTGAAATAGAAAAATGGATGTGGAGAAAGTAACCATTCAGTATTAATGTTGTTTTGTTGTCTTGTTTGCAGCTAATGCCCGGAAAGGCAGCGGCCCCCTCGGAGCTGGGTGCGTGTGCTTGAAACAACAATAAAACCTTACAGATGATTCTGCACTGGTGATCCCCCCCCCCCCCCCACCTTCACTTACTCATATTTTGTTTTTCTTGCTTTCACATGTAGCTTGGTCCAGGCGTCTCGCTCCTTGCATGCATCATCCCAGAATCGAGCCCCGTTGCCCCCTCTGCCCGAGACGGGAGGCAAAGTCCGTCATGGCATCTTCCCCGAGGAGATTTTCCAGCTCTTGTACCCCAAAACAGGAGTGACAGGTCAGTTGTCTTCAGCTAGAAGCATTACACTGGACCTCCGCTATTTGCCAAGGGGATAGGGAGATGCCCCTGCATTTGAGCAGGTTACTATCTGACAATGAAAGCATCCCTGTCATCTAGGACCCTACATGCTGGGCACCGGGCTCCTTGTCTACTTGCTCTCCAAGGAAATCTACGTCATCAACCATGAGACGTATTCCGCTCTCTGCATTGGAGCCGTCATCGTGTACGGCATCAAGAAATTCGGCCCGCAAGTCGCAGCTTTTGCTGACAAGCTCAGCGAGGTTGGTGGACGTTTTGGATGGGATCTCTTCATACAAATGTGGACAAATTGGGCAATATAGCTGAAAAGCGTATCATGATATGATTTCATATCAGTCGATATCAACCTATAATTATCTCCCTTTTTTTTTTGTTAAACCTAATCAAAGAGAAAGTATCGCACTTGTCACGTTCGCATAAATGAACAAAGGCTGACTGATGTCAAATTCATGTTGCACACGGCATAATGCCTTCCATCTGAGCCGTCTCACTTGAACTCTCCCTTCTATAACTCCGCCCACCACCTTTTCTTTCTCTTCCACCATCTATGTAAACATATTTATTTTATTTTTATTATGGTGTACTGTATAAGAAATTATTAGAAATATATGTATAGACAGTGCACTCAATGTCTGTACAATATACTATACTCTATATAATAACATTTTATTCATTTAATGGTTTTAATTAATTTTAATATTAACATTTAAGAAAATGTAATTTTAAAATAAAATGTAATGTGTCTTTACTTCTAATTTGACTTAGAAACAGCCTCTTGAAACCATTGTGTTCGTAAGCTGAGTACTAGTTAATAATGAGCGAAACAACTCTTCTTAATTTTAAAAAATAATCATCTTTTTTTTGCTAAAATTGAAACATAGGGATGGGTATCGATTCAGATTTCCAAAATTGATTCGATTCACATTGATTTTCGATTCAGTTAAGGATTTCATGCAGTACCAATTTTACTTTTATATGGAAGACCTTCTCAGAAGTATCAATGCGGCAAATACACACTACTTGCTCTTACTTGGTGCATTAGTATGAAAAAAATATATGAATATTTACATTTTAAAATTGAATTCAATGCAGTTACATTAATCATGTGTATTTTATTGAACATCACCTGATCAAAACAATAAATAATAATTGAAGTCGATTACAACCACAGCACTGTGTAAATAGTGTCAAACACTGGGCTCCTCTTGGGGTACTCTGAATAACAGAGGGGCACATTTGCCTTTGGTAGCCATATTTAAAAGTATCGATCCACGGTTTTATGAATCGATATTGGGCTGTGAAAAAGAATATCGATTCGATATAGCAACTGTAGCCTATTTACTTCTCTGGAAACATTACAGAGTATGTGATGAAGTGACATCAGAACCACAGTAGCGCATTTGCCGGCTAAAACAGTGCACTTGAGTAAGACTGTTAAAAAAAAAAAAAGATCAGTAGGAAGTACGGGTGCAACAGTTTTAGATTTTGGTGTACGATTATCATGTGAGAAAAAACTGCGGTTTTACGGTTATTCTTATAGACATAAAAATAATCACATCAGCATTGTTTGAAAATGTTTATCTTTAACGACAATAAACTGGAAATACATTTTTTTAAAGTTGCTGCCTTTCAAAACAAATAATGCACTCAAATAAGTAAAAAAAGAAAAAATTATAGTTCCAGAACTTGAAAAGCTCAAATTGGCTTTAACTTTAGGTTTATTTTCACAAAGTGAAAATAAATAACTGAATAATTTAATATAAATGATGGGCCTGGCCACCATGTATAACAAGTGGACGGTATGTACCCTCTTCTTTTTCTTTTAGCTTAACATCTTTTTCTTTCATCTTTCCATTTTCATCATGCTTACAGGTGAATTGTGCATCCACAGCCTTTAAACTGGCGATTGGCAGTGCAGTTTACCGCGACAATGTGGGCATTTTGCAGCCAAATGCGTATGCAGAGATACGTTTCTCGGGTGTCCCAAGATGGCGGCCCCACGGCTTCAAAAGTCTCGGGCTGAATTTGTCGGCTGCACGACGTCACTCCCGGCGCGACTCGACAGCACGCACTGACTGTCAATGCCGCTTGTCGGTAGCGCATTGACCGACGGTCAGTTCACGTGTAAATCCGCGCGTGCTGCCGAGTCCTGCCGGCGGATGGACCCAACCTTGTGAATTTGGACACAGGCTCGGCCCATAGCCTATCCAGTAAGGCTGAGCCCTCTGTTGTTGTGCGCCCGCTAAATGGGCAGTGTGGAAACAGAAGAGCTATGAACTATGCCGCATGGTGCATTTTGCGCTGCATTTGAGTTTAAATTGACGGACTGTTGTGAGCGTAAATAACCGGTGTTGTTGAACGGCTGCGGTTATATAATCCCGATGTTTAAAACCCACGGTTCATCGGTTAACCCCTAGTTTGAAGTGCAACTATGTGAGGCTGTCAGCATCAAAGTGCAGAGTCATTTGCGCCTATTTAATTGCCTTCCAAAAGAAGTCCAACGGCTTTTACCAGGCTGTTTGGTGCACTAGCTTAGGGGCTAGCCGTTTACACAGAGTACACTACTCACACAGTCTTGACATTTCAGGAGGAACCTAAAAATGCACTTCAACCTTTTAGTGAAGTAAAATACAAATTCTCTAAACTTTTGAATGCTCATGGGCAGACTAATGGGTCAATGTTTCAGTACTTTTTATTGAACTTACTCATTTTGCTGTTCAGCTCTTCTTTTTTTTTTGAGAATCGCAAGTTGTCCAAAAAGTGCTTTTAGAGAGGGTTCAAATTAAGTTTATATATAAAGATGATAGCGCATGTTAGATTTGGTTTGAAATTTCACCCAAAATCTCAGTGTTGCAGTTGCAGATTATTTCGCTGGTGTCGGACTAAAGCCTTTCACCTCTGAAATTGTCACTTTTCAGTAGACTCCAAAAATTCCACTTTTTTCCCTCAGCCATTATCATTGCATCAAAGGGAGCAAGCCATTTTCTGCACTTTAGATTGGCCAATAATTCGTAAAAATGGCATACGTGTGTAGAGTGTGACCAAAAGTATAGTTTTTTGAAAAACACAAGATTTGCCAAATTGTGACTTAAGAGGTTTTGGCCTGACGCCAGCAATTTTTCAGTAGTCTAGGGTTTCTAATATCTTGTTGTGTTTCTAGGAAAAAGTGGCCAAAGTTCAGGAGGTGAAGGACACGTCTATTGCCAACCTGACTGTGGCCATCCAGGATGAGCAGAAGGAGCAGTGGAGAGTCGAGGGCCGATCGATGCTCTTCGACGCTAAGAGGGTAAGTTACCATTTTGTGTCTTTGTGGACTTTTGTTGGGTTTCGGACACAAAGAAGGTTTATCCTGCTGAAGAAAGATCACCTCAGAACAAGCATCCTCTGCAGCACTTGGAACATATATCAACTGACCCTTGGACTGGCCGCCAGCCAATCACAAGGCACTTGTTGTCAAACAGCCATTCGATCGCATTCGCACCTGTAGATAATTTAAAGTCTTCAATGATCATGTATGTTTTTGGAGTGAGAAGGATTACACAGAGAGAGAGAGAAAAAAGGAGCAAGCAAGAAGAACTTGCACACTACATGCTCGCAGTGTCCAATAACCGTATACACATTTGTTGCATTGTAGTTTGTAAGCAGGCCTTCAGAGGACCTCTTTTACTGCGATATTAAGACATTTTGGCAACCTCGGCTGGCTCTAAAAAGAAATTGCACCAAACAAGAATGCTCATCACTTGGAATGAATTGCAATGGTTTCATTTTTTAAATGATGTACATTTGTCTAATTTTGTTTAAATCCAAAATTCATAGCCCCAATTTGAACGCCCACACAAGGAAATAAATCTGGAAAAAGTCCAGATGAATTGGATCCTTAGGCTGAAAATCCATATTGTGGCCAAACATGCCAAATGTATGCTCGTTCCAAATGGTCATACACATGAAAGACTATTGGAATTGCACCAAAGCAGAACATTTTACCGTCTTTTCGTTGAGCTTGGCTCGTCCAGCAAAGGTCGTGTCGTCACAGTGTCCCTTTCCGCACAGAACAATATAGCCATGCTGTTGGAGACCAACTACAGAGAGAGGCTACATATGGTGACCAATGAGGTGAAGAGGCGCCTGGACTACCAGATTGCCTTGCAAAATCTGCGTCGCCGCATGGCTCAGGAGCACATGGTCAATTGGGTGGAGAAGAACGTCGTGAGCAGCATCACGCCTCAGCAGGTAAGCGTTCTCTCATCAACTTCAGCTTGTGCGTGTATTTTGGCGCTGATCATAAGATAAGTATCTGCGCTTAAAATATTTTTTTTTGTTTTATTGTCTTTTTAAGAGACTCAGTCTGGTTACATAAAGATGCCGAAAAGTTATTGGAACGTAACAGTGTTGGTGCTTCATTTTTCTGATCATTTCTTTTGCCATTGAAAATCTCCCGATCCAGGAGAAGGAGAGCATCGCCAAGTGCATCACAGACCTGAAGGCTCTGGCCAAGGCCACTCAGGCTAAAGCTGCTGCCTAAACTGTCCAGCGCCACTTGAACCCCCAACTCATTGTTCCAAGACGAGACAGGCACTTTTTTTCTTTTACAGAATAAACTATTTGCCCCTTATCGTCGGTCTCTGTCACTTTTATGGGTGTGTACAGTATTTCCACATCAGCTGATAATAAATGCTTGTCTTTACTCAACTTTAATGGTGCGATTGTTTTTTTTTTATTTCTCTTTATTCAGCAATCTTATTGTTGATGTCCTATTCTAGGTACAAGGCACTTTCACTATTTTTATAGCCACCTCGCCAAATAACACGATGATAATTGTTTTCTGAAGTCTTGGCAACCGTTGAACCTTTGCAAGGAAACACCTGCATTTGGAAACCTTTGGACTCATAATGAACACTTCAAATAGCGTTCCACCTTCGACAAGGAGCCAAGCCTGCTGATCTTTGAACACGACGCATACAAGCAGGAAGTGAATGGGGAATGGTTTGCCTTTTAAAGCCGTGTGAGGAAGACTCGTTCGTATGGAATAATGCCACTGGAGCAAACCTGACAGGTAGTAAAATAGCGGTGATGGTAATGCGACTTGATATTCCTAACCTTAACTATTTACATTTCCTGCGAGTCTTATTGACGTTTTGATGTTGCATTTTTGTGCCTTTTTGGCAAATAGTAAATAACACTCAGGCTTTATTCTGTCATGTAATCGTTTGAAAAGTTAAACTTTTTCATGTTTAGAAAAGTAGATTTGACTTTTTGTAGTAAATGTATACATTATATTATATTTTACAAGTTTGTGGATGAGTGAAGAATATGCTGTATATCCTGTAACTTATCAACTGGATTTTTATCTTTTAAGTTTGTTTTCATTTATTTTAACATTTCCAAATAGGTAAACACAGCCATTCATCCAAGAGTTTATAATTAACTTGCCTGTTTATTTAAAGTGATATGTGGTACAATACATCAAACTGTGACACACTATGAACATGATCAAATCATGTGTTCCTTTCCAGGTTTGTCGTGGGAGTGCCGTTTATCATTTGACTTGGCAAAACCACAAAAGATAAGAAGATAGAAAATGTTGGGAAACTCTCGTCCCTTTTCTTACGCCCCACGGTCAGTGTCATTTTTACGCCAGGTGTTAATTCACATCATTTCTTTTAAAAGATGAATTGATGGAAAACTGATGTTTTGTATGCAAATGGTTCGATTTCTGACGTGCCTTCCCACCTGTCATATATGTTAAAACGGAGTTATTTATTTGTTGTTTATGAAAATTGGAGTGAGCCTGTTTGCTCTTCTGACCTACTCTTATGAAAGAGTGGGGCCAATAAACATAACCACACCCACACTACGTTCCTCCACCAATGACATAACATACTTGGCTGGCGGTGGCCGGGGCAGTAATCATGTCGAAGTCATTAGGTAATCTTTGGCCGCGCACATTAAGTAGTTAGGGGAGGCATACGGTTAAATTAGCATATAGCATTAGCTTCCTATAAACAATATTGATGATGTGGTTGCTCTGGGAAATGGTTTGGAGGGAGTAAATGTTCTGTTGGTGTTTGGTACAGTAGTTGGGAATCACCATTATGGGATTCACTTTCTCCTTTAAAACACACACAAACAATGTGCTCCACATGTATAAAGTGTTCTATAAATGACCTTAAATTGTATTTCAGGGGTTTCCCACCAGAAGAGCTCCCTCAGTCGAGGTGGGCTTTCCAACAAGATGATTCCAGGAGGTCCTCACCTCAGAGCTCTCAGAGAAACCTGTCCAAAATGAGTGCCAAATCCATATACAGTATGTTGACACATGACAAAACACCATTTAAGCATTTATCAGAATTGCATGTATTTATATGCTCTTTGTCCTCGCTGGGAAAACAAGACAGCACGCTAATAGAATGACTGCCACTTTTGGCTAACTGGTACAAAATCCACATCCAGTTTAAAGCTGCTCTCTGTAACGATTTGGCCCAAAATATCTTTACAATAACCTTTTTATTTGGCCATTTATGACTGAAACATAACAGCTTAGCTGTTCACAATGGATACTCACGCAAGCCTCTGGCCAATAGCATTCAGACTGGATTTGGGTTTGAATTCAACTGGTGCATCTTGTAACTTCTACATTTTGCGTTAAGTGCAGAGAAAAGAGTACTCTGAGGTGCTGACCAAGCAGTCTGACAACCTTAACGTCAGAGTGGAGGTAAAGTCAACGACATGTGCGCTAATGCGGGGAATGACCTCTACCCAAAATCCCCGCCTCACGCTCTGACCCCCCACGTAGCACCTGCTCACCTGCGAGCTGGACGGCCAGCCGCTGACCACTGTGGACGACTGCGTGGCCAAGCTCAAGAGGCTGAACGCCAAAGGTCGCCTGTGGGCTCAGGAGATGACCATGGAGTCTCAAGGAGGTTACCTGCTGCTCCTTGACACGGAGAGCAAAGTTAGTAACGCCGTCTATCAATTTTGTACATTGCGCTGTACCCGTCGTATAGCTCAGTTAGGTACGCTAGTCATATTTTAATGCGATTTTAACTCATTAAATGCCATTGACGGCTATAGACGTTTAAAAAAAATCATTTTAACTATTTCTAGTAGTTTAAAAATGTTTCCACTTTTGAGTAGAAAGAGTATGAAAACCTAGGAAAAAAATATTGTACATTTAAAACAGATATAAAATTTGTGATTAATCATGAGTTAACTATTGAAGTCATGCAATTAATTAAAATAAAAAAAATTAACCGTTTGATGCGATATATAAAAAAAGTGATTTTTTAAATATTATTATTATTAAAATTAGGGGCGTCAAGCGATTAAATGTTTTAATCTTAATTAATTGCATGGCTTCACTAGTTAACTTATGATTAATCATACATTTTATATCTGTACTAAATGTACAATAAAATAATTCTAGGTTTTCATACTCTTGTTAACAAAAGTGAAAAAAAAATGTTAAATAGAAATAGTTAAAATTAATTTTTGACGTCTAGCCGTCAATGGCAGTGAATGAGTTAATATCTAAATATCCCAGTGTTGCTATAATACATGTTCTACAGGTCATTATAATGTGATTTCCTGAAGCAAAATTACAGTAAAGGTGCAACAGAATGATGGAAAGAACTGTTAAAAAAAAAAAAGACAACAAATGAGAGTGCAACCTTCCTACACCAGTTTTCAGAGCATGTTGCACATCTCCATGAACCTCTGCAGTATGTCTTCTAATATGGTACTTTGTACAACCTGCTTTCTTGGCTTCAAAGGCAGAGCTGGAGGTGGTCCCGCTGATCAACATCCAGCAGACCAAAGCTGTGTTGGACAGCTGCGTTTACGACTCCCTACTGTTGGTCGTCGTGAGGGAACGCAGCAAGCGCTTCCCCCAGGTCTTCATTTTCCAGTGCGAGGAGGCTGGGGTGAGTCCTCGTCCCACAGTGTAGTTGTCCCTCAGCTCAGTAAACAGGCGAGAACTTTTCAAACGGATGCTTCACTTTATTTGCAGCCTTGCACCTTGTGCTGTCATCTACCGTAAATTGAATTGATTAAAATAACAAAATGAAGGTTTCAAAGTGGCCAAATCCAAGTCCAGACTTAATTGAAATGCCGTGAGATAACTTTTAAAAAGCCGTTCATGCTAAAAAAAAAAACCCACTCCATTGTTGCTGTGAAAGACTCATTGACAGTAATAGAAAATGCTTGATTTCAGTTGTTGTTAATTCTTCCACACAGGGCCAAATAGCTTTGAGATGGAAAATGACATTCTCTACTTGAATAAAAGTCCAATTACTTGTGTAAAATAAACAACTTTGGTAAAAGTACTCAAACACAGGCTCTGACATATACTTAACATTTTAAGTATAAAGTATTTTTAATATGTTTACTGGATGTTTCCTCCTACGTTAATTTGAAGGATGTTAGCTAATAGAGCAGGACTTGCCATGTTTTTGGTATGGGTAGATGTAATATCTTGAGATATGTTAATGAATAGACGCACTTCATGTCCATTTGTGTTGGCTTTAATGCAGGTGACTAACATTCCGAACAGGGCGGACAAAACAGTTTACTACCTCTGACTAGGCTCGGCGGTAACTCTTCCATACACAAAACACTAGCACCCTCTACTGGTATCTAACGGTATATCCCTTGAGTTACTACACAACAGTAAAAGGTTACAGTAAGCTTGCAGGAAAGTAGTTACATTTGTTTTCAAAGTTTGATACTAATGAGATTGGGGGTGGGACTTAATAAGTTTTTCTTCCGCCCACTCTTTTTCAGGTTATGTTTAGTTGAGTATTGTCTGGAAAAAATGATATATTGTTGATGTTGATTGCTGCTTGAAATAAGTGAACAAATAACAAGTACAGTAACAAAGTATTTTTACTTCATTACCTGCCATCTTTGCCCTTTAATAAATAAAATTGCCATTTAAAAGCTGTATTTATGTTTACTTGTGTTATGTTTTTCTAATATTAACATGTGAGGGAACAATGCAAAAAAGTACACATTTAGGCAAATATTTTTTCACAGCATTGTACATGGTGTTCCATGTCTTTTTGATTTCTTAACAGGCAGACGTCCTCAAGAGTGACCTAGATAAGTTTGTCCAAAGGGCAAGCGGACCTTTGGAACCACGCAGAGAGCAGCCAGTCTTCAGGTACAATAGCCCCATCCAGAAACAAAGAGCAGACGCTTAAGGGAAATCAAGCTTGCAAACAAATGAAGTTAGTTGACTCCTTCCTGTTTTGCAGGAGTAACCTTGAGAACATCATGGGACTTCAAGCTCCTGGAGGCTTCCAGCAAGCTGCACCTCGTGCTGTGCATGGAAGAAACTCGCCACTGGCGCCGGAGCGATCTATCCCGCAGTGGGCTGAAAGAGAATCTGGTAAACTTTGCACTTTTTGCATTTGTAGTCATCTCACCATTAAACTGAATGTAGTTGTAATTTGCGGGAGCCCTGAGCTTGTTTCCCTTCAATGAGCCGACTCGTATCTTGGAGATAATAGTAAAACCTGAAGCAGGTTACTTATGTCCAGTTTACTCTGTTGTTTTGATTTACTCACTTTCATTGCAGCAAATCCTGCTTCATAAAGATAGGATATTGGATTTTGGTCCGCGACACAACCCGGCATTTAAAAGCGACTGATCTATGTGAAGACAGACATTTTGATCCAGCTGTTGTATTGGATGTTCTTAGCGTGTGCAAAGGTGTTCTCTGCAAATACACATTTACTCCTTCATGCTTCAGGAAGTTTCCAACAGGCTGCGCCTCGTGTGAGAGAAAGAACCCCACCACCGCCAGAGCGGCCACCCCAGCCGTGGAACCAGAGAGAACCTGGTAAGCCGACTTAAAGCACACGTCACATCTTATAAATGTTGCTTTTATATAATAATTATTTTTCAATTTTACTTGATTTATTTTCTGTGTTTTTAATATGTTTTGATGCATGCGCCTCTACAAGCTACTGTAAAAACACTTTTTGAACATCACTATCTGTATGAAGGCAGAAGAGTTCAAATAGTACTTGGACTGAACCTCTGGGACTATACAAGTGTCCTTAACGTTTTTGCTGGGCTCTGTATCCCCTAAATTGTTTTCTCATTTAAAACATTTTCTCAATCCAAAGACATTCTGCCTCCCCCTCGTTTTTACGCCCCACAAGAGGAACCCGGGTACCAGCGTGATTTCAGTAGACCCCCCAGTCCTCCAGATGTTGCCGAGCTGACAGATGTTGAGAGAAACGCGGTCAGAGCTGCCATGAGAAGCAGATGCTCTTTGTGGGCAAAAAATGTACATATAGTCAACGTGGGCATAAGTTTGGCGATGGGTCCCGCTGCATGTGCCATATCCACAGATCTGGACAATAATTGACATATTAAGGAACTTGCCGATGAAGTGCTGCCTCCATGAGTGAAAATTCCACCGAATCTTTATGGGTGCTGGCTACATGGTTAAATCAGCCATTAGCTCCCAAAAATTTCAATCTGGATCCAGAGGGTTAAACATCTCCTGATCCCGTCTGGATCCAGGCTAAATTGAGGAATCATTTTATAGTGTACTCTAATCAATCAACAAAAAATGCCATCCATGCTCATGACGACTGTATGTCAAGTTTTGACCACAAGTATACATGCCACACCTGTCGCCGCTGTGCAAGGATTTCACCAGCATGTGTTCACTGACTTGTGCAGGAGATTTTAAACCACGTTTTGAACGATCTGGAGATCTTCATGGGCAAGGTGCTCGCAGCGACGATTGCGCCGACACCGCAGGTTGACAAAAGCAAAAATAAAGGCATGTTTGGCAAAAAGAAGAGCCAAGGTAAAGTCTGATTCCCTTTCCGTTTTCTTGACATTATATGACAGACCGTGCATGAACGTTGACCTGCTCCTTTGCCTCCAGCTGCCCGTAGGCCCCCTCCTCAGGAATTTATCTCCTGTCTTCAGAAAATCAAGTATGGATTAAATTTGTTGGTAAGTAAGCAGATTTGCCCCCTGACTTGGACTGCAAAGTGCACGGAGGACATTAATGCGACGGCGTGCTGTTTCAACAGGGTCACCTGGATGGCTCGCTGGTTAACACCAGCGCTTCTGACTACATCCACTTCTTCTTCACCAGTTTAGCAACAGTGAGTGATGCATCGCGATACGCATTCATCACTATGTACTTAAGAAGTATGTTTGTTAAAAATGACAAGTACTGATTGACTCCTGTACTGAAGTAAAAAAATAAAATAAATAATAATAATCTACTTAAGTCCAAAAGTAAAAATTTATATTTACTGCCCCATTTTGATAAATGGGCTAACTCTTTTAGTAACTTACATACTGCTGAGAAGAAGAAAATCACGTTAAATGTTGCATGCTGTTTAAGAGCTAGCGAAGTTGGCTCGACTTTTACGCTATCAAAACATGTTTACATAGCTTTGCTAACGTAACTGACTAAACAAAACTGCTTAATTAGCTAATGATAAAAACTGAAAGAAAAAAAATACACCGTAGTTGTAGATGTTTTCAAATATCGAGAGTAAACTAAAAAGCCCCGAAATGTTCTTGAAACTGATATGTTCTATGCAGCCACACTAGCCTAAACACGGTATTATGATTAATATAGCGTTTGTGAATTATGAGTTAAGCAGCAAAATCAACCCATTTTTATCCATCTCAGGGGACGGCCATTTTGCCATTTGCTGTCGACTGAAAATGACACCACAGTTGCTCAAGTAACAACCAATCACAGCTCAGCTTCAGGAAACAGATGAGCTGTGATTGATCGTTGCCTGAGCAACTGTGATGTTCTTTTCAGTCCACAGCAAGTGGCAAAATGGCTGCCCCCTGAGATAGATGGAAAAATACGGGTTAATTCATATTCCACAAACGCAATATTAATCAGAATACCGTGTTTAGACTACTGTGGCTGCATAGAAAATCTTATATAATATTTTTGGGTTGGCTTCCCCTTCGAGAAAAATTAAAAAGTCAAGTACATGAATCTACTTTTACTATTTTATTTAAATGAAGAATATATGATTAAAATCGACGTTCCCTACACAGATTCTTCCTCACTACCACGCCCACCTGCCCCCGACCGTGATTTCCCCGCTGCTGACAGAGGCGGTCCTTCGGCTGCTCAGGCAGGTGGTCACCCCAGAAGAAGACCAGCTCTGGAGGTCTCTGGGAGACAGCTGGAACATCCCCAGGTAGCAACACAGTAGGGAAGGGGTAATGAGATGCAAGAGTTGTGGTAGGACAACTTGTGGCGTGCTTAAATGAGTTTGGTGTCGAAGAGCGCCTTTGGAATGAACAGGGAGAGTTTGCGTGGCGTCCCCATAGTTTTGTCCTCTTAAGTATCTCAGCCACTTTCCTAACACTCCTGTTTAGAAATATGATATCCCAGGACACACCCTGATGTCAGGTGTGGACTGTTGCTATGGGAGGGAAAATGTGATGTTTGCATGACACAAGCATAACGTTTCACTTCCGAGATAACTTGATGGTGAAAGATTGGATGCCATGAAAACACAGTAACAAACAATAATTATGCTATTCCCTTGAGCTTTTTCCAATCAAGTCTCGACATCAATATTCTTTTTTTAATGTCAGACAGATGATATTATTCTGTTCTGCGGCTGTAACCCCGAACCTTATTCTATCCTCCTCACAGGTCTCGATGGCCCGATGATGACGTCCGGCCTTACATCCCAGAGTTCTACGACGGCTGGCGGCCGCCTGCGCCCCCGTACAAGCTTGCCCAACCCCCTTATCAGAACGGCCAAGTGAGCAGGGGCAGCAGCCAGCGCTTACCAGCGGGACGACCCGACAGCAACACCAGGGAAGGTCGCGACCAAATGCGGGTCATTTATGACTTCATGGCTCGCAACAGCAGGGAGCTCACTGTTATGAAGGGGGAAGTGGTTGAGGTGAGATGATGTTATTTGTGGTTGCCTCATTTTGGTCAGTGATCGCTAACGATTGTTTGGGTATTGCATTAAATTGCGTAATATTAAAAGTAGGAGTGTCAAAATTCATGCGTTAATTTAAAATGTCATTAATGCGCGATTATTTACTTGGAAAGCCTGTACTGGTGCAATTCTAATCGCAATGCAGTAGACACGTCCACGTCAAAATTTAGCAGTAAATAAATGTAACCAGAAAATGCAATTTCTGGAGAAATTGCGTGTGAAGGCTGTAAAACTGAATGAAAACCTGTGGAATAGATAGAAGCGCTCACGGCGTGAATTGGTGGAATATATTGAAGTTCCAATGAAGTGAATGGGATGAAAAATGTGGAAGTAAATGTAGAATCTACCATTAGGAAAAAAATGGGGGAAAATAGGGTACAAAATCGGGAATTGTGGGTAAGGCGTGAATATTTGGAATAAGAAAAATACACCCTAGAATGGCGTGAATTGTTTGAATATGTTAAAATTGGAATGAGGAGAATCGGATGAATTATGTGGAAGTAGATAGATGCCGAAAAAGTGGGAAGCTTGAAATATAGGAATAACGTGTGTGAAGGCCACAGCCTTCACACAATAATGCATATATTTGTGGAGACTGGGGTCGAGTTGTATTTTACAATTTTAAAAATGTGCAGAATTTCTCAAGTTACTTTACGTTAAAGACTAGATAGCTCTTGAAATGAAAAGAAAATGCACTGAGCTGTCATTGTTACAAATGCAATAATGCCATCTGGTGGCAGAAAAATTACCTCGATCCAAATCTATCACTTTTTTTACAGTAGTTTTTTTAATTTTGACTAAATTTTATGAAATTATTGTGTAAATGACTAAAAGATGCAGCCATGTTTCTATTAAACATTTTTTTACCGTTATGTTAAGAGTATGATTTTTTTTTGTACATTAGCAGATATAAAAGTTGTGATTGTGAGTTAACATATTGAAGTCATGCGATTCATTTTGATTACAAATTTTAATCACCTGACACCCCTAATTAAAAGTGTTTTTATACAACGGTGACCAGTTTGCCAATAAAGCAAACCTAATAAACCAATTGAGAAAACCTGATTCAGGTGCTTTATGCTCTATCAAAAGGTGGTTCAGAGGTCCAAGCAATGGTGGCTTGTACGCAACAACCGTGCGGTGGAAGGCAACGTTCCTCAGAATGTTCTGGAGCCTGCGAGGAGTGGTTTTCCCGTGGAGGAAATGGTACACTCACGCCGCTTTGTGGGGTAATTACATATTTCCATGTTTCATTCATTTGCATTCACCTTGGCGCAGCAGCCGCCGCGCGGTCCGCCAACTCTCGCCATGGTCTCCTCACCTGCCGAGGTCAGAGCATGGCTGCAGTACAGAGGCTTCTCCAAAATGTGAGTGGTATGATCCAGATGGCGGTCTGTGTCTTTTGCGCGCGTGGTGATGATGTCACGCTTTGTGTGGAGCAGCACCGTGGCCAGCCTCGGGGTGCTGACTGGTCAAATGCTGCTGCAGATGGGCAAGGATGAGATGAGGACTGTATGTCCAGAAGAAGGGGCCAAGGTTTTCTTCCAGCTTCAGGCCATTAAATCAGCGATTGCAGTAAGTGGCACATATACAAATCTGCACAACAGAGATGCACTTATTTGATTATTTTTTCTTTTGCAGCTGGCCAGTGAACCGTCAGGCCCATATGATGCACGCTACTGATAACCAACCACCCTTTCACCTCAATCTTCATCCATTGATGAAGTGAATTTTGGTCTAATGCTTTTGGTTTGAATCCTATATGGAGCAAATTGTGATGAAATGTATTATACAAAAAAATATAAATAAATTGGGATGAGCAGAAACATTTTAAATGAGTATGAAAAAATGTTTGCATTAATTTATGGACACCAAGTCATTTATTCTAAGACAGAAGTCAATAAAATTGCAAATGTTTTCAACTTTAATCTGCTGAATATCACATTTCAACAGCAAATAAACGTAGTGCTAGAAATCCATCTTTTTACCATTCCCCCCAAAAAAGTATCTTGTTGACATTGTAGAACTTTCCTGAAGAATATTTGCACTTTAGAGACTTATATACTCCTTCTTGTGACCCCATTTGGCCATCTTGTTGTTGACAGGGGTCTTTATGAATCTATTAGACTTCATGTAGGCTGCAATCTTTTCGAGTGCCTGCAATGGCGATAAACAAAAAGTGGTTGACTGTCACCATGAATCAAGAGGAGATAAAGAGAAGGATCTTTTGCTCACCTCGAAACGATCCAGAAGGTCTTTGAGGTTCTTGAACTCATTCAAGCAGGTGGGATGAAACATCCTGTGTTGGTCCAACAACTCATACATGATGAAGTCCACAAACGTCATCTATTACAAAGAACATCATTTTCACCATCGCCACACTAGTCATGAACTTTCTGTTCAGCAAACAAACTAAACACCTTGTCACCAGCAAACCACTTCTGGTCTCCCAGAAAATTGGAGAACTGCTTGAGTACACCCGGCAGCGCTTCCAGGTACCCTGGCTTCATCTTGTCCTGAAATCGATAGAGGAGATTTAGCGCCGTGGGACTTGCATCGCGTCCACTCGAGAACTGATACTCACAAAGTCGGTGTAACACAACCTCACAAAGCCATTTCGAAAGTCCATGGCCTGGTTCTCCACTATGTCCACACGGACCTTCTCATCCTCACTCTCTCCACCTGGGATCAGATGTAGGACACATGACTGACTAAGGACTGATGATGTGATATTGCAATATTGGCAACTCAGACTTGAGGGATTTGATTCAAAATAGTTGGCATGGCTTCCGAAAGGTTGCAAGTTTGAGGATAACCAGTGCCCTAGAACCGATTATGTTCAACCTCAGAGATTCTCTTCTCTGCATCATAACTGGCCCATGATATTCACATACACAAAACTTACACAAATTGTTCTTCCGAGCGATGTATCTCATGATGGCATTGCTCTGCACTATCTTCTTTTTCCCATCCACCAAGTAGGGTAACTGCAATGAAACATCCATCATAAAAAGTTTCAGTCATCACCAACATGTCAGTCATCACTCACGTTGGGAAAGTCCATTCCAAGCTTGTTCTTCTCGTCAAACCAGCAGCTCTTGTCATAGTTGGGTGCTGCGTGCATGGGGAGAAATCGACTATATGAGAGATTTGGATAAACAGCATAAAAGTTTTTTTTTGTTGAGCGGGGTGCATTACCGTCACCGCAAGAATAGAGCTTGTCCTTATATGTGGTCCCAGTGTACTCCAGCAGCAGGCGAATAGGCTGGGCCAACTGGTTAGCAATCACAAGGAGGGGCTTGTTTAAACATGCTGAAGTAGCCTTTTCTGTCTTGCATTTAAATGTGTAGAGAATGAATCTTTCCACTCTGGGTATTTGCTATAGGATTAACTTGTCAAGGAAGTGTTTACCATGACACATATATACAACCTGTCTTTCAGCCTTTTGCTGAATGAATAGACACAGAACCAGACTTAAACATACTAAACCCGTTTTTTGTTTTTTTTTTACATTTCAACAATAGACTTTCACCCCCCACAAAATAACTTCATCACTATAATTGCATCTATAACAGCCATATGATAACTTTCATATTATGCTGAATGGCTGGGATAAATCACGTGATTTCTACTGCTGCCTTCATGTGGTATCGAAATTATGATACATATCAAATGTAGAGGAGAAAATTGCACGTTAACGCCCCCTCGTCGTATTTTCTACTAGACAACTGGGAATGTATTTTGATACCCGAGTTAGCGAGTTGAGAGAACTATTCAAGTTTCAACATGGCGGAGAGCGCCGAAGGATTTGTGAATGGCAAAAAACATTAACACTTATAAGGGCGTTAACGCGTTTTAGAATCTACACAATTACGTACCATACACAATTATGCTAGAACAACAAAATCACATAAACAGAACTCGGTCGTAATTAGGAGTTTCCGAGTGGTAAGGTCCATCTTTCCCATAGCATGTGAAGGCAGGGTTATGGTTAGTGTGAAACATGTGACCTACAAAATCGTCATGTGATCGTTTAAAAAAATTAAGGCAGCGCTAGATTACGAAAAAAAAAAAAAAAAACTCTAAACGCACGAATTTACCAGCAATAATCGAGACACTTTAAAAAAAAGGGGGCATATCGCCATCTTTTACATTCATAATAGTCATATTTAATACCTACCATCTTTTCACGTTAAAGTGTGCACCGAATTATTCGCATTGCAAACACCTGCGTCGTAATCTGAAAAATGGTTAATCTGATTTCGATGTATGATTATCCCTAAATCACTGCACTATTTTTTACGCTTCTATTTAGACTACCTTTGCCCAGCTAGTAATAATAATAATAATAATAATAATAATAATAATGAAAGCAAAATAATCGAGTGTTCTTCACACTTATGAAATGTACTGTAACGAATAACAAATAAATGAGGCAAACAATCGCACATTTATGAGGCGTACGAACATTTTAGAGAATTCATTCCGAGGTTGCATTGTTAAGTGCAAGATGCATGGTCGTGACTGTCACGCAAGCCTTAGCACTAGCTACAGAAACTCTTCACATTGTCATTAAAGTTTCACACATACTTTCTATTGGCATGTTTAATTCCAAACCCGATGAAGCCTTTTTCGGTGACGACCACTACGTTACCGACATAATGCTAACGCACAAGCGGCTGCGAAGTTTAAACACTTCATTTGTGTAATGATATATATATTTTTTTAGCAGATTACAGAACTCACCCCACGAATATCCCAATAAGATAGTTGCATCTTTAGTTTTGTACTTAAGTTTCGTCTTGTGTCGACTGTTGCTGGGAGGAGAATGCCAGGACGCGTCGGTTTCTTTTCTACTGCGAAAGGCAGTCGGCAGAATTGAGGTGGGCGGAGTTAATTCCCAAATCCTGACATGGGCTACTGGGTTCACGGTCTCGTCCTACGACTCTTCCACGTTACGCGGCTAAAGGACAAGAATTACTGGCTTTCATTTGATTGTTTTATATGCATGACCTCCAAGTGTTTTTATATAATATGCATTGTAGACAATTTCCACGAAAACACTACTGCCTCTTGTATACACATCATTCAAAAGTTTGAGAGGTTTAAATATTATTTATTTGAGTGCCTAAGTAGGTGCAAAAGTGCTATAGCACTTTTGCACCTATTAAGGTGGTACTTTTCAAACTGAATAATATTGCCGTGTCTTACAATAATAGGAAATATTTTTGAATTGTTGTCAGGTGTTCTTAATTGACGTGACCTACTTGTGGGAGTGTGGGCGGGGTTACACACCGGTGTTCATTCCATATATGGCTGGCTGCCTCTCATTCACAAATTGAGTTGCAAGCTGACCGAACGCAAAAGCTGCTGTGTGGTGTTTTTCCTCCTTGAATCGGCATTTCCAAGTCTAAATGGCATGGCTGCGCCAACAAATATAATAATAGGAAATAAGCGCTATATAAATCTGATGTGTTATTATTATTATTATTATTTATTTATTTATTTTCAGGAAAATAAAATCGGTTTAAATTTTTAATGAACTACTATGCGAATTATACTATGCACACTATGCTACTATATTTTAACGTTGCTATAGAGGGTCTTGGAGAGCTAATCATTTTTTTATTTTATTTTTTTAGGTGGTTCTCTGTGAACCGCTCACTGTACTACTTTAGTAGCGTAGGTTAGGGATAAGACATCATGTTAATTAGTAAATTGAGTACCGTAAATGTGTAAATGTGCACTTTTTAGCGCTTTAATCAACACCATATTAAGACTTGCATTCATTCAGAGTACGGTACACAGGAGTGGAACTCCATTGTGAACCGAGGATGCACTTATTTAAACCTTTTTAAAACGTTCATTTGTGTAATTATGTTTGAACACAGACAGGACAACAATGTTAAATTATCACCAAAGCAAGGCTTTGTTGGAATGTCGGGGGAGCACAATATCTTTGTTGTGCTGTGGAGATTAAACTGTCGTCAGTTAATGTTATTTCATCTGAAGCAGGTAGACCTCGTTTAAGAGCGTCACCGTGCAAAAGGTGCTGATTCTGAATGACGCTGCAAAATGCACACAAGTCCTTCTACCCGTGAGTCACCTCAGAGTTTGAGTTGACCTTACCATAAGTCACTTGAATGCACTTTGTTTCAGTTACTTGCATGTTCTGGTAAGTCCCAAAACAATTCCACACTGACTAATTCTATCTGCATACACCACTTGTCTTCATCTTAAGTTTCAGCCGACGTGCATTGAAGTTGACGTTTAGTGTTAAATTGCATGACTTGAAAATGAAGATACACGCTATAATGAGAATATTTAATTCAACATCAACACAGGCAACATTAACTTTATTATTTCACAAAACAACATACAGTACAGGATCACAAGCGTTTCTTTGAACTTCAACTTGTACTTCCCAGAAAGACAAAAACACATTTAATGACATTCCAAAAGATTCTCATTTCCTCACATGATTAATGGCGTTGCCAACGGTTGACCTCGTGCAAGGGCGACATTGCAACGACATACCATACCATGCTTCCTCACATGAGCAGCATAAGTGAACATTAAGGAATTCTTAGATGGCTTGCATTGTTGATGGAGACAATTAGTGACATCCTTCAGTCTCTGTAAAGACTGAATGATAACAAAGATAACAACAAACAGCAATAAGATGTCATATTTCAGACGGTAACAGCTACAATGTCGCTGCTGAGATGCACAACAGCACAGAAAAGCTGACAAGATATGGCCATCCACACACGATATAAAAATAAAATACGATTTGGAGACTTCACAATGAGAACAACTCACGGGAATAAACAAGCAGCCCAACACATGATATGCCCTTTTCAATTTGCCACAGTGATGGAACAATTCAGGGAAACTTTGCTGACATTTCATTGCTTTCCCTGTGTGGCAGCCATGCACAGATTCTCTTCCTCCTCAATGGTGTCCAGTTCGTCTGTGCGAATGGCCTGCGTTATTAAATTGAGCTCCTCACACATGGTCTCGTAGCGATACGCCACACGGATGTCCGGGACGTTAGTGCGCCTGATGTCGTTGCCCTCTTGACCTTCTTTGATGTAGTGCGGCCCGAGCCAGTTGCTCTTCACCTAAATCGGAATATCAATACGTTTACTGTATAGCAGTGATTCCCGCCCACTTTGCCGTGGTAAAATAGTCTTCATTCACTTTCAATTATTTGTGTAGCATTATCAAACGGCACAGTGTTGTTGTTTTTTAAATGAATGCAACGGACATGCAGAGTCACGAGCACCTTTTGAGAGAATCCGCTCATCAGCACACTGTTTCTGGCCAGCTCACACATGTCACAAGAGCTCAGCTTCCACACCTGAGCAGCAATGCTGTACTCCTCCATTAGGGGTTCCTACAAACAAAGAGTTTCTGTATTATTCCATTTAATTGAACCTACACTTATTATTCCAATTTGGGTCATTTCTTTTTCGTGGCACTATTTTTAAAACGTCTGTCCTCGTTATATATGCAGGTGAGTTGACTCTTTTGGCTGGGTACACCCTGGCATTACTCCCAACCCCCAAAAGGTGCCATATGTTCCAGATTGTTGGTTGTCTGCATACTAACAGGCTTGGGGAGTAACGGAATACATGTACCGCCGTTACGTAATCAGATTGCAATTTTTTTTTAAACTGTATTCCATTACAGTTACAGGAAAAAACATGGAATCAGATTACAGGTACATTTATTAAAAATAGTGATTACTTCGAGGGATTACAATTTTTACGATGAGCGAGAGTGTGCGAAAGAGCGCGAGAGAGCGAGAGACAGAGCAAGAGAGAGAGAGAGCGAAGGACAGAGTGAGATAGAGCGAGTGGGACCGTTGCTACATGTTGGGGAGGTGGGGACGAACGAACTGACTCGTCGTGTCCTCCACACGCGGGCAGTTTAAAAAGCTTCACGGACGGGAGTAGGAAATGGCGACCGGTATTCACTGGAACTTACTCGCAGCGAAAATTTGAGCTGAGAGTCCAGCAGCATGCTACGCTCTGTAGCTTCTTGCTAGCTAGCCCGCTAGCCTACAATCATAATGTGAGTTACACCTTCCAAACAAATCTTAATCCCACCAATCATTTTGCAGTTGATGTCACACATAGTCATCCTTATTGGATGACTATCCATCTATCCATCTATCTATCTATCCATCCATCCATCTATCCATCTATCCATCTATCCATCTATCCATCTATCCATCTATCCATCTATCCATCTATCCATCTATCCATCTATCCAAACTGTGAGGCGTAGTTGCTTTCAGTGACAGTTCGTTGCCCGGGTCCCTATCACCCGGGCACATTGTATAGAAAATATATTGTGGTGATATTTATTTGTATTTTGTCTTTATGAGCATACTCAATATTGGAGTAATCCAAAAGTAATCCAAATTACATGACTTTAATATTATGGTACTTAGATTACGTTACTAACTAAAAATAAATTAGCAGATAACTTGTAACTGTAACGGATTTTAAAAGTAACCCTCCCAACCCTGCATACTAACCTTAGTAAAATGAAACTGCAGGGGATCGTCTGTGGACAGGGAGACCATCAGGCCTCTGGAGAGGTACTCTGGCAGAGGGTTACGATGGTAGCTAAGGAACAGACTGTTATTGCTGAGCGGAGACATGGCGATGCCAATCTGAGCCAAATAGTACAGATATTGAAGCACAGGAGCCTGTGGACAGATAAGACATCATCTGGTAATGCTACACCGCAGCTCCACTTTTCCATTTGGATTGACTTGAATTGAAACAAAATGGCGGGTGTCGCCTCTGGGTGTTTGCGGTATTGTGGGTCCCACCTTCCGGAGTAGCAGACCGTGGGAGATGTTCTCTGACAGCATGAAACCTGACACCAGGTGATGGATGGGGCCTGCCTCGCCACAATGAGGACGGAGGACGAGACTGTGGAAGCCTCGCTGCCTGATTTGACACACACAAAAAAATACAGCAAGGGATTTTCTAGAGCGTGTTTTACTGATCTTCTGTTCCTATCTGCACCTGGTTTGTCATAGAGTGTCATGCGCCTCTTTTTCATTGAGGCAGGTGAGTGACATTTGTTTTAATATTTTAAATGCCACTGATCATCGCGATAGTGATATCTGCCCGCAGTTCTAAATTCCAGGATAAGAATCTCAGCTCCGGCCTCCATGAATGGAGTTTCTACGCTTGTACTCTGGCTACCAGTATTCCAAAAATGTGCATTTCAGTCATTGAATGCATGTATGTAAACACATTCGGCCACTGGATGGCGCTACCGTGGTGTTAGATCAATGTTTCTCAAATGGGGGTACGTGAAGGCACTCCAGTGAGATGTTAAAATATATTTCAAAAGTCCATCCATCCATCCATTTTCTGTACCGCTTGTCCTCACAAGGGTATATGTTAATATTTCAGAAAAAAAAAGTTCATAAAATTAACTTTATATTCAAAAGGGTATTCAATTTCAGTGTCCTAAAACTGCAGTATCTCTTTTTCTCTTTGACCCAATTTGTCATATGCTATCTAGAATCACCTGTCAATCATTTGAAAACTTTATTTATTTATTTTTAATGTATTTTAAAATTTTTTTAGAACAGAGCTTTACTATGATCCCAAGGGGGACACTTAATGTTGATAATTTTTATGTGCATAAATCTTTATTTATAATTAAATTAATTAATTCATTTTATATATATATATATATATATTTATGATTTTTTTTCCCAAATAGTTCAAGAGACCACATAAATACAAAGAGAGTTCCAAAGTAAAAAAAAAAATCAAAATCAAACAATGGTAGCACAACACTTTTTTTCCAATCATAAATGCTTTGCGCTGGTTAGGAGGTACTTGGCTGACATTTTTTTTTTCACAGGGAGTACGTCACTGAAAAAAGGTTGACAACCACTGTGTTAGATAAATGCACAGTTAAAAATAAAACCTCACCAATCAACCAATCAATCAATCAATCCCACATACCTGCGCAGGTGATTCAGCACGGTCATGTTTGCATACATATAGTAGAGGTAGTAGGAGTAGGGCGGATTGTCCTCCTCCTTCCAGCTGGCCGGCAGTGGGCTGTCCAGGTTGAAGATATGCTGCTCTGGTTTGGACTCATCATCCACACTGTCAAAACCCACAACCTGCGAGAGGCACAGATACAATCTCACTTTCAGAGTGCACGTTGGATGACATGATTTGACACGAAGGAGATTCAGTACATGCTGAAGGAAGAGGTGCAGCTCAGGATGTTTGCCTGGGTGGATTGTAACTTCAAACAGAGGAAGGAAGATGTTCTCCAGCATCTCCTGGAAGTTGGACAGCTGCTTCTTGGTGTGGTAGACATCACTTGGAGGAAAACAAAAAGTCGTGCTCTCATGATTTGACGTGGCCGTCTGTAAATCCCAACGAGTAAAACCTCCGAAACTGCTTCGCTTACAAAAGTCGCGGCATTTGCACAAGCCAGCGTACATTGCTTGAGTAGACTTGGTGTTTGATGGCCCACTTGGCCAGCTTGTCCCACTCGTCTCTGGAACGCCCGTACACGGACAACCTCAACTCCACATTCTGGTACTTGCTCTCCTCGAGGTCAGCCATGACCTCCTGAGGAACAGTCACACAACCCGGTCACCAGGAATTCTCAACATATGTTTTGTTTCGCTCTCTTTAGTGCAGTCTTGATACTTCATTTATATTATTAACCATGATGTACTAGTTTGTGGTCTGAATGTCAAAATACACGCACCTTAATAATGTGACCAAAGTATTTCCCTTCGACGTGATTGTCCGTTTTGATGAAGATCTCCCTCAGTATGGATTCGCCAATGGGATTGTATTTGGCATTGAACTTGTCAAATCGATGGAAAGTGTTACGGTCCTGCAAGTGGAGAAAAACCTCAAAAGTGAGTCCATCCATCTTATTCCATAGTTATCAGGCTTCTAACTTACCGCGTGCATGTCCAAGGTGTCCACGCTGAGGTCAAAAGCCGTCAGGTTCATACTCTCAAACACCTCCATGAGCGTCTGACCCTTTTCTCTCTCCACGTGCACGATCTCTCGAGGATACTTCTTCATGGCTCTTTTGATAAAGCGCAAAAGGTGCTTTTGGTTCATGCAGGAGGAGGCGTGGATATGCGTGTCAACCTGCGGACACGCAAGCAGGAAGCTGATTCACGCACTGGATTTGGCCACGTTAGACCCTGACGTTACCTTCCGGATGTTGTAGAAGTCTCGATGCGGGACTATTTTCTGTGCCGCCAATTCCTTCATTTCATTCAAGAGGATGTGCATCTGGAACTTGGAGCTTAGATACTGCAGGCGACGGTAGCAGAAGGACTTCCTGCAGTGAAAGAATGGAAGAATTTGTCATTCTTATTGTAGTCCACCAGGGGGAGCACTGATTTTGTTTTGTTGTACAGTGGTACCTCGAAGTTTGAACATAATTCGTTCCTGCGAAGTGTTCAAAGTCCGAATTGTTCAACTTCCGAAAAACATTTTCCCATGGGAAATAATACAAATGCAATTAATCCGTTCCCAAGCTCCAAAAAACGAAAATTCCTATTTTAATTTCTATTTATGTTTTTTACATTTACACCCTGTACAGTATTTAAACAATAAAAAATACCTGACCTTTTTTAATGTGGTGTGATGGCATCAGTCGATGATAAACGCTATGTTAATGCTGGCTTTAGTTTAGTGCTGAGTTAGTGTATTTTACATTGGGCATATTGTTAGACTACTAGGCGGTCCTTGCGTGCGTTGTTTAACGTGAGGCACGTTGTTGAACAGCTAAGGGGGGTCCTCGTGCCAATATTTACAGAAGTAGTTGCGGTAGTCACAACTGCGCGATAATCTCCTTCCTAATTCCACTGTGGTTCGTAGCACTGTATGTTTTTCTTTGCTGCCACTGGCGAAAAAAATTGTCGTGAAAAAATCAAAATGCACTCGCGAGTATGGAGCACCTCCGGGAGTATTCACGATCTGACTAAAAATGAGCAGCGCATCGTCTCAACTACTCCAACGTGAGCGTTCGGCATTGCTTGGCTTCGCTCAGCTTCACTCGTTTACCCGTTTTCAAGGTACGTTCGGCTTACCTTGCTTTGCTTGGGTGTTCGAACTCGCAAAAATGCATTTTTTACTCCGATTTTTTGATTGAAGTCCTATTTGTACGAGTTCCAAGACGTTCAAACTCCAAGGTTCCACTGTAATAGAATTATGTTTAAATGGTATGTTTGGAACAGTACTTACGATCTGTCAACATAGACCAAAAATGGTCTTTCTCTTTTAAATTTTCATCAATATATGCATTTTTTTCCTAATAAATCAAATATTAGCCAGACAACAATTTACAGTTTTAATGGAACCTGAACATTATGTTGACTTACATTTACGGTCCATAACCAAAATACATACACAGTTGTCTTAATCCATTTCTATTTTATTTCTAGATGCCCCGTGATTGACTGGCAACCAGTCAAGAGTGCAGTCTGCCTTTCGCCTGAAGTCCACTTTAGTTGGCTTCAGCTTCCCGTGACCCAGAACAGGATAAGCGTATACAAAGTGCTTCATTCTTTCAACTGGGGACCAGTATGGTGTACAACTTGTCATACTGAATTAAAAGTTGATGTATAGATGGTAAGGGTGGCAAATGTGTTCAAAAAAGAAAGATCAAGTACACTGGTCCATTGATGATGAGGGCCATCATGACGTTCATGTCAGCAATGTACTCCTGCAGGTCCGGATAAGGCAGGTCCAACTCCGTGCTTCTGCAAGCAACATGCAAACATATGAGTGGAATCAAAAAATTCCAAGATTTTGCAAAATTGGACACTTGGTATAACAGAATGTGTGGGAACTGGATTGGAATTCAGTATAAAGACAGTTTAAAATGTACAATATATTAAAATTTTGAATTCAGTTTAATTTCTAACTCCCACTTCCTCATTCCCAAACAAAGAGAATGCTAAAATATTTAATGAAAAATAATCAATGGTCAAAACTGGCTATGGGACCATGCCTGAACTTTTTTGTATACATGGAAGGTTACAAACAAGCACTTTGCCTATAAGAATGCCTTTCGAAAGAGCCCATTGTTGTACAGAATGCAGTTCAAACAAATAAACACTCAAACGAACTGTCGACGGTTCTCATGAAGAAAAATAAAATGCTGCTGTTCGTATAGCTACTTTTGTACTTTGCGGTCGTTCTTCAATTCCCAGGATGCATTGCTGCTTGTAATGCTGAACTTTTTCGATCATAAGGTCGTTAATTAATCATAATAGCTTAGGTGTGTTCATGTTATCTGTAGTTTGTTGAATGTGTGTCTTAATTAAGTATTGCGTTAATTTTAAGTTGCACATTGTAGAAATGTGCTGTTAAGACCACAAATCAACGGGTGCTTTTTCGATGAAATGTTACATTGTTGCTAGCTAGCAAAAACATTAGCCTAAAGTTACTTGTTACCTTGATCGGATATTTTATAATGGCTTGGAAAAGAAGCTCAAACTTTTCCTCTTTTTCTCAAATTAATGGAGCATTATGGGCAAACAATAGAAGACAAGAAAATAGACAGTGTGGTGAAAGAGAAATATATTGCTCAGCAGCAATTAGCTGAAAGTTAAAGCCTTAACTGGCGCGGAAGCGAAAACAGATGTCGCACAGCAAAACTAGCACCTTTTTCGGACTGTATTTTATATTGTGCTTCTTTTCTTTGATTAAAACACGTAACACAAAAATGCTAGTGGTTTGATGCAGGTTAGGACAGATGAATGGCATTTCAATTCATTTCAATGCGGATAATACATTTGATATAAGAGTAAATTGAGTCACAACCTTGGTCACAGAGCGATTCACCACTATCTTTAAATGAAAGCTGAAATGTTTTGTCTTTCATTTTCATCCTTTGCTGCCAAACCAAGAATGTTGGCAGTAAAAATCAAGGAGCAGATCTCATTGTTCCAGTACTTTTACTCACTTGTCCATGGTCTCTGTTGATGTGTACACGTGCATGACACCATCCACCATCTTGCAGCCGTAGCCCACGTCAGGTGGCATGTTGATTGGGTCCTTGTTCTTGTAGGGGTGAGTTCCAGAAACAGGTGGGTGCACGGTGGAACCTGAGAGAGGACAAAATGTCACAGCGAGTGGCAGGTTCGAGGGAGGTGGAAACAAACATGAGACTCATCTCCGACTCTCAGCATAAGAAGGCCCTTCACACTGGGCGGCCTGTTCGGAGGTGTGTAACAGACGGATGGTGGTTTGGTGTTAATGTGGGAGGAATGTGCAGGATGATAGCAATGAACTGTCCTTTGAGAGTATCAAGAGACATATCAGGAATAAGACTGCGACTAAGAGCAATGATTAAAACTGTGACTTCAGTTTACCCGTGTTATGTTTTTAGCGCAGGCTTGTCCATCCATCCATCCATTTTCTTAACCGCTTATTCCTCACTAGGGTCGCGAACAATTTCAGAGTGTTCAAATAACCTGTCATGCATATTTTTGGAATGTGGGAGGAAACCGGAGTACCCGGAGAAAAGACACACAGGCACGGGGAGGACATGCAAACTCCACCCAGGAAAGCCAAAGCCGGACTCGATCTCACGTCCTCTGCACTGGGAGGCGGACATGCTGACCAGTCAGGCACCGTGCCGCCCGTATAGGTTCAATTTGTGGCAATTCTAAGCAAAAGTTGTGATATACTGTTTCAAAAAAGATTTGTTAAATGCAGTGTAACCTCGGTTTTGTGATTTATCTGTTCCAAAACTGAATCATACTAAAATCGGTAGTATTTTGCATTGGGAGTAATCAAATTAATCAATTCCTGACACCCAAAGATACGCACAAAAATTGATTTCATAGAGAATAAATTACTATAGTTTTACAGACGGACAATAGAAGCGACTAATGAAAGGTATAAATAAACATTTAACATCACTTTTGCCTTTAATGAAGACTCTTAAAGAGGAGGAAGGCAGTGGGAGTATTGTTTTCATTTTCGCACAAATTCTTTCTTGAAGTCCATCGAGTTTCTTGCCTTCTTTTTCAAATACCGTAACTGGCACTCTTAACTTGTATTGTGTAAAAATGGTTGGATTGGATAGACAACAATCAGGCAAGTTGGGCAATGTTGTGTCACATATTGTCAAAAATCAGGTCTTCAAAATAAAAGCACAGCAATATAAGAACCATTTCACAGTAAATGGCTTTTTGGCCATCAATCAAACCTTGTGCTTGTTTATTGACTGCCAATGGTGAATATGCCGCCATATAAGGCCAAAGAAAGAGGGACGTCCGTCTTTCTGTCGCAGTGGCTAAGTTCCAAAAATGGACTCGCTTGGCTGTACTGCGGCACTCCATTATGCGCGCTAGTAATAACTGTTCAGCGTGCTGCATTTCCGCCGTCATAGGAACCGGAGAGAATTAACACCTCTTCAGAAGAAAGAAAGAAAGAAAGAAAGAAAGAAAGATTGAAAGAAAGAAAGAAAGAAAGAAAGAAAGAAAGAAAGAAAGAAAGAAAGAAAGAAAGAAAGAAAGATAGATCCATCCATCCATTCATAAATCTCTTATCCAAGGACGGGTTGCGGGGGCAGCAGCTCTAGCAAGAAAACCCCCTCTCCCTAGCCACTTCAAAGAAAGAAAGAAAGAAAGAAAGAAAGAAAGAAAGAAAGAAAGAAAGAAAGAAAGATAGAAAGAAAGAAAGAAAGATAGATCCATCCATCCATTCATAAATCTCTTATCCAAGGACGGGTTGCGGGGGCAGCAGCTTTAGCAAGAAAAAACCCTCTCCCTAGCCACTTCGTCCAACTCTACTGGGGGATTCCCAAAGTATTCTCAGGCCAGCCGAGAGACAGTTTCTCCGGTGGTTCCTTGGTTGTCCCGGGGCCTCTTCTGGTGGGACATACACCTCCCCAAGGAGGCACCCAAGGAGGCACCCATTTTTTATTATATGAAAAATAATGAAGTTATCACATTATTTATTTCATTTTATTATTATTATTACATGTGGTCCTCAATCAGAAAGGAACAATTGATGAAAAATACCAGTAGGCAGCACCTGCCCATCAAGTCACTGCCGCTGTGGCACTTGACTAACTTGGAATGAGCAACGGCAAAAATCAACCAAGCAACCGCTCCATCTTTTAAAGCACTTTGGATACAGTGTGGTACCGTATCACCTTAATAATGGCAACGTACCTGCCGTGACAGTGGCCTCTGTGGCCTCCTGGAATTCCTCCTCATAGATGGTTAGGTCGAGGGGTCTCTCGCTTAGCTCTTGCAGGTATCGGGCGGTGGTCCTGCAGAAGCTTTGCAATGACAGGCCCATATACTTCTGTCTTATGAACAGGGCTTTCACCACACACTTTGCAGCATCCAGCAGGTCCGTGAACGGAACCTGGATTGGAGTGCAACACAACAAGAGATGATGAGGAAGAAATGAAGCATAAAAGATGTTTATGCCAAATAATTGCTCGACTTACTCCACATTTCTCCTCTCCAGAGATGGCGACTCGCTGGTACTCTCTCTCCGGGAGCAGCTCTCTCTCTAGCAGTTCTGGCGCTTGGCTCTGCTGCTTCAAGTATCTGACAGAATTGTTTTTTTGTTTTTTCTACTCAGGCACATGGATGAGGTAATTAAGTGGATAATTGCCAGGCACTCACTCAAGATCTGCGGCGCTGTCTGTTTTCATAAACTCCTGTTTGGCTCGCAGCAAGATGTCTGGTTCAAACCTGTGGATAGAGAGGCTGAGCTCACCCTGGTCACATTACATACACACACCAGACACTTCATTAGGTACACCAGTGCTCACTTCTGACTCTGTCAGAGAATTTTATAATACTGACTGGTGCGTCAAGGGGTTTTGCTTACCTTATTTTACTAGAAGCCATTTGTATTGAATCTCATTAATGTTTTGCAGCGATGGTGAAGCTGCACACTTGCCACACCCGCTTTGCAGTGCTTTTTGAAAATGGTTTTAGAAAACCAAGTTGCAAGTGCTGTGCCATCATTGTATTATTTATGAAACTTTGGAACTCTATTGGTAATTTGCGTGGTCTCTCTTGAAGTATTTGGAAATAAATAAAACATCACTGAAGAAAGAAAAAATTTAATTATAAATAAAGACGTGTGCACATAAATCATCATAAAATGTTCTCCTTTGGGATTATAGTAAAACTCTGTCCTCAAAAATAAACAATTAACTGAATTTAAAAACTTTTGTGATTCTAGGTGGAAAATGGCAAGCTAGGTTGAATCATTCTGGTATGGGAGAGATTTTATGAATTAATATTTTTCTGAAATATTTACATATACTTTTTAAAGATATTTTTAAATCTCACAAACAGAGTGCCTTCAAGTACCCCCATTTGAGAACCACTGCTCTAGCGTATATTGGGTGGGTGCAATTCCACTGCCGACCACTAGATGGCAGTACACTTTTACGTTTGAGTAGGTCAATATGAAATAAGAAGAATGAAAGAACGAAAACAGGAAATATTTCAGCACAGCCCGGTGAACATCATCCTCTGTAATCCTGCTTTTTATGCCTACAGAAAACGTGATCATATGACACTAATTAAACACCTCTATTTATTGTTATTTTTCTTAGACCAAATAAATGACAATTTTACAAGCTTTCCCATATTCAAAACTCATTGAACTTTGCAGGTGTGTTTATCTTGGCGAAAATCTACATAAGCTTAATGGTCAGTTGGCTCGCCATAAAACACACGACAGTCAATAAATATGTGTGATGAGGACCCAATTTCTCATGGCATACTCATGTAACGTGGCACAGTAGGAGCTGACATGCTGATGTTGAAGCCATCTAATAGGCGGCATTCTCCCAAAAAAGAGGAGGCGTGAGACCCCGCATGCGGCTTGAATGTGCTGTCTTTTTCCGTACTCACTTGACATCCTGGCTGATCTGCCTCTCCAGGCGATGGCGTCTCTCCTCGAGCTGTTCAATGGGGCTGTCCTCCGGGAATTCATAAGGAGCACTGCGCATCTCGCTATCTGCCAGGCTGCGTGAGAACAGTTCCTTCACAGGCAAACAGGTACAACCGTAACGCTGTATGTACAACCTCACTCAAAATGGGAAAGCTGCCGCAAACGACCAACCTCGGCAATTTCCTTGTACTTGCCGTCCATGGATGTACGCAGGTCTATGGACTGTTTTAAGGCCACGGGGATCCCAGGCAGAGAATGCTGGGGTGTGAGGAGGTGGCGGGCACCACGGAGGTCGACTAGGGAAGAAGGGAGTAAATGTGACATACATTTGGATCAGGTGCACGCCATAGGTCAAAGAAAACAACATTGCTTTTCTACTTAACTACTCATTTGAATGGCAAACTCTTGAGTCATTATGTATAAAAGATGGCGGTGGGGGAGAAAAAAACGCAAATCCCAATGTGATGTATGCAAACACTTCTTTAAAAGGCTGAGTGAGAATAAAAGCAAAGACAAAAGGAGTCACAGCAACTTGCGTCGTGCAGCACCTTCTGCTGAGCGCCACCGTCTCAACACATCCTACTCAACAAGTTTACTACCATCATTAGCATTACACACAGGGCCCTGTTTTCATGGTTTCATGTCTTTCTTTTGATATTTCTGTAAATAGGCGCAGTTAGAAATGTGCATTTGTGCCGTAGTGAGAGTGAACAGAGCCGACTCCTAATTCCATTTAAATTCATTGGAGGCGAGGCCCGCAGTCTACATAGCGGAAACATAAATGGACTCGCTGGAGATTGGCACACATAAAGTATGTTCAAAGAGAATTGCACTTGCGAATGATGTAAATTTGGAGGCCGCCTTCCACACCCATTCAAGATTGTGGCGGAGGCCGCCAAAGCACAACTTTTATATTTGATGACTTGAACACAAAATCTGCAAATCACCCTGCCATCCAAATATATACTGTTGCCGAGCCAACAACGTGACCGCTGTGATATCTCACCCTTAGCCACAAAGCCACAGATGTTCCTGTGCTGTGTAAAGCGATGGCATGCCAAGACGTTATCCTTGCCGCCCGTCACTTCGGGCCATATCAGTTCTCCCTGATAACACAGGACACGGTTGCGGAGGGAGGGCAGCACGAGGCCAGCGGCAAAGACATCCAAGCTGGGCTGCGGTGAAGCCGAGCCTAACAGACCCGCAGCTAATCCCCTAATGGCTGCTATATTTGGAACAGATGCATCTTCTGTTACATAATATCTCATCCCCTCACAACCAGAGAGGCGAGCACTCGTACAATACAAGTCATGATTTACTTTATTACGGGCTATTGTTGATGTAAATGGACAGGACAAAGGCAGCAAACAACCTTGAGGCATGGTCAGGTTTCTGAAAAGAATCAACATATTATTTTCAGCCTTCTAGAAATGAGGTCAAATCCTATCATCTTGTCAAAAGACGGCCACTGCATGCATTTTTCAACAACCGCACTGGAGAGTCCATGCAAAGAATTACATACAGTGTACAACGTACAGGTCAGCTACGTTTCAATAATTTACATTACGAGACACTCACTGCTTGGAATTGTTGATAATTCAATCTACGTTGTAAAAGCAGCCAATCTCTGCTGAAGGAAATCATCAACTCATAATGCTGCCATCACCATGCTTCAGTGTAGGGATGGTGTTCTTTGGTGATGAGCAGTGTCATGTTCGTGCCAAATATTTTGTCAAAATGACCAAGCTAAGCATTTTGGAGATTTCAAGTGATGACATACTCACCCTTAATCTTTACTCAATTGGGTACACCAAGAGCACCATACGATGTTGCTTCATTCCCCTCATTTGAATGGTGATGATTAGGGCCCTACAATTAATCATTTTAAAACCATGCTTGCGACCCCCTGGGACCAATGTTTGGCCACTCCATTTAGCAGAATTTTGAAATCGAGTTTGAAATATTTGGCCAACTTTTTTACACCAACCACATGAACAACAAATACTTAGCCCTCCAAGTCTCACCACAATGACCAACATTAAAATACAAAAGAGCCCAAGGCCCACTATTTCAAACGTAATCCACCAGGATTAAACGTCGTCAAGACTTTTTAAAATATTTTCTGACAATTTATCATCTTTTTTTTTCTTCCTGGTCATTTGTTTCTTGGCAGAGTTCATTCAGCTCAATCCCAATGCCCTAACCGCCATTGCTGGACAGACACAAAATCCAAAATGACTCCACAACTTTTAAGACGTAGTCAATTTGGCAATGTAGACACTGCTTTGATTTAAATGTAAAACACTTCCACCATTGTTGATACCAAAAATGCCACCAAGTACAGCGTAGTGAAGTTACACATTGCGGGATCAGAATTGAGTCCACATGGGATTCCTATGACTCAAATGAGTAGACACACTCATAGCTCTTGTGGGAGTGCTGTCAAGTAGGCACGTTCAACAAGCAATGACGCTGACAAACTGATGCTTTTTTATTATGTGCCCTGGCTGAATGCGTAAAAAAAAAAAAGCCTGAAAATGTCCAATGCCTAAACCCCCCCCCAAAAAAACACAACAATTTCCATCCTCAGAATGCTGTGTGAAAACAATGCAATGAGTATTGTTTTCCCCTTTAAAATAAATAAATACAACTTCTTCCTGACGCATCTCAGTCTGCTGTCATGTGATGTGTACACAAAGTGGACTATTGTGGGAAAACTTCTCTTTAAATAAAGCCAAGTCTTGTTTACCATAGAAAAAAAGTTCAACAACCATTTTGATCCTTATAGTAATTTTTTTTGTTTTGTTTTTGGGACTCATTTGATCTGCGCACATACTCCACGCTGTGCTAAAAACGGCACTGCTGTCAAGGGAAAGGCAAGAGGAGAGCATCATAAAGAGTGGAAGGTGCTTTAAATAAAGAGGAGAGCAGGATTTGTGCTTTGGCTCAGGATAAGGCTACATAATGGAGCATTCCTCTCTTTTAGAGCCTGTTTACCAGCCTTTAGACGGGGCCCAGAAAGGGTGAACCATGGGAGGGAGAAAAAGGGAGGCATGCCATCTTCTGTCTCTTTTTAAAACACAATCAACACAACAGAGAGGGAGGAAGGAAACAAGAGAAACACTCAGGGAACTAAACACACACTCATTCGTGACACACATTCTTGCTTCTTGCTCTGTCCCTGTCATACATACAAAGTGGTGGTCCTGTAGGTCCATCAACTCCCCCCTCACATGCCCCCTCCTGGTTCAGGCCTGCTGTCGCTGCACTAGCTGCCTTTGGAGCTGGTCTTCCTCATTTGAACGCATCTGACATCTCACTGGAATGTACCACGGGAGAACTCAGGGAGGGTGGGGGGGGGGGGGGGGGTGAGTAGTCTGCATGTATCATTGGTGGATGTGGATAGTCCACAGTGCAGCCTAACAGCACCCCCGCCTCACTACTGTACTCCTCTCCTCCCCCGCGGTGCGCACCATGCCCTCCAGATGTTTGTGTAGTCTGTTTATGAATCAGAAAATGCTACATCATCTTTTTTTTCCCACATCGCCTCTCTTGAAATTAAAGGGCCAGCACCTTGACCCCATTAAGCACACATTTCCTTGTTTGTATTTGGAATTGGGATGTACACAAACACTGTTAGCCAATCATTGTGAAAGCCTGGAAATGACACATTGGCTCCCTCGCAGTCATAATCTGCGTGCATGCAAGGTCAGTTTGCACTTGATAATAACCATGGCTGCAAAAATGTGAGCATATCGAGGGCACGGGTATCCAACGTCTTACACCGGGTACTTTGGAAGCCTGCAGCATTACAGGCAGGCATTACATTGTGAAGGAGGATTAGGAGCACACTGGCACATTTAGGATTTAGGAATACGTTTATTTTTCTGTTGCAATTTTCACATTTCTTGATATCGCGACTCTAGGTATTTTGTTGGCTGGCAACAATAATCATCAAAATTATCTAAACAAAATCATGGAATATTACACTCTGTTTGTACTGTAGTATTTTTTTTTTTTTAATTTAACTGCTGAAATAAATGAGCTTTTCCACAAGACACGAATTTAGCACTTAGTAATACTAATAGCCTACACATTTCAAAACTTGAATATAACCAAATTATATGTAGGAGCCTTGTGAATGTACAGTATGTACTTGCCTGATGGAAGATCTACGTTTGATAGGATTCTGTTGTTTAAGAAAATGCCGACTCGTTGATGAAAATATATGTGGATTGAAAAACATCGTTTATTGTTTCAAATATTTGTACTCAAACATTTCAATTGTGCTAATTCATTACAAAACGTCTAATTAATTAAATAACTTTAAACGCCAATAGTTTTTATAATAATTCAAGTTTACAACATTTCCCTAAAAGCTTTGGTGGGAATAACCTTTCTATTTGTGCTATTGTTCATTCTTTGTATTTCCTCCCAAAAGAGGCCGCTTGCCTGCTTCTGCTGTTTGTGCTGCCTTTCTTATCTTCTATTTCTCAATAAGTCAACTCTACTTCTTGAACTTAACTGTGGAACTTTACTACCCCGCCGAGCACAATAGTCCAGACAAGTCCTTATAAATTTACATACTCTGGCAGAATTGGTAAAATATTGGCCATTTGGGGGGGAAAGTATGACTGATGATGACTGAACAAGGACCACCATGCATTTTTTGTGCAGTATGTCTTTGTTTTGTTTTTATGATTGTGCTATTTGGAAGTTCCCAATTGTTTAACTAGAACCCCATTACAATTTTGATAACAATATGCAAATTTTTAAAATGTGTCACATGATGTGCATCTTTTCAGTCCTCCAAAGAAATTTGACTCACTCTTTGAAGTTCAAAGTTCATTTGACTATGGGCTACTTTAGCAGCTATTATGCAGATGGAAATTATATTATCATTACTACTAATTAATCAATTATTGAATTTTGAGTAATGTTTGCTGCAGTCCTTTACAGGTCAAGGTAACATATCTGTTAACGTGATTCCTCTCACATGATCAAATACTATGAAAGAAACATACTGTAATAATATAACAATAATAATAACATTTGCATCCATCTTCTTCTTTCTTTTATCACTCCTGCCTGTAATCATTATGGAGATAAATAAGCATTTTTGGAATTTATGAGGAAGTTGGATTACCTGGAGAAACGCGCACGAGTCTGAGATTCAAACCCTTACATCCTTTCATCAAAAGTTGCAATGTGCTCAAAATGTGGACTTAATAAAAGAACTGGAAACATGTCAGCCAATACAGCCACGAAACAGCAGCTTTTGCTTTACAAAATAACATGTAGCCTTCGAAAGGGCCATACCTTTTATTCACAGGGCTCCCCTTGGTGGTCAAATGTGGCACCTCATGCTCCAGTATTAACACTACTGCTGCTTCTCATCATGTAACCGTAAACTCGCCTGACTTTCATGTGGGCATCTTAATTTCAATTCCCATCAGTGATGGTGTGAACATGAGCGTTTGTCAATTTGTGCTGCAGTGCTGCAAAAAATGGATGCATGGATGGACGGATGATAATAAGAATCATCATCAAGATGATCAATAATAAAAATGATTCCGCTAGTTCATTCAATACGCTGGATGTCATTCAATAAGATTCTATCATGTCGAGTAATTTGAACGCTGACCTGATTCAAAAGTCCCTGATCATTGCATTTTTAGTGACGTCATCAACTGTACCTTTCTCAACCAAAGCGTGTCTTTCTGCACGGTGACAGGACGTGTTGCCAGCAGCCACAGGTCTCTGGCGTGACACACACAAACGCGTGCACTAACGCCAGATGTTAGCGCCAATGAAACAAACGGATGTCTGCCAAGTCCAACACCACAGGCGAGGTTAGGTTGAAAGGAGCAACTGGATACACAAGAAGCCGAACAACAGACTGAAGCGCAGATAGAATGAAGATTGGCGTATGAAGGCGTGTCGGTCAAGATGATGGTGGGTGGGAGACCCGGCACCCAGTCAATCATTAATCACTAATGTCATATTACTCACACAGGTTGTGTCGCAGGAGGGAGGGACAGGGATTTATTATTCATTATTTTCCATTTCACAATTACAGGACGTGTTCTGGCAGCAGACCCCTGACAGGCGTGGGCTTGAGATGATGACAGGCGGCGTGAGCACGATGTGGGCAAAGTGCAAAGGGTTCAAAGATGCATCGTCAAGTTCACCCCGGCAACAATCATTGCACCTTCTCGAAGGAAGGGTACGGCTACAAATATCAAAATGAGTTCAAAGCAGCTAGCTCTGATTACACACTTAAATAATCCACTTTTGGAGGACATTCACCAGGAACCTGTAGCTTTACAGGAAGTGAGGGTGTTGTCATGTTTCTGGGTTCAAAAGTGTGAGAGACTTGAAAGGGTTGAAGGAGAATAACGTTGCTGCTTGTGTTGCAAACAATTAGTTTAGTTGTGGATAGGGTGAGCAGAAGTCCCCGTTTGACGTGGACAGTCGCACGTTTGAGCCTTGTATTCCAAGTGGTCCCAGTGGATTTTGCCAGCCCGGCGTCTCAGTTCTTAAGCCAATTGTTTGGGCCATGTGTGTGTCAATCACACAGTTGTCAAAGCAATTCATACAATAAGCTAATTAAAAAGGAATTGAACTCTTTTATTCCTTCCTATTTACTTTCTTCATTCACGTTTTTCGTTCTTATTCTCATCCGTTAGCAGGCATGTTTTTGTCTTGCCGGAACTCGAACTACTTCCTGCTTCTGTGTCTAAGAATCATGGGAAATATAGTCCTACTAGCCTACTACTATGGTCGCCAGTCAGACCCAATGTAAGCTTTTCTGGCGGCACATTTCCAATTATTGTAATGCGGGACGCAGGTGAGGGAATTAAAACATTAAAACAATACAGCATCGGCAAGTACTAACATGGAACATGCCGATACCATAATTTTCAACGCTAATATACGACTTTGGATGCAGCATCTTGTGTTTTGCTTGTGCACGACATTCACCGACGTGTGACGTGTTCACTGCATGCCGAGCCAAGATGCTGTGAACCAATGGCAGGGCAGCTTTTTCATGTTGGAAAAAACAACAACTGGGTATCGGAATTGGTATCGGGAGACAAAAAACGGTATCGGAACAACACTACAAAAAAGGTTAGATAATGGTGAGTGCATTGACTTGACTATTAACCAAGAGAACATTAAGACATTAGCTATCCAACGGTCACTAGAATGACTAGCGATTAAATTTCATATAAATAGTTCCTGGTGAGAATGTATTGTATATTTTCAGCAAAATTAAAGGGATACTTGACTCATTGAGACATTTTCAGCAGTAAAAAGTTAATATCTTGTCCAGAATGAATTTAAATAAATTGTGCCAACCATGGCTCATATGTTTTGTGGGTTTGGTCAACAAATTGAGCCATGATTGGTTGTTACCTACTTCCTCAGCACAAGTGATGTCATCTTCAGTCGACAACAAGTGGAAAAAAATAGTTTTTAAAAGTATTAATTATACATGAAAAATAATGAAGTTATCAAATTCATTCTGGACAAAATATTTACTTTTTACTGTGTAAAACGGCTCAATGAGTCAGGTATCCCTTTAACTCATTCACTGCCAATAATTCATTTGAACTATTTCTATTAGTTTAACATTTTTTCCCCACTTTTGTTAACAAGAGTATGAAAACCTAGACATTAAAATTTGTATTTTTTTTTTTTTTTAATAAAATAAAAGATTATTAAAAATTAGGGACATCAGGCAATTACATTTTTTAATTGTAATTAATCACATGACTTCAATAGTTAACTCACGATTAATCACCAATTTGATATCTGTTCTAAATGTACAATCTTTTTTTTCTAGGTTTTCATACTCCTGTTAACAAAAGTGGAAAAAAAATGTTAAACTAATATAAATAGTTAAAATGAATTTTTGACGTCTATAGTCGTCAATGGCAGTGAATGAGTTAATAGTGTCCAAGGTTTTCATTTGGAAAATTTTGTAACCCTAGTTGTGGAGGGCAAAGACCCAAGAATCACTATTGTGGTGGATTAGGTCATTTCAGTCCTTACTGCAGTCCTAAGTCCAAAATGAATTGGTAGTTATATACTAGATATTCATATTATGGCAATGCTAATACAGAAAAACAAATGGATGGCCTAGACATTTTTACAGTATAAAGTAAACACATTCTTCCTATTAAACACCTTTACCTTAATGTTATTGAGCTAAATGAAGCACGCACATGTCACAAATACTTTTTTCACAACTAGAGCATTGATTGGCCCAGCAAGGCTGCTCGCCCTTCACAAAGCCTGCCAATTACGCGTTAAATGTGCCTCAGCTCCCCACGCAGGAGGGCAAAAGGCTGCATCATTGACACAATCATGAGAGTTTATACATACTGTATGGCTTTGAGCATTCATTAAAGACTGCCCTGGCATCTGTTGATTGACTGCTCTATTAAATTACATTGACTGTTCATCTCATGGGTAATAGCATCATCGGCGTACAAGAATCAATGAGCACGTTGCTGTATCTTCCATCCATTTTCTATACCACTTGTCCTCATTCGGGTCAAGCTGGTGCCTCTACAAGCTGACTTTGTGAGGCGGCGTACTTTGGTTGCGCGCCAGTTGCGCGTAGACATACGCCTGAGGACAATTTAGTCTTCAATTAACCTTTCTCTTTTGAATTTAAATGGATTAAAAAGGTAAGCCACTTCGATTGGCTGGGAGTCAACTGCGTTCCCACCTACAATGGCGCACAATGTCGCAAACGCCCTCTTCTATCTGTGCTAGTCGAGCAAAATACCAAAAGAAGGAAAACTCCACCCATGCTCACAGTTAGGCTGGGCATGAAAATAGGGACCCGTGCTACCATTTTGCAATAACATGCATTGACAAGTGGTTATATTGCGCACAAAATGCTGGAAAACAGCGTTGATAAAATAAGTTTTTGTGTGGACTCATATGGGACGAATCCCAATGCAGCTTTTGCAAAATGAGGGAAATAACAAAAACAACAATAAATGCTAAATAAATCAGATTAACTGCTGCTGTCCTGGCTATGTTGGCCAAATAACAAGCGCAGATTGTCAGCGTCAGCCCATCGTCATGTAACATGAAAAAGAAGACTATGCAGCAATTGGCTGGTACGTCGACACGGACCAGCTGCATCATCATGACCGATGTAACAATATCCAATATAAGAGCTGTATTCTGATGATTAGAATGTTCAGTTTTAATTGAAACTGTCAGAGGAGTATTCATTTCACTTTATGGTGCAACTGCACTGCATCAAACTCACAGCTGCTCCTGAATTATTTGAATCTCTCATGCAACTATTGATGTAACACAGGTACTAAAATCAGCCCTCATCATGATGCAAGTCATTTATAAAAATGTAAAGTATTGGTGAATAAATGAATAAAACAAGCAGGCGGGGGTAGGCGGCATATTGCAAAACAGGACGAGGGCCCATTAAAAAAAAATCCAAATCTTTTCATACGTTTGACTGACATGCTTCACTGCAGTTTGCATCGGCGTGTGCGTACATCACGCTAATCCACTCATTCATGCTGGGATCAAGTCCTGTACAGATCTCTCTGCAGGACGCGTGCCACTGCCTTGCAGCATGCCCAATATCATCAGCAATTATTATCATTATTAGAAAAGTATATACGGGAAGGAACAACCTGGAGCAAAAGAAAAGAAAAAAAAGGAAAAGCATGAACTAAAAACACACGAAGGAGCGCGTCTTGAAAAGGATACATGATTGCAATATTCATGACAAAGAAGCAGATGTTAAACACAGAAGAGTTCAATTAAACAAGAGGTGCAATCTTATTGACGTGCTGCGCAGCCAATCAACAGGTTATGCGCACATTTAAAAGTGCTTCACTGTCATAGTGGCACTACTAAAACTACACAAAATACGAAGTACTCAACCAGCTCCTGTAATATTCCAAGCATGGCGTGATACTCACCCGTACTGGCTGCGTACTGCAGGCTTCCTCGCTTCCTGAAGGGGGACGGGGGCTTGTTTTTGGCTGCCCCGGGGGGCATGTTGGAGGACATGCTGCCAGGTCCTGGGCTTCCACTTGTTTGGGGACGGGAAAAAGGAGAACTGAATGAGTCAGAGCTGCGGAGGTTGTCAACGTCGATGGAGAGACAGCGGGAGAGAGCGAGAGAGAGGGAAAAGCAAATAGAGATGTTGTACCAATGCTGAGATTTTGGGGGGAGTCAATTACAGTATAATTTTGCGTGTGTGTGTTTCCAAACTGGTTGGTACAGTGTGAAGCTGCAGAGCATCAGAGCATCCCTCTGCAGAAAATCTGGTCCCGCCCCCAAGAAGACTACAGCTTAGAGCTGCAGCATTGATGGAGGTTGGGGGTGTAACAGAGAGGCGTGGCTACCCCCGACAACGCAGTCTCCACCGTCCAGCACACACAAACATACACATGCACTCACAGAGAATACAAATGATCCACGCACTCAGCAGCGCATGCCTCCAGGCCGTGCTGTTGCCATGACAACCAAAAGCCTGCGCGGGGAAAGAGGAAAGTTCTGAATTTGGAACTGACATAGAGTTAAATTAAATATGAAGAGACGGGATTTTTTTCCCATTTAAAATACTGGGTTTAAAATCTACTCAGCAGCCTATTCTCATTTAGCTTGGCTGAGAATTGAGGTACACCCAGACTGGTCACTAACCCATGTTGACAAACAGCCATTCACACACACACACACACACACACACACACACACACACACACACACACACACACACACACACACACACACACACACACACACACACACACACACACACACACACACACACACACACACACACACACACACACACACGTCACGTCACGGCACGTCACGACACGACACGTCACTAGAGTCTTCTTTGAACTTAATGTTTATGGAATCTGGAGTTGGAGTATGATGGAAAACCCAGGCAAGTTGTGAATTGCTGTCTAAAATGTATGTTATAATGACAAAATAATTTCCTGAGTCAATGACGGAATGAAATGACTTATTCAAACAAAACAATAAACATGAAAACTGCTCTAGAGGTGAGGAACCTGCAGCCCAGGGGGGGAAAAAAGAACATCGAACATCCCTTTCAAATGGCCCGTGAAGAGAAAGGTGGAAATAATAATTTGCACACTCCAGAATTTAGGTATGAATAAAGTTGAGTTGAGTTCAGACTAACAATGCTACAAACAAATCATACACTTTTACACACAGTTTGTTGAGAAACGGGAATGAGAAACGTATATTTTAGGTTTCAGAAGCATGTGAAAACAAAAGGATTACAAAAATTATCAACCTTTTAACAATAGCAAACATGCTGTAGCGAAGGGGTGTCGAACAATAATAATCTTGTAAGGTAAAAAATTAATAATATCGGCCCAATTAGTCAGATTGCTAAAATCAAAACATATAAATTCGGAATTTCACAGCATATATATATATATATATATATATATATATATATATATATATGCAAAACAGGTAGATATAACACGCCCAGAACTCATACCCGCAAATTGTTGCCGTGTTGCATTGGCGTTATTTTTGAAACAATATATTTACAGTTGAGCTCCGCTATTTAGGGCTGCTGTGCAAATAGCAAAAATATGTGTATAACTGGCACCAATTGTTTTGAAGTTATACTGTATACCATGATTTTACCAATCTGGCCCACTTGGTAATATATTTTCCTCCATGCGTCCCCTGAGCTAATATGAGTTTGACATCCCTGCTGTAGCGTTTTACATCAGCTGTGAGCAGAAAGGAGCCAGCGCCCTCTTGTGGAAATGATAACAACTAAAAAAAAATCTGCAGACTGCAGCAGAATTATATTTCTGTTCAATGGTGTACATTACATTGAAATACATCACGATATGTAAAAACAAACTTGATTATGGTATTACATGTAATTAAATTCTCTAAAATAAGTGCATCTCAAGCCACTGTTCAGTCATTTGATCACATTAAATGATACCCAGTCTTGTTGTCAGTAGCCTGCAGCTTTGCCTTTGCATGATGATGTTTTAACAAGGGACATGAGACTGCACAATATTGTCCCAATGCACAGTATTATCACATGTAAATGAGACGAGTTGATTTTGCATGTTATGTTTCCCTATTGATGCGTTTAAAATAGGAGCAAGTGCAACTTCTTGAATTTTGTGATCAATCCTGCAAGTCGGTGTGATGCCGTATGAAACATGAGCAGACAAACAAGAAGTGAATGAAGTGTTTCCTTGTATTAAATCACACTGAGCCCACTTCCCTCTACAGTTAATCTGTCTGTGTGGCTAATCCCTCTCCGGCAGCAGCAAAAGCCACACAAGCGCCATCGAAACTGACCTTGGGCACACAGAGGCCTCTGTCTATTCACAGTCACAACATTAGGGACATCTGCACAATCCAAGCAGGGTTTTTTTTTGGTGTAAAATGCAGGAGTTATTGTATTTAGTAGTGATGGGAAAATGAAGCTTCATGAAGCACTTGTGATATTTTTTGACTCCTCTAGATGGCACTCTTGGTTGAAAGATGCAGTGGAAATGTAATCAATTTCCTTTGCACTAGCCTTTATATTTAAACCAAGAGCACCATCTTGGGGAGTCACAAAATATCACAAGTGCTTCATGAAGCTTCATTTTCCCATCACTAGTATTTAGCAAGATGAGATGGTACAATTACAGGAACAGCTCTCAGTATATGGCAGAGCATACTACAACCACATTAACAAACATAATATTGTAACATGAATACTAGTGATGGGAAAATGAAGCTTCATGAAGCACTTGTGATATTTTGTGACTCCCCTCGATGGTGCTCTTGGTTTAAATATAAAAGCTAGTGCAAAGGAAATTGATTACATTTTCACTGCATCTTTCAACCAAGAGTGCCATCTAGAGGAGTCCAAAAAGATCACAAGTGCTTCATGAAGCTTCATTTTCCCATCACTAATGAATACCACTCTTTAATTTGAGCATTCTTATCTTTATAAAGACAGCTACAAGGTAACACAAAACAACGTGAACTTTTTAACAATCCAATAAAACCAAGAGTGATGGAAGAAAGATATTTTATTCACAGTAATTGAACCTTTAAAACATGCCATTTAAGAAACCAAGTTGGAATTTTCCACTTAAAATTGTTTTTTTTTTACGTCCTGTAGATGACATCTTCCTGTACGAAACCATTGAAATCTGCTGTTGAGATTCCTCATTGACCGCTGCAAATTCTCAGCTGGGATAGCTGGGATTCCATCGTTGTTTGATTGTAAATGGCATGTCTTAAGATTACAATTACTATCAATAAAATATCTTTCTTCCATCACTCTTGGTTTTATCGGATTGTTAAAAAGTTCCCGTTTTTTTGTGTCATCCTGTATTTATTAATTTTATTCCCCTCACTTAAAAAAAAAAAATAATAAAAAAAAAAAAATATATATATATATATATATATATCTATGTGGTTTATTTGATTGTGTAAGTGAAGCTAATATGGCTTTTTAACCATGTAGAAGCTTAGTCATGTCTAATTTTATGTGCCAGAAGAGATGGTTCTGGATACTCCTGTTGTAATTACAGAAGGCAGACAGAGAGAACAGACAACAAACCGACAATCACAAAAGAAAAAACTAATAATTTGCTAGTAAAGTGGACATAAAAAGTCTACACACCCCAGTTCAAATGCAATGTTTTTGTGATGTAAAAATAAATAAAAAAGCAAATCAAGATAAATAACTTCAAAACCTTTTCTACTATTAATGTTGCCTCTAACCTGCACAACTCAAGTGAATAAAAAAAAAGTTTTTGTGCGAGCAATTAAAAAGCAACGACGGAAAAATTTGGTTGCACAAGTGTGCACACCCTCCTATAACTTGGCTGTGGCCGTGTTCCGAATTAACCAGTCACATTCAAACTTGTGTTAAATGGGAGTCGAGTCAGCACACACTTGCCGCCATGTAACTCTGATTAGCCACAAATGAAGCTCAGATGTTCTACGTAGCAGGATTTTCCTGACATTTAATAGCTTTCTAGCGGAAGCAAGAACGTTTTGCGCTGCCACTGCACAACAATGACAAAAGACAGCAATAGCTACAATACGACAACACCATTCGGAAGCCTGCGTGATTTTTAATGGTGATTAAGGGCTGAAGGTGCAAAGGTTGCCGCCACATGTAAATGAGATGATATGGCGTCAGCGAGCATGTCGATGCGTCATCAGTGAGAGTACGTACACCTCTGTCTTTGGCAGGCCAAAAGATTAACGTGGAGAAAATCTATCTGAGCTCCTCAGTGGGTGGAACCAAGTGGAGTCCAACCACAGTGAGGCGCCACAATTGAAGAGAGACACGCCTACTTTCCCTCAACTCTGTACTGTCAACATTTGACACACTGGCCACCATGCTGTTATGTCCTTTAAGAAGTTTGATTGCTCGACACATCCTTACCAATCTTCGCACAACGTTTAGCATGAATACAACGTCAAAGATTGTAACCGGCAGACCAAAACGACAAGTGTTAATCCTTGGCCTCTGTGCCTGAGCTGAGGCTCTCGCAGTAATCTCGTCAACAGATCAGTGTCGCAAAGACTGAGCGCAAAGCGGGGCTACGCCATCCCCGGGCTAATGGGATTGGTCGCCGTCACTCGATGTGCCACCGTAGTTAGCCCGTTTTGAAGCGCCCAAGCCACAAACTGCCTGCCCCGTACAATTAACACTACATGCTTAAGAGTGCCATGAGTGGACAATGTTTGAGGTCTCAAGTCGAGTACACCAACTGTCAATTGTAAAATTGCTGACACTTATAAAGTGCATCCGGAAAGTATTCACAGCGTTTCACTTTTTCCACATTTTCTTATGTTACAGCCTCATCCCAAAAGCTATTTTCAGATCTCTCCAGAGATGGTCAATCGGATTCAAGTCTGGGCTCTGGTTGGATCCACTCCTTTGTTGTCTTAGCTGTGTGCTTAGGGTCGTGGTTGGAAGGTCAACCTTCTCCCCATTCTGAGGTTCTGAGCAAGCTTTCATCCAAGAAGTCGTTGCTGTCTTCAATCTGGATTCGTTTGACCAGTTTCTACTGCTGAAAATCATCTCTACAGCACGATGCTGCCACCACCCTGCTTCACTGTAAGGATGGTGTTGGTCAGGTGGTGAGCGGTGCCTGGTGTCCTCCTATGACGCCAGGCATTCAAGTCATATAGTTCAATCTTTGTCTCATCAGACCACAGAACTTTCTTACTTCATCTAATGAGAATCCTTCAGGCGCCCTTTGGCAAAATCCAGGTGGCTTCCGTCATACAGGGCTGATTGGTAAAGTGCTGCAGAAATGGTTGTCCTTCTGGAAAGTTCTGCCCTTGCCACAGAGGACGGCTGGAGATCCGACAGAGTGACCGTCGGTTTCTTAGCTACCTCCCTGATTCAGGCCCTTCTCCCTTGATTTCTCAGTATAGACGGGCGTCCAGCTCAGTGGTATAAAAAATGGATGCTGGATGTTTTTGAAGAATGTAATTTTCTTGGATGTGTCTTATTTTGTGAGGCAATGACATCAATTACATTAGCATAGAATAGCCTATAAAAACAATATTAGCTTTAACCTGAAGCCACAAAAGAAAAGATTTTACTCATATCACTGCCTTTTTCCTAAACTTTTCAAATACAACCCTTTTCCAAAATCCAAAACTCAAATGACAATTTTAAAGAATCAATCCAGAGCCGCAAATGCAACAATTCCCTCACTTTGGGACACTCAAGTACAACAAAGGCTTCTGACGTCATTTGTGGCCCAAAATATACTGCATCTTTTTTTGTATCTCACTAACAACAGCACGTCAGTGTCAGATCGCCCACACACACAGCTGGAACCGGCGCCCATCACCCACTCACGGAGGACCCGTTGCCACAGCCAACATTCATCTTCGCCTCATAACAACTCTCATTCGACATAAAACAGACATTGTTTGTTTTAGAAAGGGATTACGCAACCTATAGCGCACGCATTTAGGTCATGCTAACGCTGACATCCGAGCAAAGAACGCAGTACTGCGAGCCTGCAGCAGTTGCTCTATTTAGCAGTCACCGCACCACCTGAGATTTAAACGTCTTAACTGTAAGGAGTTTAGGAGACCTTAATGCCTCCCCCCTTTGCCCGTCCATGTGACTTGAATCAAGTGTCCAACAGATAGCGAATGCAACTCTGTTGAAAGAGGTGACTCCTTCACTGATTTGTCACAAATCCTTTTTTTCCCCTTCATCATCATTATTACATTACGAACAGATTGAGGCGCTCTTCAAATGTCATCAATTCACGAGTACTGTATCAGCAATTAAGGAACACACGCCATGCTTTGTCAGTGTATAAACTAATAATAATAATAATAAATTGGATTTCTGGTTCCAATCCAGAATATAATCTGCAACTCACAAGTGATTGTGTTTATACTGTCGTCCCCTTCCTTGACATCACCCACATTCATTATACTAATTAGATTGTCCAGCCAATCAGGAAGAGGCCTCTCCTTCCTAAAGGGTTTAAGAAGAGGGAATTAAAGAGTGGCTTTCTGCTAGACAAGAGCTGCTGAACCGAGGGTCCCATCTAATCATCGACTCAAGAAGACACCAGCCAAGCCAGAAAAGCTCAAGCACCTCCCCTTCGAATCCCCATCCGCTCGGAAATCACCTTTTGGCACGATTAGTGCGACAACAGGATTCTCTGCAACAGCTCACAGAGTGCCGGCAAAATTTCTTTCCTTGAGGATCTTGAGTGTGAGGAGGCAGAGAGAATGGGCGCTGGAGCGAGTGCCGAGGACAAAAAGTCAAAGGAGCTGGAAAAGCAACTCCAAGAGGATGCTGACAAGGATTCCAAAACGGTCAAGCTTCTGCTGCTCGGTAAGTGAACACCTCGAGACTCACCGGGATCTTTCGTGCGGGCGGAGAAAGTCATTGCTTGTCACATCTCATCACTTTGAATGACATTTTCGGACAGAAGGAAACTTCAGGGAAGTGGAAAAGTCCAAATGTCTTAACCAACAGAGGCTAACAAGGATTCTTTAAGGGTTGAGAAAACATTCATTCAAGTCAGCGGTGATGATGGCGTGGAAAAACTCAAAATAGTGTCATATGAAGATTACGATTCTGGCTTGAAGTGACAACCAGCCGGTCTCTACTACTTACTAAGTCACGCTTTGATGGGGCTAATTTGCACACTGCTTTCCCATATGTTTATTGGAAAGATGGCGCCTGGTCACTCCAGAGAGTGGATGAGAGATTAGACAGCAGCGGTGAGACGAGGCTGCAAATCCAACAGATAAACCAACAAGGCAGAAAAAAGGAAAAAGATGCTAATCAAGATACATTTGCAGGAGTCTGATAACGTCTTCATATTTTTACTGGGATATCATAGGAGCACGGAAAGTTTGACAAGAGTGCACAAATTAGCCGCAAAGACGTGTGGGTTCTTATGTAAGGACGTTGCCGCTTAAAAGATCACAGCCTTTGGTCTAAATGAATCACAGCACAGCCAATCCAATTAACTAACGGGTTTAGAGTAGATCTACTTGCGGAGGCCTCTGCTGATCCCTCACACACAAAAAATGAACATTTGTTTGACTTTCACCCACTTCACAGCCGACGCAATTGTCCATCCAAGCAGCGCACCTTCAAATGACATCCCGCCACTTGCCTTGACGGTCACCACATACAATAAATTCAAACAATCCACCGGGATATTGTTCTTACAGGGATATTGTCAAGTTGCTTTATTTATTTGTAAAGAGGTTATGAATGAGAAGACTCACTGTGTCTTTACTGTGTGAATTGACTGACCTTGAAGTTGCTCGAAAACACATTCTTTTGCCGTTTATGAGCCCAAATGCGTCCACGCTGAAGAGAAACGGCATCTGCTAAACGTGTATCCTTTCGTTGCAGGTGCTGGCGAGTCGGGCAAAAGCACCATTGTCAAGCAAATGAAGTAAGTAAACGTACACTGAATTGCATTCATGCTATCATCCGCAATGTCAGCACGAAACAGTTTTTGGAATTTGATTGGTTGGTTGGCAACATTTCCCGCCTCGCTGCTCAATCATCCTCTTGCTCTCATTTGCCAGCACTTGTTTGGAGTCAGGCAGCCATTATTGTTAAGAAATGGTGTGAACTTGATTTCTCCTCTTTTCAGTTTATACGGATGTGATCGGGATGAAAACTATGGAGCGTTATTGGCTTTGAAACTGTCTCTGATCCACTTTGTGCACAGGATTTTGCACCAGGGCGGTTACACAAAAGAGGAACAGTTGGAGTTCCGAGCAGTCATCTACGGCAACATCCTGCAGTCGGCCCTGGCTATCATCAGAGGCATGGAGATGCTGGGCATCGATTTTGGCGCTGCGTCTGCACAGGTCTCCAATGACACTAAGACCACATGGGCTTTAAGTTACCGTTACAACCTCTGAGATGAAACACAAGACAACACAGGTCTTATTTGTTTCTTTCCCATATAGCAGAAGACAAAATGAAACAAAACAAAAAATCCACGGTTGACTTTTGGACATTCTTAGTAGAAAACAAAGTTATTCTCGACATATTAAACTTAAAATTCCATCAAATGTGTACAGTCTCACCAGTGCAGGAAACACAGATCCTCACTCTTCTTTGAATGCAGCTCACTCGAATTGAGTTATTGTCAATTTAGCCATATCGTACCGCGTACAACTATGGTGCTCATCACACCGAACTCTCAATCTTACCGCTTCGTTTCCTTATGTAAGTGTTTTGGTTCTGACAGGATTTTCCTTATCTAAATACTGCAGGAGAACGCACAGAAGCTGCAGAACTTGTCCGACTCCATCGAGGAAGGCTCAATGCCTCCCGAGCTGGCTGACGTTATCCTGAAGCTGTGGAAGGACTCCGGTGTGCAGGCCGCCTTCGAAAGAGCCGCTGAGTACCAACTCAACGACTCAGCCGGCTAGTGAGTCCGCATCTTCAGCTCTTGAAATCCAAACGGGCAGCAAACTTTCCGTAGGCACGACACTGAGCTGTTTGTGTTTATCCTTTAGCTACCTCAACGAAATGGACAGAATCTGCAAACCCGAATACCTCCCCACCGAGCAGGATGTGCTGCGATCTCGAGTCAAGACAACTGGTATCATTGAAGAACAGTTCTCCTGCAAAGAGCTGCACTTCCGGTGAGGGACGGAATTGGGGGAAAAAAAACGTCCCGCTCCTCAGAAGCCAGACGCTAACAGCCTCTTTGGTGCACAGGATGTTCGATGTGGGAGGCCAGAGGTCCGAGAGAAAGAAGTGGATCCACTGTTTCGAGGGCGTGACCTGCATCATTTTTTGTGGTGCCCTCAGCGCATACGACATGGTGCTGGTAGAGGACGACGAAGTGGTGAGTTGACCCACGAGCTGTGGAAAAATATCCCCCCCCAAAAAAACTGTCAGTGACACTCTTCAACTTGGACCGTTTCAGAACCGAATGCACGAGTCCCTCCATCTATTCAACAGTATCTGCAACCACAGGTTCTTTGCGCTGACCTCCATTGTTCTGTTCCTCAACAAGAAGGATCTTTTTGAGGAGAAGATCAAGAAGGTCCACCTGAGCATCTGCTTCCCAGACTATGATGGTAAACCAAAATAATCCCAAAACACGAGTCGAGAGCACCTATGACACTCCATCTGTTGTCATTTTTACACCAAAGATATAGTTCACAGCCAAAGACTGAGTTAACATGCTAAACTGGAACCAAATTCTCTATGGCTTTGGCTGGGATTAAGGGCAAACTTTATAACAAAGTGGTGAGAAGGAGGAGAAGAAGAAGAGTTTATTTGTTCTGCCTGTCATTATTGAATTGAATGTATGTATTTGGAAAGAGACGATGCACATTAATCGACATTTTACAACGTAAATGTAGCAGAGTTAGCTAAATTAAGCAAATTTTCATCAGCAGTCCTAAAAAATAAGTCTCTGGCATAGATGGATGAACAAATTCACATTATTTGCAGTAAATAGACAATGATTTCAGGACTAATAAAGTTAATTTGTAAAGTTTCTCATGATACACCTGGTAATCTAACAATGGTTGGGAATCACTGAGTTATCTTAAACACTACTATAGCCATTTCTGAGTTAGCTTAAACACTACTATAGCCATTTCTGAGTTAGTTTAAACACTACTATAGCCAATTCTGAGTTAGCTTAAACACTACTATAGCCATTTCTGAGTTATCTTAAACACTACTATAGCCATTTCTGAGTTAGTTTAAACACTACTATAGCCATTTCTGAGTTAGCTTAAACACTACTATAGCCAATTCTGAGTTAGCTTAAACACTACTATAGCCATTTCTGAGTTATCTTAAACACTACTATAGCCATTTCTGAGTTAGTTTAAACACTACTATAGCCAATTCTGAGTTAGCTTAAACACTACTATAGCCATTTCTTAAAATGTTTTGTCAACATCATGCTATTACATATTGCTACTTTCAAGTAGCTGCCAGCTCTGTGCCTGAGACAATCAGCACAAATCTTTAAAGAATCACTTCATGTCAATGTGCTGTAGGCCCAAATACGTACGACGACGCCAGCAACTACATCAAGGCGCAGTTTGAGGAGCTGAACATGAAGAAGGGCGCGAAAGAAATCTACTCCCATTTGACCTGTGCCACAGACACAAAGAACGTTCAGATTGTGTTCAACGCTGTCACAGACATCATTATCAAGGAGAACCTTAAGGACTGCGGTCTCTTCTAAGCAGAGCCCCAAAGTCGTAGGTATGTGATGACCCAGACGTGACACGGCGCACACACTTCAGTCTGACTCTTGTATCAAAAAAAAGCGAGGGCCATTAAACAACTGCATAAGATGAGGAAGATCATCAGGAATGAGGTTTCAGCATATTGGATTTTAACGTCACCATCAGTTTGTTAATGGAGTTTGCCGGGATTTTGGGTTCATGAAACCGAAGGGGAAAGAGATTAAAGAAACTGTTAGTAATGGGACAACAATGTAAAATGTTGATTGGGCATTCAGATCAAATTAAATTTGATGAAAACACGTTATCCAGTTCCGGGGAAAAAAATAAACTGCTGTAATGTGTTCCTACATTCCGTTCATTCCATTCCACTGAATTCAAATTCCATTTTTATTCATCCTATATTTTCCAAAAAGATAACCAAATAGCTAGTTTTCTTCGCTGTGCCTTTAACGCAGGCCAAGGGTGGGCAAACCTTTGTGCTTAAGAGTCACCTTGAGAACAAGAGCCAAAACAACAACAAAAAAGAGCTAAAATATGCATGTAAAAATTTTAATTATTACTATTCGCAGGTTTTTCTACTATTTCTTCAACTGGATTTCTGCTTTGTCTTGTCTTTGCAGAACTTCACTCTGTCCCTCACATACTGGCATTAACTGACAAGTGTACCAATGGAGCAGCAAGGATCCTCCCTATTCGTTGTGTTCATGCCAAGTGACTATCCAATCTCACATTTCTTCCTGCCACAAAGCGCATGTCCAACTGGGTCGAGACTCCCTACTTAACGGGCACTTGCGTTTTTACCGGTTCTTCAGTTGCAAAAAAACAGTAGCAGCTGGTATTTGAAGAAGACTTCTTTGCTTCCTTTGCCCTTTCCCGTCAACTTGATTAAGAAAAAGTTCATTTGAATGAAGAAGATACTGAACCCAGAGTTAAAGAGTAATGTTTTCGTGTAGCATCACTGCATCCTTGTTTTCGTTTTGGAGTACCGTAGTCTCTGTGGTCTGGATTTAACTGTAAAAAGTCGCCGAGCAAATATCGGAAATGATTTCCAGTGCTTACAGAAAGTCCAGATTACAAATCCAATTGTATTTAATTGAAAATAGTGTTGATGTTTTCCATACACCTGACATTATACGGAGAAAATTACATTTCTGACGGGCAAACATGTTAGAAAAACATTGTACATAAGAGTAGTTAATTCATAATTGTTTTGAACAACAATAAAATGTATATGCTATATATACTGTATATATACACGCATAGTGTATATGAGAGAGAGAAAGAAAGAGGGAAACAATATCGAAGGGTGATGCTTTATTATTAAAAGGGAATGAAAATGTACAGTTTGTCCTTTCTTATGAAATGTAGAGGCCCAAATTAAAGCTGCATCACACATCTCCCTCGCCCTGTGTTTTTTTGTTTTTGGGTACTCAGTCACAGCTAGTGATGGGAAAATGAAGCTTCATGAAGCACTTGTGATATTTTGTGACTCCCCTAGATGGTGCTCTTGGTTTAAATATAAAGGTTCGTGCAAAGGAAATTGATTACATTTCCACTGCATCTTTCAACCAAGAGTGCCATCTAGAGGAGTCAAAAAATATCACAAGTGCTTCATGAAGCTTCATTTTCCCATCACTAGTCACAGCATCAAGTGGCCACAATGCACTGGAATGAAGGTTGTTGACAGTCTTGCAGTAATTTGGTCCATAAAGTATTAGCAAAAGTCCTTCTTGTTGTCACAGGGTGGGACAGGGAACGTGGTTCTCGTAAGCAGAAGGACGAGTTTATAGCACATTAAAGAAGGAGAGCCAATTATGACGATTCAATGGGGGGAAAAAAAAGAATGATGCAAACATTTTTGTATTAGCCTTTTCTGGTCTGTTTATTAACATTCCTCCTCCCAGTCAATCCAAAATGCATTTTTACTCATTTTGAATTGTATTCCAATTCTATTAGAAGTGATGAAAAACAACAACAACAAAAATCAACCACCATCCCTTAGAAGGAACACAATTGTAAGAGAAATGCAGGAAACCTCCAAGTTTTAAAAAAATAATACAAATAATTAGAAGATAGATGACTCGCTTATAATGTTTTGATCTTGCTCCTGACTCAGTGTTGTTTGATGCTTTTTGTGCCACAGCTTTAAGGGTGCAAAATTAGGGCATTTTACGTACAGTAATCATGAGCATCAAGCACTGTAGTCAACGAGGGCCTTAAATGATTCATTAATTCCGAAGTGGTATGTTTATACAATGTTCAGTCTTAAATGCCCTTTAGTAAGTTTCATCTTAACCACATTTTGCAGCCATGGGTGATTAAAATATAAAATGGCATCATTCTGGTTGGATTTTTGTCCCAACAATGGACAGTAATTACAAACACACATCAAAACTGGTTTTGGACTGGATAATACTGGCTAAAATTGAGTTTGGGGGATTTAGGGGGAATTAAGCTATTCAGTGTGTGTGGACTATTTTTAAAACGCCGGCTTGTTCCCGGAAATCAACTTGCCAATTCTGTCAATAAGAGTGGGCAAATATGAGGACTGCAGTCTCGAAGCTTGTTGAAAAACATCTGGGACATTTAAGTACATATAGTATCACCATTCCAGCCTGGAAAAAGAAAAGTTCAAATGAATAAAAGCTACAGATAAAACACAATATTGATTACTGATCATGAATGAATGTATGTAAATTATGACAAGTTTATATTCTACATAATGTAACATTAACTCATTTACTGCCATAAATTCATTAAAAAAAGATTATCAGAAATTAGGGGCGACAGGCAATTACAATTTTTAATTGTAATTAATCGTATTACTTCACTAGTTAACTCACAATTAATCGCAAATTTGATATCTGTTCTAAATGTACAATGAAAAAAAACTTCTAGGTTTTCATACTCTTGTTAACAAAAGTGGAACAAATGTTAAACTAATAGAAATAGTTCAAATGAATTTTTGACGCTGTCAATGGCAGTGAATGAATAAAAGGAAAAGAAAAGATTATTACAAATTTGGGGCATCAGGTGATTAAAATTTAAATCGTAATTAATCCCATGACTTCACTAGTTAACTCACGATTGATCACAAATTTCATATCTGTTCTAAATGTACAATAAAAAAAAAATCTAGCTTTCAACAACAAAAGAGGGAAAATAATGTTAAACTAATAGAAATAGTTCAAATGGATTTTTGACGTTTTTTGCCGTCATTGGCAGTGAATGAGTTAATAGGGATTCACAGAAATGAATAATAAATGCGCACCATTAGGTTCACCAATAACAGGGATAATAACACCTTTCAGCATCATGTTGTTTCAAACAATCCGATTCCATGCAAATTCTGTCAACTTTCAACCTGTTCGCTGCGTGTCCACAAAACGTGGAGGACATCTGCATTTCATCAAAAGGAAACACATTCATTCAACTCAACATTCATGTTTTATTTTTTCTCCACGGAACAATTTCATTGAAGTACTATTCACAAATGAAATGAGTACTAAAAAATAATAATATATATATCCAATGAGCAAAACTCAGTTGTATCAAAAGTGTAAATACTGTCAGAAGTTACACTATTGAATAGGGTGACATACAGTATGGACAAGATTGCTGAAGTTTCATCAGTTTCAAAGCCTTGACAGATGTGACAGATGTGCACGTGGCCCAACAACAGTAGTTTAAGATGTCCATAGCAGTCACAAAATTCCTGTTTTGTTTTTTCAATATATGCATCCGTGAAAGTACAGTTTGTTGCCTGCTAAAATAGTAGCAATATTCACATGTGTTAGTTTGCATCCCCTGCTGTCGTCACCGTAGACAGGCACCCTTGTTCATGTGTACGGCGTGTTGTGCCACACGGGCTTGGGGTCATCATGCTTCAAACGTGACTATAAATAACCTTTGCCATTTACATTACAGCATTCAGTGCTTTGGAAGTGGCCGTTCGAAGTCTTCAAGGTGGACATCAGCCGTCTGGTGGGAGGTTTTGATTGAAAACAAAACAAAGGAAGGCCATCTTTCTTCCTCTCAACTAATGATGTTAAAATGAGCCAATATAAATGCAGAGCAAAGACATTGAAATTCGAAATGGGAAAAATGGCGGATAAGACTTCTTTGAACAGGACAGGAGAAAAAGAATAAAGGCCTCCTTAGTATGAGGTGATAGCTGTGAAACAATAAGGCACAATTTTGATCATTTAGGGGGAAAAATGGCTTCACCGTTGAGCCTCCTAAGTGAAAAACATTAGTCAAGAAATGTCATAATCTCCCTTTGAGAACTTTAGTGCAGTGATGTAGCTCAGTGTAATACAAAGTCAGATTGTGCTGCTGTGGAATTGATTCGACTTAATAATAAGTGAAACCAGGACTTCTATGTAAAACTGTCCTCGACATAAGTTACGGCATTCATGCGGTCAAAGTAAGTCTGTGAGCCAATTTCCAAATGGCAGCTATGGAATCCAAATACTTGCAAGAAAACATTCAACCAGATAAAGTGAAAGAACACATCAGCTGTTTAAGTGTGGATGAAAAAAAAAGGTGTACAAGGCTGTCTTTACCTGCCCTGGAAGGCAAAGACCTGCACAGACTCAGAGATTGCTTCGTTAGCCGCACTTACCAATCTCAGCCAAGACTAAAACTCGAAGCAAGTCCCCACAATTGTGGATGCAACATTTGCTGCAGACAGCACCAGTTTAGTCCTTTTTGCAAAACACTTTGTACTGCACCTGATGCAGATACCGCATAGCAGCCAAGATGAGTCCTCTTGTGACACCTGCAAAAAAAAAAAAAAAATACATAAAATAAGTTTTAGAGAAATTTTTGGACTGCTTTGTACAGGAATTGTTCAAATATGTTGTTTATCACATGCTGTACACATTTTAAACAGTAGTAACTAATTATGCTTTGAAGTTGTGTCACTCAAGTCCCAACATACGGTACTGTTACATAGAGGGGACCTGACCTCATGTTTTAAACAGGACAGTCCCGGTTTTGAGCCTTGTGTCACAAATCCCGACATATGTCGCCACATTGTTTTGTCCCACTATTACGCAAGTCCCATCCTGTCCCGTCCCGTCCCAGCGTCTCGTTTTGTTTGTTTGCCCATGTTTGGGCCATGTGGCTAAGAATCATGGGAATTGTAGTCCTACTAGCCTAATGCTGCGTCCGTCGGTCAGACCCGATGCGAGCTCAGTTTTGATGGTGGCGTATTTCCAATTTTACAGCACAGGACTGGCGCAAAGCCAGCTTCCAATAGCTGACCGAGCAAAAGAGGTTTGATAATATTGAGTGCAATGACGTATTTACAGCTGTTGAATTGTCAGTCAAGATAGATTTAGCATTAGCTAAAATTCTACAACAACCAGATTGACTAGAGATTACATTTGTTATCAACAGTTCCTGGTGAGAATTTATTGTATATTTGATTTTCAGCTACGTGTTCCTGGATTTTAATTTTGAAAATCTGGTCACCACATATCTGCATGTAACCCTCTTACTCACCTTTTTTATCCATTGAGAAAAGAAAAAAAGTGAGCTACATAATTCATAAGTGTCACTAAAACCAATGCAACACAGAAAAAGACATATCAAAGTTTTGATTGTTTTAATTTTAAAGCTAAATTTGTTCTTGAGCGGTTAGCATAGCAGCTACCACAGCTAGCATGTAACTTTTGAGCAAAACCTCTAACATTAACATTGATTTTCAACTCTACTGTTGCAATTAGAGTAATGCTGAAATTAAATTAGCATACAAAAAACTAACTCTTTAAATTAATTTGTAAAATATTAATTACCAATGTTGTTTAAATACAGTAGGCTATAGGTTTTCTAGATGTCTGCTTTCAACAGGGTTGCGCCGAATCGGTAAGATTACCGAATGAACAATACTGAGCTCTCTGAGGAAAAAAAAGGAAAAAAAGAAAAGAAAAAAAACTGGGTTGCGCAAAACAGCACATGACAAATAAAATAATGTACGGCATCCCATAGAAAGTGATTGAACTGAACAAAATACATAATTAAATAGTTACCCAATTTTCCTGAAAACATAATAATAATAATAATAATAATAATAATAATAATAATAATAATAATAATAATGACTAAACAATTTTTGTGTTTTTCCAAAAATGTTGGTGCCTAAATTGCCTTCAATTCTAAAATGACCCATGTATTAGTGATGAGAAAATGAAGCTTCATGAAGCACTTGTGATATTTTTTGACTCCTCTAGATGGCACTCTTGGTTGAAAGATGCAGTGGAAATGTAATCAATTTCCTTTGCACTAGCCTTCATATTTAAACCAAGAGCACCATCTAGGGGAGTTACAAAATATCACAAGTGCTTCATGAAGCTTCATTTTCCCATCACTACTATGTATACGGTGATTGTAATTCAGAATTAGAGTAACTATTCCACTTGGAACTTCCAAAATTCAACCTCAAAATACTTTGGTTGAAAGTGAAGGCTTTGACAAGCCTGTTGTTTAGCATCAGAGGTTCATTCAGCAAATTGTATGACTCGCCCCTGAGCCACTGGCTTCAACATACTTTCTCATTTGTTGCTGTTTGTCATGGCTCAATTAATTTTGTGCTTGCCAGCCAATTTCTGCCTCCAGTATTAGATTTTGAAAATGTCATTTATTTACTGTCCTGTCTGCTTGTCTCTCATTTTTCCAGTCTGCGTCATCTCCAACATTCTGACATGAGACTGTGATAGTATTTGTCTGACTTCCTGTAATCTGCAGCTGTCGCAATGCTAGAAGTCACTCGAGATCATGAGTATAGGGGTGGAGCAATTTATGGGTCAAACGACTGTGTAAATGTTTTTGTTGTTGTTGTTGTTGTTTATCTATATTGTAACTACAGTATATTACTTAGGAAGCAGTTTAGAATGACTTTTTTCAGATACATTATTTGCGTCTTTGGGTAGCGCGGTGCATCAGTGGTTGGAAAGTCTGCCGTCCACTCCAGAGGTCGAATCTCGTGTTTTAGAGTTTTGATGTTCTCCGTGTGCTTGTGTTTTTTTTTTTCCCTGAGTGATCTGGTTCCCTTCCTCACTTCAAAAGCACACATGTTGGTTCATTGAACACTTTTAATTGCTATAATTGCGAGTGTGAATGGTTTTTTTTGTTTTGTTTATGGAATATTGGTATCGAGCTGATACTGGGCCTTATTTCTTGCGACGGCGGCTACTGACCGTCCTCTTGTGGCTGATCTAGGATCAGGAACTGAATAGAAATTAATTTCATGCAATTTTAAGCAAAACATGCTATATTGGGATTTATGGGTTCTTTTTTAAAATCATATGTCATTGCTGTTTTGGGGAAAGTTTGAAGTACTAGTGGTATCAGTACTTGTTATTGGTATCGGGGACTATGCCAGAGTTGAATTGTACTGGGATCGGCCTGAAAATAGTGGCATCCAAAATCTCTCGTTTATTTATTAAACATATAAAATACATAACAACAATATTCATCAAGTAACTCCTAGCTGTGAAGTCAATGCTGCTTTGACCTTTGTGGCTTTAGTAGAGCCCGATGTCCGTCAGGTTGAGTTTGATGATGACATCGGTGACCGCGTCAAACACAAACTGCACATTCTTGGTATCCGTGGCACAAGTGAAGTGGGTGTAGATCTCTTTGCTGCCCTTTTGTTTATTTAAGTCTTCAAACTGGCCTTGGATGTACATCGCTGCCTCCTCGTACGAGTTCTCTCCTTCACACACCGAAAAGGGAAAAACAGCAACAGCGTTGCTTAGACAAAGATCACAGACAACTATAAATGTGTGTACATTCTGTTCAGCGGACAGCGAAAACATCATCATGAAAGTGAGACGTTAAAACGGCTCACATCAAATTGTTTAGAGTCAAGTCTGAAATACTGCTGTGTTATGATGTTGTTTGGTTTGCGGTCACAAGGATGTAATATCAACAAGCTCCGCGGGCGGAGCCTCTTCAGCTTAACAGGAAACACTGGTCGGATGCTTACGGGATCGTAGTACTCGCTGTAATCAATACATTGAAGGAAATGATATGAAGGACGCTTCAATCATAACCACCATTTTTCTGCTCGATGGCGATGCATGCATCTGAGCATAAATGGGATTTTCAGATGGTAAATGTGGATTAAAATTAGTTTAAAAGTGCAGTTTGACCTTGCATACATTTCCCTGTGTTTGTGTGTATTATATACGAAAGACAAAAAAGGACTGCCAGGACATCATAACTGCCATTGATGGCTAACGATGTCAAAAATTCATTTGAACCATTTCCATTAGTTTAACATTTTTTCCCCACTTTTGTTAACAAGACTATGAAAACCTAGATGTATTTTATTGTACATTTAGAACAGATATAAAATTTGTGATTAATCGTGAGTTAACTATTGAAGTCATGTGATTAATTACGTTAAAAAATTTAATCGCCTGACGCCCCAAATTTTTTATAATCTTTTTTTATAATCTTTTTTTATAATCATTTTTTTTAATCGTGTCAGGCGATTAATTTTTTTAAAATTGTAATTAATCGCATGACTTCAATAGTTAACTCACGATTAATCGCAAATTTTACATCTGTTCTAAATGTACAACAAAAACATTTTTTTCTAGGTTTTCATACTTTTGTTGACAAAAGTGGAACAAATGTTAAATAGAAAATAAAAATAGTTCAAAGGAATTTTTGACGTCTATAGCCGTCAATGGCAGCGAATGAGTTAATACTGACACACCAGTTCATCCTACCTGTGTACTCCGGGTAGCAGATTGCGAGCGGACTTCTGCCGATCTTCTCCTCAAACAGGTCCTTCTTGTTGAGGAAGAGGATGATGGAGGTGTCTGTGAACCACTTGTTGTTGCAAATAGAGTCAAACAGCTTCATGCTTTCATGCATGCGGTTCTGAGGGAAAAGAATGACCTCTTAAATGTCAACGCACGTTCACATCCGAGACGGGGAGAGAAAACTAACAAACCATCTCCTCGTCCTCAGCCAAGACCAGATCATAGTCATTGAGGGCGACGCAGAAAATGATGGCTGTGACTTCCTCAAAACAATGAATCCACTTCTTCCTCTCCGAGCGCTGACCTCCAACATCAAACATCCTGGACGCACAGAAACCAAGGCTGCATAAATATCATTTCAGCTTCATACTCTTATGTGAGAATGAGTGTCTCCTTTAAAATGTGAGGCTGCCAAGCTGGTCCAATATATCGCTTGAAGTCATAACATCCGACAGTGGGTTCAAGATAAAATGCCATGGAATGCATTGAAATGAAATTATGTGCAGGCTTAAAATGCACTGTGAACCAAGAAACCTTTGCATTAGTCACAAACATAAGAATATTTAATATGGCGAAGGAAAGGAAAGAAGATAGAATATTATAACCATATTTCATCTGTCTGCAGTTTTCATTGAATTACGTATAAGGTAAATCACATCACATTGTACGCGCTGCATGTTTTCTTCCGCTGTTGCACTTTTTATTTCACTGAATGGATACAGTATACATATTGGACAGTCTGACATGTCCTTCCTTACTGCAGTACCACTGACTGCTTGGGATGGCACTCAGTGTGTGTACAGGCTAAGGTCATAACTCGATTTGGAGCGCTACCTGATCTGTGACTACATGTGCTGGATTTGATGTGGCATATTGAAGATTTAACCCTAAAGCCAAACATATCATATTCAATACAAGACTTTTTGAGCCCTCTATTTAATGAGCCCCCCCCCCCCACCCCACCCCACACACACACACACACTAAAATCCTGACGTAAATGATCTGAGACGTGCATTGCACTGATAATCCATTAGAGGGCAGTATCACCCAGCTGACGGCTCTTCCAGTGACCTTGCAAGATCGCCCCAATTGAGGACGGAGAGACACCTATACTTATTAAAAGTGGGAAATGTTCTTTCTGATTTTTGGAAATACGAATATGTTTGATATGTCTCTTTATTATTATATTTTTGATAGTTATAAATGTACGAATTTAAAGCATTATGACCGCATGTATCAAATATGACACAAATCAAAAGCCATATGTGGAAGTTGACTTCCCCCCAAAAAAAGTTTGTTCAAAAGGACCAATAAATGCTCTATTTGCAAATAATCATAATTTCCTCTCATATATTTCATGGTTCAGGCTTTATAGGGTTAAAAAACAAAAAAAACATGAAGAACTTGGAAGCCAAGGTTCAAACCCAGAACCTCTCAACTATGAGGCAGATAACCACTGTTCTTTATGGCCGAAAAACACTGCTAGGTGCAAGTGTAGCATTTACTCACTTAAAGTAAAGATCTTTGAAGGTGAAGTGAGTTTCCACGATGCCTGTGGTCTTGACACGCGTCCGCAGCACGTCCTGTTGGGTCGGGATGTAGTTGGGCTGACACAGCCTTTCCAAGTCGTTCAGGTAGCTGCGGCACAAGAAATATGGTCAAAGTGCACTCAGGTCATTTAATCGCACTGCAAATCCAAATAGAATCGGTCAAATACACATATAAATAATTGACACCATTCAACTGCATTAAGAAAACAAAACAACAAAAAACATAAAAACGTTTTTATTTTTGTCTAACCTTCCATAAATAAGCAGGGATAGACCACCAGGAAGTTCTAGAAGAAGATCTTTTTTTAGTGGCAGCAAATTTTGTACAAGCACAGCACACCACCAGTAGTTAGCATAGAAGCTAGCAAAGCCACACAAGTTCAGGCTGGCCGCTGGTCCCCTAATATTGTACATCTCGGTTGACCTCTTAACAGATGATGATGGAAGCTGTTATAAGGTCAAACTACTACATATTGTTGTATTAGAATGTTTGCAAATATGTAAGTGAAGTGAAGATTTTGTATATGCAAAGTCTCCACAGACTGGTGCCTAAATATGGGCTGCTCATATTTGGATGGCCGATAAACACTGGCTCGTTTTGAGTTGAGTGAGAACAGGCTGACTCCACTGGTCCCGCTTGTCTCGTGGTGGGGAGTTAAAGAGCCGCGACAGATTGCCTGTTTTCAAAACAAAGTGCGCGTCCTTCACTGTCAGGTCAGGTCTTCACGGTGAACGTGACACACATTCCACAGAAACGCAACTGACTTTGGGCACTTTTCTTAGCATGCTTGTAATACTTGCTTACATCTTTGGACCTCTGAGCTGAAATATCATTCGCTGTGAAGTCTAGCAGATCTCGATAGATTCCATTACACTCACAGGAAATAACTGAAACTCTGTTCCAAGTTCAAAATGTTGCGATCATAAAACCATTATTAACTGCCGAGTTAACATCTCAGTAACACTGATGTTATGCAACAGTAAGGTAAGTAACAGTAACATCACTGATGTTCGAGTGACAGGTGCATTTCAGATGCCGATAACTGTGCGTGTCCCAGAATTCAGTCTCTTCACAAAGTCCAAATGCAACTCGCTTGGTGCTGTACACGTGTGCACCACTTTTTTACTTTTCAGTAAGTTCCATCTGCAGTCCATTTTGTCATCGCCGGTAACTTTCTGTCTTTCACTCCCCCACACAAACACATACTCACAAGGAAAATGAAAACACACTTGTCCTTTAAAGAGACAGTGTGTAGAAATTTGGGATATTTCAATGATCATTCATTTTAAAAAACTATTAATTCAAAAATATATGCAAAAAAAATGGTCTATTGCATCAATGTACTATAAAAAAAAAATATAGGCCTCCATAATTTTTGGTCTAGTAATCGCTAATTACATTAGCCTATAGGTCGCGCCACACCTTACAGGTAGTGATGGGAAAATGAAGCTTCATGAAGCAGTTGTGATATTTTTTGACTCCTCTAGATGGCACTCTTGGTTGAAAGATGCAGTGGAAATGTAATCAATTTCCTTTGCACTAGCCTTTATATTTAAACCAAGAGCACCATCTAGGGGAGTCACAAAATATCACAAGTGCTTCATGAAGCTTCATTTTCCCATCACTACTTACAGGAGGCTGACATGTTTTGCTGCCATCGTTCTGCGACAGATACCTGAAGGAGACAAACTTGGCGGACATGGTAATTTTTGTTAATCTTGCAAAGTGTAGTCTCTCTGAGGCACCATAGTGCGTGTGCTTCAAAATGCTCGCGCTTCATTCAAACTTAGGTCATTGCATTCTAATAGTTCACCACTAGATGGCAACAATTTATACACACTAGTGATGGGAAAATGAAGCTTCATGAAGCGGTTGTGATATTTTGTGACTCCCCTAGATGGTGCTCTTGGTTTAAATATAAAGGCTAGTGCAAAGGAAATTGATTACATTTCCACTGCATCTTTCAACCAAGAGTGCCATCTAGAGGAGTCAAAAAATATCACAAGTGCTTCATGAAGCTTCATTTTCCCATCACTACTACACACTGCCCATTTAAAATGCTCACTGACATACGAGGAAATATACATATATGTGGTCTTGCGTTTGACTTAAGAGTTTTCACTGGAATAAAAAATTATATAAATAATATTAATATTAATAATAACTACAAATTGTGATTACATTTGTTTGTAATTGTTCACAGATAGTCTCCCATTGCGTGGGTGGGTATATGCTCCAAAAACATGCTTGTTAGGTTAATCAAAGCTTCTAAATTGTGAAGGTGGACGTGAATGCTTGTTTGTCAAGACAGAACTGTCCACAAATAGCCAGATTTTTTTTTTTGATGTGAGTAACAGAGACCTCACTAAAAATGATATAATTGCCTATATCCAAAGTTTAAACTGTACACATAGCACAAAGTATGACACCAAAAACACTTGAATATATTTAGAACTCATCTGTGACAGAAGTGTGCTTTCTACTACTTTCCTTTTTAGACAGGACTTTGGTAGCATCTTTCGTCATTTGAGGGAGTTTCAGAAAGAGCACTATTTGTGAAAAGTGAGCCAACCAGCGGGGATTACTGTTTGTAGCGCTCTGCAGTTAGCATTATAGGGGATGACCTCACAACAATCGGATTGGTCGCATCAGAAAGAGCTATGAGACAAAGGCATGTCATTGCTATGTTGCTGTTTTTTTTTTTTAATTGCTTTTTGTATCCAAAATAAATAAAATCCAGTGTTTTGGAATCAACAAGTGCTTGCGCTTAGAAGACGAATGATCCAAGTCTTGCTTTCCCTGCAGCATTTGCACAATAAATTGCTCCATGATAGCGAAATGGCTGTAGGTGTTGCCTCTCTTCTTGCTTGAGGAATGCAATCAAGTGAGGAACAAGCGCACACAGCCACCTTTTAAAACAAGACACGTCTTGCCTCCTCTGGGTTCAAGTGGAATCACTGCACCAATGAGGAAGAAATGCTACTCTTATTAAAAGCTGACCAGATGGAACGTAGCAATAACGCTCCAAAAAGATTGATAAGAATGTCACTAGAAACCATTGAGGTTTCCAGTGGAACAAAAAAAAAAAAGCGTGACACAAAGTAAAGGTTGAGAAGAGGCAAGACGGCAGCCAGATTGAAATATTTTGCGGCTGCCGCTTCAGTCCTGCTTTGCACGGTACGAGAGTTGTGAGCACATTTCAGCGGAACCCGTCAAAAGCAGTAGATAGGATCTCACTATGCTGCCGAGTCGTTGAGCTGATACTCTCGCGATCTGCCGAAGCAGGCCCGGACGCCGCTGTCGCCCCACAGCCGCTGGATCACGCCGCTGAGCTCCGCCGACATGGCCCCCTCCTCCGCCGAGCTGGCGAGCACAAACAGCTGGCGGGCATCGTCCTGGGAACGCACGCATTCCTTTCTGTCACATACAGCTCATGACACGCACGTTTGAAGTATCTCGCCGTGGTTAGCTCACCGCGCGCGACTCATCGCCAAAGTCTATCTTTAAGCGGCCCATTGCCCGGACGATGGCCATGATGGACTGGATGGTGTTGCTGTAGACCACAACTTTGTACTGACTGCACTCCTCCTCCGAGTAGCCATCTTCGTGAATGATTCTAGCAAATACAAAATAAAATCAAAAGCCAAGCTTGCAGGTTGTATAAATATTGAAAAGTGTGAAGAATGGCTCATGTGGAACATGTTAGTGATCAGCAACATTTCATGAAAGCTGTCATTAGTGCTGGAATTTGAGCTCCTGTGAGCATGCAGCATGTCTAATGTGGGAACTGGGGGAATCTATTCATGTCTTGCCAGGCTATGACTGGCCTCGCTGGCCTTTGTTTCACATGTTGTGCAAAATGGGGGGCTTTTTGCTCTGCCCGGGTGCATCGAAATGAGCCTCTCGTTTCCACACAGATGAACCTTGTTTGTTACCACCGACATTAGGGCGCAAAACAAAATCCACCTTGTGTGTTTCATGCTTACTTCATCTGCTTGACTAGTGTGCTCTTGCCTGATTCCCCGGCACCTGAAAACGACAAGAATTAGGTTAGCTCATGTAGCGTAGCCACATCATTCAATTTGTACATTTGTATTAAACTTTCTGGTAAAGATCTTTGTGACTAAAAAATCAGAAGTTTGAAGGTGATGTAGGGGAAAGCGGAGCTACTTGTATCACGGGTAAGTTGTCACATTGCAATTTTCGGGCGCAACGAAAAAGTGGAATACTAGTTTTGTTTGCATAAATGGTCAGGAGTCGTGTACTGTCGGAGAAGAGTATAGCTCATTGTGAGCTGAGATGAGTGCCAGTTATTTGTTTTGCACAACCCAAAGTAAACATTTTCAACTTCATATATTTCGAAACAGGCGTCGTACATAGACAAATTTTAGCAGCAAATCATGTGGACTCGTGAGAGGAGAGATTCAGGCATGCCTCAGGCACTGCTCTGTTTTAAGCTCATTTTAAATTAGACCAAGTATTAGCCAACATTTGGGGCAACTTGTCTCAGTCATTTTGGGGTTAGTTGTCACATATGCAAAGAATGGGCCAATAAAAAATGCACCTCTCGCTAGTGATGGGAAAATGAAGCTTCATGAAGCACTTGTGATATTTTGTGACTCCCCTAGATGGTGCTCTTGGTTTAAATATAAAGGCTAGTGCAAAGGAAATTGATTACATTTCCACTGCATCTTTCAACCAAGAGTGCCATCGAGAGGATTCAAAAAATATCACAAGTGCTTCATGAAGCTTCATTTTCCCATCACTACCTCTCGCAACTACGCTTGCTAGAATTGTTCTTCAGATGATGAGTCTGAAGAGTGAAGAAATTAGTTTTGTTTCATTGTTTAAAAATGGATGTTTATGAAAATATTTTATGAAGGTTGAAAAGTTCCTTAGTGCTACTTTAAGGAAAGCAAGAAAGGCATTTGAGGCTGAGAGCTATATGCCAGCAGTTCCGAAGGACTTTTTATCTATTTCATAATATTTTACGTTAAAGTTTGCACAATTTTCAAGATCAATGATAAACAATTTTTCTGACTGTGAAAACAAACCAAAAACAGGAGAACAAGGATAATTTTGTCCTTGTTAGTTGCAAAATCCAATGTGACATCTTACCCCATATAGTGTGACAACTTACCCATTGGTGGGGCAACATGTCACATGTTCACTCCCTCTATTTGATGGCTTATAACTCTGCACTGACACAAAGTATGGAAAAGACATCTGGTATACATTTTGCTTATATATGATGTATTAATTCCAATAAATAGATAGGAGTATAAAAAGTGATACAACTAGCCCCGGTCTTCCCTACTCTGTCTGGTATACATTGTCATAAAGGTTTTATGTTACCCAAGAAGTCCTATGCTAACGTAAACCTTATAATATAATGTCACAGAGAAACCACTGAGGCAAACAAGCAGCGGCTATCGTTGCTGTCCGAGTCTCCTCGGCAGGAAGAGAGAGAGAGAACAATTGTGACGGTTTACGCAAATGATTTAGACATTAGGGGTGTTGCAATGAAGGGTGGGAGAATCACTTCCCATGACAAAAAAATTCAGAATTTCAACATGAAGACACACAGGATGCATCTGGCTGACTGAGCATTTTGCTTCCACTGGAAGGATAAGAAGAGAAAAACACAACAAACCGGTTTGCCTGCACAAAACATTTTCTATTGTAATTAGAAAATGTGATAAAAATAATAAGATAAGTAAAAAAAACCGTTTTTTTTAAATGCATGCTTATTTTATTTACCATTATTATAATTGTGGTGACTAATGGCTACTGGCTAGCAAGTTTGTCACACAGAATTGAGGCTCAGGGTTCTAATCTTGGTTTAGGATTCCATGTGTGGAGTTCGCATATCCCCCTGAAAAATCGCAATTGTCCGTAGGTGTGAATGAGTATAAATGGTTGTTTGGGCAGGGGGGGGGCACCCCGTCTCTTGCCCCAAGTCAGCTGGCACGGGCTTCATCTCACCTGCAACCCTAATGAGGACAAGCACGCAAATGGAAGGATGGTCCAAAATCATCCCACAAAGAAGCTGTGCTCTTATTGGACTCAACGTTAAAAAGAAGGATGTAAATAAATATATAAGTAAGCAATGTTATTGACTGACACCAACAATATTGTAACGCAATGATGATTTACAAATAAATAATTCATATTCATTCACTGTATGTGCCACTATAACATCCCACGCCACCTACCAATACCATCGGTGGACACTCCATGTCACGACCTTGAATTACAATTCACAACTGTAGGGGGAGCAATAGAGCATTAAATGTAACGATTATTTATTTATTTATTTATTTATTTTTACTAGCAGTGGCACCCAACATTAGGGGAGAGGCGAACGGCGTCCATATAAATATTTAATGCAAAGCTGTGCTGTGTGTATAAATAAACATTTTCCAAATCAATATCGTGCTGTTTTTGGAGCAATTATCTTCACGTGCGCTTGCCTGACTTCCTGTTTCTTTCAGCTCACTGTTCAGGGGCTTGACGTAAGTTAGACCTTATGTTTGTCATTCAAACAGCTTAGTGGGTGTGACGGGCATATACCAATATTTCCATGGGGAGAGTTGAATTACTGTCTGTCTGGCAACAAGAAAGAAAGAAAAAAAAGCAAGCTTTTCCACTGATCTCCATTGTTATCCCTACAAGATCAGCACTCAACTACCAGGCTGCAGTACCAAATGGGCCATCTGGTACCGCATCACACAGAGAGACTGAACAAAAAACATTTTATTGATCATTAGATTTTGAAAAAATAAAAAAAATTGTAATTTGAGAATCAGGTGCATCTGCCTGTGCTTCTATTCACATATCAAATTGTTTGTATTGTCCGGCTCAGTGAAGAGAAACAAGCTCACTCATTTCCCATTGCGGTAATTGCAACAACACATTTAGTGTAATGGCCAGTTGTGTTTTCAAGATTGACAGTACTTCATACTTTTACAGCCGTTTGCTAATTAGACCTACGGTTAATGTTCACTGACAGGGGTTAAACCCCCAAAAGTTGATTGTGCAAAATGCATTGAAGCGTGTCTCTGGTTCCGTCCCATTCGCTGCATTTTTGGGTGATTATCAACCGTGGCCTCCTGCCAGACCATCTTTGCACAGGAATTCACAGTCGCCCAAACGGATGCCGGAATTACCACCAGGGCAGATTTAACAAGAGTTTTTGAGATTTTTTATTTTTTTTGTGGCAGGGATGAATTACGGTTTGTGGTCTAACGAGACACTTTTCATTGGTGGGATGTGTTATCTTTCTATCTATGGGGTTTCTATCTAACCCACAACTCTCTTGATCCTGCACCATCCAGGAGGGGAAAAAAAACCTCGCTCCTCAACATTGTGTTCACAAGCATACAATGATGAGCTCTCGATATTGCACCAGTGCACAAACCTAAGCCAACGTAAGCGTTAAGCAGTTGGGAATGCATCTGTTTGTCTTCATGCGAAAGCAATTTGAGGTTTGATTTTTCTTATTATGCGAAACTCGAGGAGCTGGTTTCTGAGGGATGTCCTAGCCATAGCCATGCTCGAGTCTATGAAGAATGCTTCGAAGCCTATCTTTCAGATCAAGCATCAAGAAAAAACAAATGCACAAGATAAAAAAAAATGGAATGGAAAAACAGCCTCTGTATAGTAATGATAATTCCTGTTTCAGGAATGTCATACGGAAACAAAAATAAGAAATAAGTAGGCCAAGGACCAAGTCTACAAAACATAGATAGTGTCTTGACTCTCCTGTTATGAACGTTGCTTTTAAGAGTATTATCATTTTTGTTTAAGCTTCATTCATGATTATCATTTAATATTACAACATTTAGAATAAATTACCACAAAGCTCTTCTAACAACTCTAGTATGGTTTATTTTGACCCACCATTACAGATTATGGATAAACACCTTGTGCAGATTTTCATCATTCTATTTGTGAAAAATTAAGCTATGCTTTATGTATCCATGGTTTCCCTTCATAGCAACTGCTGACAATGGATGATTTGTAAAACGTGCATTGCCACTCACCATCTTGCATTTTAATGAAGTGTGCAGTTAATTGTGCACAGTGGATATAAAAGTCGAAGCACCCCTTTTCAAATTACAAGTTTTTGTGATGACAAAAAATAATAAAGAAATCTTTTTTTTTTATTCCACCAATAATGTGACCCGCATCCTGTACAATATAAAATCAAATCAAGATTTTCGAGTGGGAAAGTAAAAACGAAAAACTGAGATAATATGTTTGCACAAGTCTGCACACCCTCTGAAAGTGTTCAAATGTTGTCATTTAAAATCAAAATCATAATAAATTTGAGTCAGCAGTCAGTGCACACCTGCCACCATTTAAAGTGCCTCTGGTTAAGCTAACAAATTGTTGATGTTCTGTAGTAGGCTTTTCCTGGCATTTTTGTATTGTACGTATTTTTTTTCAATTCAGTTTTACAGGTTACAGGTCACATTAAGTGTGAAAAAGGGTTTGAAATGTTTTTAGATAATAAAAACCTGGCATTTGAACAAGGGTGTGTAGACTTTGTATATGCGCTGTTGATCCCAGAAGCATGTTCCCATGTAATCGGAAAGAAATCATGTTACAGAAGTTCTCCTCCAGAAAGGTCCGGGTCACTCAACGGCGACGCAAGCTGTTTTCACATACAGCGATTTGTCTATATGGAATTTCAGTGGTCCAACATCTCCTATCCCTAACATAAAGTAAAAATAAACGCTCAAGCAGTTGATTTGCTGTGTTAACTTGCCACAGTTTACCTGCCTGTCTTACCACCTGCCTGATGATCTCTGACTACTGCATGTTTTTGAGTCTACAAACCCACCGACTTTGGTTTCCTCGGCATGGAGAGTCAGATTGTTGATTTGCCACTAAGTTACCAGCCAGTTAAATTAGCTCTGTAAAGCCAGCCGCACATGCCCAGTCAATCGCATCCCAGAGTGGGCAAGGTCGTTCAACTAGTTTGGTTTTGATTTTTAACAAACTCAAATTACAACTAATTGCCATCACAAACACGCTGATATAACGGCCAAGTAAAAATCAAGTTATAGAGCAGGATCTTTCACAACAACAACAAAACATGCAGAGTATCAAGCGTTATTGAGTCTGCCGCCGATGTATGCACAAGGATTTTGAATGGACAAAATCTGTCAGGTTCCTCCGTGACTCCAACCAAGATATGGCAAGGGGGGGGGGGGGGGGGGGTGCGGCTGGATTGCTGACTGGAAAGGGACATTTTGAGTGTAGTTACACAAATTGATCATGAAAATGCAAACATAAAATGAGTTTTTGAGTGAAAGATGGGCCATCCTGGCCGGATTATCCCTTCAGTCCATCCATTTTATTTCCAAGGTACCTGACGTTCACGACCAGCTGACTTAGCGTAGCGGCAGTCTGTTTGGACCACATTTCGGCAAAGTGTCGGAACGGCTGATGTACTAATTGCTTGTGCGTAACATCTTATTTTCTGAGTTGAAGCTTTGCGTAACTTCTCATCTTCCTCACTGCTGTGACGTTTAACATCCAAATATGTGGAGTTGCATTTATAGGTCAAGTCAACAGGCCCTGACAAGAGATGATAAGCAGAACCAACGTCCAACAGGCAACAGACATACACACTTGGAACCGAAAAGAGGTCACTTCTGGTTTATTTGGAAAGCTGATTTCAGAATATTTCTGTTTAGAGAGAAAGCATTGCCAATGCACAGAGAAGACCAAAAGACCCATTTCTTAAATCAGAGTTGGGTCAAGTTGATCCCTCAAGTAGAGGATCGGTTAATTTTTGACCCATAGTTGGGTTATTTTTGACCCAACTGATTTTAGAGTGATTGATCCATATTTTGTGCCCAGAACACAGGTCACACTTTTCCTTGGAACATCGACATGTCGTCTACACTACAGCAACAATTTTTACACACTCGTTTGGACACAAACGATGAACACAACAACATTGACCAATTTTACCACAAGGGAGAGCAACCACACTCCAGCGTGAGTGAAATCCAGGAAATGTCAGGTGTCAGGTTGTCTATACAGCCGCACATTTTCCATTCAGTGACAAGAATACATGTGAAATAAGAGTTATAAAACTTGCTTTCTGCTTTCTTCCAAGTTAGCCGTTGCTTGCATGGCTGATTTTTGTTGGCCGCTCAGATAAACTGTGGGAAGAAAAGTAGCCATTCTGCTACTGTGATGCCCTCACAAGTGGGCAAGGTGAGCCACAGTTGTTGATGCTGTTTTAGCTTTTTATTTTTATTTTTACAAAGCGACAAACTGTCAAACACACAAATACAGAATGTGAAAATGGCAACAGTCCTGACACTCAAACGCAATACTCACTAGGCCACGCCCATCAAAGGCACACATCCAACACACAAATTCTACGCTTGTTAGCCTACATACAGTAATTACACTTTATGAAACCTGCCAGTTTATTTATTTATATTCACTTTTATCATATTTTTTGTGGGCATTTTATACAATTGCTACAGCACAGCTTTCTTTCTTAAAAACATGCAACAAAACAATTATTATTAATCCTTAACCCTGTTTTGACGGGCAGTGGTGCTTGAACACATTTTATTTGGGATTATTGGCTTTATATACCAGTTATGTTGAGTTACAAGCTTGTTCACGGAACGAATTAAACTCCAAAGTCAAGTCACCACTGAATGTTTAGGAAGCTTTTGATCCAGAAGCGCTCATGCATTGCAGATTTGACTGCAGCTGGTCGTGGCCTACTTGTACCACAAACATTACCAACAGCATCTGGTTTACGCCTCCAAAACTCAAAAGATGAAGAGACATCTACTCCATACCAACACACTTCAGTTCAATCTTATTGAAACGCGCAAGTTAGCACACTGGCCGCCTGTCCGCCGAGGTAAGACGTGGTGCGTTCAATGACCGAAGGACAAATCGAAACTTACCCAGCAAAAGCAGCTTCACTTCTCTCAGTAACTTCTCCCTGTCTTCTCGCAGGTTTTTATCGATCATCTTGCTCCTTTCCACCGCAGCTTTGTCTTCGGCGCTGATGGTGCAGCCCATTGTGACTTTTAAAATTACTTTTCCCGATGTCGTCGCCTGGTGTGTGTGAGTGTGTGTGTGTGTTTTCAGCGGATCATGAGTCGCGGGGAGAGACGCAGAGCTGTGAGGAGAAAGGCGTTGGCGAGCTGCTCTGGCTAACTCAGAGCTTTAGTCCGATGCTGCTCAACTTCTTGTCAGCCACAAGTGTCCTCCAAGAGAGGGCAAGAAAAAAAAAACGCGTTATAATTTGTGCTTTTCAAATTGTTTGGAATGACTATAGCAGCAATTTGAAGAACATAAAGTGACGAACGAGTTGTTTTTTCTTCCACCTACAATTTTGACCATAAACAATAAAATATGTATCAAAATATTTTTGACTATAATTAACGATTACAAATAAAAATGACTGTACTTTCGCCTTGAGAGTGACAGTGGCTGCCGCTGCGCAGTCGCACCCTGGTTATCCAGCTGATCCAGATGCGAACTGAAAGCACACACACACAGGAGGGGGAAAAATGTGGGCCATTCCTAAAGGCTTGATGGGAAATGTAGGCTACTAGTCCAAGGGAAGAACAACAACGTAGCACTGGCTCTCCACAACAGCTGTTTGTCCTGTTTCCATGAACTAGCACTTGGGATCATTTGACAAGCAAATACAATGCAGCACCGCTACGTGTAGGCTATAATTGCCAAAATGTCGCAGTTTAAGAAACCATTTGAAATATCCAACCACGTTGACGAGTCGAGTTTGTGTGAGGTGACAGCACCCCCTAGCCGTTTTTAGCATAACTGCAACACCGATTTTGAATTTATGAACACCAGCCTGTACATTTCAATCAAATTACGTTTCAGCTAATTTGCTTTTATTTCCTTGGCATTTGAAATTAAACAGGTTAACGTGTATGATAGTCAACACTGGTTAAAACATCTGCATCACAGTCACAAAGTTTTTAGTTTGAATTTCCACTTAGGCCATCTGGGGTGGCGTTTGCACATTTTTGCAGTTTTTTTCCCGGCACTCCAGCAATTTTCCAAAACCTTCATGATGTTCACCGAAGACTCTAAAACACAGGTGTTGAGCTTATGGCCCCACAAGCCAGTCATTATGTTATTTTATGTGACTAGTGAAAGCTTGTCACAATTTTTAAATGGCTTATTTTCAAAACTAGTCATAAAAATGACCATAATCAAGTACAGGGGTGGTTAGAAAATGTGATGGAACATTTGCCGCAAGGGAGAAGAACCAAATTCCTCCTGCTTTGGTCACATAACTAATCCACAAACAAACACAGGGCAGCTCAGGTTTAGGCCAGCCATGTGCTTTGGTTGATGTCACACTTGTGAACACATTTGAAATGACACCTAGTAGCATAGCAGTGTGTGAAAATGCATATACCGGTATTTAGTGTGGTACAAATGCAATTTTGTCCATCAGGTAAAGCTAAAGGAAAAAAGGAAAATACGTTTTGAAATCTTAATAATTGACACTATTCAATTTTTACACAGTAGGTAAGCAGTTTGTTTTGCCTTCTGTTTCTTACTGGACTTAGAGTCGTCAATAAACCAATTATCTTTCTGGATTGACATTTGAACCCAGAACCTTCTGATAGAACAGAGAGAGCGGGAGAGATGGTGATGCCAACATGCCAAAGGGGATGTCATGATTGAATATACCTTTACGCCGCTCCAAAGTGGCAACGCATCTCCTTGAGAACAATAGCAGCAGGTCACAAAGGTCATCCTGTTTGAACTGCTTCTGTGCGCCACAGGAGTTGCCCTCCGTGGCTACACATAAAAGCTGTGAGTCACTCTGTCTGACACAGGGGACTGGAAGACAACACACTCAGGAAGTAGGGGATGAGCCTCAGGTGGAGTCATGGCGGAATCTGTGCTCTGCTTCTAAATTTCATACACGCGCGCACACACACACACACAGACAGAGGAAGGAGACAACTGTGACCAGATTTCGACGTAGAATATGAATGGTGGACGTAAAACAACAAGCATGACTTTGCGGCTCTCGTGCTGGTTGTAACTGTGTGCATGGGGGGGGGGGGATATTTCTGCAGATGTACACTAATGCATGTCATTTGCGCTGTTGTGGGCGTGAACATAGCCAACTAGCTTCAAGGCCAATGGAAGCAGCTCCTCGCATATTCTATCCGCATCTGCCTGCACCTTGATAAAATTCACCCAAAAAGCATGTCAGACACCTTCAAAATATTAACATGGAAAACAGTTAACAGTCTTTTTTTAATGGGTCTGACACACAAAATACAAAGAGTAAAAACACGTTGGCACCTTACACAAAATCTAACGAAGCAAAATCCTTTCAATCCAATGTCGTGTCACATAGAACGGCTTTATCATAACCACAAATTTGTGTAATGTTACATCCATTATGAGAAAATGCTGAAAGTAAGTTGAGATGATCAAAAATAAAATAAAATACAAAGCTACTTTTAAGGCCAGCTGATGTAATAAACCAGTTGTGATCAATAATAATCACATGAAAATTGTAGAACATTGTGGATGACAGTAATTTTGTCTTGTGCTTAATAATTTGGCCAAAAATGTTCTACATTCTGCTTTTTTTGAATTGCGACAACAAAATCCCTTTTGTTTCTTTCATCATTTCTCCTTGTGACAAAGAGGCCATTTGTTTTTTTTTGGGGACTTCCAGCAAAGTGTGAACCTTTCTGAAGGGCTTGATTCGCCAGTCTTGTGATCAAGTCTGTAGTCCTTTATAGACACAGACAACAGAAAAAAAATGAGTTTCGACTAGACATAACATACAAATTCAGCGTGTCATTTTCTTTGGAACATTAGTCACGACTTGTGCAAAGTGTTTGTGTATTCCACCTGAGACGCGAGGCTTCCATTTGTCAAGCTAAATGAGGCCAAAGGCGATCCGCTCGCAAATGTGGATGCATTGTCACAACTGCACGTTTGTGTGGCCACAACACGGTGGCTTGTGTCAATCATAAACACAGGCGCACTCGTTCTGCTCCTGCGTACCTGTCAACATGCAGAACACTGCGTCACGCAGTAAGAAAGACGGAGTGAATTTGCGGTGTCACCAAAAAGGGCCGCAATACAATATACTGTTTTTATGTGCTGTGGTCGAATCGCAACAAATACTTGTCACTGGGATGTTACCGTAGAACATGGGAACTTAAAGGCATCGGGAAGTCACCCCTCCCCCCAAAAAAATTGACAATAATATGTTTTATGCCGTCACGAATACGAGCTAATTAAGCAGCAAAATCAAGCAGTTTTTATCGATATGAGAAGGCGGCCATTTTACCACTTGCTGTCGAATGAAAATGACATCACAGTAGCTCAGGTCTCAGATAAAAAACAATCACAGCTCAGGTTCAGAAAACAGGTGAGCTGTGATTGGTCGTTGCCTGAGCCCTGCACAACTGTGATGTCATTTTCAGTCGACAACGAGTGGCAAAATGGCCGCGCCCTGAGATGGATAAAAACGGCTGGATTTTGCTGCATAACTCATATTGCACAAATGTTATTTTAATCAAACTGCCATGTTTCGATTAGTGAGGTCACGCTATTGTCAAGAAATGCTTAAGGTTGACTTCCTCTTTAATTAGCACTATTGGAGTACTGCACATGAGTATAGATCAGGGGTCACCAACTTTTTTTTTGAAAGTGAGAGCTACTTCTTGGCCACTGATTAATGTGAAGGGCTACCAGTTTAACACAATTAATAATTACAAAGTATATTGAGTTATGTGAAGACATTAATCAGTGTTTACATTTTTCAACATTCTTCAAAAGTGACAGTGTCTTAACACTGGTGAGCTATTTTTTAAGAACAGGCCCACGGGCTACTCATGTGGTCCTTGGCGGCTACCTGGTGCTTGCCGGCACCACGCTGCTAACCCCTAGTACTATAGAGGGACACAAACTCTAGTCTAGTGTACCCCTTTTTTCTGCCTGAATACTAGTGATGGGAAAATGAAGCTTCGTGAAGCACTTGTGATATTTTTTGACTCCTCTAGATGGCACTCTTGGTTGAAAGATGCAGTGGAAATGTAATCAATTTCCTTTGCACTAGCCTTTATATTTAAACCAAGAGCACCATCTAGGGGAGTCAAAAAAGATCACAAGTGCTTCATGAAGCTTCATTTTCCCATCACTACTGAATACTGCACCAACGTTTGTCTGAGGGGAAGGAGGCTGCAAGATCACGAGTCTCACAATGTGACAGCATTTTGGTGAGGAGATGATAATCACAAGGCAGATATAAAAGATAAATGCGGTAACAAATGAAGGGATACGATTAAAAATACATACTGACATAGTGTCTCTTCAACATGTAATGCCGCAGGATAGCGACTGCCGGGGGTGAGAAGGAGAAGATGCACATGATGTACTGTATTTATCATTGATTTTTCACGGCACATGTCCCCATTTTCTCAGAAAGACGAAGCACAACTATTATGTCCTATAGAAGACAGTATGGAGCGCGCTGACCAGGTTTCTGTTTGAGAGCACAAAACATTTCAAATAAACCCTGACTGTAATGACAAGTTTGCTCTATAATATTCATTTGGTTGTTACTAACGTAACTATGAGATTCATTTTTCTAAAATCATTTCCAGTTGAACACATTTTGTAGAAACGTTATTTGTACGTACACCACCATAGTTGTTTACGTTGCAACGCATTCTGCGTAGAGACATAAAATGGTCGCTGCTTGCTCTCTGCCGAGCAATGCGAAACGGGTATAAAGAAAGTGAGGTAATCCTCCGCAGTGTTCCTAAAAAAACGGCATGGGATCGAGAGAGTCACTCTCCCTCACACCGTGCTCTCGAGAACTCTCCGGATCACATGTTGTTTCTTTCGGAACGCAACGAGGCTTACCTTGCTTTCTATATACCCGTTTCGCATTACTCAAAGAATGCATTGCAGCGTAAACCACAATGGCAGCATACGCACAAATAAAGTTTCTACAAAATGTATTAAACTGGAAAATATTTGTGAAAAATGAATCAATGAAATGAAGTCTTGAACTGGATTATTTGATCATATGGGCGAGGCAGCTACATCTCTGGTAATGTTTTGGAATTTGCCAACGCACGGAATTGATTGCTTATTTTTTGCTGTTGTATGAGCTCTGATGTTTCCTCAAGAATCTGCCCAGGGATGTGGAAATCAGCTGGCATGTTCTGCGGAGCAGAAGATTCATGTAGGCCTTCATGTTCCGTCTCCTGCTGACTCACTCGGCCGTGAGAGTTACACGGCTCCAGATTGCACGCCGTGCCCTGAAGGAACTGCAGGAAGTTCTCCTCAATGGAGGCCTCACGGCTGGGCAGCTGTTCCCCCTGACCGGATCCAGCCCGCTTAAAAAGGCAGGCCAGGTGCCGGCCAAGCTCCTCCCGAATCTGACGATTGAGGCAGCCGTAGAAAAAGGGGTTGGAGGTGAAGCAGAAATAACCGATCCACGTGACCACATCCTCCAGCTGGGCCAGCGAGGCAGGCGAGGTAGAGACCGCAGCCGAATAGAGATGGAAAGAGAAGTATGGCAGCCAGCAGCAGAGGAATTGACCACCCACCGCCACCAGAACCACCGCGGCCTTCCCACCACCGAAGGTCCTTTGGGAAGTGTTGCGGGAGCCGGTCCCTCCGAGGCTGGCGGCCACGGTGGAGTGGCTGCTGGCGGACTCTGAGCGTTGCCGTGACGTGTCCATCAAAGTTGGGAGCGGGCCGTGATGCATGGCCGCCACTCGGGCCATCTTGAACATGTTGCAGTAGACCACCAGAATAATCAACATGGGACACAGGAAATATATGAATGTGAAGAAGACCATGAAGATCAGACGTGTGGTCCTGCCTCCCGCCCAGTGGAGGGAGCAATGTGCCTGACCAGGGACGAACAGCGGACGAGACGCCGCAGCCGGGTTACCTTGGAGCAGCCAGCCCAGGAAAGGCAGCGATGACATGACAATGGCTTTAATCCAGACCCCCACCAGTACCATCACCACCACCCTGACAGTCATCTTCACCTCGTGGCGCATGGGGTGCACGATGTAGTAGTAGCGCTCCACGTTGATGGCGCAGATGGTGAGGATGGCCGCGCTCACCAGGCAAACGCTCAAGCAGAGGTAGCTTCGACACAACGCCTCGTCTGCCAACACCCCATCGGGCACCATCCCCAGAGGCATCAGCACCAGCGCCGCCAGCAGGTCCACCAAGCACAGGTGGAACACGAAGGCGAATTTGCGCAGATGCGGCGTTTTGCTTATGACGATCATCACGGCGAGGTTCCCCACCACGGCCAGGACGTCCATGACGAGCATGGCGCACAGAGCTAAAGACTGGTTCGCGTCGAATCCGGCCTGGCCCGCGCTGGGGGGGAAGGAGGGGAGGCCCGGGAGGGAAGTGTTCCAGAAGGGACTCGGCGTGACAAGGTGCTCCATGAGAGGATGGGATGAGGAGGAGAGAGTCCGCTGAGTATCACGGGCCCATCACCCATCCTCCCCCGCCGTAGGGTGCCACCGAGACGCTCAGGAAGGTGAACCTTTGATGGCAGCCGGAGTTCCGGAGGTCTTGGCTGAGCCTACAGCTCAAGAGGGTCAGAGGAGACCCTGCTCCCTTGAAGATGGAGCCACTTATAAAAGTGTTGGTTGGGCAAATCTGTAAGAAAATACATATTTTCAATTACAAGAAAGAAGCAGTGTAGTACATGTGCAAACATTTGTGAACTAAACGTTCAAGAAATTCACAATAACGATAAAAATAATTCTGACAGAATAGAGCCGCTGCTCCTCCGCATTGAGAGGAGTCAGCTGAGGTGGCTCAGGCATATGATCAGGATGCCTCCCAGAACGTGCTGGATGGGGTTGGCCTGGGAACCCCTCAGGGCCTCCCCAGAAGAGCTGGATGAATTGGCTCAGGCGAGGAAAGTCTGGGTGGGCTTCCCAGCTAAAGCTGCTGTCAGCACAAGCTGACCTTGGATAATCGGAAGAATGGATGGACGGATGGACATGAGCCCATCACATTTAGGCAAAACCTTGGAATTTTTACCGAGATCATTTCTCATATTAATAAAATACATGGTGGGGGGTGGGGGGGGGGGGTAGAATCAGAATTTTCCCGCTATTTGTGCCCATGTGCCACCATTTTGAAATTCTCAAAATTTGTGACATTTCAATGTGATGTGTAGCACTGCTACTTACCCCTCCCCAATTTGGTGTTACTGGGTAATTATTTGGATTAAAGGGATGTTCAGGGGCTGTTATTCATATTAAAAATGGTCATTGAATTTTCTCGCCAATTTGGACTGTACCACCATTTTAAATTCCTTGAAAATCTCAACCACATAAAACTACATTTACCTGTGTTTCCCCATGCTAATTAAATCTAGACGGTTGTATTGCACATTTTTATACACTTTCAAAACATTTTTCATATTTAGTCAATTTTCCTTGCTACTGATCTGAATTCCACTTCTCATAGTAATCGTTATTAGAACCCACGGATGGCTTAGACAGGATACATTGGATACGTTCCCGGACAGTTCCCCAGTAGCTAGCCACACCCCAAAAATGGTTGTTTGTGTCAAGAAAGGCATCCAGGGTGAAAATTGTGCTAATCATACAAGAGACTCGCTGTTGGAACAAGCTAAAAGTCATAACAAACCTTCAATAACCAGATCACTGATTGAATTACATTAAATTAAATTGAATTAGATTAATTCGGTTCCACCAAGACCAAAGAATCGTAATGTGAATCAGCACCAAATTGTCCACTTAAAAGTTTAAATAATAGTTTTGATTTGATTTTTATTTATTTATTTTTTTACAAATTGTGGATGCCTGTATGGTTTTGACAATGACGCTGATTTCCAAAACATGCATGTTAGGATCATTGAAGGGTTTAAAATGACCAGGTGTGAATGTGCAAGCATGTCAACTAGTTGTTTGTCTACATGACGACCAGTCTTGGGTCTGCCTCTTGCCCAAAGACATCTGGGATGGGCATCAGCCCACCTGCGATAATGAGAAGAAGCCATATAAAAAATGCATGGATGGAAAATAGCAGAAAACAATTACCATGTCAACATTAAGTAAAGAAACAAAGAAAAAGAAGAGGTAACTATTGACTGCATATTACTGGAAAAACGAATACATCAAACGTTTTGAATGAAACCCCAACAGTACTCGTTCAATTATAAAATTGAACGGCTGTTGTTCCACTGTGAAAGCGTCCTCACGTGTCACGTGCCGCTGCCTGTCTGGACCTTAACACGGTATCTAATTTGGCATCTGCATCTTCAGATGTTGCACTCTCAAGGCAGTCAGAGCCGCGGGGAAACGCTGAAAGCAGCCAGGACCATATGTTCCCTTCAAGAGTTCGAAACAAACGGGAAAGATAGAACTTTCTGTCCACAGCAATTGAAAATCGAATTGATTTAAGACCTCTCATGTACTGCAGACAGTCATTTGCAGTTGATTTAATTAGCGTGAGTGCAAAGACACAAAGGGGAGGATCAACTTAGTCGACCTCTCCAGTGTGCCGTGTTGTATGATGTAAATATTTCATTTTGTTACTTTTACTCTCCACCAAACAGTGCAGCGCTCCAAATGTTGTTGCATACCTGTTGTTTAATAACAATAAAGACATTCTATTCTACTCTGTTCTGAACTCGCACGCGCCGTAAAAGTTGTGGAATGAGCAGAGAGTCTCTGGTACATTTCCATATGCGGCACACCTGCATGGGTCCGTTTTTTCCGTCCGGCAAGATAACGAGGCGCCTGCTCTTTTCCTACCCACATGTACAGAGCTGGCGTCACAATAATAATAGGTCAAAGGGTCACAGTCACCTTCAGCCTAATTTAACGAAGCATAAACAACATCTCACACAGAAAACGCAAAGCGACTCTCTGGAGAGCCTTCGTTGTTCGCATCACTATTGATTGTTTTCAGCTTCTTTTTTCATGGTGTGTTTGCAAAATACACACTGACATCTTGCCCGGGGTGTTAGCGCCACACAGCAGGCGTCAATCAACACAAGATTGCTGTTGCGCTTTTTCAGTCAAGGAACCATTTTTGGTTGCATGTCATTATGAGGCAGTGGATTCAACTGGTACGGTCTATTATGGTATGCTATGTAAGATGCTCACTTTCCATGCATTTCAGTGATTATTTAGCTTTTCAAAAAACTTTGCAAACTATTCAACGTGTACTTTTCTTTGTTAACTGACAAACACGCGAATGAACGAAAGAGCGGGTTTCACTAAATCTCATGTAATGAAAACATTTTTTTTTTAATCGAAAGGCCGCGGTGTGCTCCTCGCACTCCTTCAAATCACCCATACAGCGCTTAAGCTCCACCTCAGAGGTAATCCAAATATTCTCTAGAGCCTCCGAGGCTGCAAACAAATAACCATCTGACCCGATCATATGCGCACGACGCCGCGAGGTGAAAACGAGCCTGTTGTTCTCTTCCACTTTGGCCAAGTTTGGAGAAGCAACACACAAATGACATGGTACGGGATGTGAAATAAGAAGTCTTCATATGATCCTTTTAAATCACATTTAAACACTGACCCAAATCTTTTTCTGCACCCTCACCTCCCAAAACACGCACACACAAACGCACTCCGTTCACAGAGAAGGTACATGTGCATGTGTGTGTGTGTGATATGATAATGAGTATAAATGTGTGACATACCTCAGTGGAAAAAGAGCTGCTCCCTCCTGTGCAGGTTCACAGTCTGCTGGAGGAACGTTGACCTGTTTCGATGACTCTCAAACACACACTCACAAAGCCAACAGTCATACACACACATCCACGTGCACACCAGTCATACAGGCGATGTGGATGGTGGATGTGTGTGTGTGTGTTGAGGGAGGGATGGATGGGTCGAAGAAGAGGAAGCGTGTGATACTTGTGTGTCTCCTCCTCACCTGGCCCCTTTCATCTTGTCATCGCCTCCTACTCGAACCCTCCCCCTCTCACAGGCTGACACCCCCCCCCCCCCCCCCCCACACACACACACGGACTTTCATGCACACATGTAGTGGCTTCAGTAAGCGCCCAGGGCAACTGCAGCAGCATGCAGAGCTGAGGAGCAGGGTGGTTGGGCAGGCAGCACCCAGCCTTACAATTCTCCACTGGGTCCTAGTGCTTTAGTCTGACTGACTTGTTCTTGATTGCCATTTTCAAATGCCAATTGAAAATAATAATAACAACAACAACAACAACCTAAAAATACTTTTTTTGGGCACCCCCGAAAAAGCCAGATTTTTCCACATTTCAATTTCAGACTCAGATACAAAATGGAAAATGGCCTACAGGACCTAATTGATTTTAATATTTTATGACTCAGGTTAACATGACCCACAAGTTTGGTAAAGAAGCGTTGGTAAACAAACATGAGCTTTTTAACCACCCAAATTAGCCTGGACCACAACCACAATCCATCCATCAGCAATATTCATGGCCAATTATGTATTGTTTAGAGCAGTGATTGCCAACCTGTTCCGTGATACATTAGAGTGCTGTGCTATGAGAGATCATCAGAAATCTTTCATATTTTTGATTTGAGCCTGACATCAACATTAAATTGTGTCACTTCTTTGTTTGTTGGTTCTCTATTGCCAATTGAAAATGGAGAGACTAAATGCTTGGCGCATAAGCGATCAAATGCCATCTCATGGTGGGGGGGGGGGGGATTATTCGTGGACACCCAGGTAACAACAACAGTGGTTAATGATGTCAGTTACAATTACAAACACCACTGTACATCCTACAAATAAGTAAACAACCCCTTTTAGAAGTTACCAATGGACTACGTAAGGATGGGGTATAATTCAGATCATTAACAAGGTAATTTCTCCAGTAATCAGGTGGTCAGCCATTTTAAAGTACATTTTAAAAATTGGAATAAGAAAATTAGATGGAGTAATTCTCATAATAAACGGCAAATGTGCTAATACATTATTTCCTAAAGCAGAATTTGATACAAGTCAAGTACACATAATAATTTAGATAATGAAAAGGGTTTACGTATTATAAGTAATTAGATAGCACTCTCCCCAAAATTGTGCATAAATTGCATAGAAGCCTGCTACTTGTTGTAAATCTGTCACCTGCCATTTGTGAAGGATTTACTCAAATTTGGGCGGGCCTTGTAGTAGATTTGACCTTTGGCCAACCTACAGTATATGACTTGTCGGGCCCTATTTTTGTAGACAGTGGCGTAAAAACGTGGTGCAACCGCGCAACTAAATTTTTGTGCCAAGGCGTTGCAGCGCACCTGACATTAAGGTAAGCTGCACTCGATGTAAAAACGGGTGACATGTGGCGGCCATTCACTTACGTGACATTTTCCAGCTGATGCGTCAGCTTCCTTGAACACAGACGGTTTTGCTTGGGCTACAGCCATTTCTTTCTCTGTGGCCAATTTTAAGATGATAAAAGCTTCCAACTTGCAGTTTTCCATTTTCATCTGGTGTTCTTTTTCAGCAAACAACAATCGTGCTTTGACTGCTTCGACTTTCGCCTTGGCTGCTGCACTCGTAGAGCTCCTCGATGAAGCAACACAGGGTTGAGTTTCGAGTGAGTTTAGCCTTTCATCCATAATGTTTAATATGTTTTACAAATATGATCACTCAAAGCTCAAACAAGGCACATGTCAACAGTTGTTCAAATAAAAGTCATTTACATATCTTTCTAACCTAACAGCAATACAAACTAAGGAATTCCTTCAAAATATCCAAGATTAATAATTAACTAAAATATATCTAAAGGATACTTACAGACAATGCCACATAAAGTGAGGATGTTTGACGATCGAAATTTGAAGGAAGAACAATGTCCACAAACAAATTGAATTCCGTTTTTTTTCTTTTTTTGTAAATATACCAACTCCACCACTAGATGGCACTAAACCACCAAACAAACCGTAAAACACTACTTACACATTTTCCCATGCTTTTGGCCCAGGAGCCTGCCATACAAATGGCACCCTCAGTGAAAAGTCGACCTTGGTGAGAGGTTTGCTCATGATAATGTCTCACCAGGAGGATTGTGACATGGTGTTTGCCTGGGGCAATGAGAGGGTTATTCTCTTTAATTGTGAAGTCTCCTCCCTGAATGCGACCTCCAACCCTCAAAAGACCTTGCACATCAATGAAAGGGTCCAGGTCTTTGATGGAACTATTTACACCCCTTTTCAGGCAAACAAGTTCATCAGCATAAGCATCTTGCTGCGGCGCCCTTTTTGCTGTTGCTAATGGAACATCCCAGTCGCTGTTCCCTTGGGTGAGTTTTCTGCGGATGTGGACAGGAGCCACAAACCCAAGCGGGTCATAAATGCCGTTCACAACGGACAAGACTCCCCGTCGTGTGAAGGGCTTTTCTTCAATTGCAACCTTGAAGGTGAACGTCTCTGACACCAGAGCCCAGCCAAGTCCTAGGCTGCGCTGCACTAGAGGGATGTCAGACTTTAGATCCAATTCTTTGAGATGACTAGCACGGTCCTCAGGTGGAAAGCCTTCCATGACCTCTTGGCTGTTTGTCGCAATCTTGTGCAGCCGTAGATTGGACCCGGCTAAGACGCTCTGGGTTCTTTTCAGTAAGCGTAATGCACTCTCAGCCGTTGGGAAGGATTTGAGTCCGTCATCTTGTTGAGATCAGGCCCTGTCAAGAGCACATTGTTCAAAGAAACTCCATCGTACTGGGCACTAGAATCAAAAACAACTCGGATGTTGTCGGGCGGTACACGCCAAAGAGAGGCGGATACCATCTTTCTTCATTCTCTTTAAGAGGGGGTGCAATCTCAGGATGCCCATTTTTAAAGATCTTCTACGTGAAGGTGAAAAAGTGCTGGTTAGTGGCAGGTTTCTTTTGAAGACTTTGCTTGAGAGCAAAGAAGCGATTCAGGGCTTGGGGCTTGTTGTCCGGGAGACGAGGCCGTGGTGACCTGAAGGGCAAGGGAGCAACCCAGCTGTTATTGTCATCCTTTTCACGCCCTGCTTCATTATTGCCATGAAGTTGAGGTCGTCGATAGAAGGGGCCATCTTATTGTCGTCGCTCGTCACTTGAAAGATGAGTTTTGTCTGAGATGTTAGGAAGAATGCCCAAGGATGTAACTTTCTTTCACACTGATAATGTTGGGATGGGGTTTGAATGCAGTTGGACGCCCCCTTGCTCAACAGCACTTGTGAAGAATGTGTTCACTGATTGACTTGTCGGCATTGCTCAAGCTGACGTTGCCTACGATCACCCAGCCAAGATCTAGTTTCTGAGCGTAGGGGGCACTGAAGGGACTGACCAAGCAGGAGAAGGATTGGAACGCCGGGTTCCAGGTCTGGGATATCTTGGGCTGTCTTAGATCAGGGTGGAATCGAGCAGTGTTAGGACTGGGGATCTCTTCCCTGTTGTCTGGTATTTCATCGCATTCCAAAAGCTTAGGGAGAAGACGGACAACTTGGCCGTTCATAGATTCAATGTAAAAGCCAGCTGCCATTCTTCCGGTTACTTGCAATCTCACTGATGTTGTTGGGGCTTTGATATCAAAGACATAAAAGAAATCATAACGAGACAATGACCTGTTGCTTTGCTCATCTAAGATCACGTAGCCCATTTTTGCCTGTTCACGACATCCTCCAGGATAAATTTGGGCTAAAAGGATCTTTGAGCATGATCTATTTATTAATTAGGTTCCCTCCACAGACCTGTGTGCACTGGTTTGTTCCCTCAGTGGCTGTGGCAGGCTCTGACTCCCCGCCATGCTCTGAAGGAAGGCTCGCCTTGTTGATCCACGGCGCAGGACCTGGATGGAGTGCAGTGGGGTGTCGATCGCTCTCGCACTCAGCACACTTTACAGTATACAGGTAGTCTTTGGCAATATGAGATGATGAAACGCAGCACTTGAAACAGATGCCATTCTCCTTCAGAAACATCTTCCTCTCTTCAATGGACTTGAGACGGAAGCCACGGCACCTTTGTCATGAGTGGGGCTTGTGATGAAGAGGGCATGTTTCATGAGGGTGCTTCACTTCTGTTACCTCGCTGTCTTGGTCGATGCCTATCCCTGCAGACACCTCAGTTTTGTGGACAGCCATTTCCTTTCGCTTGATGGACTCCCAAGGAGGCTTTTCAGCTTTGCTTGAGTCTGTATGCCCCGTTAGTATGAAGCCAGGGTCATTTCTAATCTGAGCCGACAAAGACAGAGAAAGGGGGGTAGGCAATGTTAGAGTAGACAATATTTGTATTCTACTCTTTGCGTGTTCAATTAACTGAATGGTGAGATTCTGGTGAAGAAGTCCCTTTGCAAAGGTATCAAAAGCTTTTGATGACAACAATTGAACTCACTCAAACAGTGGTCTGTTCAGATTGTGTGTCCCTCCTTCTGCTGCACATCATTATTTATTGAAAAGTGGGTGAATACGAAAAGTCTCCTCCCATCAGCCCACAGTACATTTGTTTGCAACTCAGTGAATACAAAAAAATCCCTCTCTCCTCCCTCAGCAAGTTCAGCAAGTTCCCATAGGTATAAATCAGATTAGAGAAAAACAATAATACAAAGCCTGTGCCTCCCCTCTTCCGACCGGCTGAGACTGGTACTAGACTAAACTCCCTTCAAGATAGCAGTGGAAGAAACCCGTTGCCCTTCTCATGAGAGTGAGACAGATAAAAATACAATACTATTCATTGAGCTACACAGCTATAACTAAATCCAAAACGGCTAAAATATAAATTGAAACTGAAAAACAATGTTAATAACTTAACATTCCCTCATTTGAGCTCATGAGAGCTCAACACATTAAAACATTTTTTTCAATGGTTGTGTGGTGGAAATAATTATCATTAAAACATCCCTTTAGCAGGAGAGGAGGTAGTTTAGCAATCATATGACATTAAAAAACAATTTGATACATTTAAAAGATTTTTAGTGGAATAAGCATAACATATGTGAGGCTTAACATAAAATGTTGTACATTAAAAAGTGTCGCAATGTATCGGCAGACGAATATGTGTTCTTTGAAGCCATCTCGTGATGAAGTTCTTTGTTGAATGAGAAGATGACGTTGTCAGCTTTTTGCAGAACCCCAGAATAGATTGCCTGCAAATGTGATTCTCGTGATGATTGCCCAGGAAAAGGCACTTGACTTGATCCGTTGAATGATGTCAAAACGATGTCCAAACAGCCGCTCCAGAACCGAACACTGGGTCAGCTGACGTGGCTCCCAGGTCGGAGGTGATAAGATTGATGATCATCAGTTGATGAGATAGCCGGCAGCCTTGTAGACCAGTTGTGGAATTTCGTCTCTCCTCTCCGTCATCAACCTGAGAGCGGAATATGTTTAGTCTTCTCATAAACCCACGTAAATTTTATTTGGAGGAAAAACTCTGATAGTTTTTGTTAGTTGGGATTAGTAAATGTTATTTGGTTAAGATCCGTAGGTCCTGTGCTGTTGGAACAGGAAAAGATCTATTTTTGTGACATTGAAATAGAGCCCAGCCTTTGATTGAGTTGAATGACATTCGCTCATTCATTAATATAAGACAGAGCTTGTAAATATTTATTTTTCAAATAGGTTTTGTTCAATAATAGGTAATTTTTTACCATGACTAAATTCGTTCTAAATTTGCATAACTGTGCCTTTCACCATCCTGAAAGGAATCATTTTACTAGCATATCATATATTCTCTTCCCAGAATCCCACGACCGATCGAATCGTGATGATCCTGGAAAAAGCTCACATATATTCATATTATCTATACTCTTTTGCAAACACTGGGCTCCAAACATTACATTTTTCTAAAATAAAAGATATAATATAATATAATTACCTTCATCCGGCGAATATGCATTATTGTCTAAATTGCTTCAGACTTACTTTGCTCCGCTCGATTTCCTCTGGTAGATTTCTTCATATTCAAACTGTGGATTATCACTTTAAAACCTTTTCATATTCAAACTGTGGATTATCACTTCAAAACCTTTTCATTTTTTAATCTACTAATTCGTCTACATTGGTTAATTTCTTAAACATAAACTCCCTCATTTTGACAAAGATCCACTGATTTTTTCAAACACGTCAAGATAAAGGGAGGATAAAATAGAGACCTCATAACTCAAAAGACGTCGTAAATAACACAACCCTCTAAATCAGGCTATGAGGTAAATGAAAAAGCTACAAAACACAACAAAAATGAGCACAAGCAGATACAATTTAAGACACTAATATATGATGACTTTGGGGCCATAAAAAAATAGAGGTAACCATATTAATCTAATTCTCCTAGAGTTAAGCAAACTAAAAATTATTTAAACTGCTAATCAACCTCAACTCTTTCACATATTAGCGGGGCTCATAAAAAACACAGCACACAAAATATTTCTGGGATTCATAAATCACAGTGCTGTGAAAAAATATATATATATCTAAAATTAACCATCAAACTCGCTATTATTTATTAAATAGCATCAACTCAATACGATAAGATGCATGGTTCAATATTATGTATATAAAACCTATACTTAGATAATATATACCACTGTGAAAACTTCTTAGTTAGCCTTTTACTTATTACTACTCATTTTATTCTATTATTTTTCTATACTGTAGCTGCAGCTGGACGAAGACCAAAAAAGTTCCTCACGGGGAAAATAAAAGTATATCGTATCATATCATATTAATAAAATTCCCATTGTACCAATTCAGAAACTGATTCTCCCAAAAATATAAGCAAAAATTTAGTAGGCTATAGAATGAAATAAATTTTCTCAATCCCTCATTTCAAATTTACATATGTCGTTTTCAATTTCCTGAAATATCTTGCTATAGATCACAGTTCCCCATTCAACACATTAAAAATGCCTCGCATATACCGTGCAGCATTTCACTGATTGAAGGGTCGCATCCCAGTCAGACCACCAGCTTTCAAAAGTCAATGTTCAGGGCGGGGCTGTGTCAGACAAAGTTCGATGAGAGGAGACATCTCTGTAATAAGGCTTGTACACAGTCACTGGGCATTGTGGAAGTTGAACACCATGTTTTTTGTAGGCACAGGAGGAAAAGACTGTGCTCTGCGGCTTTTGACCTTTGATCTCTGCCACATCCATTCAGACGCTGTCTGCAATGTGGACCCGATGACACATTTTCGGTCCTTCCAGGCGCTCACCTCGACCAACGAATGCACCCGGCTGATCCAATGCACTACAATGCCAGACTGAGGAAATGGGATCATAGCAAGACAGTTCACTTCCTGCTTTCAAAAATGTTTCGTAAAAAAAAAAAAAAAGCTTTTTTTTTTTTTTTTTAAATACCCCTTCAAAATAGCTACTAGCAATACTTGCAAATACAACGTATCAGCAGCTGGGGCGCATCCCGTTCGCAGTTTGTAATCAGTGAAGGCCATCAAACCCTCATCTGCCTTGGAACTCAAACATCAGTTTCTGAAATGACACACTCAGAGAAAAAACAAATATTAAAAATCATTATCATTATGTCAATTTCAAAAACATTTATAACTTCTTATTCAACTATCGTACTTCTAGCCACAGCTGTACAGATGTAGGTATAATTATGTCAACTCAATACAGCTCAAACAAAATACCATTATTTTATCATTATTCTTGATTCATTTGTCCCGAAAAGGGAAAGTTAACAAATTAACCATCTTCATCAATTATTATAGAGTAAAAGACTATCAGTTCAGTCACTTAAAAAAAATAAAAAAATAAAACACTGATGTAATATTCTTCTACAAAAACTCAACAATATCTTTCAAATACTATTACTTATTTTTTTTATTGTATATCATTCCTCTCTTACCTAGAAAAGAGAAACATTATGCTCTAACCCACAGCCCCCTCCTTTTCTTCTAACCTAGAAACGGGGGGGGGGGGGGAATCTTAACATTATACATCGCAAAACCTATTTTATCACATTCCCATTAATAAAACAAACGTCACTATCACACCAGTCTCATCTCACACAAAAACAACACCAAACTTAGTTCAAGATATTGAAGAAAAACAAACAAAATCACATTTCTCACTCACAATCACAATAATAGCCCCCACATTTTAGAAGCTAGGTCACACACTCAAATACATACGCATACACTTTTTAGTCATTAGAAAATAATAAACGGTTGTATTCTATCAATTCGTTGTCTACAAATCTTATGGCATTTAAACCGCAGTTTTGTACGGTGATTTCAGTAAACGGGTTAACTTCGAACAAATCACCCGTAAACTGCTCCACAAATGCTGGAGTCATTTTAGCATCAAATTCAGCCACTACATCATTACCAACAAAGAAAATACAAAAGTCTGACGTACCATTTTGTCTAGCGAAAGCTTTTCATACACTCGATCCATAGTTTGTTTTTTCGTTTTTCATCGACTTTTTTTTATTTTTCCGCATGGCTGCGACTCACAAGTACAAGTCCCGACTATGAACCGGAAGCGCATCCAGGACAAACTATTCTGTATCCGGGTCGAAATCGCCCTCCATTTTGTTTGTAGGCTATTTTTTACTTTCGGTTTATATTCTACGCAAGTAGTATTAATATTTATCAATACAGTGACGTCTCACTTTTAGTATAATAGTTCAATAGGTTAACACATATGGCCACACAACAGACACACATAAGAATCACGTGACCTCTCGTTTATACACAGCGGTTATCCAATCCCGCTGAGCTAAACTGTTCTCCATATATTGCAAAATTTTTGCAAGGCGCTCATTTTCAAAATAACTTGTCACGCGCTATCGAATTAAACCGTAGAACAAAAGGAATTCATACGGTAATCCTGACCCCAAAACTACAATCGTAGGAGCGCCAAAAAATAAAATAAATTCACGTAATCTCTCGATTGCAAATACAGTAACACAAACCCAATTATCACTGTAATCAACCTGGACCCCTCAATACTGTTCAATTTCAAACAGGCGCTTTTTCAAAAAACATATTACGTGTAAATGGACGTTCTCACCAAGAGTCATGAGCAAATATGATACTAGTCCCCAATCGGCCAAACTGCTAAAAAAGCAGAGCGCATACCATAATCTTCGCGATCCTTAGCAGAAGAAAGACTTCTTACGTCATCCGGTAACCCTTTTATTCAATATATATTATGGTCTAAGGATTCTTCATAGCGTGACGAAAACAAAACAAAACAATAACAAAAAAACGCTATTTCATCCTGTACAAAAAAAGCTTTATCTCTCAATAGGTCTGCATTTACGTCACTAAAAAATGCACCACCCCACGACGTGTTTAGTTCAATATCGTAGGAATTATCCCAACTCTTATAACGACATCAAACTACAACTTGTTCACACAGATCTCATTTAAAATTTAGACAATTTGGAAGACGAAAAACCAGTTGCAGCGGACCCAAACAGACAGAACCTCCCTACGTGGATAAAAGTCTCCACTTACCGTACTTTATTTATTTAGGCCTAGAAGTTCCGCCCGTCCGTGAACGCCGCAGCTTGCTCCACGTCAAAATACCACCATTCGTTATAATTCAGCGTCGGGGATCACCATTTGTTAGAGTAGACAATATTTGTATTCTACTCTTTGCGTGTTCAATTAACTGAATGGTGAGATTCTGGTGAAGAAGTCCCTTTGCAAAGGTATCAAAAGCTTTTGATGACAACAATTGAACTCACTCAAACAGTGGTCTGTTCAGATTGTGTGTCCCTCCTTCTGCTGCACATCATTATTTATTGAAAAGTGGGTGAATGTTTGCAACTCAGTGAATACAAAAAAAATCCCTCTCTCCTCCCTCAGCAAGTTCAGCAAGTTCCCATAGGTATAAATCAGATTAGAGAAAAACAATAATACAAAGCCTGTGCCTCCCCTCTTCCGACCGGCTGAGACTGGTACTAGACTAAACTCCCTTCAAGATAGCAGTGGAAGAACCCCGTTGCCCTTCTCATGAGAGTGAGACAGATAAAAATACAATACTATTCATTGAGCTACACAGCTATAACTAAATCCAAAACGGCTAAAATATAAATTGAAACTGAAAAACAATGTTAATAACTTAACAGCAACTTGGTGCAGCATTTTGTAATTTGAGCCATAAAAAAGCAATTTTTCCTGCAGGCTATATGGTAATTTTTGCTAAATGGGGATAACGCCCCTGGCCGTGTCCAAGTAAGAAAGGCCGGGCAGACTTCCATCCACCTTGGCGGTGTTCAACTCCAGTAGTAAATCACTTAGGTCTATCAGCTTCAAAGGCTCTTTGTTATCTAAATTGGGGAAGCAGTCCAGTTTTTCCGAATAGAGCTCTTTTGACTGCCTCTGCTGAGTCGTAGCGTTCGTCCAATCGGTTCCATATCATCCTTAGGCCTTCTGCTGGGTGAGACAGGTAGACAGACCTGATGCGTTTTGCATGCTCGGCTGAAAGTTGAGTCCACATGTTTAAGCTGTTTCTCTCTTGTGTGTACTACAAGCAACAGAAAATATGTTTTACATATATGATCACTCTCAAGCTCAAACAAGGCACATGTCAACAGTTGTTCAAATAAAAGTCAAATAAAATCTTCTCTTTTTTTCACTCGACAGCACAATGTGTAATTTCTGGACGCTTCAACATGCATTTACATATCGTTCTAACCTAACAGCAATACAAACTAAGAAATTCCTTCAAAATAGCCAAGGTTAATAATTAACTAAAATATATCTAAAGGATGCTTACAGACAATGCCACATAAAGTGAAGATGTTTGACGATTGAAATGACTTGTAGGAAGAACGATGTCTACGAACAAATTGACTTCCGTTTTTCCCCCTTTTTTTTGGTAAATATACCAAATCCACCACTAGATGGCACCAATCTACCAAACATGACAGCAGTTAATGACTACACGTACACTCATGGAGGATCAGAACATAACGCATAGACCTCCAACATGGCGGCTGTATGTAATGGAAAACGATCTAATTAATAACATGATAGCTTGCTAACAGGAACTAAAATCTGAAAGCTTATGTAAGTGGATTGTGTGTTTCGTGTGTGCGTGCGTTCTGTGACTGCACTCGTGTCTGGGGACTTGTTGCATTACAGAAATAGCAGATACTTGCACAAGATGGCAGCACCAATCACAGGGGAGGGAAATACAATGGTTTCCACGGCAACATTGATTTCAGCCTTCCTGCTTACGCTCTGCACCCCTTCCAACAACAACCTCCACCATCAACCACCCATCCCCACCTCGATGCTCTACCCGAGGGAGATGACAAAAATGCTTCAGCATGACAATTGGTGCACACACATACATACCCAGGCACGCACATTGCCATCCACAACAACTACATTAACAAAGTATTACACAAAACGTTTGTCCACAGAGCCTTGGTCACTTTCAAATATACAAACATAAATTAATCAAGGCGCAACTAGTACTTAGTGTATTTCTTCTGTGCTTTTCTTTCAACAAGCGCTTCATAATCTGCTATTGCACCAGAAATCAAACACTGGATGAAATGTACAAAAGCAAACTAAGAAAGAACTTTTGTATAGAAAACTACCTATCATATAGCACAGTTAAAAGAACATTGACATAATGAATAATAGTTTAGTTGAACACCAAGTTATTATTCTGTCGTGGGAATGGCAACAGGTCAATACACAGATTTATTATACCCTCTGTCACCTTGTAGAAGAGCACGTCTTTGTTATGTCACTGGCATTGATTGACAACAAAGATGTATCTTTGGAGTGAAAAAATAGTAACTTTCTAATTCAATGAAATTACATAATTTCCCAGCACAGACCTGATAACTTCTTATGGCACCCTAACCAGAATCAGCTCATTGGCCTGGTCGTAGAGTGTCTGCTCTGAGACTGGGAGGTCGTGGGTTCAATCCCTGGCTGGGTCATACTAAAGACTATAAAAATGCGACACATTTGCGTCCCTGCTTGACACTCAGATTATGGGTTGGAATTCACTTTGAAAAAACATCATCACTGCACGGTGCTTTAATTTAATTTGATGTTATTTCAAATATCAATTTTAATGACAAATGTGAATATATAAGGTGACGCTCGCAATTTTTTTATATACTAATCTGCAAGTAAAAACATTTGGAATGACTCCTCTGCGTATATTTCAATTTCCGCCACTAGGGGGGGAGTGTCCACATTTGTGCTCAGTAGGAACGTAAATTACTGTACAGTGTAGCACCAGGTAGTAACAGAAAATATTATAACCATGGTTCAAAATGAAAAATGCCGTTAATAATTTGGGACAATGTGTTCTTTGATTGGTCTCGTTTTATTTTGGTAACAAGTGTGGCTCTAAATTTAAAATGTAAATCTAAAAAAATAGCGCACCCTCTCTTTTTGTCCGTGTCCCATCTTACAGGGCTGGAGAATGAATAGCTAATGTTACTTCTTGCATACGTATGCCATAGTGTCGCGAGTGTCATTTTACACTACAGGACCTCTAGGCATCAATCTTGTCCTTGTTCCTCCCAAGCCTGCCAACACTAGTTACCCAGCTGTGCATATGCGAGTCACAAATCTAACAGCTACAGCTGTTCACTTTTTACGATTTAATTAAAATACAAAAGTCATTGACATCCTCACGTGTGAACCATTGTGTACGATGAAGGCTTGCAGTTCTTGACTTTTGATTATACTGTGGAATAAGTCTCATTATGAACACTTGCGCCCATTACAAGCATTTTAATACACCATGATTCATTATGTAAAAAGTGTCATTGTGTCAGTGGCATCTATCACCCTTTTTTTCCTTCTTGTGGAGTATGGTAGCTAGCATTATAGCTATTTTAATGCTAAAGATAGACCCAGTAGTTTCAGCTCAGAATTTGTGCGCACCGCTTTATACATAAATGTAAACAGACTCCACTAATGTGAATTTAAGACAAACTGATCATTGAAAAAAAAGTGTTGATTTACAAGCACCCAAATATTTCATTAAAAACACGCACACACACAACCAATATTTGCAACTTTGGAACATTTAACAATTGATGGGATTTTTTTAGGGTGAACATTTGGAACCTTTGCCTCCAAGCACCATTTAAAACGAAAATCATGACAGGATTATTTAGGAAAAACACCTGAGAAGGATGTCAGGATTGAAAGAGACTAAACACTTTTTTAAAACGAATAAAATAAAAATACAGCTGCTAAAGCAGTAATAAGAAGATTCTGCTTGTTGAGGCACTGCAATACTGATATGTAAAACAGAAACGTGTCAACAAACATTTCCCTTTCAGAGATGAAATTAACTGTGACAATGATGTGTTTCTGAAAAGGAAAGAAAAAAACAACAGCGGATGTGCTGCACATGTATGTTCTTCGCTGCATGATGGCTCCCGACGTGCTCCATCACAAACCATTTTGAATCACCCAACTCAAGTTACATTTCCTCTCTACGAAGACTAAAGCATCGGCGAGTAGTTTGCCTTGTGTTTACTTGCATGCTTTCAACTAGTAAGATCAGCTTGAAAGCCATTTTTTTCTGTTGATCCAAATAAGGTTCATAAAAGGCATGGTTGGGTGAATTTGCAGTGGGGAAGTACAGGTAGCACCCATTTTCTACGCATAGTATTTTGGGTATATGTCCATCTAGTTTCTGTACAGCTTTACATCACTAGAGTAAGATTGGAGGCTGCTAGAGATTTACAGAACTCGTGTATGTTTTCTTTCATTCAAGACAATTTTCATAAAGTAGAATTGTTGAATAGTAAATCCATTTTGATGCTTGAAACTACCTGTATAGTCAAATGTGTTGCAGGAAGATTTTGGCCATAGTCAGACACTTTCGCTCACACACTTTTACCGAACCTTTTAACTAACTTGGGAGGTTATGCAAATACACTGATCCATCCAGCAACTTGGGAGTGGTTTCACAGCTTCAAGGTGCTTCGACCTCAGCATGCACTGGGAACGAGTCTAATCACGACTGAGGACAAGCATTCCTGGAATGCAGTAATTGGTCCGTCATATTTTTAAGACGCATCTTAAAATGTGTCAAGTGGTGTAAATTGACACTTTGGCAGGAGGATCGTCCAGTGAGACTCTTTTCGCATTGTGCATTTACTGTACACAGTGTAGCTATTCCTGTATCCCTGTCAAAGTTATGGCGTACATTTAGCAGCCGCTGTACCACAGATGAGATTCGCTGGCACAGCCTGGAATCGAGACACAAGACAAAATGCTTACAAGAAGGTTACTTCCTCCCCAAAAAGATGAAGGACACCGTGAGCTTCTCATTTTGTCAAATGCTTTGCGCGTTGCTAACTGCCAGTAAATGTTCCACAGGAATCAGAAAGGCTTTCTCTCCCCTTTCAACAAGAGTCACTTTCACTACCGGATCTTACCTGGAAATTATTTTTATGGTCCTCTATTACTGGAATGTATGCATGGTGACAAATGCAGCTGGCCCATGATTGTTAAGCCATGATTCTGAGAGTTTTAAGAATGCAGAAACTTTAGTCAGACTGCGGGGCCTTGTGGGATGTTCTGGTCCTGTGATTGTAGTTTGTGGTTCTGCTGTGCGGCCATGGCCTGCAAGTGCTGCCGCTGGGCCTGCCTGGCTTTGTTGTACAAGAAAACCCCCACAAATACGAGGACGGTGCCGGTGGCGCCGAGCATGGTGATCTGATTGCTGAACACGATGACGCTCAGCCACACGGACAGGGCGTGCTTCACCGTGCTTGCCACGCTGAGGACGAGAGGAGGGAGGAGTGTGCTCAGTGCTCATTTGACTGCTAAATTTGCACAAAAATCTCAGCATACGTCACAAGAGCTCCATTCAGTCAACATAAAAACATCATAATAAATAGACAGTGTGACAGTGTGTATTATTTGGCGCCATCTAGTGCTGAACAAATTCAATGATTTTAAAACACCACAAAAATCAGTTTGCGCAACAACAAAAAAATCTGCATAAATGTTCAAAGGTAGTAAATTTGAGAAAGGCAATGTATCAAGCATTTAAAGTGGAAGTCAAACTTAAACATTTCTTGACAATAATATGCTGCATGTGACCTTAGTCTAAACATGACATTCTGAATAATATGACATTTGTGGAATATGAGTTATGAAGCAAAATCCAGCCGTTTTTATCCATCTCAGGGGGCGGCCATTTTGCCACTTGCTGTCGACTGAAGATGACCTCCATGTTGCTCAGGGCTCAGGCAACGACCAATCACTGCTCACCTGTTTTTTGAAGCTGCGCTGTGATTGGTTGTTACCCGAGACCTGAGCAACATTGATGATCTTCAGTCGACAGCAAGAGGCAAAATGGCCGCCCATTGAGATGGATAAAAGCGGCTGGATAAAAGCGGCTGGATAAAAGCGGCTGGATTTTGCTGCTTAACTCATATTCCACTAACGCAATAATAAACAGAATAACATATTTAGACTAGTGGCGCTGCGAAAAATTGGGGGGTTGACTTCACCTTTAAAAGGCATCGTACCTGAACGTAACGGGAGAAATGCGTCCCATAAGAGCGTAGGCAGTGACACTCTGCAGGTGAAACAGGCCGCCATTGAAGAGCAGCAACAAGATGATGTCCCGACTGAAGGTGAAGGTCTGTCCACTCTTCTCAGTTGCTGGAGTTTCCTGTGAAACAGAAATAAGCATCAGATACATTTCTTCTACGAATGTAGATGCTACATATATTATTTAACAGGGTTCCTTTTCTTGAAATTAGTTCCCACAACTTTTTTTCATATCAAATCCAACTTTATAGCACCTTTTATAAATTAAAATGCAACTCAAAGTGCTGCGTGATTAAAATATCCATAGGACAAGCCTTTTCCAGGTCTGTTCCCATCTGCGACAATATGAGTAAAGTTGTCACAACAGAAACCAATATATTGTAGAAGTGTTGTTTACATATTATTTCTTACATTTTGCCCATTTAACCAGATTTCTTCAATTATACCAAATACCATAGAGCAAATAGGCTTTAAAAAAAATCTCTCCCAGCTGTGAATCCATTCTCATTGTTCCCCCCAAAAAAGGCGTTTAAAAGAACAACAAACACGCAAGGACAAAAAACAAGGAAAACATTCTACGATATCAATGGGCTCTTTGCACAAAACAACTATTTCCTGAACTCAATACCACTCCTCCATTTCCTGTCTTTCATGATTGGACAAACTGGTTAATCCGGGTGTGTCTGGCCATTGTCGTCGTGGTTACTGAGGTCAGGCACACCTGGATTAATCAGTTTGTTTAATCATGAAAGACAGGAAATGAAGGAGTGGTACTGAGTTCAGGAAATAGTTGATTTGTGCAAAGAGCCAGTGAAGCTGCTTGTTGCTGGATGCATTGTTGCAATGTAAGCCCCCCCCCTCAAGAGTATTTTCTCCAAAACAGGGAAGATATTTTCCAATAGAAAAAAATGGATCAGTTCCTCAGAGTTGACGTACTACTTACTCTACAAAAGTTACTCACACTTCTTGTTTCACATATTTTAGTTAAATTTTATTGTTGTCGTTTTTTGAAAGATTCAGTGTTGTTTCACTTTAAATTAGTCTAGCAGAAAAAGTTAAAAGATTAAATTAATAAAAGTTCAAGTGAAATTAGTTTAGATTTTTTTGTACTAAATAATTTTTTAGCTACGCATATAGCAAATGAAGGAATAATTTGTAATATATTTTATTTCATAAAATTATATTAAAGCAGAGCTGTTTTAAAATACATTTAGCTTCACTTCTCGACAAGAAAATATAGTTTGCTGCTATACACAATGTGAATTTAAGAAACAAAAACTATTGATTCTAGAAAAAAAGAAAAGCAATTGCTTATTCATAATGTTGACACATTTTTATTGTTGCTGCGATTAACCGAAAAATAAAATAAATGAAAATTGCTCCTCAAAGTTAGAAAGTTGCTACTCAAATGAAGCCATTGATTTGCAAAACTGCTCCGCAAAGAAAAAAACCCCAAAACAAATATTGAGCCTGGCTAAAGTATGAAATATTAAGTGAAACATGGCCCTGTAACACAACCCGTTAACCGCCGCTTTCTCGAAGGTGTCGTCACAGTCGCTGCAATGCTACTGAAACCAAAGACGTTTTTCTTTTCTTTTTTTTATCTCAGACCGTACAGCCTAAAGTTGAGCTCTCTGTCACTCGACAGACTTATAACCTGTATATCATACACGTTCTAGACACAATTTACTAATTGACCTACCAAGAAGAAAATCCAGGCCGGGATGAGCATGATGATTGCTGCTGCACTGGTGTAAAATTGCAATTCCGGAGGGCTGAAACGACAACAACAATCATTACAATTGTGAGAAGGAAAAAAAAAGTATAATTTCACTTGCATTGTTCCTGGTCTTTTTACCTGAATTTGTAAGTGTCACCACTCAATAGTTTCTTTGAGAAGACATTCTGTAAACTGAAATGGGAGCGAGAGGGTTAAGTGAGGCGTGCCACTGCGTGCTCGGATCGGCAGCAAGTGTTACCGTACCAGTCCATGATGTTGGTGGAGAGCGCGGCGGAGAAACCGAGCAAGTTGAAGCTGAGCTCTGTGGCCGTGCAGAGCGCCAGGCCCGCCATGACGGGGAACAGAGAAAGGTTCACCCACAAGCCTGCATTCAAATGGGCGTGGTCAGTGATCAATGAGGACGCATATTGGCTGATCTGGGTCCGCTTAAGATCACGTTGATTCGTCAGCGGTTAATAGCCGCAAGGTCACCATGCTGCCCATGACAAGACACATACGTAAAAGGTGATCGGTCACAGTTTAGGTGCAGACAATTACAAGAGCCAAAAGCAATCATTTGAATGCAAATGTATTCTTCGTGCACCTGGGTCGATCATTTTCATATAAATTGAACAAAAACGCTATGAGTTTTTCATGCCACCTTGTTTTTTTTAAGGGCAAATGTCTCTCATGCTATAACATCCACACTTAAAGCCATTTTTTTCCATAAAGTTAAAATTGTATACATTCATAGTAAAGGCAATCCTTTATTGACAGAGGAAATGATGGTGGCCCACTGCAATATACTTAAAAAATAATAATAATAATAAATAAATAATGCAAAGCCAAAACATGTCCCTTCAAACTCTGTGGCTACAATTGCATAAATGATCCTAAATACTCATTAAACCCATTACATTCTTTATATATTATAATCCTAACAACACAGACATGCTAAAGCTACAACAATTGAACAAACTCAAACATATCACTGTAAAAAGTCTATCTACAACAAAATGAGGCTCTAATGGCATTAATTGTAAAGACAGCTTGGATGAAAAAGATGGAGCATTTGTAAAAGGAAAAAAAACGTGAACTATGAATATTGTGAATAATTTTTCTTAGTAACAATTATTGCTGTTTAAATGCTAACAACTGCCAATAATTCAAATAATCATATCAGTCAAATTAATTGATTTACAAAAGCAAATTGAGCAGGGGCATGTCTTCACTGTTATTGAACCAATCATATGAAAATGACCCACCTGTGTACTCTCCAAGAATCAACCTGGACATGATGACAGTAAAAATGGGTGCAGAGCTCTTCACCGTCTCTGCAAAGGACACGGCCACATTCTTCAGACTGACCAAGCCCAAGACCACCGTGGTAAACCTGGAAAACCGGCACAGGGATTCTAAGAACGCCACCAAACGTGTGAATTGTGAGGCTTGCGCTATGATATTACTTCAAACTATCAACTACTAACCAACTTTATCACGTGACTTTAAAGTATCCTGCTCTGTTTTTTCCTCTACTCTGTCCTCTTCCTCCTCCTCACTGTCTCTGCTGCTCCCCTGTCGTCCCCTCCACTCCTGTTCTAATATTCTTAATAAATAAGAAGAGATATCTGGACTTTTTCTTCATTGTCTGAAAATGACTCGCATAAATAACATCAAGGTTTTTCCTGTGTACAAAATTCAGAGGCGGCCACCTCCACCTTATTTGCTCACCACCTCCAGCCTGAGTGACTGATAATGAATGAATGCTTTCACCCGATAATAGTCATATTCTTATTGGAACTATTATTCTTATTATTGAAACATGGAATAATTGTATGTTGCCTGTAAAAAAAAAGAAAGCAAGTCAGTTGAATTTACAGAACACATGCACGTCATGGCGCATGGTCAGGATTAGGGATGATCGATACCACCGAAACGCAACTCTTGAGTAGTCACCGCTACTGATACCAAATACCACTAATAAATAAAATCGTAAAATGGCCGTGAGTACTGATACTTTAAAATAAGACTGGTATTGCCACCGATACCTGGTATTGGTGGTCACCCATCATAGTCAGGATGATACCACCTCTGCCTCAATTTGAGCCAGGAAAACCCTGAACATACAGTGGACAAGCAGCAGCTCACGTTAGCTAACGCAACTCAGTTATACATGTCAAAATCCTGACAAAGAGCTGCTGTAATAGCACTATCAGCACTTTAAAACACCTTACGAAAAATATGAAGTTCCCCATTTTCTTTTACTATAGAATATTTTGACAAATGGACTTCTTCCTCTTCTCTGGTAACTCCTTTTGAGTACAAGCTGTGGTCATGTGCATCAGGTGCCACAAGAGGAGGCAAAAGAAGGAGCAAGCACTCTGCGGTACAAGCTACCAAAAGAGGAACCAAGGCGTACCCAATGGATCACAGCAGCCATAAAAAGGGCCAAGAACAAGACGGAGAAGCGAGATCCTTCTCATAGTGGCGGTCATCGCCTGTAGTGATCACTTCACATCAGGGGAGTCAATTACTGGATTAGTTAGTAGGGGTGGGAATCTTTGAATGTCTCACGATTCAATTCAATTCCGATTTTTGGGCCTGCGATTTGATTCAGAATCGATTTTCGATTAAGAACGATTTTGGGTTCAAAATGATTTGATTGATATAGATGTGCAAGGAATTGTAATGATCTACTCCAGTCTGACTCGCTAATGCTAATTAGCATGCTACTCGCAGCACTTTTATCTCTCAAAAGAACGGCTCCACACTGCAAAAAACAACAACTTTTATTGGAATAACTTGATCGTGACTTTTTCCTTTTACTCTCTAACGTGGCTACAACTTAACAGTGTATTAGACCGTGTGGAACCATACTGCCCCTAAGTGGCCAAATCGGCTACAACATGAACAGAGCTCCAAATGAAGGCACACACAGAAAAAGGCAAGACAGTATAAAATTATTTAAATCAAATCAATTTTGGGACATTTACAAACGATTCTGAATCGTACTAAATGAGAATGGCGATTCTTATGAGAATCAATTTTTGGGCACACCCCTATTAGTTAGTCATGTAGATGTGGCTTGATTGTATATTTATTTATTACTAAATGATGGCGAAAGACTTGGCACACGGCGGCTGGACCAGCAGATGCTAACCGGATGCTATCAGATGCTAACTAGCAGATGCTTGCCATCACATGCAATATTTGGGAGAAGTAGTCCGTTTTGTTTATGTCGTCAAAACTTTATTTTGGGCCACTACTGGTTTATAGATATTGCACAGTTGAATGCAATAAGTGATTAACAGTAGCAGCACAAAAAAAAATGGCACAAACAAAGGTCGCAAGATTGCAAATTTGACCACACATAAAGGAGAATAATAATAATAATAATAATTAGGGTCTCCCGAGGATCGGATTTGGGCACCACTGCCATAAGATGTCAGAAGGTACAATGAACCTGTGTATCCACCTGCTGCCATTCACACAACAGAATAAGCCATTGCTTCCTGCAAGAACCTGTATATCAACCCTGCGTTCAAATAAGCAGGCCCAGAGTTCACAAGTCCATTTGTGAGTACATTGAAACAAGATCCGCATTATTTCAGTAGTCGTACGTTTTGTGACTTTTTTGTTTGGTCGTGTGTCACAAGACTTTTCCAATGTCAAATGACTGTTTGGCTCAATAATGGTTGGGAAACAGTGCACAAGGCTGCTCATTTAACAATTGCTAGAAAACCGTGCTTTGTCTTGTACGTTTTGACAAATTATTTCAGCTTTGGAGGAGATCTGTCCTCTCACCTCATCAGTCCAACAAACAGCATGATCATGATGAAGTTGGGGGGATACTCATTCCTGGACTTGTGCTGGTAAAGGCAGCAGGGCACGAACATCTTGAGGAAGCCAATGACGGTGGTGGAGAGCATCTGAACTGCACCTGTTCACAAGAAAGAAAGACATTAATAACAATGAAACACATATTACAATGATACTCAACAAAGGCTTAACAACTTATCAAATTCATATCTACATAATGTAGTACAATCAATTCTCAAATCACAAAGGCTGCAATTTTGGAGGGGGAAAAAACATGTGCTTTTTTTTTAACATGTACAATTTACTTAGTTATGTGGTGTGAAGACAAGTTCTATTGAAGTGCAGTCCACGTTTACAAATCATTGTTTCATGAAAAATGTAAAGATTAAGTGATAAGGTCACAGATTTGTTTGCATTATTGTAATAATGTAATTGACGACTTGGTGACTTGAGTGTTTACAGCACACTTGCCTGTTAGAATTTTATGAAGTTGTCATTAGTGATGGGAAAATGAAGCTTCATGAAGCAGTTGTGATATTTTTGACTCCTCTCGATGGCACTCTTGGTTGAAAGATGCAGTGGAAATGTAATAAATTTCCTTTGCACTAACCTTTATATTTAAACCAAGAGCAACATCTAGGGGAGTCACAAAATATCACAAGTGCTTCATGAAGCTTCATTTTTCCATCACTAGTTGTCATAGTGAATGTGAGTGTTTAGTCATTCAAGTAGTTAAACTGTATTTCCAATTTCATTGTTTATTTGGCTTTATTTTAGCATAAGCCTATGCTATAAAACCAAAAGATAAATGTATAATGAATCTGATATTGTCTATTTTCATTCAAATTGCATGTGTTAAAAAAAAAAAAAAGATTCAAGAGGACCCAGGGGGGAAAAATGGCATATTAAATCACAAATGCAATATTTTTTTTTGGGGGGGGGGGGCACACATTAAAAACCAAAAATAAAAAAATTACAATTATGATTTATTATCAAAATCTCTCTTGGGTCAAAGCAATACAATTATGTTATTGCTTTGGCGCCATCTTATGGCATCTCGATGACAAGGATCTACGTTGGCGTAAATTGAGGAGCTTTATTTAGGCAAAAATAGTCGTTTTTAACCATTTGTACCATTAGTAATCCTTTTTTTTCTTGTTATGGTGCCAATTACTGCCCAGTGCCTGAATGTATAGTGGACCAGGCATGCCTAAGAAAAGCGAAAATCCACACATAATTGAAAATATTTATGCATAATTTAAAAGATAAAACAAAAAAAATGTTGATTGGCTCCTCCATAAAAAAAAAAATAAAAAAAAGGATTTAAGAACCAGAGTAGTAACAAATCGAAATCAAAAGTTTCCTAGAACACATTGCACTCAAACTTCAAGGCTCCTCTGTATGTCATCCTCCCTTACCCAGCATGCTCGGCTGCCCTTCCAGCAGCGACAGGATGTATTTGTTGAGGAAGAGGGTGCAGAAGCTGAAGAAGTACCAGAGGGCCAGGTAGGTGAGGGAGCGGCGGTTCAAGACCCCCGAGCCGGCCTTGATCACCGTGGTCTCCGTGACGATGATCTTCAGCACCTGGTCACTGGGGAGGCTCTCGCTGCGAGCCAACACCACTCGCTCTTGACGGATGTGAAGCGGGAGCAGAAAGCGCCATAGTGAATGCCTGCTGCTTTTCTGCCTGTTGCCCGGCATCGCCCCTTTTGCCCAGGCCCTTAAGGAGAGAGGGGAGTTGGTTTGGGGTAAACCGGGAGATGAACGGTCTGAAAGACTGGCTGTATAACTAAGGCATCTTCTGATCAGTCATGTGACGTTCTTTCTTTGCTTCAACTTGCATTGAAGACATTCTGGTATTGATGCCTGCAGCACCTGCAACATACAACGGGCAATACATTGAACTGCTACTGCATAGAGCAGAGTTTAAGGTGATTGTTAATTATGGGTTCTTACACATGTAAAGCTGGAAAGTTGAAACATTGTGGTGTACTACCACCTTCTATTAGAAGAGCTTAATAAATGTAGGGGGTGTTAATAGTTTTGCAAGGCACTTAAGATAGGAAACTGCTATGCCAGGAGAAAGATAAAAAACTTAAAGCAATGCCTTTTTTTCAAGTTATGTAAAATAACTGACCTGTTTTCATCCACTGCTTGTTGCAATTAAACTACGGTATGTCAATTGACCTTTCGACCCCCCCCCCCCCCCCCCCCCACCACCACCACCACCACCACCACCACCACCACCACCACCAAGTCCGCCAAGCTTCTATCCGCTGCATTGAAATCCATTATAAAAATCAAGCCACAAAACTTTTGGCAGCGTCAATAAAATCATACCATATAAATAAATATATAAATAAAACCATGTTCATTAGCAGGCAAAAAAACGATTTTCACGTTAGTTAAGATAGTTATTGTGGCTTGACACTGACATTAGTACATATACATGATTTGAATCATTTAAAAAAATATTAATTTGAGAAAAATCTCCTATTTCCTAAATCAGGTTAAGTCCTTAAAATCCTTCTTGGGGATTATTATCAAAAGTTTAGCATCTCAATACTTATACTGTAATAACATTATTCAACATCCGTCATTGTTTACCTTTTCAACCACTTTTATACGCAATATTGTAATGAAAATCGGCACTCGTGTTACTCCCTTTTTTTTTTTTTTTTTTAAATACCACATCTCAACATATGCCAACCCAATAAGCACATTTTCACGGCTATAAAAGTACTGCTCTGTGCTCACCATTTGTTTACTGTTCATCGACCCTGTTTATTCATTGCAACACAACAGATACTGCCTAACCACTGCAAACATTCAGTACAAGCCACTTGCGTTTATAGTGCACCGAGGACAAAAAAACTTATTAAGGACAAGAACAGAAGCTTACCACGAACACGAAGCAATCCGTGATAGCGTTTACCCAAGGGCCTAGCAAAACAATCGAGAGGACAACACAAGCAGGAAGTTGCACGTTGACGTTAGCTAGCGGCTGCTAGCGGCAACGTGGGGCGCAAAGGTGAGGACTGCGGAGGCTTAAGGCCTGTCGAGCTGTCAGGTCAGCGTCCAAGGCATGGCAGAGAATTGTGTGATGCAACAATGACTGTAGACAAACATTTTCTAATCTACCCGGGAGACTCTTATCAGTGCGCTTGACTTTTGGACGTGGCGGCTAACGGCGTCAAGCTAATTTCTTTAAGGCAACAGTGATGCATCTTCAAAGTAAAACTTGAGCGTCAAACAATTATATATACAGTACCCCGGTTTAGTTTCTAAAGAAGTTAGGAACATATTATATTTGTGACTTAGTTTTGGCCATGTAATTGATATACTGTAATGTATTTTTCTTGTGTTTCGATTGACATGGCTTGAAAAATAATTACTTTTATTTTCTTAATAAATGCGTATATTTCTGTAGTAGCTTCAGCAACGGTGCGTTCAACAACTTCTGAAGTTTTCACTACCACACGCGCGCGCACGCATGCGCGCACACACACGCACGTACACACACGCGTTTGAGAAGCAGATACACGTTATGACTAATTCTGAACCAACTTTCACCAGCTGTGGAACCTTTATTGCATTTTTTATTATATATTATCGAATTTTTCAAAAAGGGTCTGGGGAAGTGTAGCATGTGAAGCAGGTGAGAAACGTAACTGCATTTTGTTATTTGTACCCACAGGAACCCATCAAAATCACTCATTTCATCCTAAGTGAATGCAGTCTTGGCAATAAAAATGCAATGTTTTTGATATTTTAAAGCTCCTCTCCAATGGTGTCGTTAGATCTATTTTACGGGGCTCAAGCCTACCTAAAATGTTCTTAAGCCCTCCTAAATTAATGTAATTTGCCTCTCTGTTGATCAGTTAATAATTAATTCAATGTATATTAATTAATTGAAAATGATAGACTAACTTTATGACAACACACTTATCTTTTTTTTTTTGGCATACAGTTTTTCGTACACTTTTTGTTTTGTTTTTACGATGAGAAATCCAGCGTTGACTCATTACCGATGCAACAGAGCCGTATATATATGATTCTATATATATAGAGAGAGAGAGTTTGGCCAACTCGGTTTCGGCAGGGTAACAAGATGACGTCCGTATGTCATGTGATCAGCAGTTGACTAATTACAGCGTGAGGTCAACTGCTTGTCACATGACATTTGGACGCCATCTTGTTACTCTGCTGAAGCCGAGTAGGCCAAACTCTCTCTATATACGGCTCTGCGATGCAAAGGAAGACATTGCCATCTAAAGACAAAAATAAGCAATTGCAGTATCTATAAGTTGGAACCCAGAGCCAATGGAGAGTGGTGCAACAGTGCAGTCAACTTTAGTGTCGTTTAAAGTATTTTCCAGGTGTTTTATTATAACATGATAACTGTGATATGCTCGGAGCAGAGTCCAAAGTCTGGACAAATGCAAGTGCTCATAAAGTCAACAAAAGCATTATTATTATTTTTTAAATAACCACATATAGCCTTGTGGCTTACAGGCAGTTTAGGAGTTCCTGGTGAATTTGTATACATGAGTATTGCCTTTAGCCAACAGAGGGCGCGCTTTCCTGTCTCCTCTCCTGAAAAGCTGGAAGGCGTTTTCGCGCACAAAGCCCCGCCCCCCCACGTTAAAACACTGGCAATAAAATAAGTTCAACTGAAAAAAAAGAAGTGAAACTGAAAACCAGTTGAAACTGAAAATCTGTGACACGAAAAAAAGAGAGAGTATAAACAAAATCAGCAGATTGGCATTGAAAAAGACATCATAATACAAAAAAATATGCTTCAAGAAAATAGTGTTTTTTTTATGTCTGTATTTTATTTTTCAATGCAACCTTTTACAATGCAGCTTTTTCCATAATGACAATTTTTTTCAATACCAAATCTTAAAGTCAGTGTTGTGGCTCTACAGAGCTGGAAGGTGGGAGGAGTGAAGATCTGGCACCTGCCATTATCAAGACTGGAGCAGGGAATGTATTTGTTTAATGATTTGTTTGGAGTAGTTATTTTTGTTAATTTGGTTTAAATGCACTTTAGTTTTCACTCGTTAGTGTTAATATATAGTTTTGTTGCTGGGGACCCTTGCCAACGCCACTGCATGCAGCACCTCACCGAGGAGTGTGTTCCACATATAACAAGTGACACCTTAACAAAGGAATGCAAGTTGTAAAACTACTCAAAGGAAATAAAAACCCCAAATACTTCCTGGAAACATTAGGAGCAACCACACCTATTTGTTTTGAAGTGACATGCCTACACACATTGTCTCCTTGAGAGTGGTTTGAGGGGAATTCAATTCACCACAGAGGTTTAACCAGCGGCCAGGTCAATGTCGGTATTGTCCCTGACGTGTAATATTAACTCTATGAATTAGTGACTTTCAATTAGAGCACATGATGATCTGGGAGTGGCTCTGCCAAATAGCAAGCACCTAATTATGTTCATACAGTTCTGAGTTCATACAGTTTAAGGTGCTCAAGTGGCTATTGAGTGTACTGAACTTCATTCATACTCATGATTTACTGTCTTATTTTTGTAATTTTTCATCTGCCACTATAAAAAAATTGATTGACATATCCGACTGCAGGTGAAGTATTTTGGGTTTTCTTTCAATTTATTAAAAATTATTTTTTTTATAAAGTATTCACTCAAAAGCAGCACACGTTAACCCAACACCAGGCACCACTAAAACTAATGTCCCATAAAACATGGAGAAATTATTCATTGTTTTTAGGAACTCTTGATTATTGCCAATTTCAAATAATATACACAAAAAATGCTGGATTGTACCAAAAAAATAGATTCTGATAAGATTCGCAATTCTCATTTAGTACAATTCATAATCGATTTTAAATGCCCCTAAATCAATTTTATTTAAATTATTGTATACTGTCTTCCCTTTGTTTGTGTGTGCCTTTATTGAGAGAGCTGTTCATGTTGTACCCGATTTGGCCACTTAGGGGCAGTGTGGTTCCATGCGGCCTGATACACTGTTAAGTTGTAGCCAAATTAGAAAGTAGAAGGAAAAAGTCATGATCAAGTTATTCCAATAAAAGTAAAAAAAAATTCAGCGTGGAGCCGTTCTTGAGTGATAAAAGTGCCGCGAGTAGCGCGCTAATTAGCCTTAGCGAGTCAGACTGGAGTAGATCATTACGATTCCTTGAACATCTATAAATTGAAGCAAAAATCATTGTTAATCAAATCATTTTGAAGCAAAAATCGTACCGAATCGAAAATCAATTCTGAATCGAATCGCACCCCCCCCCAAAAATAAATAAAAAATAAATAAATAATCGGAATCGAATCGAATCGTGACACATTCAAAGATTCCCACCTCTACTAAAAATGCTGGGTTGTTTTCCAAACCCACTCACTGGACAGCTGTGGATTACAAGCAGATTGGGTTGCTTTTACCCTAGGTTAGGTTAATTATTTTGGCCTAGCAGATTGGGTTGAAGATTGGATTTGGACGGGTTACCGATTTAGATACAGTTTTGGCCCAAGCCTGGATAAAAGTATAAAACTATATAGAGTTGTGTCAGAATGAGCATCTGGTGTAAATACTGTGTAAACATGTCATGCAACTGTGGTGAAAGTTACTTGTTGGTAATAACATAATTACTTTTAACCACAACTATGCAGATGACCTGGTAACCCATTACAACCAGTTCGGGGTCTACCCCGCCTACTGCCTGAAGACAGCTGGGATAGGCTCCAGCACCCCTGCGACCCTTGTGAGGAATAAGCGGATTAAAATCTTGACCCCAATAGGTGAAAAAAACCAAACTCGTTTCTTTTTTTAGAGGAATACCTGAAATGTTCAATTATGACTATTTTGACCCATTTCTGCAACTAAGGATGAGTAAGAACCCGCGGGAACAGCAGAGCAGTGGCGTCAAACTTGTTTGGAAATAAATGTCATAAAAAATGAATTAACAGTTTTGTTAGTTTGTTTTTTAAAGGAACATGCAAGATCAATCGTTCACCTTTGTTTGGCGAAATGAAGAATGCAAGGGCAACAGGAACAGTGTGAACATTTGTTCCTGTTTTGGATTCATCTGAAGAACTGAAAAGGCTGTTTAAAGTTGTATTTGTATATTTTAAACACAATGCCTGCTAGCCACAAGTGAGCTAAAGTGTTTGTTTATTTGAACATATGGCAGTTATATTTCTTGTCCGGGTGAGAATTCTAACAATTGCCCTACTGTATACGACATAATTGTGTCCGTATTTTGCTGGCGTCGGGCCGAAAGCTCATAAGTTAAAATTTGGTGAATTTAAGAATAAATAAAAAAATCCATTCAGTTGGTCAGTCCACATATGTGGATGTAATTTTATTTATTTATTTGACAAATTATTGACCAATCTAAAGTGTTGGTTCACTCTTTGATGATAGTGTTAATAGTTGAACAAATGCTGTGTTTGGTGTCTCCTGAAACCAACACAACCAGTTTGGAGGTTCAAGGTTTTCGGCCCAACGCCAGCAATTTTGTTATAATTTTCATGGCCAGGTGTGAAAAATTATGAAATATTTTATTTTCAAAATCTATTGTTTTTAATATGAAAAAAAGAAATCCTTAAACAACAAATGGAGCAACAAAGAAAAAAAGTACCAGATTTATTTCCCCATTTGATACAATGTAAACATGTTAATAAAAAACATTTGACAAAATACATCTTATTAAAGTGGCACATATATACAGTACGTACTTTTCTGAGTTGAAGAGCTCAGTTGGTCCTCGTTGCTCGTCTTTTCAATCCAATGCAACGTTCACACGGAATGTTACCGTGGTTACAAGATATCTTCGGTTAGGCCACAGCTGCTTTCACTATGGCTTACAAGTCTAAAAAAACAGACTTAGATTTAATCTTTGAAAATAGGCTGCATGTGATGTCCACTGAAAGCAACAAACTACGTGTGTGGATGGCTACTGTGAAAATAGATTGGTGCGATTGTTTTTTTTAGTTTTTTTTTTGGTGTTTGTTTTACAAAAATTGTCAGGATACAAAGCTGGAAAAGTATTGTTTTCACACATTCCAGTGTTACTAGTCAATGTAAGGCACAGTCCACAATGTTGTCTCATGTTGTCACACATCAAATTTTGAAAGATGTGACGACATGAGATTTGGCCACTAAAGTGCAACACCCTCACCTTAAAAAAGAAAAGAAAAGGAAAACGGATGTATAGTTTTTAACAAGGTAGTGGTTTATAAAAAACAAAAAACAAAACCAAAAAAATCAAAAGATCAGAAAATGTGTTCTGAGTTCAATTCTAATATTTGAAGTTGCGCACGTTAGCATAAGAACATCCCAAAATCTTGATTTGGTGCCTTGGGACGACAAAAAAAAAGGGATGATCCCGTGCCAACAGTGAGCCATTTGAGTCCATTCTAACATCTTTGCATTTCTCAAACTTCTGATACAAAACTGCTGCTGGTCTCATTCTAGGAAGTTTTTCAATGGCGCTGGAAACCTACTACCGTAAAAAAAAAAGAAAAAAAAAGGAACGTTTAAGAGAGCAAGGTGCTGGTAAAACAAAGACTTGGAGTCTCAGAAGTCCTCATCCTCGGAGCTAAGGTCGTTCTGCTTCTTTCTCACGTTCCAGTGTAAACACTGGGCCAGGCTCTCGAACCAGTCGTTGACCGGGTTGCGGAAGCAGATAGAAGGAACCGGGAAGCAGGAAGTTGTGATGGCAATGCTGGAAAAAAAAAAAGGAGGAAGAGGTGATGATGTCATGTCATGCTGCCCGACTTCCTGGTGAAGCAACACTGGGGATTTCGATGATTGCTCAACAACTTGAGACGACCGACAGCTAATTCATGTTGTAGGAGCAACACGCGCTTTTTCAACTTCCACATTAGATTCAGCAAAAGAGCACATTGAGTGCAAAGATAGTTGCACTTCTAATTCTGAATTAGCGGACTGACCTGTCCCCGTGGCCGATCTCCTGCCGGCGTCTTCCGTCGAATGACACCCACGCCGTGTTTCTGGCATCACGGGACAGCATGATCTACGGGAAGGACACACATCACATCCAAAAGTCAATCGTGAATGTTACGTTCTTATCAACACAAACTTTACATCAACCTTTTTTGCTTAAGGGCCACGGGTTGATTTTTAAAAAAGGCTAAATCAATTGTATACAGGATGACGTAAAAAAAAAAAAAGTATGTAAAATAGTTGATCTAATAATAAAATAATTCATGCTCATGTTAAAATTGACAGTGAAATTGTAAATGATCTTTAATGTGCAGCATATGTAAAATATATATTTACTAACTTTATTATTTACAATAACTACGACTCCACCATTCAACACATGTTAATAAATACCAATTTTATAGGAAAAACATTTCATTCAACAAAATACTATATTTTTTTTTAAATTACAAAGCAGTGTTATTATTATAATATATATATTTTTTTAATTAATGTCATTACTCTTTAGGGCTGGGACCTTCCATGTCCAAATTTGGTCAATTTCTCAAAATTGCTCCAAATGGTTAGTTCCCATGCATTTTTTTTAAACAGTATTGCCCAATCTAGTGTTGAAAATGCCTTGCTCTCATTGATAATGCAATGTTAATGGCTCAACAAACGGTTTCGGAGGTACAGGGATTCCACCTGATGGCAGCAATAATAAAAAATTGTTCAAAATGAATTAAACTATTGAATGTCAAAATTAATAAAATAAATAAAAATGAATCCATAGTACATTTTAACTTAGCCAATTTTAGAGCCCCCTCATACCTCTGGCGACAAATGTTACAGGACACATGTTCATTAAGATGCTTAAAGAACAAAGTGGGCTGCATGTGGCCCGTGTGCTGTTTGCCCACTTGCACTTTAGATCAATGAGTGAGTCTGCTGCGGAACATTAGCGTGCCATGAGAGATCATCTTTAGTACCACGGGAAATTATGGCCATTGGAAGTTACTGTGGGTTACGAAATCTACTATTATTTTTTGATTTCAGTAATTCACTTCACAAAGTGAAACTTGTATAGAATCACTACACACCGAGTGAAACTGTTTCTGAATGTCTTTTTTCGTTTTGATGATTATAGCTGACATCTAACAAATACCTCAAATTTGAATTTGACTATCACATAAACTCGTCTGCCTCACAGTTTTGAGTAGGGATGTGCAAGGGGCCATAACCAAGGTTATGTGGCCATTTCATGACCAGGAACCAAAAAATGAGAAACTCCATTTTCTGTTTCCCTGCAATCAGTGCACAGTTGAGAGGGAGGTGTCTGCGGCGTCCTCCCTCGCTGTACCCGCGCACGTTGCCCGCACCAAAACTGAGAGGTCAGTCTTCCCCCACCGAATCATGCCCGAAAGGACACGGCTTAACCATTGTTAAAGTATATAGACAGTGTCATTTGGTTATACTAATACTAACGACCATATTTAAAATAGCGAAAGTTTGCGGCCAAAATGTAGCGAGCATTACAGATCACATCGGGTACATTCAAATGATTAGTTTGAACCCAATTATTCTCTTTGTTCACGTCATGTCCTCTTTCAATTGTCTTTTTTGTGTGTGCTATATTTGAGTCCAATGTGGGTTCGAACTTCGAACTCATCGCGCGGCAAGCTTTACATTCTTGAAAAACAACTGCACAAGAAACAAAAATAACATCAATGATTCATTTATGTATTTACTGTTTAAACTTCGTGCCTTGTGCCGTTCACTGCACAGAACTTCGCCTCACACTGTAATGAAGTATATGCCACGGAGGAGGCGGGACTTCTGACTTCCTGGTCATCACACATCAGCTTTGTTTCCGTTTCCTGTTTGCGGCGTGTGGGCCGCGTCCCAGTTTTTGCGCGTCCGCCTTTGTGGCCCTCGGTTGCGCGTTCCCGTCAACGGTGCTAGTGTGTCTGTCTCAGTTATTTGAAGCATTTCAGAGAGTTGAGACGCCCTGCGCACGGTGAAACCCAGTCGGAATCCGTGGCTACCCCATATTAATTTGTGTATTAATTATACTTCAGTAATTATAAAAATGTTGTTTTTACTATTGCTCTCTGGCTCATTTGTTTTAAATTTTTGTTATTTGTCAAGTTTCATATATTGAAAAGTAATTGTTACATTGATTTTTAAAACATATTTTACAGTTAAATAAACAATGATGAACGTTTATTATCATCCAAATAAATAAATTTAAAACAATAAAAAGAGAGCAAGAGTTAGAGTACAAAAGTACCGTTGAGTACCGGTATCCATTCCCAGTTACCGAGAATTGGAACAGAACCGGTTCAAACATGAAAGGTACCCATCACTTTACAAAATGGATATTAATTTCATGCACATTTAAGTAAATGAGCTATATTGGGATGCATAGGTCTTTCTTTAAAATGATCTGTCATTGTTTTTTGGGGGGAAATTTTATGTATCAAAAGTATTAGTGGTATCGGTACATTGTATCAGTATTGGTGACATCCCAAGTTTCAAATCTCAGCTCTAGCGTTTCTGTGTTTTCTCAGGCTGCCTCTCACGTTGCTAAACCATTCAGGGTAGCTTTATTGAAGACTCTAAATTGTTATAAGGTGTGGATATGAATGGCTGTTAGTCCAAGGTGCAGCATACCCTGCCTCCCAATCAACTATTTTTTTTTTTGTAAACAAAAGCAATGTGCTTGTGTCTCATGTACCTTCAACTCCACTCCGGCCGGCACCACGATGGGTCTGAAAGAGAGGGAGTGGGGGCAGATGGGCGTGATCATGATCGCCGGCACATTGGGGTGTATCATGGAGGCCCCCGCGGCCACTGCATACGCTGTGCTGCCTGTAGGCGTGGACACAATCACGCCTGTGGGAACAAGGAAGGACTTTGGTTCAGTGCATCGCAGGTTCAAGGAAGACCCACTGCAGACGGATATTTGATTTGATTTCTTGTTTTCAAAATGTTGTTTTTATTTTGTTTCCTCTTTAAAAGCTAGTTTTTTTTCCTTTTACTACTTTTTTTTGGTTTTCATTTATTCTGCTTTCACAGCATGTTGTAATTTTCTTAGTTTTCATCTTTTCATTCAATTTTGTTTTTAAATGATTATATCTCCACCTCAGTAAAGTGCTATGGATTTACCTCAACAATGAATGGTGCTATGATAAAAACAAAACAAAAAAACTGTTTGACCTACAGTAACTACAGTTAAAGGACTATAAGGCGCACCTGACTATAAGCCGCGCTAGCTAAATTTGGGGAATACTTAAGTTTGTTACACATATAAGCCGCACCCGACTTTAAGCCACAGATGTGTTAATATTACCGCACCGGGTTCTCGCTACTTTCTTTTCCATAATGAGGGCGCAAATTGTCTCGCTCTCGTTCTGTCTCACCTACTGTATTTGGGCTCACTTGGTTTGTTTTGCTCTGCCTGACGCTCTTGTGCTTGCTTTATAGTGTGTTCCCTTGTGATCTGATGGATAAGCCACACCTTTGTATTAGCGGTCGAATGCAAGTAAAAAAAAGTAGCGAAACATACTGTACTAAGGATGTTTTGGGGATAAATTAGCAGACACATTTAATTACACTTTTTTATGTGTGTACTCTAGATGGCATGTAACTGCCTAGAGGCCTAATTCCAGTGTGCTATTTGCATGCTCGGTTGAGTGAGACTGCGGAAGAGTGAGTTAGTGGTATGAAGGTGTCGCTGGTGTGTGCAAGTTGCATGTTAACAAAACAGAAGTTGGCTTCACGGAGAAAAAAAACACAAGCAGAGTCTGTCCACTCACTGTAGGGAAATCAGCAAATTAGCCCGAAAGTGTGACCACACTGAATCTGGTAGAAGGGAGGGCTCCCCTTCGATCCCGACTAGTCTGGAGTTCAAGCCTTGAAAATCTTGTCAGCTCAGAATGCATCTTGAAATCAGATATCTATTATTGTAGCAGGTGTAATTATCATATGATTTTTTTCCCCATTTAATATGGTATGTCCACAAATATCTATTCATCATCCATAATGGATTGAACTGAATACATTATTTATTGTTAAATAATTTATATGACTTCAAAACAATTATGCTATTTTTATCATTTCAGTCTCACCTCAAAAGGAAAATTCAATACAAAGACTTTATCAGAAAATATAGCAGTGTCATCTTTTGTCAGTGATGTGTGATTACGAGTCACTTTTAAGAATTAAAGTCCCAACTTTGAAAAACAAAAAAGTCCACAGACTGTTTCTCAAGCAGACTTCAGGATGATGAAACGCGTCAAACCACCGTGTTGCAGCTGACGTGTTTTGAAATACCGGTGTCTCAAGATAAAAAGACACACCTTCAAGCAGGTTTTACATTGTCACGGAAACGCAACCTTGCTAAGCCTAACCTAAGCGAAACAGGTCATGGACCAAGGCCAAATTCTGTGGGAGAGACAAATAATTGTTTGCTCACCGTCTCCCTGCACAGTGGTGATAAGGTGTCCGTCTAGGAAGAGATCCACGTTGGAGAGGTAGGAAGAGGGCCCTCTGTCCACTACCACCTCATTCAGCACCTGAAACATGTGTGCCATGATCAAACATCCACACCTCATTCTAACCATCTGCAAGCTTAATATGACCATGGGTGAGGCTGCCACAACATGTGGATTCATTCCAAACATCACTTTTTGACTCTAATCCAGCTCTACTCATCAGCTTTTTGCTTGTAAATACAAAACAGGACAGCGGGAATCTACGAGAACACGTTCAACAGTAGACCAAAAGCAGCAAGAAAACAGCCCTTTGCACTGCAGCATAACGGAGAAGTTTCAAATTTTATTAGCAACAATTAATACACCAATTATTTCTTCAACTAAAATAAAAATGTTCAACTTATATCATTGCTGTCTGAAAGAAATCTTGTAGGTCCAAAATGGTCAATTTCATGTTTGCACAAATTGATACTATAGGCCTGCCCCCACTTTGTCCGTTATTTTGACAAAATATTTTACAATTTAAAGAACCAAAAATAGCTTGAGAACAAATCTATTAGTGTTTATAATGCTCAAAATGTCTGAGATGAGTTGTAAAACTCCGCCTATTTCAACATTTACTGAATTCATTTAACACATTTTCACTATATTACTGATAAATGGAGCGCAGTGTGGAACACAAATTTGTCAACAACAAAAACTATAAGAACATTTAGTTTAATTAAAGAAAAAAAAAAGAAGCAAATTTACACACAGGCGCGAGTAGATTTTCTTGTCTCAAACTTTAGTAGCAAAATGCCCCCATTTGGGCCAGTCTGGAGCCCTGGTATTGAAAATGATATAGGAGGAACTAGGGCGGAAAAAAACAAGATTCATAAAAAAATTGAAGCTTATCGCTGCACCGTGCCGGCCTGGAATTGACCAAATGCTTATGCGTTGCCCTGAATTTCCCAATGGCCACTATGCCCCTAGAGTGTCAGCGTGACCGGCGCCCTATTTGTATCATTTTAATCAATGACAACATACATTAGAATTTTTTTTAGCATATTAAATTAGCAATTGATGATATTTTGGGGGTGGTGTTTAGTTGATGTGAGTTTGAAACCCTGTATCATAGTAATATAAGCTATAATAACTTGAACAAAGCTTTTTTTTTTTTTTTTACTGAAATATTGTTCAGCATTGTTTTTGATTTCCTGAAAATAAGTGGTTTTGTAGATATAATAATAATAGAAATTTTATTAGTAAAAAGTTTTTTTTTTTTTTAATACTTTTTCATCTTATTTACTATACACCAATTAACATCTATTTCACAAGATAAATAAATAAAAAGGAAAAAATATAGAAACTTTTTAATGAACAAATTGCAAAGGTGGGGGTGGGAATCGCTAAATAAAGACATTTATTCACAACATAGGTGTCAAACTCCGGTCCTGGAGGGCCGTAGTCCTGCAGGTTTTGGATGTTTCCGTTCTCCAACACAGCTGATATATGATCAGCTCATCAGCAAGCTCTGCATAAGCCTGATAACGATCCTGCTGATCGGAATCAGCTTGTGTTGGAAGAGGGAAACTTCCAAAACCTGCAGTACTTGGGCCTTCGAGGACTGGAGTTTGACACCTATGATTTACAACATACACATTTATTGCATGAGTCTTAATAATGTAAATGCACAATGGGTCGGATTAAAGAAAAAAGAGTGGGCTGTATGTGGCACGTGTATCATACTTGACACCTGGGGTAAGATAAAGTCAGCATGCTCATGCATTTAATTATTTGTCCGTTGTCTGTTTTCATGCTTAGTGCTTTTGTCAGTCGAAAAGCCTGAACAGCGAGTTGAGCTATAGTAAGATAAGTAGATAAGGTGAAGGTGTAAAAGATGGATTTTAATTCAATTTAAGTGTGAGAATCGTCAAAGCCAAACAAACAAAAAAAATCCTCCATCTTATATCAAGGGTGACTGGTGAATGGCTATGGATAAAGTGAATCCAAGTTTCATTAGGCTCTTTTGCAGATTGTGCAAATACTAGCTAAATATAATTTGGAAAATCCCATAACAAGTTCTAACACAACCGTCTGTTAAATCTCATCAAATCAAGTTGTAATCTGTTTTGCTTACGTAGGCTCTTCTCACCTAGCCTAGCTGTGAGCAGATGAACTTCACTTTTGTTTTCACGTTGTACTCACTTTCACTGATCATCCTCAGGGGACAAATCTGTGTTCTCCCATTGCGCTTGTCAAGTCAAACAGAACATTCCTGCCGGTTCCTTACTGAGCTGCTCAGATCCAAACCACAGGTGCCATGCAAAGGGCTGACTCATTATGATGTCATCACGTTGGAGAACTGCTCTAATGGCTTTTTAACTCAAAGTGTATGCAAACAAGTTGGAATTGTAATGTATCTGTACTGACATTACCTGATAGTTTGTGGTTTTACGGCTACTGTCCACTTCGCCATTGGTCAGAATGACACGCTTTTCCCTCTCCCGGTGCACACGCACTTTCAAGCGACTTCGCAGCACTATGGCTGCATTGCCTAAAAACAGTGCTTATTTTAGAAATGAATTGTATTTTTTTTTTTTGTCTGTCTCTAAACACATTTCTTCGAGCAACATACAATACCTTCAATAATTTGGGTGACCTGAGACTGATAAGTGTCAAACTTGAAAGGCGTCAAGAAGCCAAGAGAGCCCAGATGGAAGGCCATCACAGGTGGAACACTCTCCTGCATGACGTCGATAATGTGTAAGCGATCGAAGAGTTGTGCTTCACAACACTGATTGTGATAACACACACAGTAAGTAAAGCTTATACCTGAAAGAGCGAAGACGCATAAAGCAAAGTTCCATCTCCACCAAGACAGATGATGAAGTCCACACGGTTGGAGATGTCATCGAGATCTACGAAACACAAAGGTATACCATTTTGATCTTAAAAGTGGGCAATACTGTAGCTGAGACAACTGAATTCAAGGGTCCTACTTCATGTTTAGATTGACACAAAACTATGTACCGGTATATGTGCACTGTGCAATGCAGTGCTGTCAACAGAAAGGGGAAAGACAGAGCTTGATGCCTAATTTGCAACTTTGGGGCTAAATTAATTAATTATTGATCGGGATGATTTTGTTGCGGTTAAAAAAAACAAATATTGTTTGGGGCAGCTTCCAGAGTTCAAAGCGCATTTTTGCTGACGTGCACTGCTTGCAACATCTCTGAAAAAAAATAAGAGAAGCTGTAAGCAATATGGTCACTGTAGCCAATTTAGAGGCATACTTGACTCATTTAGCCATTTACAGCAATAAAAAGTTTATATTTTGGCTATAATGTATTTGATAACTTCATTATTTTTAATGTACAATTAATACATTTCAAAACACATTTTGCCACTTGCTGTTGACTGAAAATGACATCACGTGTGCTCAGCGGTCAGGTAACAACCAATCACGGCTCAACTGGGTTTGGTCATGAGACGTTGGTAAACTGAGCCATGATTGGTCATTACCAACTCTACATGAGAAAACGGTGTGAGAACTTGAGAGGCGGGTGCAGTATTACACTTTGGTAACAGATATATAGGACAGGTGAGCGAAGCAGTGTGATGATGACTCAGTTAATGTTACATACATGGTTGAATATTCATTTATTAAGAGTTGGGTTTAAACTGCTCTATGTAGCAATTTTCCCCAAAACATCTTTACAATAGCCTTTTTATTTTCAAACATTTTTAACCAGCAGATTATCATATTTGCTGTTCACAATGGGTACTCCTGCAAGCCTCTGGCCAATAGTTTTAGTTTTCAGACTGGATTCGGGTTTGAATTTCCCGCCCTCTGTCTGCGAAGAAAGGAGTGTGCATTTTCACTTTGCGGCCACACGTGGCAATAGCAATTCGGAATTGAATTTCTTGCATTGAGCAGCTTTAAACAACAAAAGGATCACTTTTTTCCTAGAGGAACTTTTTTCCCTTTAAATGTTCACATTAACTGTAATGTTTTTCCCTATTATCTTTGTAGAAGTTAATGCCTTTTAATGCTGTAAAAAAAATATGCTAACAATTTGTTCCGTGTGTGTGTGTGGGTGGGTGTGTGTGTGTGTGGGATGGAGGCAAATTTTGTCTTAAATGGTATTTTATTAGCTTCTTCTATTAGCAAAAGAGTAAAATCTATATTATTATTTTTTAAAATATTTATTTAATTGCCCAGCCCTAGGTGGACCCAATTTTTCACTCCGGCAATCTGCAAGACACTGGATATATATTGTGGCTGTGATTATTGACAACAAAAGGCAATTACTGCTCATCTGACTCCTCTTTAACAAGCATTTAACTGTGGAAACCATCCTTCACAATGTCTTCATACCTTCTCTGAAAGTGCAGAATTTCTTCGTAAGGGTCCCAAAGTTGTCATCACCATAAATGGCTGGGTCCTCCAGAACCTTCTTTTCCACATAAACAATCATGTTTTTGACCTAAAACACAAGCAGAGAGACAAAAAAACGTGCCATTTATCGCACGTGCATGACATCATCGCCAAAGATTCAGTGTTTACTCTATGCCACACCTCAGTGAGGAACATGCAGAGCTCCTTGAAAGGCTGAAGCAGGGCGGCGTCTCGGATCTTCTTGATGACAAGGACACTCTTGGGGGGCGTGTTCCACGTCAGCCGCTGGGTGGCCGGGTCCTGAATGTGCCTGGTAAACATGTAAACAAAACCTTTAACTACACATGAGCCTGGCCTCTTAGGCTGATGTAAGGCCACTTAAGAAGCTAACGCGTGTGGCAAGCAGCAATGTGTGGCCGCTATCCTATTAGAGCCATTGGCTTAAGGTCTGCAGTAGAGTCCCATGTGCCGTCTGCTGCATTTCACCCTATCGCAAACTCCGACAGTGACTGGCGGATATTTTTGCCGAGATACAACTACAGGAATGGTATAATAACAGCATATGAGTTGGAAAAAGATCATTAGACAAACCGGATAGGAACTTATTGTCAAGAAGAGGACATGTTTTTGTTACATACATTCGAAATCTGGGATAACACGTAGAAAGAAAGATTTGTGATAATATGTCAGGTTTACCTGTTAGACATTTATCAAACACTACACAAAAAGGAGAGAAGATACTCAGTTTTTGTTAGACAGCTCGCGAGGAGAGGAACTTAGAGCAGACACTGGAATATACAAAGTAAAATGTATGCTGACTTGCCAGTGCGCATAGCTGGAAATTAGTGACTGATCAAGTTGGCCACGGAATTACAGCTATGAAATGGGTTAGCTGGTATGTCATCCATGCAAATAATTATGCATAGATTATTGGACATGAAGAGCAATTTCTTAGTTTAGTTTATGATTTTACTTTTTTTCATCTGACCATCTTACACAAAGCTAATCCAACAAGCCTTTTTTTCTCTCCATTTTTTTTTCACCTCAAGGCCATTTGAGCCGCTGCATAGTAATTTCTGCATCCCACCGTGACATTTGGGCTGGTCACATGTGGAAGCTGGTGGGCTCATATCCAAATAAACCGGACGAGAAAAATCAATGATGTCTTGTTAAGAGGATTTTTTCCCTTGCTTCCATAAACTGTGATTGGTTGGCGACCATTCTTGGATGTACTCTGCCTCGTACCCAAATTCCATTGCTATAGGCTCCAGCTCACCTTTAACCCCAATGAGGACACATGCGCAACAGACAATGAATGGATGGATAAACAAGAGGAAAAAAATGTGTCGTATTGCAGGATAATCACGGTTTTGTGTGTTGAAATGCTGTTCCGATATTTTAAAATGGGATGACTGTAGTTACTGACAGTGAAGCACCCAGCCCGAAACTGCCTTTGAAGTCTCCTCACTTTGACATGTCACCACATTGTGTGAAAATAATGTTTGCTTGGGGCTCAATACAGAAGCATTAAAAAATGATTAGGAAATGTGGGAAAGCATGCGCGCAATAATTATTATTTTTTTTAATGCTAAGAAACAAAGTAGGATAAGCTTTTTCTGCTGAGATTCAACATCATTCCACCTCAATTTAACACACCCAACAAAGCATGAAATGTCAAACATTTAGCCACTACATAATGCTATGTAAAACCCATTGAATTTGTGGGACTTAATTTAAAAAACAAACAAAACACTTTCATGAAAATGGGTATTTTTTTTCTACGGTTCAAGATGCAGCGGGACACATTTACGGTTGCCAATGAAAACATTTGGGGAACCAAAGAGACAAACACAACAGGAGTCTTAAAACAACACATTTCCAGAATAATCCTAAATTCTGGTTTTAAAAAAATTACTTTGCAGGGGGAAAATTCTTACTTTTTCTTTTTTTCAAAAAAGAACAGCTAGTTTCTTCACCAGCCGAAAATCGAGACAACCTAGTAAATTGTGTGCAGGTACTTTCACATGTAGAAGTTCAACAACTACATAACTTGAGTGGGGAACTTAATTTGCTCCACCGTACTTCAAACTTGGTAATTGTCAAAGTCTGGATGAAGAAGACAGTTTCACTAAATAGAGAAACTCATGTATTACAAATTTCCGTGGTATTGGCAATCATGGGTGGGGAATGGTGCTGCATGTGCGAAGAGAGACGCCATTCAATTCTTTTGAGGATCCAAATAAAGTCAAAATGGCGTCAATGGAACAGTTCTAGTTTGAGAATCATAATGGCACTGCCATTCTGTCAGTCATCTTTCCAACAAAGCAGGAAGTAACACGCTAACAAACACATGGCCAAACAAACAAGAAACTGAGATTTGCTCACAGCCTGCATTCCAAAGAGTGACAATATAGTTCTGTATGGTTTTAATAGAATTTCTGAAAAACAAAAAATGTACTGCTGTAAGACTTTAGTAGTGTATCTGGATCTAAGAAACCCCCCAAAACAATAACATTAAATGCTATGCAACAAATCCCATTGGTAAGGTCATGTTGATGCTTACACAAAAGTAGCAGTCTCTGCTGATTAATTTTGCCTCAATTGTGTCAAAATGTGATCAAATTCCTAATAGACAAAATCTTAATCAGTTCAACAACTATTATTCCAATTCCTAAATTGAATGCAGTAACAGCTAGTTACGAATAAAAACAGCCCAATTACTTTGAAACTCAATCAAACACTGACGTCTGTAAAGCGCCGCGATTTCAAACATTGACTTCCACTGAACACCTCACTACCTGCCCCCCCTCTTTCAGCAGGTGGAACCAGTCCAAAACCAGACAGCACCGCCAGCATTGACTTGAATATTCATCAAATCCTACATCAAGGGTTAACATTTCAGCAAGCCTGCATATTCTGACACAGCGAAGATGCGTAGTAAGTCCTCTCACCATTTCCATACTTTGTTCTCCTTATTGCCCGGTGCGTCCTGCAGTACTAGCTTCATGGTTGTACACATGTGACAAGGTTGGGAGCAGCTTCAGAGGACAGACAAAGCTGGAGAATGGTGATCTGTCAGGACGCCCGCAACATCCTTGAAGCCGAGAGATGAGCCTCTGTCCACGGTGGAGGGCCTCTGTGTGCGAGGATGGGGGGGAGGGGGGCAGCCAACAACCTTACAAGCTACACTCACAACTGCTATATTTGTCCTAGTGAGGACTTAACACTAAACCCTCCTGGTGTGTTCTGCTGCTGAATCGAACTCCTCGCTTGTTTTAAGCTTCCTCTCAGCCACGCCCACCCTGCTCTCAGCTGAGCACGCCCATTTCAGGGAAGGCCTTGCCTATACAGTATTCCTTTAATTTTTCAACAGGTGTGCTTAACAGGGACATCAAGTTGAAGACGCTGCTTTGCCCACAAGCACTTTATCCACTGTAATGCCATGCTGCTTTCAAACAGGAACAACCGTCCCACAAAAGGTTAAATATGTGCAAGTGTGTTTCAAAACAAGTGACTTTCAAAACAAATGAAATGACAAGCGACAAAGGCTCTTGCTTGATGCTATAGTTAAAAGAAAAGAAAAAAACACCATACATTCCTAATTCATCAAGCTCAGTTTTGTCAAAAGAAAGGTTAAGCCCACCTCCTGGCAAGAGGAAGTAAATTACACTCAATGATGTCATAAGATATTTTTGGATCTTTGCACGTCACCATTATTTGACGTGGTTTTGTAACATTTAAATGTAGGTGGAAAGAAAAGGTGCCTTCCACATTTGACAAATGTTTCACATTTATGGTACAAAATGCCAAAAGCGCAGAGTTTGAAATGGCTTGTCACACCACTTTGTGATCACAACAAATGTGTGCCGGCATGCTGTTGTTAAAGCATGTCAGGTGAAGCCGTGTCAAGGCATGCTTGGGTGTGTTTGTGCTTGGGTGTGTGCCAGAAAGGCATCAACAGTGTCAGCACTCAGCAGATAGCAACTGAGACGTCAGTGAATGTCATATATTATTGCTTTTGCTGAAGGTTTTATGATTTTAGAAGAAGACTGAATTATCTCCCAGTTTTAAGAACAGACAAGAGGCATTACTAAATATTTCCAGAGCCACAAACTTGTAGATACACTTGGCCTTGTGCAGTGTTACAATTAGGATCATTTTCTACATCACGTGATAGTGGCTGGGATTATGCAACATCATGTTTGAGAACAATAAAATCGGGAGACCATTGGCAAACACTGGCCAATTTGAAGATGATTTTTGAAAATGCTTTAATTGGCAGACCGATTAGTCAGTCAGGCCTTACTTCCTTGTTTATCCTCCGAGCCTCTCATAGTTTTTGATAAGTATGTTCAATAAAATGTTCTCTGTGATATATCTACTATGACTCCCTTCTTAGGCTTCACAATAACATAATAGACTCTTATAACCATGCACCATTACACCATTTGCGGAATGCCGTCTGCTCACTTATGGTCATTGGCTAACGCTAGCATAACAACAAAGCATCCAACTCAATATATAGTGTTTGCTGTCTGATGGAATGAATGTGAAGTTACTGTAAATAACATTACCGTTCTAAATTCTAATTGCATTAAAAGCATCCAAATGCAGTGTCTTTCTTCTTTGGCTCCACACTAACATTTGCAACACAGCTCACTAAGCATATATGTCTTACCTGATGCCGCATTTTGTATGAAAGTAGGTTCCACAAACAGCATCAAGACTTCCCCAAATAGTCATTTGTACAACACTTCGGAACGTATTGGCGCATATACGGACCCCCTTTTTTTTTTCTCTTTGTGTTTATCATACTGTAGATATTGTGAAATATTACATATGTTAGCGCTTTATGCCAGTGAATATTCTCTTAGTGCTGTGGCAGCTGGCTAAGGAAGTGTAAACATGACACCCATTTTGGGGAAGTATGAGCCGACATGGCAGCCATATTGGGGGGGAAAAAACACATTTCTATCCAATGCAATGCATGGACAATGAAATTAAGTCTTCTTAACTGCTTTTCCTGTAATTTACTTTTTGTCAAAACCAAAGTATGTGCTATCCACATTCATAAAATACACATACGACTTAAACCTCCTAGCTTAATGTCACCATAGACACACAGCTCAAAAGGGACATTTGTATCAAGGAAGTAGGAACTGGTAGTAATGACAGCCGAAATTGTTAGCAAGGTAAGAAAACTCTGTAGAGATAAAAATAGGTGTCTAAACATGAGAAACGCCAATCTATCAAGGTACTATGCAGATAATAGTTAACATTTTGAGCATGCGTACCAGGCAAATTGGAGGAGCACATTATACATGAGTAGAGAGAATCAACTGCTTTTGAAGACCTGCGGTTTGTATGGAAAACAGGTGAGGCAATGCCCACAGCCGCTGCGTGCCAATGAATAAAACAAAACAAAGGATCATTATCGAAATTCACTTCAGGGTGTGGGCAGGGCGTCAGAGTAACCAAGATGAATGCTGGAGCACAAAGTGATGGATAAATAGAAAAAAATGAGATTACCGGTAGCTATTGCCAGTATCACAACCACACCCCATCCATAGAGAGTCAAGAAGAGGTTATCGTTTCCTGTTTAACAAAGCCTCATGAGCCACACTGGCACAACTGTGTTTCCGTATAAGGTTGATTCAAAACATTTAAGTGAATGATAGTTTAGTCTAGAATAAAGTTGTAATTTTAACAAGTCAAAGTCAAAATTGCCACACAAACAGTTTGAGGCTTCCCATTTGTATCCAGATGCTATAAATGATGAGACAAGGAGACAAAGGCGATCCATGTGTACTTCCTTTACTCTCTACAACAAAAGCTACAGGTTCCGTCTCCTTTGTGTGTCCCCCAGGATTCACTGTAACAAATGTGGAAAATCAAAGACCTGAAGGCAGTGAACTGGCAGTCCTCCTCCAAGAGGGGCGAAATGGCTAGTCTGGTGCACACTCACGTCAGAAGCTGCTATAAGAAAATGTGGGTGATAAGGAATGAGGGATCGGCAGAGTCCAAAACAGCCGGCACACCCTTTCCATCAATTTGAATGGTTTGCCGTCACAGAGGTGCCCACGTAGTACTTAGTAACATCCGTCGCTACTCCTCTGAGCTGGAGCTGAGTATCGCTATGCTCACAATTGTGCTGCCAAAAATCTGGGCAACTCGAGCACTGCAGCGTAGACGCTAGCCTTGACATTCGCCAAGGTGCTCATGTCGGGGTCCCCAATTGTGGAGATGCAGTAAATGAAAGGATGAGGAGACGAAAGCAATTCATGTGTCTTTACTCTCCACAACAAAAACCTAAATGTTTACAGAACAAGCAGTACGCTACTCTCCTTCATCCCTTTTTAGTCTATCATCCCTCTAAACGCAAAAACCTCCCTTCTCGTTCCGGATGAACGTAACCTCCTTTCCTCTTAAAGCTACAGGTTCCCAGTGAATGTCTCTCTCTCCCTCTCTCTCTCTCCCTTGTGGGTCACGACAGGGCGATATTAATAAATATTTGTTCAAAACACTTTTGGTTGAGGCTTTGAGAAGCCCCTAACAAAAAGAGATGATTTCAGCACAGTGTAGTTCTTTCTCAGGTACAGACACAAACATAATCACCTAAGCGGCTCAGAAAATGGATGTACATTAAATGGATGTGTACAAACATTAGCTATTACAATGTTTTATGAGGGTATATATTTACACTATTTTTGTAAAATCATTTCGTCTTGCCATGTCATGTTACTCTCAGACATTTTCCCCAATGCGGCCCCAAGAGACAAAGAAATAAAGAAATAAAAATAATCTATTAAAAAAACACTCACTTCCATGCTAACTGAACAAAACCAGCCATGTCTTGTGTTTGCTGTCAGAGGTTAAAGTTAAGTTTATAGTTAGGGTATCTAATGTAACAATAATGCCCTGCTGTACTTACATTACTGCGTGTGGATTCTGTAGCATGCATGCCTTTGGGCCAAAAGTGGTCACAGGGCTTGGTCCATGTAGAGACTGGGTCCTCCTGAAGGTAGTAAACAAAAGAGCATCAAACAATAAGGTTAGCTCGAGACAATACAATTTTAACTTTATTGGACTTGCATTATATTACAGGGAAACACACATAAAAATAAACAACAATAAAACAACCTATATGTTTTTATTGCAAGTCAAACGAGGATAAACGAGAGGGCTCACTCAGTTTAAATTCAAATGTACCAAACCAATTGGTTGGGTTGCAGATTCTAATCTACAATAGATTTTATTTTACGACATGGTGAACACAGCGGAAATAATTATTTGTCCATCATTTACGAGTTGGATGTGAGAAAATGTTCGTTTACATGAAAGTTATTTTTAAAACATTTGACTTCAAGTTGGCATAAATATAAAGTATACACCAGCTAGCCACAACATTACGAGTATCTGCACAATATAAGAATCCAATACAAAAGCCTTATAAAATATTCTGCTTTTATAAAGACAATGTTCAGTTAAAAACACATGTAGCATGGTTGTACTCTGCCGTGGTGCATAACACTACTGGTTCCTAAGCGCGTGTAATATTTTCAACCCTTTTATCTTACGAATTGATGTAACCAAAATATTAAGACACATTGGTGTATTTAGCACTTAAATAACTAAATGAGGTCCATACAAAAATGGTCAACAGTCCTACAAACATCAATAAGCACTTCCTCATTCAGATTTGCTTTGTACATATATTTTAACTTGTGTCACGTCTTGAGAACAAAATCCAAATAACCTCCTCTTATCAGCTCGAAAAACAATTCATCACATTGTCATATATCACAGATGAGTGTCACTGAGAAGCAGTGGGTGGGTATTGTCAACATTTAACATTAGGTTGTTCAATTATCCTCATCAAAAATTGGGACCCTTCAGATGGGTAAAATATTAAGGCTTAATGTTCCATTGATATAACATTTTTCCATGCTTAATGTGTGAATCCTAACACTAAATAAGATGTTTTGTTGAATATTCCCATTAAAAAAAATTATGTTTAAAAATCGATTCGGCCGCATATCGAATCGATTCGAGAATTGCGCGCTGTAATATCGTGATATATTGCCAAATCGATTTTTTCTAACACCCCTAGAAAACAAGATCTGTTTCACTTCACACACAGAGGAAAAACCCCATCACAGTTGCTAAGGCACAGCAATGCAGATTTTGCAACATTGACGTTGAACTAAAGTTGGAGCCTTGATGACTACATGGGAATTTATGCAATGTGCGGGGGTGCTGCAACTGAGTTTGGTCACTATGAACAATGACGTGTTTTAAAAAATAATATCTATCTATCTATTGAGATTAGGCCTCGATGACGGCCAATCCAAAACATTGACTTTGTTATCGTTCATAACCAGTTTCGTAGTATGCTTCATGTCTTTGTCCATTTGGGAGACCCATTTGTGGTCAAGCTTTAAAATCCTGGCTGATGTCTTGAGATGTTGCTTCAGTATTTCCACATAATGTTCTTTCCCCATGATGCCAGCTACAGTGCCGTGAATAAGTACTTTCACTTTTCTCAAATTATTTTCTGCAGTTTCTCCACTTTAATGTTTCCTGTAATTAAAAATGGAAATTTGATGTACAATTATTTTTTTAATGTGGGATTTTTTTTCTCAGGTCCTTGGCAAAAAAAACCATACATTTATTTTATTTATACAATTAACATTTATATTATTTACACAATTAACACTTTAAAAAAACGAATTTTCCACTAGCTGTCGACTGAAGATGACATCACCTGTGCTGAGGAAGTAGAAAATTACCAATCATGGCTCACTTATTAAGTCTGGACAAAATATGAACTTCTTATTGCTGAAAATTATATAAATAATCATCTTCCGGTCTTTGCAATTTTCCAAGACTTTATTTTATTTTATTTTTTTAATTTTAATTTTATTTATTTAAAAAATAATAATAATAACGCCGACAACTTACATATTAGCAGTGACGTGCGGACAGGATAGGCAAATTAGGCACTGCCTGCCCCAGGCTGAAATGAATGTTTTCCTATTTATTTTAATTATTTCTATCATTTCAGAAAGCCTACACTATCTATAAGTTTAAAATGTCAAATGTAAAAAATAATAGGAATACTCTCTAAAACTAAGGATGTCCTGAATAAGAAATCTTTATACACATACTGTTAATTATTATTACCATATCTGCCCTATTGTGTGAAAATCTGGGGAAACGCATATTAAACAAATATCGACCCTGTTTTCAAATTGCAAAAAAGAGCTATAAGATTTATTATTAATCGATGAAAATATACAGAACTAACACATTCGCTATTTATTAAATCAAATATAATGAAATTTCACGACTTAGTCGAGTTTAAAATAGCACAAATAATGTACAAAGTACACAACAATCTACTCTGCCACAGTATTCAGAAGCTGTTTGAAATTAGAGAGAGTCCTTATAACATAAGCGTCTACAAAAAAAATCTAAACAAGAACAAATATTAAGCAAAGATGTGTTTCTGTAAGAGGTGTTAATTTGTGGAATAATTTTGGTACTAACATAAAAAGATGCAAGTCACTTGCTAAGTTATAATTTTTTGTAAAAGCAAAGTTTGAGAAAATTATTTAAATCTGACTTGAGCTGGCAAAACAGCAGGAATTGTGTCATTTCTTTTGATGTATCAGTATGAGTGTAATGAAAATGGTACATGTGAATATGAGGATGAATTATTATGGTGTATGCCTATGCATTACATGTACATGGATATGCTACTGGCAAATGTACGTACATTTCAAAGTGCAGTTCTATACACGAACAGGTTTATACACTTTTTCTTTCATTGAAACATATTAACCTATTATTGTATCAATAATGAAATAAGTCAAAACATAAATTGTAGGACTAGATAAGTTTTCAACTTCTTCCTACTCCCCTTTTGAACATGTAAACTGTGATATTGACAAATTATTCTTTCTTCCTATTCTTTTATTGTTTTGTTTTGACTTCAACTTGTATTTTATACCTGTAATGTGTTTATGTTTATATGTTCAATAAAATTCCAAATTCAAATTCAATAAAAAAAATGGCTCACAGTCAAGTATCACTTGAAAGGCAAAACGAAAAAGTGCCCCATCGGCACGACAAAACAAAGAGGCGCCACCATGTGGTGCGATGCCATACTATGGATTGTTACAGGGTGTCCTGGAGACACCTTAGGCCTGGGGGACTACATTATGTGTGAGGCCTTCCGCTGTCAATCTGGGCCGGGGGTCTCTGGAATGGCAGTGCTTCCTATGGCCGTGGCCCTATCAGTAGTGATGGGAAAATGAAGCTTCATGAAGCAGTTGTGATATTTTTTGACTCCTCTAGATGGCACTCTTGGTTGAAAGATGCAGTGGAAATGTAATCAATTTCCTTTGCACTAGCCTTTATATTTAAACCAAGAGCACCATCTAGGGGAGTCACAAAATATCACAAGTGCTTCATGAAGCTTCATTTTCCCATCACTACCTATCAGTGTGGATGAGCTCCCCTTGGGTGCTTTTCCTCACATGGTTTCTCTGTGCTCTGCCAAGTCTTTTTATATAGTTTGCAGGTCATGTGTGTGAGACTGTGTGCACATATGTGCTCTTTTTGTATTGTACTATGGATGTTTTAATTACACAGCACTTTGATTTGCATTTTTATGTATGAAAAGTGCTATATAAGTTGTTGGATTTGATTTGTTTGAAAATCGATGCCTATAATTAATTGTGTAGGGCAGTTTATATGAGCAAATACAGTAATTATATTAAGTGCAATAATATGTACATACATTTTGTACAGAAGGGAGATAGTGTGCCATTCCCCGTTTCAATCCAAACATCTGAATGATTTATCTTGGACTGATACCCCAGAAATATATTAAGAGTGTAGTGTGAAGGCCTTTAAAAGTAAACTAACTACCTGTACTCAGAGGAGCTGCTGGCTGCGGAAGTGCTCAGGCTGCGGGTCTTCTTGCTGCGCCGGGCCAGACGGGGCCCAGTAATATTCCCTCCATCACGGGTTGACCAGCAGTATGAGGACGCTTTCACTCGCACCTCTTCTCCACCGTCCATCTCAAGCTATCTGACGGGCTAGATTCATCATTGATAGTCTATTACATCACGTACAACAAAGCATCAATTGTATATCATACTGTGCTAAATTGGAATCACTACTTGTAACACACCCACCCAAAAATGTATTGGAATCACTACTTGGTATTTTATAATAAGACACCACAGATTCGCGCTTAACACGTAAATTAAAACAAAACAAAACATCGTTGTCGTACGATTACAAATTAACCAGCTAGTTTAACATGGAGGAATACCTAACGTATCTTAATAGGATCATGTTACTGGAGCTGGATTAATACTTAAATTAGAGCTGCCTCCAGTTCTACTTCATTATGTAAATGCGGATTTGGCAGCTCTGTTGGTACGTACGCTAGTTATCTTGGTAAAACAAACAAACACGTTTAAACCCGTTCAGGAATCTGCTTGCTTGCAAAAAAAGAAGCAATTTTGAATAAAAACAACGTATTGTCAATTATGAGACCGATTTGAGCGATGAGCAACAAGTGAATTATTACGGATCCAACTGCTATTCAGTGTTGCTAACAAAGCTAAGAACGTACATCTAATTTGAATAGCAAGACAACAAGACATATAAATATAACAAGAGGTATCGGGCATTCCGTTACCAAAATGTACCTTGTCCTCGCAATGTTAGTCGGCGACACAAATTCAGGGTTTCATTTACTGTCGTAGATTACCAATTCACCATCTTAACTTCAACCATCATTTCCGGGTAGGCATAGGCCAATCAGAGAGCGTACATTTGTGACGTAAGAAGCGTAATTATGGACATCCTGAATACTGTATAAAATGGACTCCAAATGTATTACAAAAAAACCCCTCAAAATTTGGTTAAGGTATATTACCTTATTGTCACTCTAAAGTGTCCAATTTATAAATCAGCTAACTTGATACTGTTGAACACCCCAACATTACTAAACAAAGCAAGCATTTTTGGAAGGTATCATGTGCGAGTTCATGTGACTAGTGCATTAACACACACGTACACTGCATGCCATTTCACTTTCTGTCCAACAGATGGCGACCGAGATCCGAAGTCAACAGGTTCAACGGGGAAAGTGGCAGGTGTGTTGTGGAACTTGACCAAAGTATTTGACACCGAGCTGCAATAATCAGCACATTTTCACACCTGAACACAATCAACACAAGTTTAACGTGTCCAGATGCTGCAAATCACTGCTGGTAACATTCAAGCTTGAGTGGGAATTACTAAGTGAATCACACTTAACACAGTATGTCATTTCAAACTGCTTTTTATTACATCTTAAATAACAGTACATTTTAATATAGTTTCTATCTTGCATCCAGCTTTCGGTTGTACACTGACTGACTTGAAAATTAAATACAAAAGGTGTAAAGGGAATAAGGGGGTGCAGAGCTCTACGGTTATTTGATGGCGAAAAAGAGAAAAGGAACAGGAATTTAATCAATTTAGACTTTTATTCAATTCAGTTTGAATGTTTTTGTGTTTTTGCCTTTGCCAATTCCAGGCCTAACACACAATTACGGCACATCTTTTTGTACAGACTGTTGCAGAGAAAACAAACAAAAAAACAATGGCACTACTGCTAAAAGGAAGAGTGTTTTCTGTTTACAAGGAGAAGGGAACAAAAACAACAAAAAAAGTCTGCCATCCAGATGCTGCAAGATTTATTATTATTAAAGGGCAAGAAAAAAACCTGCTATAAAATGTTTCTTTGTAAGTGGAATTTTTTTTGCTACAGAAAGAATGGAAATTTGTTGTATTGGTAATGTTTCGGTGATTAGATGTAATGTATATATGCAAGTGTGTACAATTTACATTTACATCTAAACCATTTGTGTAATCCCTCCCAAGTATGGACTAAGCAACCTTTAATAATGCAGGGTTTGCTTCTCATGTGCATAGCTTTGACGTTTTTGTTGTATTATGGTATGCACGGAGGAGCAAAAACAACAACAAATTAGTCAAAACTGGGGGAAAAATAAAAATAAATACCACTGTATTGATATATTCAACAGGTTCTTAAAGAAAACATCAAAGGACTTAATTTCATATGCACCTTTAAGCAATTCTACAGCATGCGATTCTAAGAGATAACCCACCCATGGCAGACAATCCCCCCCCAAAAAAGAATTTTTTTTTTTTAGTTTTTAACTTAAAAAAGTTTCCATATTATTTTCAAACATTGATTTATACAACATGTCATTCACAGAGTAGTAACTGCATTTCCAAGCACGGAATGGGCACCTGTTCGAAAAAGTTTTGAAACGCAGTCTGGCTAAAATGGAGAGACTCATTACCCGACCGGTCACATCCCCCGGTTCCAACCACAGCAACACAAAACTACAGGAGAAAAGAAGTAAAATAAAATAAAGGGTTGGGTGGATTATGACCAATAGGTTAATCTTCATTTAATTAGTCTAGACTGGTGCCAGACAAAAAGGTTTAAGAATGGTTAAATGGTTTTGTTTCTTTTTGTTGTGTTTTTTTGCATTTTAAAATCAAGCATTCATTTATAACAGTATGTGCTTGGTTAGTTAATTTTTTCTCTCTCGACAATGTTCTATATATGCAAAGTTTACATTTTTGTGCAAAGAAAGACTTGTGGACTACACTGGGGGGGACAAGTTTCATGTGACTAATATACAGCAGGGTCAGAAGTGGCTTGAGGACTGTTTCTCTCGCTTTGTTCTCCAGTGGGATAAAGCTGAATTTCCAAGAATTCCACAAATTAAAACCCTCTTAAAACATGTAACGATTAGCAAATAAAACAAAGATTTGATCCTCATTTTAACAGACAACCTACAGATCTACTCTGACAGCGATGAAGAAAAAAAATATATTGAAAGATGGCCAAGAATGCTATAAGAGTTAGATCGCTGCTGTGTAATAATCTTCACTCAACCTGTGGTCATGAGAGGAATGCACAATTTTTCCATCCGTCCATTCTGAGACAACCAAATTCCTTGACCTGTACAGTTGGAGCTGAATGAGTGACAGACAATTGTGCTCTTTTAAGGAGGAGGAGGAGGTGGATGAGAGAGTGAGATTTTTGCCCTTAATAGTTTGTTGGGTGTTTTGAGTCAGTATCATGTTTTGAAAAGATTGGATATGCAATACAATTAAACATTGTGATGTTGGAATGGTCTTCCACGCAACTTTGGAGTCTGGATACCATCTGCAAATGAACAAACCACTGTTAGTTGATCAAATTACCCAACAAAAGGCTTGATGATGAAATACAAACAACTGATACAAAATACATTGTGCTTTGCGACTGCCGATATTAACCACTATTAACTATTAGAGACAGGCCACCACAGACGAGATTCTCCAGCTCAATGACGGCCTTTCCCAAACATTTAGAAGCTACGCAGCCCCTTCAATATCACGGTAGAGTCGTGCCTGCTGCTCTGCACAAACGATTGGTGCAGTGTCTGCAGCGATATGGACTCTACTATTGGTATGTTTAATTTTTAATGGCATCAATTATGATTAATTTAATCATAATTATTTAAATAAAAAATATGTAATGGTTATTTTACCAATATTTTAAATTTACAATATACCCCTTAACCAATTATTTTTGATGCGAGGAATAAAATGCAAAAACATTCTAATGAATACAATTAAGGGAAAAAACAGTTAAAAGAATGCAATAAATATGACAGGACTCGGACTGGATTTAAGAATGGAGCGAGCACACGGGCCATATTTGCCCACCTCTGCTGTAAATAAAGCCAAAATATGGACATCCTGGGGCCTTTTTGTACCTTCAGACTCTAGTTCCAGATCTTGAGGAAGCTATCCCAGGACCCTGTTGCCACTGCCATGCCGTCGTCAGTCACACCCAAGCAGCTCACTCGATTATCATGACCAGCCAAGACACCTGTGGACGCAGTGAAGACTCAAGAAAAGCACAACAAACTCATCTGTGTCTATGTAATAATTAGGGATGTCCTGATCACTTTTTTTTTTTTTTGTAACCAAGTCAGAGTCTTTAGTTGTACGCATCTGCTGATACAGAGCCCTGATCGAATACCTCAGCAATGCATAAAAAGAAAGAAAGCTTGCACCCAAATTTCCTCAAATTAATATAAAATAAACTTTTTTTTAAGTTATGTCGTTTGGACGAGTCACAACGCTAAGCTGTCGGTCGCTCTCTCAACTCTGGATGATACCTTTCAGTGAGGGGGCTTTATAATCAGGCTTTGCAGAGTATCTTGCCCGGAGTGTTTTCACATCATTGTGAGGAAACTCTCGTCTCTAAACGAGCGTACAGTACAAAGCTCTGCTCCAGCATGTAGGAGACGAGAGGCAAATGTGCCTCTGTGTGTGCCGCTTTGTTACTGTCAACTCCGACCATGACAAAATGTAAAATCCCAACCATAACATTGTGTAATATAAAATTACGCTCTTGACATTTGGCAAGCTCTTTATAGTTTGGGATTGTTTGGTCACTTTAGTGACCTTAAAATATCAGAAAATTAATACAAACAATCATTTTGCCCCTATTGCGATCAGCTGAAAATCATGTGTTTAGAAATAGGGGCCGTTCGGATCAGGACATACCTATAAATAATCAATCACGTGACACAATTTGGACATGCTTGAAAGTCTAAGACTTGTTTTTTCTTCTAGTGCATGTGGGGAGGGACTTGATTGCGACCGTGGAACTTAAGTTGCACTGAAATCACAATAGACCTCAGCCAATTTCGTAGGACTTCAGCACATTATGGTCAGACTTCATCTAAAAAATACATTTTAAGAATTACCTAAATGATTCAAACTTATTGAAGCAAAAGCGTGATGAACACATTTCCATCTTGACTGCTCAGTACAACATGACTAGAGCTACAAATAATGAAACAATTGAGTCATAATGTGAAGAGTCTTGATTCCCAAGAATCACAAAAAATAAAAATAAAAAATAAATCAAGGCAGTTGATTATTAAATGTCATTAAATGAAAAACCAACAGGTAAGTCTTTCTGCAAGGTGACTTGCCTACCAAGCAATCACCCTCTGCACTTCCCCATGGGTGTTATAATGCTACCTAAAATTAATGCCTGCACAGTTAATCAAGGTATAGTGATGGCAAAAAAATAACCCTAAAATGGCCTAATTCCATTTCCACTATTTCCTATGGCACATTTTAATTATAATAGGAGCAATCAAGCAGCATCACAGAATGTAATGCTGTCAACCTTAGAGGTTCCGCTGTACTCAAAATTTTGCTAAAAATAGCCACAAAACACATGGGTGTGTGTCAGATGTGAGACTTGAGTGATCAATAGGTGTAAAGTATTCATGCCTACCTATGGGGTTCCTCAGCTGTTGTAGGCGATACCTGCTGTTTTAACTGGCAAATGGAAAACTGACCTTCCATTTCTCTTCTTGCACACTAATAATATCCAACCAAATCTCGCAATTCACTTATTTAACATTACACCAACTAATATTTCTGAGATTAAAATGTGATCAACAAAAAATTATTTAACAGCCAACTAGTATCATCCTAACAGGCCCTGCCAAGGTACCAGCCTAACATGTCTTGAGGTTAAAAACTGGGCATTAGTGGAGAACGCATGGTGAAGAAAAAGCTTTAATGTTACCTTTTTGAAATGCGTGTTTAGAAAGACGGGAATCGTGTTGGATCTGTAATGCTTAGAAGTGTAAATCCCCCGCCACAAAAAAACAACAACAAAATACTACCTCTACTTTGCGGAAATTCACCCATTGAGGAACATTGCTTGGAACATATCGCCTGTGAAAAGTGAGGGACGACTCTATAGTGTTATTTATGCCTTATTTGTGGGGGATAGTAACTGGGCCTGCCCGCGAATACCAAACAATCTGTGCGTAAATGACGTCCACTGAAAAGCATTGTGGGAGGAACCACGAGTATGCAGGGGTCCACTGTACATTCATCGCCTATCTGTATGAAGAACAAGACAGCCGTAACAGAGAGCAACATACACAACATCAAGCAGAATATACCTGCACGATCGGCCTTCAAAGTGTCCCAGACATTGCAATTGAAGTCGTCATAACCAGCCAGAAGTAGGCGGCCACTCTTGGAGAATGCCACAGAAGTGATACCGCAGATGATATTGTCATGAGAGTACACCATCAGCTCCTGGTCAGCACGCAGATCAAACAGCCGGCAGGTGGCATCGTCTGAGCCCGTGGCAAAGGCATTGCCATTGGGGAAGAACTGAAGGAAAAATAAACGTAAAAAAAAAAAAAAATCACACATACAACTGAGGAAGCCGGCTCAAACGTGCACACACAGTCCTTTAAAAAAATAAAAATAAAACAGTGGCACTTACCATATTTTCACGACTATAAGGCAGACTTAAAAGTTTTAAATGTTCTCAAAAATCGATGGTGCATAAGGTGCACCTTATTGTGTGCACTTATTGAGTTGCAAAATCTGTAAAATCTGTTATGCGACTTCTGTACACACTCCATTGACTGAGTGTCGGAGCATTTCCCGCTGACACATTGCTTATGTACAGGAAAGGCGGACGTGGTTGAGATCGGCACGCGAATGTTAAAGAGTCAAAAATGAACATCAAAGAGCAAGGCACGAGGATCCTAAAGACCCGGTAGGTGTGTGCAAAACATCGGTTTGGCAAAGGACCCCGGAAAGTGGCATCAATTAAGAGACATACTTGCGAACTACAAGCTGTCAGTTACATGGTTGTACATGGGAATAGAGCAGCTGCGAGAGAATTCCACATCAACGAATCCATGGTTCAGAAGTGGAGGAAGCGGGAAAACGATCTTCGCCAAATTAAGAAGACAACGCAGAGTTTCTGCGGGAACAAGGCGAGGTGGCCAGAGTTGCAAGACTGACTTGAACAATTACTTTTTTTTTATCAGAGAAAAGCCGAGGGAAGCGTCTCTTCAGTCACCATTCGACTGAGGGCGCTAGCGCTAGCATTAAAGCTGTTCAATTCGGATACAGAAGATGAGGACTTTGATGGATTTGTAGATGAAGATTGATCCAAAAAAATAACAACTACATTGTTAAGTACAACCAAACTCATAAGGTAGCATGTATGTGCCCAATAATACCTGCCTTATGTATAGTTTAAAAACAAAAACAGCACCTGCAATTGAGACTGCGCCTTTTAATCCGGTGCACCTCTTGGCCACGAAGATATGGTTACGTTAGATGGCCGTGAAAGTGTCAAAGTACACATACAGACTTATTTAACCTGACATAAGGTTGGTGCGCCTTCCCATTCCTGGTATTTGAAAATTCTGGTATTGTGTAATTTATTCCGGCTTAAGATTTACAGTAAGGTATAGTGTACGAAGCCTTACGCAAATGGCATTGATGTCCGACTCATGGCCAGTAAAGGTCTGCCGGCACATTCCTTCTCTGATATCCCAGAGTTTGGCTGAGGCATCACAAGCCCCAGACACAAACAGCCTCGTGTCAGGTGCCAGCGAGAGACTCATGACATCCCCAGTGTGGCCAGCAAACGTGGTTGTCTGCTGTCCAGTCTCAATGTCCCACAGAGCGCTGTAATGAAGCGAGAGAGAGAGAGAGATACACAATCAAAATAAAGCTACTTAAAGGAAAATGAGCGAGTTCATCTCATCAGCTGTAAAAAGGCAAAATAGACTAAGCAAGCTCCAGAATGAAACGGCAACATTTAGGCTTCAGTCAAGTACAATCAGCGATGACACTGCAAAGTGCTCACTGCTGGACACAAAATGACATTGAAGCTGAGATTAGATAAGACCAATACTTCAAAGTAATGTTTAATTATAAACAAAGCATGTTGCTAATACGGTTTAGGAGTATTACAAACATATACATCTTATTTTTTATGCCTTGACTTGACAATAGTTTATAGAAGGGGGGGAGGGCATTATTATGAAATTAGCCAAGATGGTGAGCCAACATGTCTGTTTGAGGCAGAAGATATTGAAATGAACTGCATTGTGTGCAATGTAACAACTCACCAGGTGGTGTCTCCAGAGCTGGTGACAATCTGGTTGTCATCCAGGAAGCGACAACAGGACAGGTAGCCTGTTAGCAAAAGCAACAAGATCAAATGTTTGTGATGAATCTTAAAAAAAAAAAAAAACATACAAGAAAATGTCCCTTTGCAACTTGCTTCCTTTATTCATCTTAAGTTAGTTGAGGCTGTGTGCCCCTCCCTACGGTGAAGGAACAAGAACTTAAATGCTGACACACTTCCTGTGTCATGTGACACTGATCAGATGAATAATTCTTGCCCTCAAGCACAAAACTTTCATTAGTTAAAGAAAAAGCTATATAGCTACAGTATGTTCTATTTCTGCACAAAGCAGTCACAGACCATGTGACTGAAATGTAGTGATAGACAGATGTTTTTTTCAGGGCCGCTACCGTTAATTAGTAGTCAAGGAGGCCGATAACCCATACTTATATGCCGATATTCACTTTCACTAAACGGGAAAATATTGGCATACAAATTTGAGAGAGAAAAAAATACAAACTCCAAAAAAATACAAACTCCAATTCTTAACTTTGTTGAAATGCCTTTAAGGCATATGTTTGTTGAACATCTTTTCAAATTTGCAAATTGTTGGACAGTCATCTTTGTTTTAAAATTCAGACAAAAACTTCTGGGCACTTTTATTAAATACATTCCTTAAGTAAACACGGTTTTAAATTGATCTATTATTGGCGGTCAGATTAAAAAAAAAAAAAAAAGGCCAATGCCAATATTTGTCAAAATGCTGAATATTGGCATGGTCGATAATCTGTCTAACCCTACCAGAATATCTCCGACGTGAAAATCATTCAATCTGGCTAAATTGTAATTGAACGCTTGGCCAAAGAAACAACAAAAAAAGTGCAAGTGGCAGCATGGCATAGACCTTCATCTTTATTTATTAATTGGAAATAAGGATTCCTCAGCAGATTTTCTAAGAGGAATTTAAATGTTTTTTCCATGGTTGTGGTAAATTGAGATTAAGCAAATCAAGGTGGTGTGCAGCGTACCTGTGTGTCCAGCCAGCTCACGGCTAACGCGCACATTTCCCTCACGGGTCTTCAGGTTGTAGATGGAGCAGATGTTGTCCAAGCCTCCACATGCCACGTAGTTACCAGAAGGGGCATAGGCGCACGTCATCACCCAAGATGAGCGCAGCGGGATGGCATGGACCTGAAAAAAGGGAACATATTATTGAATATAAATAACATACAATGATCTATATTTATGGTTTTGAGGGGACGATACAAAAAAAATTATTCTAAAATATGTCCTACTTGGACAAAGAATAAATGCAGGCTTAATCTGAACTTGACCGTATGCCTTAGTAAAGCGATTCTCATCTGGTGGGTTGCTGGTAGTTATGAATCCCAAATGTTTAATGTGCAATCCATCTTATGTCCTATCAATGACTAATGGTCATATCCGGCCTCAGTGTGCATTTAATATAACCTCTCTAATGCACTTTGCACAGGTAAATGTCAATTTATGCAAATATGTGACATACATATCATGCTCCACTCTGCTGCTGTTCATTCAACGATGAAGAATATTGTTTTATATTGTCTTTTTTTCTTTTTCAAATGAATGAAATAAATAATTGAAATGAAAATGAAATTCATGCATTACCAGAGCTTGTTATGGAAAAAGACCTGTTCCCTGTGTCTATTAGTTTCTGAATGAATAGGAACTCAGACCATCGTCATTAATAAATGTACCTTGTTCGTGGTGTAGCTGTCCCAAATAATGAGTTTTCCATCCTGGGAGGCACTGACCAAAAGCCTAAAGTAAAGAAAGAAATTGTTTAAATTGTGTAGTATTTTATTGTACTTATTTGTACTCTATAAATCAGCATTCTTAATAATAGGCGGTGATAATACAGATTTTATTTTTTTTAAACAAAAAAGGAAAGAGTGGTGTCACTGGGGCTGAGCTTGAATATGCTGGTGAATCCAATAAGTAACTACAGCGACAGCTTTCATGCCCAATGGAGCACAAAAAGGCCCACTGGGAGCCTGCTCATCTTCACTACCGTGACACACACAGAACAGCACACTCAAACAGGAACATGCTCAACAAAAGATGGATTTACATGGAGATATTTTTTTGTCATTCCGACTAAAGATCTCGGGTCAACTGTACATCTGACATGACCTATTCTGATTTGTGGTTTAAATGTGAAAGTGCAACATCATCAGAACAGACATGTGACATACACAGATTGACGTAAACACCACATGATTGATCAAGATGGAGTTTGTTTACTTAGCACAGAAATTGTGATCACCTAACACTTATTTAAAGCAACCCACTTGATAAAAACAGGTCACAAGTAGTTTAAACAAGTTCTCACATTGCAGACAACCTCTGATAGGGCGTTGCCATTTTCAAGCACGTAAACGTCGTCACTAAGCATTTGACGTCAAGAGAGCGCATTCCGGATTGAACTGTTTACATGACGTGACAAAAGGAATATACTGTCCCTGTGAATCTGTACAAAATTCCATTTCATTTTCGGCTTGTTTATTCTGATTGAGGTATTTAACTGAACATTTCTAATACGTTTGGCCATTTGATTTGATCCTAATTGGAAGAGAAGGCTCCATGTAATATGTTAGAGGCAGAAAATGTATGGATGCCAGTTTTAGATGATTATAACACCTGTAACACTTGAACGTGCTTACTTTTCTACTGTAAACGATAAAGGATGGACTTTACTTCCAGTCGGACCTCAAAGATCCACAATTGGACAAACTACTAGAATGATTGTACAGCATACACTGTAAACCAGTCGCCCGAGTACGGTCCATGCACTTCTCGCAATTTTTCCCCCCTTGAAGCAAAAGTTAGGCAGACAAAAAAAAACGTATGTGTGTGTTAGGGCTGTCACAAATGATTATATTTCTAGTCAACTAATCGCCAACAGTACTCGACTAGTCAACTAATCGTATCATATGTAAATTGCGGCATATTGCGCCAGTAACCAGCTGCTCTTATGATAACCATCATTATCTTACAACTTGAATTCTTTCAGGTATGTACAAATTAATAATAGACATAATATAGACAATTAAGGTAATAATACATTCAACTTTTATTCAACTTTGGAGCTTGTACCAGCATTCCTGACATGTTTATAAAGGATGGAGCAGTTTAAATTGAAGATGCTATGGTGTGGCCTTACAATTTTTAGCTGTAAATATTTAGTTCATTTTAAAATGGAACCAAAACCCACACACTTTCACACAATTATGAAAATTGACTGATAAAGAAAACTAAAATGAACACTTGAATTGGCTTTTTTTCTTATTTAACCTTGTTCCTGGCCGGCAAATTTCTCTCTTTCAGTCATCGCCAGCCACAGGCCGGTGCCAGCACTGAGATTGCAGTGTCGTGCTGGCATTGATCGCAAAAGTCCATCTCTCCACACTCCGTCAAAATATACTGGACAGTCAGTGTGCAGCTTTACCATTGCTGCAATATGCTTCATATACTGCATTTGTGTGTCTTATCAGTGGGCAACTGCAGATTCAATCGGGCCTCGCTGGCTTCCAACCCGGAAGTGTATTTCTAATGTGCCTGTGTGAGTGGGTGATGTCATTATAGTATGATGCAATCAAGTTCTCCATTGAAAATCGGCAACTCTTCCATTCTTGCAGTAACAACTTACTTAAAGACGCGCTTCGTAATTGAAACAGGGTACCGTTTGGTTTTGCGTGAAACGTTGCACAGTAGTACTGACCCAAATCTGTCCATACTTAAAAAAATAATTTTAGTACCTATCACTACACTAGACACATTATTACTGCAAAGATGACTCTTCTCATTATAACAAACAACTTGAAATAATAATTAATCAGCAAAGGACAGCAGCAAAACTCAAATTATGTCTAACAGAGTTTAAATCCCTGCCGGAAGTTAAACTTTAAGGTAGCCTTATTTGTATCGCTCTTTTTTTTTATATATATATATATAGATTAGAGATTAAAATAATTTTTGTATTTTTTCGCCAAGTAAACACCCTCCTTGTAAATTAATATGCCTTTTGTTTCACAACAAAGACAACAGCAGTGTACAACAATGTCGTTTTAAGAAAAACAAAAAACAAAGAAGCAAACAAAAAAAGGATTAACACCTCATGGCCATACTGGTATTATTATTTTTTTTTTTTTCGATCGACGGTCAATACAATAATTCGGCCAGCCATTCTTCATACAGTTTATCCTCATTAGGAGCACAGGTAAACTGGAGCCTATCGCAGTTGATTGTGAGATGCGGGTTACCAACAATCCCAGGGCACATATAGACAATAAACCATTCATAGCTATGTACAATTATAGAGTTTTCAATTACCTAACATGCATGTTACTAAGATTTAGACATTTGTTGGGTTAACATTAGCAGACAGCCAACTCCACCCTCTTGTGTCCATGGGGTTAAAAGGAGCAGACACAGCTAAGATGCTGGGTCAAAACACGTGACCCTTTTTGGAGAGGCGAAATATCAGCTGGTAATCCAATAAATACCAAATCCCTATGGCAAATGAAACACTAGATGATGAAACAGAGGAAAGCTGACAGTTGGTAGGAAGTTGCACACTGCGATTGTGGGGCAACATTATTAAGTTCAGTTGCTGCTGTGGGGACGTGGAACAATGCAAGAATTTTTTTGATTTGATTTGATTTTTTTTAAAGTGAGGAATACTGCTCAATGAATCTCAATGATCTCACCACCATTTTGAGTATTTTCCCTACCCATATGCCCAACCAACACCTAAACCACAAACAGGACACACAACACAGACACATTCAAGAAAGGTAATGCATGTCCAATAAGCGTTGAGCTAAAATTTTTGCATTATTCTGCCTAAATACGCTACTGTAGAGTTGACTTTTTTCGAACACTAGTTTTATGTTAATCTAACTGAAGATGGCTTTGGGCAGATGTTAAAAATAGAGGAGCTTGTGGATGCAAGCTAGAGCTATTGTGTAATTCCAGGACTTCACAAGGGCCCTGAGGAGAAACGGCGAGCACAAAGACACTCAAGCAAGCTTTTATATCCATTTCCTGCATTTAGGCAAGGGAGTGGGTCGATGGCATGAAATATTTAGCTAATGGACTGACTGGAGCTGAGGAGAGTACCTTGAATCAGTGCCCCAGTGCATGGCATAGATTTTAGCCAGATGCCCCCTCAGTGTCCTGCGAGTGCGCATCTGAATTCGGCCAACTGGGTCAATGTTAGCTGTAATCTAAACAGGATTAAGAGGACAGACATTTTTACAAAGAGGGTTAACAAATCGCCATAGGAGAAGAATAAATAAATAAATGAATAAATCGGTGCAAATGCATGTCAGTGGCATTTACGTAAACAGATAATTATGAGCACCTTGACTATTTGTACACACTAGGCATCAATTTGAGAAAGAAATGTCATTACCTGAGACAGGGTAGCATCAGCACACGCTTTCCTGGCATCCTGAAACACAAGAATAGAAGTAAATTTGAACTAAGGTGGACGGTTGCTTATCTAATACTATGCTACAAGTTTCAGTCAACTTCAGTATAATTTCCATCCTGGCATGGCACACCCACTTTCTTGAACGAAAGAATGTGGGTCTGGAAACTAAAAACTGCCATTGACTACGACTTGGCCTGGTTTACGGGCGTCCGGGCAAATCAAATGTGTTTATTTGCTGCAACGTATTTTTCGTGGACACGTCAACGTCATTCTTTGGCGCCGGAAGTCTATCATCACACGAATCATCAAGTTTTTGCCGCAACGACGACACAAGTCATTCATTATTGTCTCTCTTTGAGTAGCCATGTTGAATTTACTCTATACCCGCCCACCGCTACTGTTTACTCCCGGACTTACATATGAATAATACTGTATTTCATATGTACGTCATTTCATATGTACTACTCTCGTACTACACATACGTCCCACATTTATGATGTCACATTGCCCTGCCTCAGAAATGCGCTTGATGCTGACAGTGACCAGACTCAACCCACTGGTTGATGTATTATCTGCAGAGTAAATAGATTGGGATTCCTTGTGTCGGTATTTTTGTGTAAAGAGAGGTTTTGCTAACAGTTTTGACTGACATCATTTTCACTGCTCACCAATATCATAACAGCACGCAAGTGGATTTGTCTTGAAATGGGTCAGAGTGAGGAACAAGTAAACAACCGTAAATAATAAATGTCTTAGCCAGTGTTGTGATTTGTATAAAAGTTAGTTCCTTTGATGGTGAGAAATATTTTTACAAAAAGTCTTTCCAATATAGCACGATTTCCAAATGCTTTCGCCTCAGACACACATTGTAAACATCGGAGATGGTCAGCTAATTTCCAGGACTTTCGCTTTTTGCTTCTGTGAGGTCATATCTCAGAAAAGTCGTCACTTCCTGATGTAAGGACGAAGCCCTTCATTCTTTTCAACACGCACAACCGAGGGCTAGTGGTTGAAAGGGCTATAAGCGGTAGAACTGAGATAGGCCCGGGTATTGGTGGCATGAAGCTTGTTAGCCTGTAAAATCCATGTATTAACCACATCACAGTTTCAGACGCATGAAGCATGTGAAAAAAGTACCGTTTATAATCTGGAAACGACGGCAACCTAATTTACAGTACATTAAAAATGTTTTAATAAATTAATTGACAATAAAACCATGATGCAAGGCGGGAGCTGACTTACTCGGATCTGGTTCTTGAGCTGCTCAGCCTCTTGGCGTAGCTGATCCAGTTCACTCATTTTCCTCTAATGGTGTGCTTCGCTCCGCCGCCTAGACTCTTTCTGATCTGAGGATGACAAGATAGTATTAAGTTATAGGAAAGTTAGTAACTTTGTTAAGTAAGCTGCATCGTGACTGTACAGTAACACTACTACACAGAGGTAAAAACTTTCTGCAATTTTATTGGACAATGAAACTGAATAATTTTTGAAAATCCAGTCTGCAAGGGCCAACGTTGCAGAGTCACAACAGGCAAACAATTTCAAAACAGTTCAACAGTTCTCTCACCATCTTGAAACTGTTACCTAGCAACAAGCAGTTGGCAGACACTACAAGCTTAATCATTTTGAGAACTACATTAAATTAATTTGTCCTCATAACAGCAACACAGAAAACCGCTGATAGCCCTTCAACACTAAGACAATAAGAAGGGATTCAAAGAACAAACAAAAAACGGGACCAAACATTACCTAACAAAAGTTCACCCAAAACAGGCAAGGTTCCGGCTACTTGGACAGCAGAAGGGTAGACCACAACACCACTTTGGCTTTTGCAGCACTATAGGTAAAACACAGGTGCGCGCGATTGATGGGAGGCAGAAAATGTTGCTGCTCTGGCCTTGGGACTCTCAACTACCCTCCAATGTCATTCCTGTAATCCTGGGACACAGTTGATTCAGCTCCTCCAGCCAAATCCCTTTAAGACAAAACCTGCTGATGATCTGAAAAGCAGTGGCTATCCAGCTGACCCCAATCCTTGGGTTGAGGCTCTTAGCATCGACACTTTCACTTTCCATACATGTAGAATGCAAAAATAGTGGCAACTACAATAAACTATGGCTTTCAGTAGTGGCATCGACAACTGATGCAAAACAAACTGTTAATCCACTTTGCTCATTCAAGTTGCACCAAGTTGGCCATTAACTCAAGCATAACTAAAATATCAAACATGACCGAAACGTACATTTTTGAGGTAGCCTTGTCCACTCAAAACAATCATTAAAACGTCAAATACTTATAAAGAAAAACAACATTCTCCTATCTTACCCCAACTATTGCTGCTTTCCAGGGTATCGTCGGCACGTTCTAAAGGAACACCTTATCCTTGAAGGAACAACCCGGTAGCTACCAGTCATCTGATTGGTCAGTGTTGGTAAATAGGTCTAGGCCAGGCATCTTAACTACCTAGCGTAATCTTCAAGACACTGAAATATCTCATAACAATATCACAGGCTAATTCTCCTCTCTCTCTTATTATAATGTGTTACAGGGTAAATGTTTTAGAACATAAGAATGTTAAACCACTGAGCCATGGAGCAGCTTGTCTCTAATATTGAAGTTACATGTGAACAATCCCCTGATGTGTTGCTGAACCTTTTGGTCAAAGGTTCGAAATGAAATGCAATCTGTTGGTCAAATTTCACATTTTGCTCCTTATATAGGACACACTGCAAGGCAAAACTGCAATTGGGCACAACACGATTACGTCCTTTAAATGCAGCAAGTCGTAGGCGGAAGCGGACCCATTCAGTTTCAGATCGAAATGCAAAGTGAGTAGTACCATCCGTGACATGTAATTTTTTGTAACATGGACCTTGCTCTCCGTCAAAAACGCCAAGCATGAAGCCGCGCAGGACCCAAAACAAGTATGCTATATCCTCACAACCATTAATTACATTTTACTTATAGGTTTTGCTTAGTGAGCGTAATTACGGCCAGAGTAGTACTCCAAGTGTGGATATTTTGTAGGGTCTTGGTGAAGTTAAATGAGGAAAAGCGTTATCTTCATTGCAGTTTGAACACTTCCAAAACTTGTAGAATAAATAATTTATACGACTACAATGGATGGATCGATGGATGGATTTTCAAACTCAAACTCAGTCCAGACTCCAAGAAAACCTGTAAAAGGTTTTATTCAAGCGCACACTCGCACCACGCACAAGCTTGACACAGGCTGCAGCTCTGCTTTAGGCTAGAGGTGGCAGTCACGAGTAAAAAAAATAAAAAATAAAAAAAGTGACAAACTGCGCAATGTTTCTTCAATCAGGCAAAAACATATCTTATCTGAATATTTGATTATTTAATAGAATTTTCAGTAGGATAGTCCAATACTAAAATATTCAACAGCTGCAGTCCTACAGGCTCCAGCCTATATTGTCATATTTTCATTGATTAACTAATAAAACCCTTTCTTCAGGTCCCAGGGATTCACGTGCAATTGCATTGTCAATTACTAATATCAGCATTAAGGTGTGATTGCGGGCTAGTGGTGGTGTGTTGAGGCCAACTCTGTAGCAGCAATAGAAAGAGCATTGACTTCAGTGCCTTCTCTTTCTGCCAGCTATTTTTAGAGGTAGAGTGGTGAGAGGGAAGAGAAAGAGGGTAGGGAGGGAGCAGACTTCACATTTTCCAGCCACTCCTATCAGTGCCGACATCTCCTGCACTGCATAGTAACGAGCAGGGGGGAAGTGCCATGCATGCAGGCACAGATCAGTATTTCTCATTACTATGAAACATCATATAATTCCCTCTCACATTCACACAGCACAAACTTAAAAAAAATGGACAAGATGAACCTCCTACCTAGAGCAACATAATGTTGGCCTCCACCTATGACGGGGCTCTATATTGCGATCAATTTGGGCATTCAGGCGCCCTAATTTTACAATGGTGCAACTGAAAGAAAGAAAAAAAAAAGGTTGCACCGATGCAACCAGGTGATAGAGGGGTAAAAAAATGTCTTAACTTCAAAAGCCTCACTTGGGCTCATCAACGGACACACATACAGTATTCATGGTCTCAGTCAATCAGAGCTAGTGAAGGGTGGGACCTTGCTCTGATTGGTCCTGTTTCAGATATTCCTGTACTTAAAAAAATTATATATTGAACACTGAAAAAAACATTCCTGAAGGCATGCATGTGTTAATCCGAACGATTTGGATCAAAACCCTGAACAACTGAAATTAATACATTCCAAGAGAGTACGTGTTTGTGAGGTTACACTGTAGTGAATGGAGGTTAATTTTAAGTGAATCAACACTACAGCTTTGGGGTAGCATCTTTTCATGATTCACAAATATGCTTTAATAGCACTATAGGGGATTACATTACACTACACTGTACATTCTATGTATGCAACAACAGTGGACATTCCTTAAAATTCAGATATTTTGATCAGCATTTTTCTCGCTGAATAATTGTGTTTTATTGTAGTTTCTTTCTTTCATTACCCAGCCTTACACATGTCAATAAAATGCCTACTGTGGTTGTCTGTTACTGCATTGCAGTGGCGCTTTAAGCACCAAGTCTTTTCAGTAAATTGCCAGTCTTGTGGAATTGTAGGTAAAGAATTTGTTGACCAGTTTATTAATCATTTAACTGTCAATAGGCTAAAATACAACTTTACAAATTTGATGTGGTACATCATAGTTCAAGAAGGTATGATGCATGCTTGCTTATTTTGCCACATGAAAAAAAAAATTCCTTCATTAGATAATAATCTCATAGCTATATCGCACGTTTTTCCAATATTGTGCAACCCTACTCAGAATCATCACACTATACAAGCAGTAGTGCGCAGACAGTACATTTGGGGGTTCACAAGAGGCTACTTAATGATGACATAAGGGGTAAGCAATGACCAGCTCTGATGCAAAAGAGGATCGAGACACAAGATTCAAGATGAAGGACAGGGCCAGATTAAACTAATGCGAGGGAACAAGCAGAGAGTCGGAACCTCAACTAAAGCCTTCGGTAACAAGGAGAACAAGCAAGGTCCTAAAGTTACTTCATTTAGTTTTTTGTGGAATTGTTAGCCATTGCACACACACTAGTTTCAAATCAGGCACAAAAACAATGCGGTTTAGTAAGTAAAAGCAACAGGTTTTGCTGTCGTAGTTTCTAAATTTAAAGTGTGCGTAGCAGCAAACTACTTTCTTCGGGAGAAATTGTGAGATTTTGGCCTATGAGACAAAGTGACATCAGAATCACACGAGTGATTTTGCCGACTAAAACAGCACATTTGAGTAAAAAACGATTTGTTAAAAACGGATAAGTCGGCGCTGAAACCGTCAGGCTGTCATCAAAGTGTGTACTGTGTAAAGCCATTTTTACCTATTAAACTGCCTTTGAAAAGAAGTCCAACGGACCCGTCAGCCTATGTGGGATACTGGCTTAGCGTCTAGCAGCGCCACATTTTACAAAGTCAGAATAGAGTTGTGTTGATGTTGGTGGTAACAGTTTGTGACGGCAATTTAAACTCCAAAAATCCAACTAAGATTATATAGTGCATACTAACCGGATTAAACATGTCAGGATGGATACGTGGATTAGAGTTCTTTGACATGCCAGCTCCGAGTCCTCCGACCCTCAGCATTGTACTCAAGTTACAGTACATTCGATTTAGGCAAGTAAAATATCAATGGACTATGGGGAAAAAATTGTCCAATAAATGGATAAAGTACAACTGGATTGCACACATCAATATGTTTGTAAGCTTTTTTTGATATGCTACACTTAAGTGTATACAGTAAACACTGAATGAAGGCCAATATAACTGTATCAACGATACTGATTTTGGGGTCGCATCTTCCACAAATAAGCATTTGCTTGAGCCAGGAGCATGGATGTAAACATTGCACATCATTGTTCTTAAAAATAAAAAAATCTGTATTTACTACCATATATTTTGAATGGTATGTTTCCTCTTAATAGAAGTTTTATTGTTTTTAAATTGACCTTTAATCAATTTGTATCGCCGATATGAAACGTAAACTTGTGATTTTTCAGCCATATCACCCAGCCCAAATAAGCACGTTACATTTAAAAAGGCATTTATTTCATCTTTATAATCTTAATCTGGTTTATTTGACGTTTTCATAGCTGCGTTAACCTCTCATTAAAGGTTAAATATTATAAAGTTAAAATAAAACTACCTAACTCCACCTTTTTTATTTTATTTTGGTCTTTCTTTGGAATAGTAAAATAAAAATAAAAATTCAATAATAGACTGATATGAAATACTTCTATTGCGAAACACTTCATATCACCCAGCCCTATTTTAGAGTGACGTCATTACACTGGTGATGATTCCGAAAATTGTCAACTTTTTGTGCTTTGACACAGAATCGTGATACCGTTTAATTTCACATGATTCAATCGACTCTGTACCCAAATCGGACCATACCAAACAAAAACAAAATTACCAACTTCGGTAACCAACTTTATCACCTATTGACAGTACCTGACTTCCTATACCTTTTATTTCTAGGGGTGCACCCAAGCCCCCAGTCTAATCAGAGTCTGTAGTTTGAGAAAAATTAATCTACACCGTCTTTTATTCTAAATCCTGACAACATTACGCTGGTTTCCAATTGCTGCTTATCTTTGTCATGAATCTGTCAGCAGCTAACTGCAAGTTCTGCCTGTAATGCGTTTCTACAAGGTGCCATAGTCTTGATGAGGACAGAGCATCATGAAGCAAACATTTTTTTATTTTTTAAGAAAGGTGTTTCCCCTTTTTCTTTTTCCTTGATCAAAAATATTCAGCAGATGTGGCGATAAGAGAACAGAGTGGTTTCTCTTACTACAAACACACTTACTTGTGCTCATCCGGACTGCAGACAATATTACTGCATGACATTAGCAAGTCACAGGCTACGTTCTGACAGGAGAACTGATGCCAACAGCCAAACTTGAGCTGAAACCATGTCATGAGGATGGTAAAATGCAGGAGGGGCACTGTGCGTTTTACATGAGCATATGCGGAGCATTTACCTAAATTAGGTCAGTCTGATGTAGATTTGGTCAATAGCCTGTGTCATCACAATCATCTTTATTGGGCAAGTATATTAGTAATAATAAACGCACACAGACGGAATTTGTCTCTGGTAGTATGAGCTAAACTATTATGCAGAGAAGAGCAACTATGACAAAAATAAAATTTAGGATGTGACAAGTACATAAAGTATATTTAAAGTGACCGGTTGAGCAGTCAGAGTGTCGTTAAACCACAATGACTGATAGCAAGATGCTACTAAATATAAACTTGAGCTGGGCGCTATATCCTTATCGAATTGCTATCTTGATAAGAACATTCAAGATATTAATTATCAAAAATTTGAATGATATTCATGTGGACTTGCTACAGTTATACTGCATGTAAAGCTAAAATATTTCGAACACATGAAAAAGTTTCGCTGTCTGTGAAGAACTTTTGAAATCTTTTACAAACTCTGACGAAAACCCTTAATTAGCTACATTCACATGCTTTTGTCGCTCAGTGAGACAGGAAACTTATCACTTATGGATTTATTTAAATTTTTACTTTGTAAAAAAATAAAAATAAAATAGAAAGCTGACACTGGGAACTCCCTACATATTTTATATATATATATATATATATATATATATATATATATATATAAAAAAAATATGATGACATTTTTGAAAACTTAATTCAGTTGAAAACTTAAGGAACTATTTAATTGCTTAGTTTTTAATTTAGTGTAAAACATGCCGATGACCCCGGAAGCTCACTGCAATTTTTTTAAATCATTTTTAAACAAAGCTGTCAATTCTTTATGTTTGAAATTAAAAGAAAAAAGTAATTTTTTTAAACTTTTGACGCTAAAAATGTCTTCTTCTTTTTTTACTGCAAATGAATATCAGCTTGAAATATCGGTTATCGGCCTCTTTGACTAATAATAACCGGTATTGGCCTTTAAAAAAAACATCGGTCTATCACTAGCGGAGACTACGGCTGAACGATTTTGGAAAATAATCTAATTGCAATTGTTTTCACTAAATTTTGCGATAGCAAATTACTATGAGATTTTTTTTAGGTCCTGTTCTATTTTTCAACATACACAAATAAATCTGTTATCATAAACATCAAGAGATTTATTAAAAATAAATCAACCAATGACAAGCCTTAAATAAAACTTTTAACTATAAACTTTAATCATAAAAGTGCAAAAGTTTTCAAGGTTCTGTACTTTCAAAAAGTCACACTAAAAATGAACACAAAATATGTGTACAGTATATTCTCATTCAATCTTAAAAAGAAAAAACTATTTTGGATACCAATGAAAATATTAAATTCACTCTGTAACAGCAATACATGAGCAAAATAAGTATAGCACTCTCAACCACAAAAATTGTTCTGTATAGTTGCGAGTGGCTCACTGATTTTTTTGCACAGTCGGTACCGCCCACCGCTGTCATTGGCAGGCCGGCACATGCGCGTGTGCTACAAAGGTATTGCGCAAGGAACCCATGAGAAATCAAAATAAATAAATACATGTAAAATATCGATACTAGCGCTCTGGTATCGATCAAAAACTCACTCGATTCTATCAATCGATCTGCACAGCCCTACTGATCACACACTGTCCACATCCTCTGCTGCGCCCCTTTCACAAATGATCAATCAAATCGCAACCCTTCGCGATGACATAATCGCGTGTTTTCAAATCACAAATGCAATTAATCGTTCAGCCCTAGTTGAGACTGTCAGTAAGTAATAATAAAAACAATTGCACTATTCTTTTTTTTTCCACTGAACCCATAGTAATATCATTATCAGATTATCCATATCTGGCATGAATATCAAGATATGAAATTTTGTCCATATCGTCCAGCCCTAGTATAGATAGACCAAAGTAAAAAGGTCTGAATTAATCATGCACTGTATGCTCCCTCTAAAGAAGTTGAGTAAAGGGATGTGGAAGTCATTTGGGATTCATACCGAGAAGGGGCCATCACTAATGGCATTTCAGAGTGACAAAAGATTTGAACACAGTGCGCATGTGTCTTTTATACTCCTCTTCCTCCTGGTTGCTGGGTGAAAGCCTAAGTGCTTTTAGGAAGTGATGCATGTCAAATGTGGCTGAAATGCAACCAGGTCATGAAGAATGCTGCTATAAGAGGATGTGGAATTCAGAAACGTACGGAAGGATATTGCTCCTAGACATATTGTAAACGCCCCATCCAGTCTCAGTCTGACATCCCCGACAACACGCAGCTTGTTGTTGGGACACGTTAAGTCAAATTCATTGCAGATAGCACTTTCTACAACTGACACAATAGTATCAATTCAAATGACATCCATCCAAACTCATTGTAGATAGCACTTTCTACAATTGACACACAATAGTTTATATTCAAATGGCATATTCAAACAAACAAAACAAAACCCAAATTTGTTTAACAGTTGTGGGTTATTGTACGACATTTGTGCAGTTTGTTGTAATGCAAAGGTTAGAAGTTGACAGGATATTATATTTTTTTCCCTACAGCGCGTATTCCACCCCCATAGGTTTCCGTAGCTCCCACCCTCCCTGTTGTTTCCGTTACAGAGTACATACTCCACTCCATAGCACAACATGGCTACGGCTAGAGAGAGCAAAGTGTTTGTGACCAAGAAAGGCGTTTGTAGCTGGAGTTTGCGGCAACAGAAGTGGAACAAGCGACTGCATGCTACAAAGTTTGTTTAAAGCTCACTGCAAGAAAAAGCAGCAAGCACATCAAACTTATTTCAGTATTTTAAACTAAGGCATCCAGCCAAGTGGGTGAAAAGCCAAGCATTACAAGGGAAACAAGGCCGCAACAACTAAGAAACTCCCGGTAAAAAGCAGCTTGCTGTGGAGGAGTCATTCACACAAGGAAGCACATATGTTAAGAACGGGGCACAATGGAGAGTGATCACTGAAGCGAACGTGCTGCACAACACTCAAGATATGGCACCCATGTTTACAGTGGAGAAAACTAGCTTACTAGCTACTAGCTTACGCCATTTGCATAACAGTAATCAAGAGAAAATCTGCAGAAAGTTGGAGGGAATGCCAGGCACAGACCTTAAATCCTGCATCTCTGCCAAAATGTGATGTTTATTTTGGTCATTTAGTGAGGAGTACAAGTAGTACTTTTTATCCTTTGGGAAAAAGTTGGGAAACACAAAATTGCACTTTATCGGCCTCATACAATGTGCAATGCTACATTTATGTTTTTTTAAGTACAGTGATACTTCGGAGTTTTAACATAATTCGTTCCTGCGAAGTGTTCATAGGAAATAATGTAAATGCAATTAGTCCGTTCCCCCAAGCTTCAAAAACAGAAAATTCGTATTTGAATTTCTATTTATGTTCTGTACATTTACATCCTGTACAGTACTTAATAAAAAATACCTTACTTTTTTTGTTGTGTGATGGCATCAGTGGATGATAAATGCTATGTTAATGCTTGTTTTAGTTCAGTGCTGAGTTTGTGTATTTTACATTGGGCATATTATTAGACTACCAAGCGGTCTTTGCGTGCGTTGTTGAACAGCTAAAGGGGGGTCCTCGTGCCAGTATTTACAGAAGTAGTCACGGTAGTTACAACGGCGCGATAATCTCCTTCCTAATTCCACTGTGGTTCGTAGTTTTGTCATGGTTTTCTTTGCTGCCACTGGCACTCTTGTCTTTCTTTGGGCCCATGGCGAAGAAAATTGTCTTGGAAAAATCAAAATACGCTCGCGAGTATAGAGCACCTCCGAGAGTATTCACGATCTGACTGGAAATGAGCAGTGCACTGTCTCGTGAGCATTCGGCATTGCTCGGCTTTGCTTGGTTTGGGTGTTCAAACTAAGGCAGAAGTTTTGCACTTTAATTCCAAATATCGTTCCGTCCACTCCAGAGCATCTACGACTCCCCTATAAAGCGGCCAAACTGGAACACTTGTTATCCCTGTGGTCTGTTGTCATATTATGCATGTGGGCATTATGTTGTGGGTGATCATACAATAGTGAAACAAAAGGGTAGACAGCGCAATAAGCTTAGGTACATTTTAAATATTTACACTATACGAGTCAAGAAGAATGTTGGCGCTTGAAATAGCCTGAGGCCGTGCAACCTATTTTCCTCTAAAAATCTAGAGCAAAATCCTGGGGCTACAAAGGAGCATGCATAACGTGACACAGCTCTGATCAGAAGGTTCCAATAGATTGTTAGCTTCATGTTTCCTCTCATAGAAAATGCAATGAATCGATTTTCTCCAGTTTTATCAATGTCAATGCAACTACAAATGCCGAACCTTTAATTTCGTTCATTGTGTTATTGGTGTACAATCCATCACAAACCAGCATTCAGCCATCGCACCACTTTAGTACGACAGGAAGTTTTGAGCCTTTTCATGCTTTGAATTTATATAAGAACAGTCATGTTCAGTGGCGGTATTGTGGGATTAAGCAGCATGGGGAATAATTAAAACCACAAAAGGCACAAGTTGTCATTTTGTGATGAGCCTGCCATTGTGGTAGAATAATGTTGGTAACATCTGATTACAACAGACGTGACAAGAATAGAGTTAACAGAAGAATCTGATTGATTTGTGTAATTGTGTGCGCCAGATTTGATTTTGTCAATGCACACTTGCCTACTGAGTATATTGCAACTCAGTCAGCAGTCGGTCAGGCCAGCTTCCAGTTGAATTCAAGTCTCCCGCCATGATTGCTTCAGAGGGCTAACTTAAAAACAAAAGCCGAATAAGTTATTAATATCCATGTTCACGATTCTCTTAAATGATATTGGGAAAATGTATCAAAATAAACCTTACCAGGTAGAATATGTAAATTAATAGATTGTAGCGCTTTTATTTTGACGTTTTTACCGGAAGCGTGTCGTCGCGGTAAAGGACTGACACGTCGTCTATTCAGAGTTTGTGAACAACGGCAATATAAGTGCCCCAAACTGTTGCGGCAGACGTCAGTAACACAAAGTCCTCAAGTCACGTTACGCTACAGTTAAGAGTGCTAGGACATAATTATGCTGACATTGTATTGTACGGCCCTGTTGCCAGCGTTTAGCGGCGACTGCTAGCTAACAGCGAGCTACCACCACTAAGCAGCAAGCTAGCCGTGCTAGCTAGCAGCGGTAAAGTGCTCCAGCCGTCTAATTACTTTTCAAAGGCGTTAATACTACAGCCTGTATACAGCTGGGGTAGGCTCCAGCACCTTCGTGAGGATAAGCGGTTCAGAAAATGGATTGATGGTCTGCGCATACTTCGATGCTAACAGCCTGACTAATTTGCCGTTCCTACTGATCACTTATTAACGAACCAGGCTTACTCAAATGTGCTATTTATTTAGCCGACAAAATCGCTATTGGGGGTCTGACTTCACTTTAGTTCCATTGACCAAAATCTATGGGTAGAGATTTGTCAAAAATCTCATTGTTTCGGAGGAAAATAGTTTGCTGACAAGCACAGTTTAAGTACAAAAAAAAGAAGTTGATTTTCTAAAAATGAAAACCAGTTGGTTGTTAATTATTACATGCAAATGTGTTTTTTTGTCTTCTGTATTTATAATTATTCTTTACCAAGAAAGTATATAAAGGTATATTTTTATTTCTATCCAAACACCCGAATTTTCGCTAGAATATCTGAATACCAAAATATTTGATAGCTACAGCCCTAATGATATTCATTTTGAGTTGTTTTGAGGCACATGCTCATTTTTGCTAACATAAATAATATGTGTTACTATAAATTCTGCTTGGTCCAAAAGGAACTTGCATAATTATAATGTTTCAAATAATTTTATTTGTTAAGAAAATGGATGGATGGACGGATGTCTTATTATTTTCAAACATTTTCTTGTTTTGAACAAAAAATAACCGTAATTTCAAATATTACCAAAATAATCGTGATTATTTTTTTTCCCCCATAATCGAGCAGCCCAAATTGCCAGTCATTTTTTTGCCAAAATGATTTTTTTGCCTAAGTAATCTCTTCGTGATGCAACTAGTTCAATTTTTTGTTTCCAGAAAAATCTGAAAAAGGTGATTATTTTAAAGGATCTTTGTGCAGTTTGTCACTTCTTTACTCGCGATTGCCACCTCTGACCCAAAGCATAACTGAAGCATCTGTCAGGCTTGTTCATGGTGCGTGTGCGGGTAATAGTATGTGCACGATCTTAAAAGAGACAGCCTCAGTTGACAAATGAAGACATGACTTTAAATTAGGTAAGAAAGACTCTGCCCCTCCCCAAAGAAATTGTGTGTGCGGGTCCACACACACTACTATAAAAGGAAGATAAAAGCTGATAGGTGCAGTCACAGTAAAACAGTCAGGGACCTTCGTACTCTATTTGTTTTCATATCAGTTACAAACAGCATTACAACCATTAATTAGATAGCATTCAGTGATTTCCGTAACAAATAGAAAAAAATCCTTAACATTTGGCAGCTCTGTGATAGTGACAAAGCAGAACGTACTACAAGGGAAATTACATCATTTTTAAATCTCTGCCAGTGTGCTGTACTTCAAACTTTCACTGGTCTTTGCCATAATCCGGCTGCTAAAAGAAGATTAGTTTCACTCCATAACCACCCGTGTTTCATACCCACACTTGGCCTGTCATCACTACTTCTAGGTTTATTTCAATGACATCTCTGTCACCACCTCCTGTGTGAATGAAGCTCTAGATTAGGGCAGGCCAATCATTTTCTAACGTGATAAACTGGAATGGTTGTCAAAAGCCACATCAACATGCCAGCTTCAATTGTGATCTATTTTAATGCGACAAAGTATATTTTGTTTTATTGTTGTAATTTGGAAATAAAAATGTTACAATTATAAGTAGCCATGTACAGTATACACATAACACTAACACACAACTCTTAACACTAATCAACGTTCACAAAAAGCGTGTCTGCAGTATGCATCAATTGTTCTACATTTTAAGTAGTTGGCAACAATCACTAACTCATATTGGCTGTTTCTAGTTGGGACTCCACGCTGCCTAAAAAAAACATTTGCAGCCGGAGTCATTGTTAAGGCCAATCAAAAGGGCAGGATAGAAGAGGATAAAATAAAAGAGTGGCTGTGTGAGGTGTACGTTGTCGTGTTATGCGAATATAAAGAGGGTTTTGCCACAACGGGTCCAACAGGAGGCTTTATTTCACGAAGACATTCCCGTAACTGACTGATCTCAGCGCCCGCCCATCTCTATGTCACGGGTAGATGACACATACCAAATACAAAGGGGTGTCCGGGCTAAACTACTGCATAGTGTATCTCTTTTTATTTTGTAATGCTTTATTGCACAATGCGCACTTACAGCAACAGACATCGCAAAAGTCACTTTGAAGTAGTGCAAGTCTACACAGTGTATCTAAACAGATCACATCACATACGTAAAGAGACCAGATGTTTTTTTTCCATCACAACGCGGGCACATCTCACAGCCGCTGTGAGAAACAAAGTGCGACAAATGAACGCAAAGCTTGCTATCATTCCAGGAGGCTTGACTATGGAACTTCAACCGCTGGACATCGGTGTAAACAGGGCGTTCAAAGGCAAGTTACTAGCGGCGTGGGAGCGCTGGAAGACAGATGGCGAACACATCAGCGCCTTGCGAGTTACGCCACAATTAGTCAATGGATCGTGAATGCTTGTGCAAGCTGGCATCATTTCCGATGAGCCGCACAACGAGACTGACACGAGACGGAGCCTGGCATTATTGATGGAGAACTTGCCCACTTGTTTGTTTCGGGTACAGAAGATGAAGACTGAGGGATTTGTGGATTAGGATTGATCAAAAGCAACGTGAGTATATTGTTATATACTTCAAGTACAACCGTGCCTGCGCCCAGCCATTCCTACACCATGTTAATACTTGGGAGGGGCGCCCAAGTAAACTGGCCACTGCCTAAGAAGTTTTCAAGAAAATGTTACATCTTTTAAAACTATAAGGCGCACTTAAATTTGTCTTATGTGTGCACCGAGTTCCAGAGACGTTTTCCTTTCAGCCTAGCTTTGGGGGCAAATGTTGCTGCGCCAACGCAAGTTTCTGATTGGTGGTCTGGTTCACGCTCATTCTTGGTTGGCTGCTGGCCTGCGTTAAGACTGCGGGGCGAGTGATCGAGGCTTGTTGTTGTGCAAAACCAACATCAAAATAATAGCGATAGTTCTACTATTTCGATAAAGTACAATTTTGACTGAAGAGTGATTTGCTTCTGATGCGTAGTTCTCGTAGTGTCCCGCCTAGACTCTCGTGAGATCTTGCAGTTCTTGTAGGCAGTCACATCACGCTAACGGCTCATGCAGCGTCACGAGAATAAATTGTTTGCGTGTATGGAGCCTTGGCTCTAAACTGCTTCGTGCTTAATAAGACTTCTTGTCCCCTCGGGAAGCAAATCAGACACAAAAGCGAGTGGCCCTGTACTTCCGACTTCCTTTTCTCCATGACCGGGCAGGTTCACATGACTGCAGGAAATGTGAAAAAAAAAGAAAAAAAAGAAGTGTTTCCATTACACTTTTGCGAAATATTTCGATTTCAACACGTCTCAAAAAGCACCGCATGAGAGCGTAAATCTGAGTCCAACGGAAACGCACCTAGTGAGGTGAATAGCGCCATCTAGCCTAGCGAATTGTTTACTAGCTACTCACTCTGCATCAATTTATTATTCTGAAATGGATTTGCCTTGACTTGGTGAGCAGGGTGACCAATCAGGAGTTAGGCCCTGCCCAACTAACTTAGATGGGCGAGTTTGACAGATAATATAAATTCACAAAACACCGCAACACAGTGACCATGAAATAATTAATTTGAGAATTTACAAATAATCATAGGTAATTTATTTAATTATTGGCACATTAAATAACACATTGATTTATTTAATTCCATTTTTAATCAATAAATGAAACAATTAACGACACATTTATTTAATGATGTATTCATTTATTTAAATTTTGGCACGTTTAGTCCTCCATAGATTGTTTCAGAAACCGGAATTCAATATAGACTGCATGTAAACGTAGTCAGTGTCAAAGTTGTTTTTGTTCACGTGTACCTCCCACATATGTGAAAAAACAATATAAAAGGCACCTCTTTCGAAATAAAAACACAGCAGAAATTACCAGTACATTTTACTTTCTCTTCATTATGACTTTGTGAGGGCCCTTTGACTAAGAATTTATGAAAACTTCGTCATTTTGTCACACTACTCAGACATCATTGGAAAACTCTGCAGAGTCACAGGTTAGTTTATAGACACTGAAAAAGTGTCTGAGCACTGATGAATCGTGTCGACTACTGAACGGCCACTAGTGGCTCACATCACCCATATGGTCTCAACTCGGCCTGTCTGAAACCAAAGTTGGCCAGATATATGAGGAGAAAAAACATGTACTGTCTGCTGTGAGCATCGACTTTGCCAATCGTTTAAGGGCACACACATTCCCATCTTTTAGGGTAATTTATTTTAATTATTTCTCTTACCACCGTTTAAAAAAAAATATTTTTATTTTTATACAGTCTTGCTCTTACCTTGACTGCTTTCCTTTTATAGTACCTTGTTTATCTTGCCCAACAAATTTTAGGCTCCCAAGTCCCAGACATCTCTCTGTCCCATGCTGCAATGGGTTCCTTGATATATCACTCATTCATTTATTCATGGACTAACTGCAAGTATGTATGCAAACTGGGAAGCTACAATATGAATTGCCCCTTGTGGGATAAATAAAAATGTCTGAATCTGAAATGTCTTTGTAATATGGAGACTACTGATGTGATAAATACGGGTGAATGCTTGTGCAGATTAAGTCACAAAATGAAACTGCCACATAAAAAGCATTCTACCTCAACAGGTTGATTCGAACAAGTGAAGTTGATGCCGTATTTCATGATGGTATAATTCTGATTCTTTCAAAGTTAACAAATCATTGAAATTAGCTACAAGCACAGCATGTGGCGTGGCGGGGAATCTGAACGATTACTCGACCAAAGACATATAATCCCAGAGTGGACCACAGACTAAGAATATAATCCCATTTCTATCCAGCACTAGGAGATTAAAAATAATACACATCATAATGAAAATCCTTTTTTTTTTTTTTATAAACAAGACACCCTTCTTGTGTGCAAATGGCCAATGAGGATACAAATTAGTTAAAAAAAATAAACTTTCTCTTTCGATGGCACTCATCCTAATTAAGATGTACTGCACAGTGCACACTCATGAAAGACGTCCTGACATAAATGTAGGGGGGAAAATGAAGCCACAACACTGTACGTCCAAACAAACATATCCAGTATCAGTATTGTGATGGGGGTGTCACACACAAATCTTTTAAACAAAAGATTTATAAATATTTAACAATTCTTCATGCTGTCCTTAAATGTTATGTTTGTGTGTCTGATGGGTGATTGGACTAAAGGCCTAGATACGCCAATCCGACGTCTGGGGTCGGACAGCGTTGGGCATGCGCCGTCTGATCAGTGTATAAATTACTGCCGTGAAGTTGTATCAAGTTGGAATACGTGTGGGGGGCGTTTCCAGCAAATTTGACATGTTGAATCGGCGTCGGGGCATTTGATCACTGTGGTTGGCTGTTAGCTAGCAAATCAGCGCACGGGGCAAGAAGAGCAAGTGACAACACGGATAAACAGTACTCTGTTTTTTCAGGATAGCACACCTGAATATTAAGGTCACCCCATTAAGAGGATATGATCATATTTCAGCAAGATTTGCAAAAACGTAAAAAGTCCTTATTGTATTTTGGAGGTCAGTAAATGACACAGCACAGTGACAGTTTGGCCGACTTCAAAGAAGGTAGCTTCAAAGCTGTGATCGATGTGGTAAATAGACATCGTTTACATTTAAATTTGTTTTCGTTTTTTTTTAAATAGTCGCCGTTTCTCCACCTCGGCCTGACGTCCTCGGAGCGTCCAAATAAGCACAGCCAGGCGGTAGTAATTCAATCAAAGCGGTGGACTCACCAGCGACGTTCCAGGTCTCCGTCAGGCAGAGGAAATTCAAGTTGTTGGAAAAGAAAAACTCCCTCAAAATAAACGTTTTGTTTGTCAATGACCGCGCATTTAACAGCGCCATCCTTGTGGGAGCAGCAGGGGTGCATAGTTCTTCCGTCCGGCAGTCTCGAGGAAGCTCCTTCAGAAGCTGGAGGTCGGCACCGCGTCCAAAAACGCAGAGGGCAGCACGGTCGAAGCTTTTCGGGCGAACCGACGATCGGTAGCAGCCAGGAGTCGACAGGGTCCAAGATACGCCACAACGGAGTACATCTATGCGTTCGGGAACGAAGCTTGTTCCAGTGTCCGTTTTCGCTTCACCAGCTGGCCACCGCGTTTACCCCGGTGCCGCTGTCAACACCAGTATGAGTTGTTTACGTTTTGACATCCTGCCTCCGTAAAGAGGTTGTTGGTTGCCTTTAGGAATAATGACTACCGCCGCTGATGGTACGGAAGGGTATTTCTTCTCGCGCATTCGCTGAAGGTACGTAATAGTCTGTGTCTGTGTGGTGTGTATTAATTACGTCATTTTTCTACGCGGCGTGCCGACGTCATTTGGCCGACGCCGGATTGGTGTATCTAGGCATTAAGACACTTGGGCTGGACTACAGAGAAATCCCGCCTATTTACAGTTTGCTATTGAAAAACATAGCATGTTTTTCTTCTTCTGTGGAACCTCTACTCATCATTTGCTAAAACACTAATTTATAGTGTTTTTGTGCCCTTTCGGTAATGACCTAAGATGCAGGCTTAAGCCCTGGCTTTACTGTTAAAGTGGGGAAAATCTTCATTTTTCACTGTTTATGTATGTTTTGGATTTGTTCAATGATTGTTTGAAAATTCTTTTTTTTTTACAAATTTTGGAGGTCTTGTTGCTGCATAAGTGTAATTCACAGGGTGTTGCAGGGAACATGACCCCTGCACCTTTTCAGAGGGAATTTATTTTATCCCATGCAAATGTTTACCATCCAAAATCTATCTGTTAAGTATCCCCCTCTTCCAAAAATCCTCTCCATTGTGGTTTGCCGGTCCCAGTAGTATCGTTTTGTCAGCCGCTGACTGGCTTTTGTGGTCTGTCAGTAGAGGCACCATGCACCGTTCGCCTTGCTGATCACTTCCATGTTACCCATGCTATACAGTACATAATGTAATATCTGAGTGGGATCCTGGCACGGGTCATGTGCATTACACAGCATTGAAGCAGCCAACAAGGCATACAAAAAAAAAAAACAGCCAGCCGGCAAACGCCCATAGCTATTGTTCGTAACAACAACAACAAAAGTCACTGATGTAGAAGGGAAGCCTGGAAACCGGACTCATAGCTGTGCCAGAGATCCGAGTCTGGTCACAGTCTCATTAAAGTAGTGCTGTCACTATCACTGCTTGTCGGTAGCACATTGACAAGACAGTTCAGAGGATGTAGCCTTGTGAATTTAATAAGCAGTGACAAATTACGTAACAGAGCGAGCGGCTTTTTAAAATATCCGTAACATTCGTGTTACGGCCGGAAGAGTCAGTGTTTGTTGATTTCCGTAACAAAATACGGACAATCTGTAACAATTGGAAGCTTTGCTGTATAGAAAAATTCACAACATGTTCGTGAGACAGCCACCTACGACTGCGTATTACGGGAAATGTCTAAATGTATTTATTTTTATAGAGGGGAGGGGGGGGGGGGGGTGTAATATTCTGTGCAAAAAAACGCAAAGAAAAAAATCATATTTGCGACATTACAAAGTAGAAAATCTCACAAATTTACGATAAATACACTCGCTAATTTGTGACATTATAAAGTGGCAAATTTGTGAGAACAAAAACTCATAAATTTACGAGGGTTCTCTTACAAATTTGCTAGTTTATGTCACAGATCTGTGATTTTATTTCTCGTAAATTTGTGGGGGGGTTTTCTCTGAATATTACACCCTCTAAAACCTCTAAAAATATATTTATACGTGACCCTAATACACCGTCATAGCCGCCAGCCATCAACCAAGTTGCAACATTCCCTGCAGTCCCGAGCCCGCTGTGATTGGAAAACAGGTGCAGTGACAAAGGGCAGTGACAAGAGGTCAGGAAGCATGTACAAGGGAAAACTGAAAAAATGTTAAATTCTAATTCGTAAACAGGCACTCATTTTGTGAAATGTCTATTATGACATATTTGCATTTAAAAGTAGTGTTGTTCCGATACAATGCTGGTATCGGGAGAGGCCCCGCTACTGCATTAAAACAGTAGTATCGGCATCGGCAAGTACTAACAAGTAACATGCCAATACCATTATTTCAGACGCTAATATAGGACTTTTGATGCAGCATCTTGTGTCTTGCTTGTGTACGACATTCACTGATGTGTGACGTGTTCACTGTATGCCGAGCCAAGATATCCTATTGGCCCTTGAATGCTCTGAACCAACGGCAGGGCAGCTTTCGTCATATTGAAAAACACAACAACCTAGGTATTGTATCGGCAGATACTGCAAAACTGGGTATCGGAATCAGCATCTGGGGGCAGAAAATGGTATCGGAACAACACTATTTTAAAAGCTTATTGTCCAGAACTTCGCAAACCTTTTACTCCAATGTCACCTAAAAAAACAAACACTTGTCAATGTTACCTCAACCACCCGCCCCCCAAAAAAATTACTGTAGTATAGTAGATTTATTTATATGTTAATCAAAAATGAGGAAAATGCATTGTTCTGAAAAAGTATAGTTATTTGTGTAAATCACTGTAACATTGCGCACAGTTGGAACATTAACACCGTAATTAAATACAGAAAAAAAAGTAGTCCGTAATTCCAATTAAAATGTACTTCATATAAAAGTTAAATAAAAACGATGACTTAATAAACGTTTGAAAAACATTTCTAAATTATTACATAGAAATGTATTGTACTTGAAAGATAGACACAGCTATAAAAACAAACACAAAATGTTAAAACCCCTGCAACATTAGGCACAGTTTTAACATTTAATTCAATTATTCATTCACATACTATTGAACACAGGTGTCAAACCTGGGGACCAGAACCGGCTCAACACATCACTTTGTGGCCCACTAAAGCAATCAAAGTGTGTCTACTTCATGTTTCTTGCAAAGATGTGGCCTGCGACAAAAGTTTAAGTTTCACACCACTGCAGAGGGAGCCTGAACCATAACTATAATTTGAGAACCACTACTTGGGCTGTTGTTTTGTAAATAACTGTTCTCCATGTGAACCTCAAAGTAGATGCATTGGAAGGAGGGGAAAAAGTAACAGGGTGTACTGCTTTTTTTTGTGTGTATTGTGTTTTGTTGAGTATAAGCCGGTTTAGATAATGAATGAATGAATGGTTACATTTCGTCAGTAATAATTTTTGATTTTATACTTTTAATGACTTAAATTGCAATAACATTAACTAGATTGGATTGGTTAAATTCTGCACAACAATTAAAAATGTTGACAAGTTGTCACTTAAATTATTGCCTGTATATTTCAAAAGGGTTTAGAATGATGAGTTTGGCAGAGCAAAAAAAAAAAAAGAGAAGAAAAAAAGAAAAGGAATGGCATTTGTTGAGGAAGTTTACCAAATCTGAGGTTGGGTACAACAGACTATAACGGTTCAAATACATTATTACATGTGATCAAAAATGTTTTGCAGTTCTATTATTCTCATCAGGGAGTATGGCTTTCAACAACATACAGAACAAAAATGACTTCTTCTTTTTTCTTTTTACAACAGGGTAACGAAAGCTAGCGGGCCTGGCTACAGGCCCTCAGACGCTCGGGAAGTTGTCTACGAGTGGGAGAAAAGGCGCTGATGAGGAAGGCTTTGAACGCCATCTTGTTGAGTGCAGCTACCCGGGCCCTCCAATGCAGGAACCCATTCATTGGAGGCGGTGCAGGGAGGGGACACACAGGCTAAATTAATCCCCACAGAGTAAATTCAAATGATTCTTTAGGAGAGAAATGATGAGAATGGCAAAAAATAACTCACACGACGACTCGAATTGCGAGCATTCATTCGCGAGTTGTCCGGCTCGACGCGGCCCGGTGTCAAGTTGCTCATAGCGGCATCTTGTTGCCCCTTGGTTGCGGGGGGAGTCGCACGCGTCAGCAACACGTCCGACTCGCCGCTCAACACATTAACCTCATAATGTCACGCTCACGGAGCCAGACTGGATCTTTAGCATAATTTACCCGGGAAATCTCATTTAATCGGTTTTGGCGGTGTACGGTACAGCGCGCGAGCCGACCTGGTATGGGACATGGCCAGTGTAGCTGCTAACAGCTCGCCCTGCAACACACCCGAGCTCGAGATAACAGGATTGCACAGAGCCAATTAAACTCATTCTCTTTAGTTCACTCAAGACCAAAATGTATATAACGCATTTTACACATTAGCGTTCAGGGCTAAAATACCATTTAACCCATGTGACTTGATACAAGTCTACAACAATGTTGCCATAGGCTAATTAAGCTAGTATAAAGTTGTATCCCCGCGCAGCCTGATTGTTGTTCCTTTTAAAACTCTAAATGGCTCAACTGCAGCCCCAGCTCAGTTTTGCTTCGGTCCACTTGTATTTAAAAAGGCGGCGATTTTGACGAAATCATGCAGCTACGACACTCTACGCAAATATTAGGAACACTCTGCGGGTTTAAACAAACAGTTCGCAAAATAGCCCAAAATCTGGCCCAAATATGTCACGATCGAGCAAAACACACCCATGAGAGACACGCCAGGCTGCGGCCACCGCTGGGCTAACTTGCTTGGACTCGCTACAGAAAACGGGTGGTGGTGACGGCAGTGGTTCGGGTTGGCGAAGAAGCCATTTTTAGACTCGCTTCGTTGTCAGCTGCATGATGCTACAATTTGCACCGCGACAGGAAGGAAACCCAAATTCGACGGGTTTAAAAAAAAAAACTGTTTGGCAGGGTACACAAGTTGAATCGGTAATCTCAGACTTGACAACAAGTTTTAATGGGAAGTCCATTAGCATGTATACTAGCTTTGGCTGTAGTAAAGACATGGAAAATATGGGCCGACATGTCGACTTGTTGGCAGCAACTGCGATAGGAATTTGCACTTTAAACAAATTTGCACTTTAAACAAGCCCCCGTATCTTACGGGGAAATTATTTTAAAAGGTTAAGTTGGATGGAAACTAGGGGAGCTCTTTAACGCAGAAAACTATTATCAAATGACCTGTTTAACAGTAGTACATAGTGGCCACTTAAGATCTGTGCATTTAATGCAAAAGCTATACAATTGTCCCAATTGCAATTCGTTCTGCCTTTCTATACTGACCTACACTCATTCTACTGGTTAGCAAGTGGTAGGCTAACGACAACTAACTAGCTATCTAACTAACTGAGGCACTCAACCCAGTTAACCCATTGGTTCACCTCCGCAGCTTTGGCTAGTCACACACATTATACATTATATATGGTGGGGGGGAAAAAAAACATCCTTACCTGCTTTCAAATGAAATCAGCGCTTTAAAATCACATGAGCTGGAAACAAATAAAAGCTCGTCTCTCCTCTCTCCAGCCAGGCGCTCGGATGTAGCTCAATGTAGCTAGCGAAGAGTGGCACTCCCCGAACACAGTTTTGACCCGCCGAGGGAGGGGGAACACACCGGCACAGTCGAGCAGATACGAGGCGGTGTTTCACCCCGAGATAGGCGTTCAGAGTCCCGCGTGAGCACTCTCGGAATCCGCCACAAATTCCACCTTCACGGCCAAAAAAATCCCCTCGTCCTACGGCGTCGTCGTCCCTCTTTTCTTCCTCGGCGTCAGGATCTCAGCAGCTTCTTCCTGCGGCCATCAAACAGCAGAGATGGGCGCGGTAACCCTGCACTCAGCTCCGGGAAACCCCACGCTCAGGAGGCGTCATAATTTACGGCCAAGGGTCGCCGACCACTTTAAGAAATCAGGAAATACTGCCATCTTTGGTTGGTTGTCAGGACCTGATATATTTACATACAGTGTGGGCAAATGTAGCTTTTTATTTGAAACTACTGTATATGAATTTATTTTATAAATGCAATATTGTTTGACCTTGTAAATTCAAAGTGGGGTTTATCCAAGGTTCAGATTTCTAGCATGTGTTAGGGTTTGTGGTAGTTAGTTTTTCCAAATCAGGCCAGGGTTAGAGTTTTAAACAAGGGTTAAGACTCCAAATTACGGCTTCAAGGCCAGTGTTATATGAGTTTACATGGGCATGGTGGAGACTCTATTTTCCTTTGCCCTTTCATTCTTCATTCCCTCCTTAATTCCCCTTCGTTTAATACCATCCTTCCTTACTATTCCGAGAAAAACTCACAAATTACAAGAATTTTTTTTAGTATTTGTGACATTATGAAGTGACAAATTTGCAAGAAAAATCCCACAAATGTATGATAAACCCGCAGATTTGCGAAAAAAACAAACAGAAACATAAATCTTTATCCAATGACCATTAATCCCAAACCATTAATCAATAGAAAAATGATAGAATAATCAATTCTAAAAATGTAGTGACAGCCCTACCAAATATTCCATTATACACACAGAGCTGTTACCTGAAAAAGAAAAACAATACCACTTGCATGGCATTAGAGATTCCTGCTGTGATGCATATCCAGCATTCTCATTTTTGTTTACCATTTCAGGCCAGTAACAGCGTTTCTCACCATTTAATGCACACTTACATTACAAGCCAGTAAATTTGCTACATGCTAGGGTATAGTTAGCACTGCTGCACAACGATTTAATGAATCTGTTGACTCTGGCTATTCTGCTGAGTTATGTTTTCCTTGTTCTTTTATGTGTTGTTTCCTCTCTCAGTTTGTTTGTCAATGTGATATAGTGGAAAAGGAGGCGGTCTGTCTGATTTACATAACCGCAACAACTGCTACTTCTTGTACTGTGCCATTTGCAAGCCAAAACAGAAAATGTGGCAGACATTTAAAAATGGGATGGAGTAGAGATGGGCATACTAGTGATTGTGGATTCTATCCGATACCAAGTAGTACTGGGACCAAATATCGCGATATCGATACCGGAAGTGTTTTTAAAAAAAATGTTGGTTTAATTTTTTTTAAATACACAAAGCTGAAAAAAGCATGCGCTGCTGCTGTGCTCACACCAAAGGAGGCACACACATCTTCAGTTTAACCAAACTACCTCAAACTATTGTGTTACCAATTCCATGTCACCTTGTCAACAGTAGCGTGCGGTGCCCACGAGATGTGGGCCTTGGCCTTCACCCTGATATATCTTTAAAAAAAAAAAAAAAAAAACTTAATACAACATAGTTGTGATTTTACAGTCAAGCACACTCTCCATCATCAATTGATGGCAACGATGCCGCCGCCATGTTTCCAAATGTTTGTGTTGGTGTGAAGGGCTCGTATGCACAAAAATAAATAAAAAATAATAGAAATAAAGAAAATATAATAAATCAATTGCAAATATTGATACGTTAGCTTGGAGATCGATACTTAAAACTAAACACGGTGGATCAAAATATTGATATTTTGTTGTCAGATAGATAGATATATGGATAGTTAGCTAGCTAGCTAGCTAGCATTGGAACAACAAGGTAGTTGCCCTTGTTTTTGTTGTATACTGAAGACATTTAGGTTTCCGATCAAAAACGGAATATGAAGCACAAGTTCAGAAAAAAGACTCAGTTTGTTGCAATGACGCACGAGAGGCCAATAGCAAAGTAACAAGAGAGGCGTTGAGACACTGCCTTAGCTGACAATCCCTATTGACTGACTGCTTAACAGTTCAATGCTCATTAGCTGGCTAAACATTTACATACACGCACACACACTTCCATGTGTCCCACTCGAAGACAACCCACATTCACATGCCGCATGTGCACTACGGTTCACACATTCTAAGAACACATGTGAGTGTTGTCATTCAAACATTCCTCTGTGACAAGATACAAAACAATATGATATGATTTGTTCGCATTCAAATCCGAAAATTCCGATCGATGTTTGTTTTTTATGTCGTTTTGACTGCCTGTGCATGTTAGTGGCTTGGAGGCACACAGAGATGCCGCAGTCATCATGAGCTTCTAGGTGGAGTGCTCCCTGGGAGATTAGACTGGATACTGAGTTAAAGCGTTACTTGGATACTTGGAGACATGGAACTTTGTTGTCTTTAGGGAGTGCCTTAGTCCAGTCACAGTGGGGGACGGCAACACAAGTACTACCCGCTTTGGTTTGGATCTATAGTGAATTGTGCTTTGTAAAACCCAGTGCTTGGAAATGTCTGTCAGAATTACAGGCTTTGTATGATTTTAGATGCATACTGTCGGGTTAAAAAGTATTTGCAGTTTTTACGATTTGGCTGGAGCACCATATATAGTGAATACTGTATATGGTAACATTGACTCCCTGCAGTTGTGAGGTTCTGGGTTACAATCTCAACTTGGACTTTCTTCTGGAGGAGTTTGCATGTCCTCTCCAAGTTTGTGGTTTTTGTACGGGTACTCCAGTTTCCTCACGCATTCCCAAAACATAAATGTTAGGTTAATTGAAGACTCTAACTCTAACATGTCTTTACTGTTAACAATCTGTATTTGCGTCCATTGATAGAACTCGACAATAACGAAGCAAGTATAATAATAACAATCATAATAATACATTTCATTTGAAGCGCCTTTCAGGACACTCAAGGTCGTTGTACAAAACGTTAAAAAAGCACAAAGCCAAATAAAATCAATAAAACAAGGTAAAAAAAGATAAATAATGTAAGTAAGAAATGTAATTCAAAAGGTTTAGTTGGAATAGAACAGCTTAAACAGGTCGATTTTAAGTTTAGTTTTGAAGAGTGGGAGGGAGTTGATGGCACAATGGTCAGGAGGGTGGGAGTTCCAGAGCTTGGGAGCAGAGTAACTGAAGGCTCTGCATCAAATAGTGGCGAGGCCAACACGGGGAACATGGAGTTGGAGGGTAGATGAGGAGCGGAGTGATGTATCACCCCAAACCTGTATTATTACCCTAAAATAGGCAAGGTTGATGGAAAAGCTGAATTAACTTGCCATAAAGTGAAATTGTTTTGTGCTAACCACTAATTTATGAAGCATTGTGTACATAACCCACCGTCTAACAAAGTCCCCGATGAAACCATGAGTTAGAAACATTGGCCCAGAGTGTGTTTGCTTGTCATGCAGAGTCTCTGGGTGTGAGTTTCCATCGGGACTCATCTGGCCTAGGTTGCTGCTGCTGAGATTTAGTTGCCCCTGGATACGCTCCCGCTTGTCTGCATGCGTGTGTTGTGAAGCTGCTTAAGCCGGCGTCAGGCCACCCGGCGAGAATTTATCATCTGAATTGACGCTTTTGGTGAGGCCAGTGTAAAAAGAAAGGAGGGTGGAAGTGGGATAAACTACTTCTAAAGCATTACTAAAAATATTTTACACTGTCCAAAGTAAATGATGCTCATTGGAAAATTCCTGAACCTGGCTCTTTGTTTTTTTGTTTTTGTTTTTTATAGAAAACAATCATATCATCAACTTTTAAATACTAACATAGCAAAAGCTTGCCTCTCTCATTCCAATAAAAAAAAAAAAGCAGTGTTACTGTCTGACCACATGTAGCGTTTAACAACATAAGCAGGTGACCGAAGCAAAAATAAGCAGCAAAAATGAAGGCAAAATAATGATGTGTTGGTAAAAGTAAATACATTTGCCACATATCCTGATTTAAGCAAGGTAGGCCATATTAAAGTTCACCGCAATCCCATATGACTGGAAGGTGAAGCTTTGCACAGTTCACCACTCACAAATCCAACCCAGTCCAGAAGGAATCAAACCATATTACATCTCAACCAAGTCCAATCTGGTTCCAAGACATCCTAGGGCTGTGCATGAGGGATTCTGAAGGCTAAAGTAAGTTATTTTAAACTAAAAAGGAAAATCTGGTTACAATCTGAACTGTTTTTTTTGGGACTATGATGTGTTTTTCTGCAAAAGTGCAATTAGTAACCCATTTGAGTTGATTAAACGGTAACTGAATATTAACTCATTCAATGCCATTGACTGCTATAAATGTAAAAAATTCATTTGAACTATTTCTATTAGATTAACATTTTTCCCCCACTTTTGTTAACAGTATGAAAAGCTAGAAAAAATATTGTACATTTAGAACAGATATAAAATGTTTGATTAATCGTGAGTTAACTATTGAAGTCATGCAATTAATTACAATTAAAAAATTTAATCGCGTCAGGCAATTTAAAAAAGAAGAAAAGATTATAAAAAATTAGGGGCATCAGGCGATTATTTTTTTTAATCATAATTAATCGCATGACTTCACTAGTTAACTCAGTCAATTCACTTCAGGGGTGCTACAGCACCCTCAAAAATATGCACTGCATATCATTTTTATTAACCCAGTGGGTGTTCGCATATACTGTACATGCTCATCACAGTCAGAGGTATTAAGTAGCATCATCGCTCAGTATTAGGGATAGAGATCAGAGCAAAGATCAGATTAGATAAAGCGGCAAAATAACGCCGCCAATATTTGTCTAATATAATGTAGCACACACTTTGTAAAAGCCAGTGACATTACACAAAGCTAAGCTCATAACGACCTTGCTTTTTATAGGCAGGTTGGTGTGCACTAATCTGCTTTAGTATAATCTCCTACAATCTGTGATAAATGCTTACTGCATGTATCTGAGGAGAGGTGAGAGAGGTCGTTGGGACTACTCTGTGGCATTACTGACATCTGCTGTTCACATGCACAAATCATAGGAGCACTTTGTTGTCAACTTGTCTATGATGGCTTTTGGTAAACAAAAGCGTTCATTGGGGCTCCGTATCATTTAGGCTTAGGTTTCTAGTAATTAATTCTATGAGGTCACATTAAATATTATCAGTCATTTAATTAATTGCTTAAACAAATCTAATGGTTACTGCACCCCTTTTTGCATTTTTCATTAATATTGTAAAAAAAAATTGCAAAGACATTCATTTAAAACAAATACAAACCCAATTCCCAAAAAGTTGGAACATAAATTGTGAATAAAAACTGAATGCAATTATGTGGAAGTGCCAAATTTCAATATTTTGTTCAGAATAGAACATAGATAACAGGTCAGAAGTTTAAACTGAGAATCATTTTAAGGGAAAAATATGTTGATTATAAATGTCATGGTGCCAACAAATCTAAAAAAAAGTTGGGACAGGTAGCAATAAGAGGCTGGAAAAGTCAATTGCACTTGCAAAACAGCTGGAAGACCAGTTACCACTAATGAGGTCCATTGGCAACTTGATTGGAGTACAAAAAGAGCTTCTCGGAGTGGCAGTGTCTCTCAGAAGCGAAGATGGGCAGAGAATCACCAATTCCTCCAATGTTGCGTAGAAAGATCGTGGAGAAATATCAGAAAGGTGTTTACCAGCGAAAAATGGCAAAAAGGTTGAAGTAATCATCATCTACAGTGCATAACATCATCCAAAGATTCAGAGAATATGAAACAATCATCAAGGCTGAAAAATCATACTGGATGCCCATGATCTTCGGGACCTTAAACAAACAAACAGGAATGCTTACTGTAAGGGAAATCACAGAAAGGGCTCAGCAATACTTCCAGAAAACATTGTGGGTGAACACAATCCACCGTGCCAGCCGCCGCTGCCAGATGAAACTTTACAGTACAAAGAAGAAGCCATTTATAAAGCAGACCAAGAAGCGCAGGCGTTTCTCTGGGCCAGGGCTTATTTAAAATGGAGTGTGGCAAAGTAGAAACCTGTTTTGTGTTCAGACGAATCACGATTCAAAGTTCTTTGTGGAAAACTGGGGCGCTATATCATACTGACTAAAGAGAACAAGGACAACCCAAGTTGTTATCGGCACTCAGTTTATAAGCCTGCATCTGTGATGGTATAGGGTTGCATGAGTACGTGTGGCACGGGCAGCTTCCACATCTGGAAAGGCATCGTCGATGCAGAAAGCTATATTCAGATTGGAGAACAACATATGCTCCCATCCAGGCACCATCACTTTCAGAGAAGATCTTGCATTTCTCAACACGATAATGCCAGACCACATGCAGCACCAATTACAACATCATGGCTGCGTAGGAAAAGGATCCGGGTTTTGAAATGGCCAGCCTGCGGTCCAATTCATTCACAGATAGAGCACATTTGGCGCATCATAAAGGGGAAGGTGCAACAAAGAAAGTCCAAGACAGTTGAACAGTTAGAGACGCGTGTTAGACAAGAATGAGAAACTTGTCTCCTCGATCCTCAAACATTTGCAGACTGTTGTAAGAAGAAGAGGGGATGCCTCACAGTGGTGAAAATGGCCTTGTCCCAACTTTTTTTTAATTATTTGTTGACACCATGAAATTTAAAATCAACATAGTATTCCCTTAAAATTATAAATTTTCTCAGTTTAAACTTTTGACCTGTTCTCTATGTTCTATTCTGAATCAAATATTAAAATTTGGCACTTCCACATAATTGCATTCAGTTTTTATTCACAATTTGTATAGCGTCCCAACTCTTTTGGAATTGGGTTTGTATGATATTTCCATAACTCATTTAATTTTAATAAAAAAACGTTTCCTGTTGTACGAATTATCCATCCATCCATTTTCCAAACCGCTTATCCTCAAGAGGGTCGCGCGGCATGCTGGAGTCTATCTCATCTGTCAATGGGCGAGAGGCGTGGCACACTCTGAACTGGTCACCGAGCCAATCGCAAGGGACACAGACAAAAAAAACATTCACACCCACAATCACACCTCCGGACAATTTGGAGTGGTCAACTGGCCAACTGAAATGTGGGAAAAAACCGGAGTACCCTGAGAAAACCCACGCAGGTATAGGAAGAACATGCAAACTCTTACAGGAAGGCCAGAGCCAGAATTGAACCCCGCATTTCAGAACTGTGAGTCGGACACGCTAATGTGTTTCACCGTACCGCCCTGTTGTGGGAATTAGATTATACTAACTACTTCTATTTGCTAAATGCCAGAAGGGATTTTTTTTCTTTAAAGACGTTTCATTACTTTCTTTAAAGTCAGAAGTTGACATATGTTGCATTCGAATTTGGTACAGTTATCTTTAAACTGTATGACTTGGGTCAATGTTTTGCATATCCTTCCACAAGCTTCTGGCCCATTGGGCTGATGTCTTGATATATTGTTTGGGAATTTCCAAATAAAATTCTTTCCTCGTGATGCCATCTATTTTGTGAAGGGAACCATTCCCTCCTGCAGCCAAACAATCCTAAAACATGATACTATCACCGCCATACTTCACAATTGGGATAGTGTTTCAAGCTTGCAAGCCTCCCCCTTTTTCCTCCAAATGCTCATTATGGCCAAACAGTTCCATTTTAGTTTAGTACGACCACAGGACAGAGCTCCAAACATTAAAAGTCCTTGCCCCCGAGTGCATCGGCAAACTGTAATCTGGCTTTTCGATGGCCTTTCAGCACAGGACAGCATAGCACTTATTTCACTGTGGATAATGACGTAGTCTTACAATCTTAAAACAGCATTTTCACAAGGTCTTTTGCTTTTGATCTTGGATTGACATGCACATTTCGGACTCGAATAAAGTTGGTGAGAATGAATTAGGAGATGTGCTTCATGAGATCAATGGTAAAAAAAAACGTTTTTTTTAATCCTCAATGTGGTAATTTGAATGTCAAATAGCTATTTCCACCTGTTGACACAAAATGAAACTGCATTTCTTCCTTCTTCACATACACAATGCGCGCCTGATGTCACATCCGCAGACTTAGGGCGGGAAGTTCAAACTTGAATCCAGTCTGAGACTTGCATGAGGTATAAATCTGCTAATAAGATGTTTGAGTAATAAATGGTCAAATAAAAGGGCTACTGTAAATCAACAATGACAAAGTTTCAGTCTCTAACACTCATTTTTTTACGTTTTTACAATTTGGACATGTTAAAAGGGTAGACAATGGTCTTTATGTTGATTTTGCATTGCCTGCTGATTTGATTTGACCAAATAAATAAAACTTAAACAAACAAAAAAAATCTAGATTTATGCAGGTCCACAATACTCTTCCAGACATATTGGCCGATTTATTTTGACTTTCCCATTATGTAACAAAAAAAAAGCTGTGTTTTTGGTGTGCCTTTTACTCCCATCAGATGCTGCAAACTTCATACTTTAAACTTAAAAGGCAAGTTAATCATACTTTATGTAAACCTCTGACTTTGAAGAAAGTAATAAAAGATCAACTGAAAAAAATCCTCTCATTAATCTGGCAATTAGCAAATAGAAATCATTTGAGTAGTCCTAATTTACCTAAAACAGTGAATAGTGTATCTTAGTATGATTTAATGCAGGGGTGGGCACACTCGGTCCTCGAGGGCCGGAATCCTGCAGGTTTTGGATGTTTCCCTTTTCCAACACAGCTGATATATGATCAGCTCATCAGCAAGCTCTACATGAGCCTGATAACGATCCTGTTGATTGGAATCAGCTTGTGTTGGAAGAGGGAAACCTCCAAAACCTGCAGGATCCCGACCCTCGAGGACCGAGTGTGCCCACCCCTGATTTAATGCAACAAAGAGAAAAAAAAGAAAATGCAAGGGAAAAAAAGTGTATCGCTGCTGTTAGACCGAAACCTCATAAGTCACATTATTTTGTTCAAAAATCGATACTATAATTGGTCGTTCTACATGTGTGGATGTTATTTTTACAAATATTTGACCAGTGTTGAAAATGGCTAGCGCTCTTTGATGGTGCATTGTTAATGGTTGAACAAGCGTGCCGTTTTTGAGGTCTCTTGAAAAGAGACTATTTTGGAGGTACAAGGTTTTGGCCCGACGCCAGTGATATATTGTAAACCTTTTTATATCATGTATGTCTGGTAAATTAGCAGTTGGAATGTAAATTATGGCCAGTGCTACTTCACACAACACCTTTTTGACGGACACTTCACACATTCAAACTAAGGTGGTAGAAAAGAAGGATAAAACCATCAATCAAGCCATTTAGCGGTTTCTCAATCGCTCTGCCTGTCATCAGTGGAACTAGTGACCTCATTTTAAAAAGATGCATTCCTTTCTTGCTATCATGGTCTCTCATATGCTCTCTGGTAGCGGAATCAGATTCCCATAGAAAATAGCTTAAATTCAGTGTACAGAATTATAAATGTCCGTCCGTCCATCCATCCGTCCATATACTGCATCCTAAGCATGATTGGTTGCTATCCCAACTAGAGAGATTTCGCCATCAGTCACTGACCTGCGACATACGTAAAGAATTTGACGAGGTATAATTAATTTAGCCAAGCATATTCATATGTCGTCTTCAATGAACCTAGAATACAGTTTTTGGTTTGGTTTTAGACTGCAACATGTTACAGAGAAAGGCCAAATCAGACAGAGTCGAACCTGCAATCCGTTTGTTGCGAGGCCACAGTGCCAAGCACTCAAACACTGTGCTGTTGTAACAGTTTCCTATTTCACAGTTGAAAAGGAAGGCCTGTTTTTAGAGGCCTCTTTACAGATGCATTGCATTGCATTGCACAGTAAAACAAAGTGCAGCAAGCGTTGAGTCACCTTATTACCTCAGACAAGTTTTCCGGAAGAAAGATGTTACAAAGAGTAGTTAACTGATTTCCACAAAGCCATTACTGGTATGAGGAAGAATACACCGTTATCAGTTTGGTGCAGATCTAATTAACGGTGCAAGGTTCAGGAATCTCTAACACATTTGTAAACATTGTGAGAGACAACAGGCTTACGTGTCCGTGTAAAATGTGTGGTCATTATGATCATATGGTCCAAATCATAACAAAAATACTAGCAACATTTGATGTAGCCTGTTACTAAGTTGTTTGGAAAGTATTAGTGCACCTGCACAACATGATTACATCCAATAGATGAGTTAACAACATTTACAAAATACTCAGTTAGTGTTAAAAAAAAGTTTATTATTTTGGTTGCAATTTTGTAGGATGACATGACATTGCGATTTGTTTCTCATTTTTGTTTTAACTACATGCGATAGGCTAAATGTGGTGGTTAACAGTCATTGGCTCTCGCAAAAATAGAGCTATTTGTCGGAAAAAAAAGAATCCCTGAAAGTAGGAGTCAGTCCACATGAGTGGAGACTAAAGCCATGAGGGTAACGCTGTACACTCGCGTTTCATCACCTTTTACCGTCAGAGGCACACACATCTGCACCACTTCATTGGGCTGAAACACAAATTATTTACATCATTACTATACAATTTCACTAACTCGCCAGTAAATGTTTGGAATTGTATTCACTTGTGGTTGGTTGATCACATTTGTCGATTTTAAAACATATATCCTTTTGTTGCCCACCGCCCCTTTTGAATTAAAACAGATCCTCCTCACCTTGCGCCCACTCTGCGGGATCCATGTGAGCTTAATAGTGCGCCTGGTGCCCGCCTCTACGATGCCTCTGCTCGGATCCACATTGAAGCCCATCTGCTGCAGAGATGCCATGTTGTCCCAGTGAAAGTCACTCCCCTGAATAGGATGGTCCAAACAAGCAGTCAATGCACTGGCTTATATCACACAATTATTTAATTTGGAAAAGCATCAGACACCTTGCTATATGTCTTAACGCTGCTACATTGTTTTGGTTTTGGTTTGGTTAGTTTTGTTGTTTTGTCATGATCTGTGTTTTGTTTGGTTTGGTTTTAGTTGACATTTCTCCTTGTCATTGTGCTCGTCATACTGGCCCCCTTGTGTCTTCCAATCAGCACCCTCTGCCCCTTGTGTCATGTCCAGGTGTCATTGTTGTCGTTTGATTGCTGCTATTTAGTTCCCTCCTTCCCTGCAATCTTTGTTGGATCATTCATTTGCTTTTCACTAGCGGTGGGAATCTTTGAATGTCTCACGATTCCATTCGATTCGATTCTGATTTTTGGGCCTGCGATTCGATTCAGAATACATTTTCGATTCAGAGCGTTTTTTTTTATTCACAATGATTTGATTGACAATGATTTTTGCTTCCATCTATAGATGTGCAAGGAATTGTTATGATCTACTCCAGTCTGACTCGCTAATGCTAATTAGCGTGCTACTCGCGGCACTTTTATCACTCAAAAGAACGGCTCCACGCTGAAATGTTTTTTTAATTTATTGGAATAACTTGATCGTGACTTTTTCCTTCTACTCTCTAATGTGGCTACAACTTAACAATGTATTAGACCGCGTGGAACCACACTGCCCCTCAGTGGCCAAACCGGGTACAACATGAACAGCGCTCCAAATAAAAGCACACACAGACAAAGGCAAGACAGTATAAAATAATTAAAATAAAAAGATTTTGGGACATTTAAAATTGATTCTGAATCATACTAAATGAGGATCGTGATTCTTATGAGAATCGATTTTTTGGCACATCCCTACTTTTCACAGTCTCTGTCAGTCATCCTGTCCCTGCTCTGGTTCTAGTGTGTTTTGTATTTATTTATTTTTTTGTAGTTTTGATTCCAAGTTCCTTGCTTGCGTTCTCCTTTTGGAAATAAATTCCTCCTTTTGTTAAACTCCTGCAAGCTTGCCTCGCCTCCGTTTCCTGCATGTGGGTCCTCAACAATCCCAAACATGACATACATCAAGCTAATAAGACACTTTTGTCAAACTAATCACCCTTTATAAGATGATAGTGTTATTTAATAAAACAATTCATCATTGCCTCAGCACCTTCTTACTGGCCCGTATGCAGCCTATTTGCAGCTCTCTAACTGCAGGTCTGATGGTCCCCATGCTGTAGCTGGCTCGGAGGGTGACCAGCACAGGGATTTCCATCTCCTCTGGCTGTCCTGGTGAGGAAGAGCATAGAATGTTAACTCCTTCTCTCTCCCCCCTAAGTTGGCTCGTGACAACCAAAGAAACTATCAGTGGCTACAATAAACACACATTGTAGTAATTGCACATACAGATGAGCCTGGGAGGTATTAATCATCATTATGGGACAATTTACACCTTAGCTACAGGACAATTCATTCGAACATTATTCCATTGATATCCATGGTCGAGCATTGATCAGTCCCATACCATAAATCATCTAGTCAGTGTATTATAATTACAGGCTGAGAACAGCAGAAATGAAGGTATAAGCTAATGTACCTGCAAGCTGAGGTTGACTGGTTATTAGTGGAGGAAGAAGGCATTCAATAGGAACTGTCAGTGGATCTCCTCCAAGTAGGTACATATTGGGTGCAGACGCTGCACCTCGCAGATCCAGGACACAAAGTTTACTCTAAAATCAAAAATCAGAACCACACTTCAATTTGTTTATTTGGTTGCAAACAGGACGGTCAAAATGCAAGGGTTCTCAAACTGGGTCACAAAAGATCCCCAGGGATCCAAGAGCTGTAGCTTGGGGGGTCCACTAAATAATTTGTAATGCATTATTATTATTTCATACCATTTTTAAAATTGTGCATAACCACATATGGGGCTGGCATGCCATTAAACAAACTACTTCTACAACAAATTACTCGTCCCTGTGCTTATTAAAGTGCTAATATGTCTGACGTAAAGCTATCATCCCTGCATTACTCACTTTACTTATGAATCATTAGGCACACAGAATTTCTAAGTACTGACTATGGATAAAGATTTAAATAAACAGTGTAGGGGAAAAAATTGCAAACAAGCTGTGTGTTGCTTTTAGAGACCTTATTGACAAGCTCAATGGTGAGTTGATCAGAATAGTTGACAGAGGGGTGATCGGGTTGAAAGGTGACAACAACATCTTGACTTTGTCTTGCGGCAATGCTTCCCTCCACAGGCAGAACACTGAAAACACTAAGCCCATTGTAGTTCTGCGTTCCTGTAAATGACACAACGCATACATATTGACTTCACAAGGAATATACCTTACTGACAATTCCGAGATTACGTCACAAGTCAAGATGGCCGTTAATTTGGTGAACAAAACCTGCTCATTGAAAAGCGTTGGACTTTGGATTGTTGTAATTTGATTTGTAAGGATTGTTTTGATTTCAAAATGTGATGAGATGTCGTTTGCATGATAGTCACAGGAAAAAGCATAACAATCCGCCGTTTGTTTTCACCGTGCAAAGGAAGCATTTGCATTGTGTTGCATTGTGGACATGTCAGAAATGCCTTCGTGTTCGGAAATGTCAATAGAAGTTTTTAAATAAACATTACACACACATTATAATAATTAATAATACCCCACAGCTAGTTTTAATAACAGCCTATTAGGGCAACATGACTGCAAGACTTGTAGCATCGAAGTAACTTACAGTTATGGTTTGTACTAAATAATAGCTAATAATTTAGCTAATAATAGCTTCATGTCTGCTGATCTAGTACAAACTACATAAAAAGAAAGATTTTTCAATACAATTAACAAGCAAATCAATATTAAAATGGGATCGTTATAAGGTGCTAAATTCTTTTCTTTTTTTTTCTTTTTTTTTTTTTCTTTTTTTTTTTTCCTTAAGAGCTCAGTATTGTTCATTCGGAAATGTCATCATCATTGCTTTTTTTTTTTTTTTTTTTAAATATATATATATATATATATATATATACACACATATACATACATATATACATATATACATACATACATTTTTTTTTTTTTGTGTGTGTGGGTGAGTATGTGTATGTGCGTGCGTGCGTGCGTGTGTGTATTTGTTAGCTCACCAGAAAACCTATTAGAAAAAAAATCTCATACCGTTCACCTAAATCGAACACCAGGAGACCCGAGGGGACCGAAGAAAACCAAGGAAGGTGAAATCTAGCACCGACCAGACACCCCCCACCAGAACTCCTCCCCAGCCCAAGAAACATCCAGACCCCAACAAATCCAAAAAACATAAAATCAGGGAGGCCTCAAGAGACCAACGGAGAGACCGAGAAAAGGAAGGAAGGACAGACGAAGCCGCGTGAGATCCGAGACACCAGCCTCCACCGATTCAATAACCTGAGGAGGAAACAGATTGTGTCTGAGTTTCGGTAGATGCTGGTGTGGTGGATCTGGCATGCATGAAAATCTCCACCAAAGAGGGGAGCCGTCGACCCCCGCCGGAACAGAGCAAGCGCAACACCTCAGGGCCCCCCAGGCCGCGGCAGCGCCAAAGGACGACCCCCGGGCCCCACCAGGGCCACCGGCCGGAGAGCAAACCCAGGAGCAGGAGCGCCCCCCGCCCCAACACGGCCCGCGCCCCCGGCCCAACGCAGCAGGACGGGGCACTGCAGGCCCACCAGGCACCCCACCGGCCCCCAACCCCCGCCCCCCCCCACAACCCCCCGCCCCCCATCCACCCCCGCCACCCACCCCAACCCAGCCCCAGCCGCCCCCATGCCCCCAATCCCCCAGACACCCCCCACCCCCCCACCCCGCAACCCCCACCACCGCCCCCCCCCCCAACAAAGCCGCCCCCCCTCGACCCCACCCCAACCAACCGGCAGCCCCCCAACCCCCGACCCCCGGGGACCACCCGCACCCAGGCACCGGCGCCGAAGAGGGGCCGGACAGCGGAGCGGAGAGGGCAGCCGCGCCCACCCCACCCCCCGCCGTGTGGAAGGACGGAACACCGGGGGCAGAAGGGGGAGATGGGGGCACCGGAGGGCGGCCGACACCCCCGAACCCCAGGCCCAGCGGGGGAAGGCCCCGGTCGTCACCCCAGCGTTCTAAATTCTTGTTAACATGACTCTCTGGCCTTGACTCTTGATTCTGACCTTTCATTTTCATGCGTCTTTGATTTAATCCAGAGAGCAGAGAGACGCTTCCCTTGACTGCTTGCTGTAGTTCCTTTTCTTTTCCCCTTTTCAGCCTCACCTTTCTAGGCATTATGCTACAATTACTAAATAAATAGACAAATTGTAACCAAACAGACCAATGGCGTGAGAATGAATAAGACTGACTTGTCATTTCAAAAAGGCAAAGAGTATTTTTCAAAGGCAATTGACAATTCTAAACATCCGGGCATTTCTGACATTTCCACAATGCAACTCAATGCAAATGCTTCGATCGCCAATGACGTGTTGGATTGTTTTTGCCTGTGACTACTAGCATAATACAAACCAGAAACCAACAGTTCATCACATTTTGAAGTCAAAATAATCCCCACAAATCAAATTACAATGATCCAAAGTTCATTGCTTTTCAATGCACCGATCAGAGAGAGCTTCCTTTCACCGTCATTAGTCTTACTATGCGGTGGTTATCGTGTTATCTATTATTGAATTAGCATATACGATTTTAAACTAGGTGGCTAATATCCGCTAATTTATGCTCAACTGTTTGTGCTGTATGAGACATGCTTTTTCACAACAAAATAATTACAGGTAGGAAATAGAGGGCAAACAAACAATACAATTTCACTGGATTCACAACACAGTTACCTGGCTGGGGTGGAGCAGCAGGGGAAGGAGATGCGTGTGTGTGTCCCACACCGCGACCGTGGGTAATTAACAGTCACGTGGCAAAGGCGAGAGCGATTCCGATCGGGTGCTCGCAGGGGACGCATATTGTTTTGTTTTTTTCCACACGCGCTTAATCATGCAGCTTTTCTAAAAGATTGTGTCAACATTGTCCTCAGTAAAGTGTTTATTAAAAAAAAAAAAAAATCCAAAGGGCACTTTTTTTTTAGAGAGAGGGCAAAGGGGCAAGGGTGTGAGCACCACTAGGGGTCTACCTGTGCACGCCAGTGCACATACTTACCCACCACAGGCTGGATCTTGGAGTCCGTGTAGCCACCCAAGAGCAGGGCCACCCTCTCGTCAGCACCCTGAGTCTTGGAAGGCGAGAGACTGTACAACATCGCCTTGAAACCCACTGCAACAGCCGAGCTGTTCTGGAGCTACAACCAATGCAAGGCTTGTCATGTCAAAAAACACAAAACCTTAACACTATGGCATTGGAAGACCTAGACAAAGCGATGCAAACATTGAAGGTAACTAACTTATCTAAAATACATATTTGGTACAGGTAAGACCATCAGGAAAGTGAATGGCAGCATAACCTAGTCCTAGATCCTACAAGTTACAACCTGGCTCCTTTGGAGAAAAAAAACGTAACATTTTGAAAGTTTGTTAGTGTTTGAGAAAAAAAAAACCATGACAATTATTAGACTAGAGATGTGACATTTTTCACCGATTATAAGTGAAGCAAATTATATTGATATTTTATTTAAAAGCATTTATTCTGACTTTGCCAAACGGCAATTCTGTGGGAAAATCATTGGCCGTTGTTTGTGCTGATGAAATGATGCTTTCCTACCTTCAAGACCTGTGAGGTGCTCTCCTTCTCTAGCACATACGCAAAGTCCAAGAGACCTCCGGGGTGGGAGGAGGTGATGGCAGGAACCACTGCCTCCCCGCGCAGAGTCACGGCCAAAGTCATCTTCTGACAACGCACCTCCAAAGTCTCACAGTACTGATTAGAGAGACCTGATTAGATTGTGCCCCATACTACAAGTCATTCCATAGAATGAAAGTGCATGATTAATGTGTCAATAACTGCACAAATAAATAGTCCAGCAATGAGCAGTTGTAATTTAAATATGGCACCTTATTTTCAAACGTAGGACAGAAGGCTAGCACCAGGGTGTGTTGCTCTCCAGGTCGTATGCCTCTGAGAGCATTAAGAAGTGAAAAGGGTCCATATATATCCAGCAATGATGACCTCAGCTTGAAAACCAAAACACAAAATAGTCGTGACATGTTCGTATTTTATTTGAGTCCCAACAGCAGGACGAATTACTGATACATACATATTTGTTTTTAGGGCTTGAGTTTTTTTTTTCAATCAAGGTATAGCTGCCCGAATATATATATTTAGTCTATACTTAACCAATTTATACACAATATTTGACGGCGAAAAAAAATACCTCTAAAGATTCCTCCGAAATGTTCTTGACAGAAAATCTTTTAATCACTCTCTCTCCTAAAAATGAGAGAGTCCGAAAAGCATGGAGAATGTTCAATACACAACTGCATACATGCACGCTTGGAATGACACACGGGAATTGTGTACAGGACAGTACTGTACTCACCTACTGCCACTTGCTGGAAATCCAAGGCATAATTTCTGATATTGCTGGATACCACCACTAGAGGAGGCTGTACAGCTGGACATTGCAGCTTCAAGTAGACAATATTGAGAGGACTGTGGATATAATGATGTGATATATGAAATGATTATGTGGAACATTAACCCTGTACATCTCAAATGTCTTTCTTAAATGTCATTCCCATTTATGTCAGTTTAGTCTTCAATTCATCTCATATACATGATTTTGTAAAGTGGGAGGGAGCTGGTATCCAGGGAAATTCCACACCAGGAAGAACAAACGAACTTCACACAGGAGTTGGCTAAAGATGGAAACTTAGAATTGTGAGGCAGACGTATAAATAATAAACCATGGATTAAAATCAGGATAGTAAAAATTTCATGGGATTTTCCCAGTCAGTGGTTCTCAACCTTTTTCCAGTGATGTACCCCCATAATCAAGGACCCCCTCATAATCCTAACACCATCATGTATAACCCTTAAAGGGATGGAAATTATTTATTTTCTGGCCGTAGAAAGAACTTAACATCATTCAATTGAATCAAATGTATTATTTAATCGACTTCACAGAGTGAGTAGCTATACTTAATTTTAGTGCCCGGCGAGTCGCGACGGTTTGGGATTTAATTTTACCTCCACGTTGGCTGGGCCTGCCTGTCTTCCTGGGGAGGGTCACCATCTGACACAAAGCAGGGGATGGTGTACTCACTGTAGCGCGAGGTGAAGGAGTGCAGCAAAGACGCCCTCGCCTCCTCAAACCTCTGACTTCTAGGAATAAAATCCAGCACAATTTTGAAAAAAAAAAAAAGGCAAAATTGAATGATCATAAGACACCGTGTTATTAATAAATAAAGCCTTGGAGAACAATTCAGCGTTGTTGAATCTTTGACTTATGTCCATAGTGTTAATTGAGTAAAAATATAGCCTATACTTACCAAATTTACAACATACTTCAGATGTTTAAGAGGCTTCTTAAAAATAAATAAATAAATAACATACAGTGTTTGAGCACACTCTTACCCTGCATCTATGTTGTCAGGAAGTGCTGTCCGTATTGACCTTGCAGTTTTGGAGGAAAAGTCTGAAATTTTACTGCTCTTGGACAATTTCTTCCCTTTGCTGGGCTCTGCCTCCCTTTTAGCCTTTTGAAACATAAGCAATTTAAAGTGAACAAAATATCAGCTTAGGTCTGAGTTTAAGAATAAAAGACTTGAATTGCACCTCCTCTTCTAGGAGCTTTTTACTGTCCTCCTCATTGGTCTGCTTGGCTTTGAGGAGGAGGCGCATTGCCTCTTCCTTGATATTCCGGTCTTCTAGTTTGGGATTAAATGTGACCTGGACCAAACACCTCTGGAGTGCGGTAACAAGGATGAAGACACACACTGGTTAATATAGTTAATTATTACTATATTATTATTATAAAAATAAAAAGTTACCCCTGTTCCTCCAAAAAAGAAATTGCTTATGATGTTGAGTCAGTAATTTTGGGCTACATTTGCAAATAATCTTTTTTAAATAGGAAATCAATATAATAACTGAAGTGTCCCACGTTACTGAGTGACAATATCATCTTTAAAATGAACCAAAACTCAACTAATAGTCAAATAATACAAAACTAATACCCATGTACTGTACGTATTAATTTTTTCTTTTTATTTACTTATTTTGGCAGATATAACATTTACACCTACGGACAATTTAGACATTGTAGAGCCCTTGCAAACAAAAAGAGAACATGCAGAGTACACAGTAAATCTTGAGCTGAGATTTGAAACCCCAACCTCAGAACTGTAAGGTGTGCTACCACTCTTCCAACATGCTGCCTGCATTTTGAAAATTGTGTTCACTTCTGCCAGATTTCCAGCAGAGGGCAGCTTAACACAGTTGCAGAGATATGGCCAATGAGCCAGTAACAGATTAGGGTTGTACAGTACTAATTTGAGCATGAGCTGGAAGATCAGTTAGCTATTTGAAGGATTTGGATTATATTTTATTTGTTTTATTAAATGTATTATCTTAGCTAAATTTTGTTTTTAAAAATAAATAGAAGGCGCAATAACAGAAATGAAAGTATTCAAGTGACTTTGACTACACACAAATGATTTCCCTACAAAATCAACTCAAAATATTGCATTTTTTTACTGCTAGCTGGACTGACTTTGAGGTCTGATTAAAAATTAAAAGCACTTTTAGGAGGATCTTGAGTTGCTTTGAATTTGTTAAAAACTGCAAAAATACAAGATGCAAAAATGAAAAGTATAAACAGTCTGAGTAATGACACGTCACTGCACAAACATCCTTGAACTGCCTGTTCAACGTCAGCCTGAACTTGGAAGATGTGCTCCTCCTCTCACCTTCCCAGGCAGCAGGCGTCCTGCGGCAGGAGTGATGCTAATGCTGGAGTCTTGAGGTGGGGTGAAGGAAAACAGCCTGGCCCCAGCAGATGGTCGTTGTTTGGACTGGTTTCGGACGGTTTGGTTATAGGTGAGGTAAAGGAGAGCAGTGGAGTGGTCGCCAACTGCCGTGTGCCCAAACTGCACCAGGGAATGAGACAGCGCCAAGGTAGGGCAGACACCCATGGCACGGCAAGCCAGGGGAAAGACTCTGAAGACAAATACGAATGGATATCATTTAATCATCCTTTCAGTAACAATACAATAGATGGCTAAAAGTTCACCTGTTAATTCCTGATTTGCAGCTGAGATTGAAACGGTACTCTTTTGCTTTGTTAGCGCTGAAAATGATATCGATCTCCAGTGTTTCTTGCGGGAGAAGAATGCCGAAGCCATCATTAGGTTGGACGTCAACAAACTGCGGTGCGAGCAGAAAATCCAGTACATAATTGCTTAGATTTTACAATAAGCAAAGGGCTTATAACATTATATGCAGTGGTATCTGTATTCACAACTCCCGAACTAAACTTCAATAATGTACTCGTTTTTTGTTACCCAACACTTATTGAGCCTTGGCACATATTTTACTTTAGAAACATCTCATAGCACAATACCCAACAAAAATGTCCAAAAAGGCAATACACAGGTAATTAAGTGCCTTCTACCATCCAAAACAAGAGCATTTAATTGTCCTGGTTGTCACTATGCATTGCTGGACAGATAAATAAACAAACATATTAGTAGTAGTTAACAAAGAAGATAATTCTCACTATTCCGTGACAGAGCCCTGCACTTATCTACTCAACACGTCTTTTGTGTATTATGAAAGCTCCTCCCCTCACTTCAACATTGCTTGTTGGCACTATTATACATTATTAGACAGAACTTTGACATGAGAACAAAAAGAGGGACTAGGCAAGCTTTTGGGCAGCTAATAGAGCATAGGTGTCAAACTCCGGTCCTCGAGGGCCGGAATACTGCAGGTTTTGGATGTTTCCCTTCTCCAACACAGCTGATATATGATCAGCTCATCCGCAAGCTCTGCATAAGCCTGATAACGGTCATGCTGATTGGAATCAGCTTGTGTTGGAAGAGGCAAACCTCCAAAACCTGCAGGACTGCGGCCCTCGAGGACCGGACTTTGACACCTATGTAATAGAGGATAGGTTCCCCCCAAAACATCTGATAATATTGTAGCTTAATTGAAGAATTAAATTCCAAATCCATTTTCAAAATATAATTTGAGTAGCAAATCGCAATTAATGCAGGGGAGCAATATAATCATTTTCAGACCACTCAAAGTAAATTTCCCAAAGCATATGATCATTCTCATGGCACACATGCCGTAGCACACTGGTTGGGATTCACTCCTCTCACCTCTGGGAGTCCAACAAAACCAAACACTTGAGGTAGCAGTGACATGTTGGTTAGGCGGACACTGCTTTTGACTGACTGGTAAATCGAACAATAGCCAAAGTCCACCTCGCTCTGGCCAAACTTCAAGTCGGACGAAGTCACAATTGCTTGGACTGTGTAAATGACAGGCTGCACCTGAAAACATCATTAAGTGTTTAAGGCTTTGACCACTTTTAGAATTCAGCTGAAATTAGCAACAGAACGGTATAGTACACAGTAGTGATGGGAAAATGAAGCTTCATGAAGCACTTGTGATATTTTTTGACTCCCCTAGATGGTGCTCTTGGTTTAAATATAAAGGCTAGTGCAAAGGAAATTGATTACATTTCCACTGCATCTTTCAACCAAGAGCGCCATCTAGAGGAGTCAAAAAATATCACAAGTGCTTCATGAAGCTTCATTTTCCCATCACTAGTACACAGTAAATTCTGTAGAGTAAATTTGACTCTTTATTAGAGTGGGGCCAAAGACTCAGTTTTAGAGTAATGTTTACACTTGAAGAGAGTAAAATAAAGAATTGGGGGGAAAAAAGTCACTCATGGGTTGAGGAACAAACTCAAAATCTTCATCTTGGGAGACTGCCACGCTACCACCTGAGCTATGCCCCTCCTACTGTTTGCTTATATCCAAGAGGAGACCCAAAACTGATTTGGTCTCTTGGAGTTACGAAGATTCCAGCTGACACGAGCAATATACTAACACACAGCAAAAGCTGCATGGCTCAGGGAGTAGATCAGCTGTCTCCCAAGCTGTAGGTTGTGAGTTCATTCCTCAATACTTGAGTGACCATTTTTTATTTTTTTAGTTCTTCAATTCTTTAATTTACTCTCTTACAAGTGTAAATATTACTCTAAAACTGAGTCTATTTGGTCCCACTCTAAATAGAGTCAAATTTACTCAAAAATGTACTGTGTTAAGTATTGTAAACCTTAACAACTACACTTGATGTAGTTACATACCGTATTTCTTCATAATGTACTGTATACGTTTTTGCCCCCTTATTTGCAGTGCCAGGCCTCTATTGGTAAAGTGTTTATATGTTTTATAATACAATGTACATATTATTATACATGTTGTAATAAGAAATAACACACTTTTCAAATAAATCAAACATCATATAGTATTCTATTCCAATAAATATGTATTCTATATGGCACTACAGTCTCTGTCACTCACTGAAGGCTAGATATCTGCCATTTGTATTATTTCCCCCCAACGTTACCAAGACTACATGTGCTCCACAAGTAGTGTGTACTCTGATAATGACACTTGGGAGGCGCCCACTTGAGGTGTGGCATTTGTCCATTCAAGTGGACGTTGTCTATTTAAGTGGAGGAAAAACCGTAATGCGACTCATCACGTCATGTTGTCATTATTGTGTCTCTAAAGCCTTGGCAAATAAATCATATCCTACCAATCCCCATTATTCTGCAAAAATCTCATCTCAAATGCTGCAGGCTATATTGGTTCTTGACCTTACAACACTGTATGTGCACTTGCTTGTGTGCGCATGCTTTAATGCCAGGAGCTCAGGGCTTGTAGGCAACACATTTGGTGCTCCACAGGAACATCCTGGCCCTGTCTTTGGCTCTTTGTCAGGGCTTTGCCTCCCTTGTCTGTGCAAGGACAGGCAAAAGGGGAAGGCGACAATTTGGCAAGGAGAATGGACACATTTAGATTTACTTAAAAAACAAAACAAATCAACTGACACCAGTGCTATAAACATGTTTACGCAGCTTCTCTGTATATTAGAATCTAGGCTTCAGTTGAGACATTTTCCTTGCGGAACAACCTTTATGCTTGGTTTGTTAACACCCATGGAGCAACTGGGCCTTGAGGGTATGAGATAATTTTAGCTAACGAGCTAAATAGGTTACAACCTCCAGTGGCTCAGCTTCTGTTCGGGATAAGGATGGATTTTTTTTTCTCCAGGATCACATGGAGATCTACAACGGACTGTGCATAGGCCTAGTATTGTACAAATGTAAAAAAATAATCAGAATAATCACATCTTAGAAATTTTGATTAATCACAATTAATCGCTTAATAAAAAAGGCTTTTTTTTATCAAAATGTTTTCCCCCGCCAAATTTGAAGAGCACCGGTTATATGTTAATTCTTATGACATCTACTGTTACGAGGACGTCTTCAACATTTCATCCTCCTCTTTTTCTAATCAGTTAATTACTTGCATAATTTAAAAAAAAAAACATTTTGACATGAACAAATATTCTAAATGTGTTACGCAAACATTTATTAAATGCTTTACTTTAATGCATGTAATTATGTTTATTGCTCAAACACAACCTGTGCTACCTTAAATGTAGCCTTTCGCTGTCACGCTAAAGGATAATCTATGGTCAAAATTAATAGTGTGATTAATATGTGTTAATTCATGATTAATGCAATAGTTTTTGTGATTAATTAATCAGTTAACGCTTAAACTTTGACAGCACTAAAAATAATACAAACCTGCCCTGCAACTTGCACTGCCATTGGAACCTCCAAGACACCAGTAGCGCTGTCAAAATACTTGTCAGCATCTTCGGCTAAGGTGTTCCTGGGAGACAACACAAGAGTGAATACACTCTTCAAATGAAAAACATGTGGCTCATGGTAGAAAATATTTGTGCACACCTGAGTTAGAACTCAGAAGTTTCCACTATACAATGTTGCCATAAAAATGTTTTGTTTATGCTAATAAAACAAAAAAAAGTGTAGTGCAAACAAAAACAGACAACAATTTAGCTCATGTCTATGATACCAAAAGTCAAAAGCCTCAAGCTATTACTGAGCTTTTCAAAGAAAGATAAGGATTCAGACACAGAAGGCCCATTATTTTATTTTAACCCACAACTGTGGGATCGGCTCGCCAGGGAAAGCAGGAGAGAGACGCAGAGCACGCCTCCACAGTGCTGTAGGTTGTAGCCATGGTGATGGGAGACGTAAGTATGATTCAAAGGGGCCCAGTAGTTATGCACATGTAAACCTCCAGTCCCTCAATATCTCCCTCACAGCCAAGAGCTACACGCTTGATCAATAAAAACGCATACTCAACATGGATATAAAAGGGACTTAAACTGTACATCCTCATCATGTAGTCAAATGTCAAATCCAGTTCTAAATATAGATCTACCACTCCTCACATCTTCTCTTATGAAGCCAGTCGCTGTTTCTACAACCTGCTTTGGTTTTGTTTTTCTCTTAATGCTGGATGAAGGTTTGAGAGCCAATGCTGCAGATTGTGGTTTTAAGGCTCTCCAGATGTCCATGTGTTTCTTCCCAAAATGCATTAGAGGCAAGCCTTGTCATCAAGAAATCTGTCATATACAGGGTTTGAGGGTTTGAATTCTTATACTACAGGCCTTAATATTACACTCTCTAAAATGTGTGATTTCACTTTAAGAATCTATTGCTGGGAGCAATAAATAAAAAAAAAACTTCCTAAACTGTCAAAATGAAATCTCTGCATTAACAAAGGGGAGTGATGAAAATGACTCGCTGTAGCCTGACCAATGAGTGCAGAGGGTGTATTTAAGGAAGCACTCTGGTGCTGCGTGCTAATAGAATCTCTGCTGGAGAGTCACTCTTGAATTAGCTTGGCAGGCCAGAGTGGAAAAGCCTGGCGGGATGTCGCCAGGCCCATATGCTCTGGAGAATTTTGTGGATGGTTGAAGTTGAAGATTTGTCAGCATCCTGCACAGATTGGTGTGTTTTGTTTCTATGTGGCCAGATCATCCACAACGTCATGTATAAGTACTGTAGTTCTCTACTACAGTCTCTAATGATTACACTGAGCTCAGCGGAGGACCTAAACGGCTGAAGTAGTGACTTTGTAACTAACACGGGTTCACTGTAGAAATGATTCATCTGACTCATGAGTTACTTCAGTAGTTTTTTCTTCTTCTAAAAAAACGATTACTCATAAAAAGCGACCACCTTGTGTCAGTTGTACAGTAGAATCTCCAAAGCATCAAACTGTCACCTTTGTAAAAACCTTTTAGCCTTCCTAATCGTTATACAAGTAAAAGGAGAAGTTAGGAAGGTAAACATATGGTGCCTTTCTATGCATGTTGTTTATCAATAACATAAGCACATGTAGCAATAAGTGATGTATATTTATTTTTTGAGCATGGTTGCCCCCTCTTTGTTGGAAGTGCCCTCTGAGCACTGTGCCCATTCATGTACCAAACAATTAAATCCCACTGCAGCATGAACCCCTGCTTGGATTTGACTTCACTATTAAAAAGTGATTATAAAAAGGATTACAACATGGATTAAGAAGCTTAGTGATTTTTTTAGTCTGTACAGATGAATGAATAAAAAAAAATGCAGTGACCTCACAAGATATCTGCCAAATATTGATAGACAAGAAAATTTGTTTGCTTTTGTTCCCCCCAACATAATTAAAAATACTACTATTGGCGCATGCAGTGGCGGGCTTTGCAGTATAGCGTCGGCCGTGGCGTTCCACGTAATCTGTTGCAAATCTGCAGGAAATCATCCTTGTAATCTCCCTTTTATCAGATGGAACTGCAGCTGTAGGACACTCTTCCGAGATTAAGCCTAAAACCGCTGATTCAAGGGATACTTTTCCAATGACTTTGCCATCAGGTTAGCCAAAGCAGGGACCTGCTCCTCCATAATGTGCCTTTCTATCACCAAAAATGTGGGGAAATAATCTGAATTAGGGATAAATTACTCCAAAAGTAGCATTTTAAAAGTAGCATATTATAGTGGAGGTAATATGTGTGGATTAGTATTATCTGAAACAAATCAATTACATAGTTTTAGTTCTCTGCTCAAATGGTCAATTTGTTGAACTGTTTTAATAGGTCTGTTGGCTACTCATCACTTGTTCAAGTTATTGCTTTCCTGGTGAATGGAACCACTCAAAATATTCTACATTCCGATGGCTAGAATTCCAATAAGATGATCAGGGTCATGATTGACTAACAAATGAACCACTGACCTTGATATTGTGGTAAGGGGATTATGGAGAATATGAAACAATACTATGGATTCACAGTGTAGAGTGGGGGTGGGTAGTGGAGGCACAGGCTGGATGGTGACAAATACAAGTGGAAGAAGAGAGGGATGCAGTGCAGGAAAGCTGGTGGGCAGGCTGAAGTAAGACTGTGGACAGGAAGCAGAGCAAGAACCTGCAGCAAAGCTATGAGTCATTCTAGGTTCTAGATTTAACAGCACACTGAGCAAGTTTGTGTGTGTGAGTGCGTGTGCATATGTGTGATGTGTGACTGAGTGAAAGCAGTAAGGGGCAACAAGGATTTGGAAATTCAAACATGCCTATGGGTAAGAAACCTTTGCAGTTTAGTTTTAATGAAATACCACACAAAAAAATCATTCTAAAATATGTCCAGGAACAGGCCACAGATGACACGAATGCTGGAATGCTGATACACTAGACTAGACTGAAAATCTCATGTTTGTGTAGTTATGTACTTTTCAGTTCCCAGAGTATATTGTGTCATGCAATACTGAACTTTTTTCTGTCCCAAGGTTATTTATCATTATCAAGTGTGCGTGTTGTTAGTACTGTGTTTAGCTCAGTGGTAGAGAACCTGCACTACTGAGGCTAGTCCTCAACGCAGGTGACTCTGGTTCAATTCCCGGACCTAGCAGGTCTTTCACTCCCTCTCTCTACCGCTTCCTGTCCAAACTTCATCTGTCCTGTCATTAAAAAAGGCAAAATCCCCCTCACCCAAAATACTCAAAAAAGAAATGATAAAGTGCTCATGATCCAGTCCTACATGTAATTGTATGCATCCTGGTACATATAGTACATGACAGAAAATAGACAGTACATTCTTCTTTATTTTGGCAAGGTCTTCATTAGCTAAATTTTATTCTCAAATGGAGATGAACAGGTGCAAGTGCTACTAATAATATGAATGACGTCATTACAACTTAAAAGTGCTCAGGTGTGGTGGAGAATGATTTTCCAAATGTTGCCTGTCCCTGGTCTAGACAGTACCCTTTGTAGGCAAATCTTTACAGGTAATTTGGTAATATGCGATATGTACTGCAAACGGTACAAATGGCAAGGGTCCCAATATGTACCCTGTTTAAAGGATACAACAGGTGTGCCCTTGAGAGTACTGCCCCAGTGAGAACCTATTGGACCGGCAAAGGTACAAATTCAGCAATTTTTTTCCCGAAATTGTACGGAATGTCTCCACATGAATCACATCTTGATTGTTTCAATTCAAATATATTGAGGTGCTACAAATAGGCAAAATCCTATAACCTTTGTTATTGTAAATGTACTTCCAGGGCGAACTATATGTGTGTTTTGTAGTGATGGGAAAATGAAGCTTCATGAAGCACTTGTGATATTTTTTGACTCCCCTAGATGGTGCTCTTGGTTTAAATATAAAGGCTAGTGCAAAGGAAATTGATTACATTTCCACTGCATCTTTCAACCAAGAGCGCCATCTAGAGGAGTCAAAAATATCACAAGTGCTTCATGAAGCTTAATTTTCCCATCACTAGTGTTTTGTCAACACTTCCCCAGAAACAGATTGACTGATTTACTTATTGGGGATTTCGACTGAGCGTCTTTATCCACATATAGTACCAAATCTTCAGAAAAGTCTGATCATCCCAACACTACCCAAACATTCTATAACAGCAGTGTTTTCAAAGAGTGTTGTCTCCTTGCCTTATTAATACGAGCTTGCTCATAAACAGCGGCGTCTTCACGAGTTTTTGCAAATAAAGAACAGATTTGACGGAAGAGGATAAAAGAAAGCCTTGAGTGAGCTGCAAGGTAGAACTATTAGAAAATCAAATTAAGTAAAAAGGAGATAATAGTTATCACAAAGGTGAAAGGCTAAGAAAAATACAAGTCTGTGTGAGAGAGTGGGAGAAGCCAAAGCCAGCAGTTCAGAAGCAAATAGAGGATAGAGGCAGTAGGGAGGGGGTGGAGGCCGAGGCTTGTGCTAGGCTTCGCGGATGCAGCACCAGCAGCACGATTCACACTCTAATCCTCACATTAAAACCGCTGCTGATTCACTAAAGCAGATTAATGCCATTTTCCACACTTTCCCCTCCCACCTCGCTGCTCTGGGAGAACCCCAAACTTTGTCATTTGAATATAATTTGGCGTATTTTCATCATAATCCGTAACTTCTTAGCTCTCAATACATTAAGGATGTTAAGATATGAAGGAAAAGAGGGTGGGAAGAAGAATACACGCGCCCACATAGTGCATGCATCTCATATTTGCTCTCGAGGTCTCCTGGTCGATCTCCTGGCATTCACTACTGCACTCAAATCTTTTTTGTGTGTGATTAATATTACTGAGTATGCTTTTATTATACACGCTTCTCTGAAACCACTGATTATTGAGACTGGAGAGTGCAACCTGTGCAAGTCCTTTCCTTTAAATCTTAACAGAATGTTAATATCAACAGGTTTAGAGTAAAATAAAAATTTGATTATGACCGCTCCAGTGATTTCATTATGACGGCATCTTCTGTGTGTGTCCTATACCTTGGCACAAACTTGAGGTGAGCAGTGAAGCTTGACTGAGCCTGGAGAAAGCCTGTCCTTGGTATGATCTCCATGTGTTTCCTCATCTCCGGCCACAGGTCAAAAGTCATCTTCAAGGCTGTGCTGGTGCTGACACGGAAAACACATGGATGATTAAAATCAGACTGACTACTGAAAGATAATGCATTATACATGTATTGTATTATTAAAGAAAAAAAACTTTGACCCTGAGCATTTGACATGTTACTGTTATTAGTATTTTTTAATAGACAATTCTTTGAAAGTTATTTGCTAAAAAAAAAACAATTTTAGCCAAATAGTCATTCTTCTTTCTTTCTACTGTATTTTGAATTTGGCACTAAGAAAAAACAAAAACAAAACAACGTGAATAACATTTACCTGCCAGCTGTTATATGCAACCTAAACTAGTCTTGGTCATATGTAATGCACTGAGGGCCATTTCCTCAAAAATTGTACTGTTAAAATCACTGTCATCTCGTCACAAAATAAAACAGCCAATCACACTACAGACAGAAGAAATACGATGCAGTCAAAGATGCAGACAGAGTAAATGGAAACCGTGATTATCATTGCAAGGTAAAAATGCCTTGTACACATACGTTAGTGAAATTGTAAGGATGATTACTACAGTAATGTTATTTATAATGCCTTACAGTATTGTGTTGCAACTTGCAAGAAAGAGCCAGACTCAATGCAATTGCATTACTTTTACTCTCAACACTGGGTACAATACAGTAAGAAGGCCCTAGAAGACTTTATTTTCTTAAAGTAGGTGTACCAGACAGGTAACCTTTAAGGCAAATTGACCTTTGGTTTGGCACAACTACAAACACATCACATACAGTTACACTACACATATGATTTACCTGATGGCATTGATAGGAGTTTTTTTTTCTTTCTGAAAACTCTTAAATAGAATCGAAGGTCAAATCTCCTTTTTCTTTCTGTTCCAAGGTGGGCTGGGTGGGGGTGGTTCAGGTGCACATTTGATGAAAACCCATACACAAAAATACTTTCAGTTTCTTTTCTTTTTTCTTTTTGGTATATTTCTCCAGCAGAAATTACCTCATAATGAGATGTGTACCCGAGATCCATATCAATTGGGTCACCCAGTTTCTAGGAGTTCCAACAGATGGTTGTGCCCGTGGCTACAAGCCATCAATGATGGCTTGTGATATAAATGGCTTTACACCATGGGAATTTTCAAACACATCCACCCCCCTACTCATACCTTGACAATAACAGTGGGAAAAAATTGAAAACTTTTTGTTTTGGCAACTTTCATTGGATGAGCTGTGACCCATTAGAAGAAGAGGTTAATTCTATGACAGATGCCCAAGCAAATGGCCCATATCTTGAAAGAGGACTCTCAGTTCCACACTTGAGGGATATTACATTTCTGTCACGAGTGCAGCTTTATTATCTTTACATTCAAGGGTGCTGACAGGTTTTTGGGTCCCCATGAAAAAACGCCAACGCTGTAGAATGGATGCATATAAATTCATGATTCTATGATTTCTTTAGTGCTGATGCAACAATACATTTGTATCAAGATTTGAAGTATAAGTAAACATAAAATTCATTTACACCTTTTTCCACATCTGTTTTTCTTTTTATTGGAATGTGGCAAGGGTTCGAGAAAATGTCCCACTGTGCTTCTACTAAATGTTACTAGCGGTATTTTAAAACAAGTACAGAGATACACAACTTTATTGGGTGTGTATTTTGAAAAAGTCAATTAAAAAAAAAAGAAGATATGTGAGCACATCACATGAATTAGTAATTATTATCCTTAAGAGAATACCCATTTTGATTTTGATTGTGGAGATTTATACAGTGAGCCGGGGCATGGGTGGATCTATTCTAGCACTATACAGGGCTGCGGACCACCCACAAATAATACAAAATTCAAGAGACTATTTATATGGCTCATCACTTTTAACAGAAAGCTGTCAAGTGGTATATTTCTTTAAGATGTGAATTGCACTTTGTGGTCTATGTAGAAGTCTTCCCGGCCCGTGCTAGACAGCTGTAAGAATATGATGATGTGTAAATTGATCTCATTAAATGAATCTCAATGTTTAATGCTACTTGAGGCTTAAATCTAATTTTAGATGCTCCAGAAAGTGTTGCGGTTGTGATTTTTGTCTATTTTGATTGCAATATTGACAGGGTTGGGAGGGTTACTTTTAAAATGTATTCCGTTACAGTTTCAAGTTACCTTCTAAAAAGTTTAGTTAGTAACGTAATCCAAGTACCATAATATTAAAGTAATGTAACTTGATTACTTTGTATTACTTTTGGATTACTCCAATAACAAGTATGCTAATGAAGACAAAATAAAAATAAATATCACCACAATATATATTCTATACAATGTGCCCTTGCTATTTGCGGGGGTGATAAGGACCCGGGCAGTCTACAAATAGCAAAAATTATTGTGTAATTAAAAAGCATGTAGGCTATAGATTGGTTGGTTGATTGATTGATTGATTGATTGATGTCCATATGCTGTTTTCGAACTGTAGATAGATAGATAGATAGATAGATAGATAGATAGATAGATAGATAGATATATAGATAGATAGATAGATAGATAGATAGATAGATAGATAGATAGATAGATAGATAGATAGATAGATAGATAGATAGATAGATAGATAGATAGATAGATAGATAGATAGATAGATAGATATTCATCCAATGAGGATGGCGAAGTGTAACAACTGCAAAATGAACTTTTATCCCAGTCACAAGTTTAGCCGTGTATATGTTGTGTATGATGTTTAAATAGTGAATTGGTGGGAGGAAGATTTTTTTGAAAGGTGTAACTCACATTATGGTTATAGGCTAGCGGGCTAGCTAGCAAGAAGCTACAGCGCGTAGCATGCCGCTGGACTCTCAGCTCAAACTTTCGCTCCGAGTAAGTTCCAGTGAATACCGGTCGCCATTTCCTCCTCCCGTCCGTGAAGCTTTTTTAAACTGCCCGCGTGTGGACACGACTAGTCAGCTCTCTCTTTCTTTCTCTCTCTCTCTCTCTCTCTCTCTCTCTCTCTCTCTCTCTCTCTCTCTCTCTCTCTCTCTCTCTCTCTCTCTCTCTCTCTCTCTCTCTCTCTCTCTCTCTCTCTCTCTCATCATAGAAATTGTAATCCCTCAAAGTAATCCCCACTTTTAGTAAATGTACCTGTAATCTGATTACATGTTTTTCCTGTAACTGTAAGGGACAACAGTTAAAAACATTTTGTAATCTGATTACATAACGGCGGTACATGTATTCCGTTACTCCCCAAGCCTGAATATTGACCAACACCCTTCTCTATTTACTAGAGCAGTGTGAGAGGGCGGGGCAGAGCTGCTGGAGAGCAGGGCTCGTTCTGCACACCGACAGGACATCAGCAATCAGTTCCACCTGTGCCAGACGATTTTTGCCCCAATATCATTCAACCCTGCTTTCCAGTTGCTCTCCAGCCTGTTTCTCGAGTTGAGATTTATGTTGACTTTTCCCTTGTGGTGATTTTGTGTTTTTAACCTTTTGCAAGAAGAGTTTTTCCCTGAGAAGGAGATTTTTTTGTGTGTGTTTAATAAACTTTTGTTCACGATTCTGCATCTGGCTCCTTGCCATTGACCACGTCGTTACAGAAAGGGAAGAAAAAGCATATGATGTGGGTTAAGACGGAGTGAGGATTCAAAGACATCTGTATTTGTTTGTATTTTTGCCAAATTCAGTGGCAAGTTACAAGTGGCTGTGCTGTAATGATGTCAAAGTATAATTTACAAATCCCATGCATTAATCAGCTACACATTCGCTGTGGAAATGCTCAGTAAATCAGGGTGAAACTTATCAAATCGAACTGTACTTGTTGGTGAAAATCGTAAAGCTAATTTATTACAGCTACCTAGTGGCACCAAATGTTATGCTGTATTTTCCTGAGGGAGAAAAAGGAGATATATTTGTTTAAGTGGCCAACACATTGCAGTAACTAATTGTGGCACAACATCTCTTAGAGCGGAGGCCACCATTAGAAGATATTAATGAACAATTCTGTGTGATAATCTGCTTATCATCTCAACAGACATGATGGCAAATGTTGAGATACCAGTAGACAGCTCTGTCCACCCCCCCCAAAAAACTGACAAGCTATTTGTTTTGCCCAAACTGCAGCAATTTGAACGATGTATTTCATGGTTTGCTCTGAGATCTGCGTACCACACTGAGGCTGTTGTCATTGTGGTGTTGTCACATGTTGCACCAGATGGCAGTTATCATAAAACCAACACCCACCACAACCCCGCACACATGTGCTTACTCCCCCACATGATGTGTCACAATGACTGTACAGTATAGGCAGTGGACAACACGCCCACTATGTTACTATCCCTTCATGCCAATCTCATGACACATTTCATTTATTTTAAGTACATGTTGCATGTCAGGAGTCAAAATTGGTGTACCTACCTATTGTTTAACCTATAAAATTCAAATGTTTACCTTTGCCTGACTTTTATGAGCTAAAACTTAAAACAATCCTGGTGCTGTATTGTCTGGCACAAGTGCTGAAAGGCCAGTTATTCAAATGATGTTTACAAAGATCAGCTATAGCTTTGCATTTCGTTAAATGATGGCCATTAAATAAGTACTTTTGTAATATGCACATTCCTAGACACCACAACTGTAAATCAATCTGACAAGAAGGCAAACTATTTATTATCATACTGAGACATACTGCATCTCTGATGTATTTATGGCTTGAGTCGGTTGAACATTAATGAGATATTAGAGGATGGTAAATGCTTGATTCTATTCATGAGTCGCAATACGTTTGAAGCTTTTTCCATTACTTGATGAATCTATCTTAAACGTTAGAAACTATTCTGGAAATATAGTATAGCACTCTATTAGTCTATAGCCACTACTGAGGAAAATACTGGTATATAAGAATTTTATATTATAAATGAACTAAGGGTGTTAAAAAAAAATAGATTCGGCAATATATTGCGATATGCAGCCGAATTGAATTTTAAAGGTCAATTTTTGATGGCAATATTCAACAAAATGTCTTAATTAGAATTAGGGTTCACGTTTTAAGCATGGCAGAATGTTATATTAATAGAACATTAAGCCTTCAAATTTGATTTCAATACTCTTTAAACATGAAACAGATTGCAACCTGTTTGTTAAATACGGTGGACTGAAGTAGATTTTCATACAAATCTTACAGTGTACATGTTTACTGATTAGTATTTTCTAAATTTGAGTAAAAAAATAAATAAAATTGACTTAGAGATTCATATCAGGATTAATCGGTATCGAATCGAATCGTGACCTATGAATCGTGATACAGATCGAATCGCAAGCTATTAGGCAATTTGCGCCCCTAATATGAACTGTGTTAGAATGTATATGAGTTATATTTGAGACTTAAGTCTCATCTAAGTGTGGGGAGCTACCTGCTTTGGAGTGTGACAACCTCTTGATAAAGGTGGTCAAACATGCAAATCTTCATGTCAATATTAGGTTCCACCACCCACACTGGGAGGCCCACTCCCTCACCCTTCACCAGGATTGCTATCTGTTGGAGCCAGCATACGTTCAGTTCACATCTTCTAACAAAAATATGTAGATCATCCGGGTTATGAAGAGCATTCTTTGTCTTACTGGGAAGCTGGTCGGATCTGAAAACTTGATGTAGAGGTCTAGTTTGACTTCTCCGGGAACAGTCGGAGAGAATATTATCTCGAGCTTGACACTTTCAAAAGGTCCAATATCACCTTCTCTTACCTGAGATAGAAAAAAACACACATTCATTGTTAATTATTCTATGTAACCATGGTAATGTATCCTAGAATAAAATCAACTATGATGAATGCAGGACAGTTTCACCATTTTACCTTTGGAAAAAGAACACTTCATCCACCACTAGTGCATCCACCAAAATCACTCAGCTGAGCCACTTAAAATGACACACAAGCCAACAACGCCAAAGGATAAAGATGATGAAAGAAAAAAAATAAATGACAAATAAAAAAGAGAAGTAAGCCATTCATGCAACAATCAAACCAGTACTGTAAGCCAAGGCCAGGATAGCGTGATGTATTATCTGCCATTATAGAGCACAGCCTTCAAATAGGCCATGTGCAAGTCCATCCATCCATCCATCCATCCATCCATCCATTTTCTGTACCGCTTGTCCTCACAAGGGTCGCGGGGTTGCTGGAGCCTATCCCAGCTGGCTTCGGGCAGTAGGCGGGGTACACCCTGAACTGGTTGCCAGCCAATCGCAGGGCACACAGAGACGAACAACCATACTCACAATCACACCTATGGACAATTTGGAGTGTCCAATTCACCTGCCATGCATGTTTTTGGAATGTGGGAGGAAACCGGAGTACCCGGAGAAAACCCACGCAAGCACGGGGAGAACATGCAAACTCCACCCAGGAAGGCCGAAGCCCGGACTTGATCTCACAACCTTTGCACTGGGAGGCAGACGTGCTAACCAGTCAGGCACCGTGCCGCGCCATGTGCAAGTATCAGTCAAAATGACAATCAAGGAGAGGCTGGCATGCAAGCACATGAAATAACACACAGCCATAACAAATGCAGAGGAAGAGGTGATGCACCATTAGCCCCAGGCCACGGAGATGTAATGAACAACTCAAGAACATCACACGGTGTACAAGGTACAAAAAAAACACAATTGCTAAGAACAAGACTTGGACGGGATCATGATGTAGTATACTATAGTCCTAAAAAGATGATTGCACAGTGACTAACGTCCTATTCATCAATCAAATAATGTATAATCCTTTATTTAATGGCCAGGTTAAGGTGAAGGTAAATTAATCCCAACATGGTCTTTTCATGCACCACTATTCTCGGATTTAAATTCCAAACGGAATATTATTAAATTCTAAAATATACACATCCTCTTACATACATCTTACCCATTTTGCAAGTCAAAATGTAAGGACTTCCAATATAGAAGCATTCATAGTTAATTGTCCTCTCGGTTTGACTCTCGCATAGGAATTGTCAGATCAGTTCCAGCTCGGTGTCCATTTTTAAAGGGGCAGTGCAGTTTAACATAACCACAGAGCACGCATGGGTACTCATGCTAAGGTGGAATGTATTGATAATGTGGCATGTATTAAAACACGTACCACAGCACACAGGTATGTACAGTTAAAATCTAATCAAATCCAAATAGCACTTGACCTTTAGTTGGAAAGGACTTTGTCAGTCATACTAGTGATTTTTAATTACTACGCTCTACGACAGTAACCAGAATAGGTGGTTTGAATTTCAGTTATGAAACCATCTGGATCACAGTTAAAAGGACCCTGGTTTGAATCTCGTCTTGGGCCTTTCTGTGTGGAGTTTGCGTGTTCTTCCCGTGCTTGCTTGTTTACTCTGGCTTCCTCCCAAAAACATGTGTGCCATTTTGATTGAAGACTTAAAATTCTCAGTGTAAATGGTTGTCTATCTCTATTTGATGGATTGACGATTAGTCCATCTTTCAGTCAAAGTCAGCTGGGATGCGCATCCAGCTCGCCGCAACCCAGAACAGAATAAGCAGTTTAGAAAATGGACGGCTCATTGAATGTAATCTTTTTACAAAATGTGCTACTTGTAAATAGTACTTTATTTAATTATCCCACTATGAATTATTTTTATACCATGTGGTCGTTTGCAGTCATTATTTGCATAATGACATGCAAGCAAATGTTTCATGGTAATACGTTTTACTGTTTAGCGCTTCCCATTAACAACCTTCCAACCATTTTCTACAGTGCCTGTTCTCCTTAGGCTTGCGTGCGAGCTGGAGCCTATCACAGCTGACTTTTGGCGAGAGGCCGGGTACACACCAAGGACTAGTTGTCAGCCAATCGCAAGGCTATTTACAAACATAACATGGGGTGCGTAAGAAAATAATTTACTGGTAAACTCATACTCTGCCACTGACATACATCTTACACTTAGAATACTTACATTCCCTATACGTATGTCACAAGAGTCAGACAGACACTCTGGGATCTGGGAATGGATGCTGGAAGACACAGAAGCAGCTCTTGGACCTGGAGTTGAAACCTGTGATTCTGCTGACACAAAGTAACGATAGAGGAGAATCAGCAGCTTTCTATATAATTGCAGTATTAATGTACTTTATTTGTTTTGTTTTTTCAATATAAAAATACTCAAAACAAGGACCAAAGCATTTCGGAATAACCCATCAATAGAGGGTTAACAGAAACAGCAACATCATAAAATCTACCAGAGAGGGTGAATATCTTATCAAAGCTTCGATGGTGCTCAATATGTTTTCTTTTCAGTGATTAAAATAAAACCAAATAATGGATGATCTTCAACAAATCTATTCATTGGTCAATTTGAATTCAATTGATCGTGTGGTATTGACGCTATAAGTCGATATTTATTCAGCTGTTAAAGAGCAGCCTGATGTCATGTGACGTGACTATGGGAAGTTGAACTACACCCAAACAGGAACAGGAGTTCGAACAAACAGGGCCCTATTTTTGTGCCCAATGCAATTCTAATGCAAAGCACAGGAGTTTTGTTTCTTTTGGTATTTTTGCAGATGCGCGCAGTTTAGAAACCAGCGTTTGCGCCATTGAGGGCATTAACACAGCAGACTTGCTTGCCAGCCAATGGAAGCCATTCTTGTCATTCTCTATACGCGGCACAGGAGAGGCGCATGGTCTGCATGGCAAGGGGGAAAAAAAGACTTTCTGAAGTGCAAGAGATCAACGCGCAAGTATGTTTATAAGGAACTGCAAGAAGAGCTCCACTTGTTGGCCACAGTGGGCACTTGGAGATAACATTCCAACCGGATTGTCCGTGTCTGTGAGTGACCATCCCACAATAGCTGTGCTACAGCCAGAGCGCGTAGAATCTGTTTGATCAAATTGACCAAAATCGTGTTTCATTACCTGCACCACAACTTAGACCTGTTTGTTGCAGGCGTAAAATTTAGTCTACTTTCAATCCCCATCTTGTCAGGTGCACCGGCGGCATGTAAAGGAAAATGCCCTCGGTCCACCAGAACACCCAGCATGACGCAGTGTGGTCTGCCAAATTCCCAAACACCCTAAATGAGGCTGGAACCTGCACAAAAATCAAGATGCACCAATTTTTATGCCCAAGCACACATGCGCTTTGTACAAAAACAGAGCCCATAGAGGGACGTTTGTTAATAGTTTAGTTTAACAAGCAAATAAATAAATAAAACAAAGATTAGGGAAATATTTCCTAAATTAAGGGATTACAAATCGTAAGTCAATTATCAGATTTTTTTCTGGTGGGTAACATCTGATGAATTTCCAATTAACATGGCAGACAAGTCTCGATAAACTTGTACTTTTGTGGTTTCCAACAAAAATAAATTCCTTTGTTGTATCATATTTCCCTGCACACAAAAAAAATCTGCAGAAAATGATAATAATTTTACCTCGTTGACATTGCCGGGATACAGAAGACCTGTTGGAAATATGATCCATACTGCGTACTTCTCTACTGGCCAGGGATGCAGAGCTCTTGTTCTGATCAGCACATGTCGTGTTGAGCGTGGATAAGTCCTGTCAGCCAATCCGTTCGTTTTACATTTATTGTTAATTTCTTTGCACTTCATAACTGATTTTACAACAGTTTTCCAACATTAGTGAAAATGAAAGATTCGATTTTATGGTCTGTCCGACTGACCTGCTGTGTGCTGGCCGAGCGATTGGATGGCATCTGGACCTGGTGAATTTCTGGAACGGGCTTCGTAGTATCCAGGCTAAAGCGGGTTGCGAGTGCGCCCTTGTTGGTCAAGGTGATAGTCCGTAAAATAGTTTGGCCCACTACATGCGAACCAAAGTCAATAAACTGGTTGTCGACCTCCAACTAGAGAAAAGTAACATAAGTGGAAATCATTGACTTGCCAGAATGCATACTTGGATTGACCAGTCAGTCAATTTGAGTACAGTGCTCCAAAGTTGTTCAAAAGACCCAGCACACTACTTACGTCACATCTCTTGATGATGCATCTGACAGGCACAGAGAAGCGACCTGCTGCTGAGGCAAAGTCAACCTCTCCTTCCAGGTCTTCATTGATCTATAGGGGCCAGAAAGCAAGAAGGTTTTGCACATGACATACTTAGTTCCCAACTCTGAATCTAAATGAATGGTTATAATAAGTTGTGCTTAACAGCCGTCCAAACAAATAAAAAGCATATTAACTGTTACTGACCGAAGGATGGAAAGTAATGTGCATTTCACAGGACATCCCAGTCGATAAAGGACCAGGAGGTTGAAAGCTGTAGAGCAATACTAAAGTTAGTGAAGAATGAACAGCTTCAAAAATTGTAAATAGAGAAGGACATTTGAAGTGTATACATGCATATACATATATATATATATATATATATATATATATATATATATAATTAAAATGAGTAGTGCAGTGCAAAAATATTGAAAAAAAAATACATTCAAATCAACCAATGAACATAAAACCATGATTAAATATCTCATATGCAATGGATCTTCTGAGGGGGCGTAGTGTCTACAGTATGAGCTTAACTCAGAGTGGAGGTTATAAGTCAACCCGCTTCTCAATTCGTGATGTACAGAGAGAAAAAAAATAGTAAGGTATTGTTATTTTTATACATTGTAGCTATAACAACATCAGAGATAAGGAAACAAAAGATTCAGAAAACAACATATGCATCTCAACACGTTTACAGCGAGCTGGCAGCTGCCCAAAGGACACTGAAACCTTTTGCACCCTCAACGAGTGCCCATGAATATGAAAATATAAGATTTGCCTATCAGAGGCGGAAAGAAGATTCTAACTTCACCTACTTATAAGCATTATCAACTAAGGCTACACATTATAATGGTGGCTAATCTATTACACTGATCTGGATCGTGTTTTTGTTGTGTTAAAAATGACATGACGTTCAATTCTGACTACATTCTTATTGCAGCTGATTATCAATTTTTGTATAGTATGAGAAACTAACAAGTGGGCTTTATTGAAGCCTTTTTTATGGTGCTGGTCCAATGGTCAGGTGAAGAACTTGGAGCTGTCATCCTCCGGTTTACCACTGTGACCTGGAAGTGTATGAAAGTATCCCACCTGGTGTGCACACTCTGATGCTAACTTCAAATCACACCGTTTCATTTGAATTTCTCGCTCTCATTCTTTTTGGGTAATTCTCATCTTGTGTCATTCTTCTGTTCTAGTTCCAAGACACGACATGAAGAGGCAAACAAAGTAAAATAGAACAGTTCACTAGGGATTAAACGCTGAATGAGACAAAGTTGGAAAAAGCCTACAACAGCACTATATAAAGCACTGCAAATGAGGCCATACATTCGAGCATACACATTTCAAAGGCACGATGCCACTGGTTTCATGTGTCTCCCAACAGTGTAAGAGCATGGAAGAGATTTTAGGTGACAGTATATTTTTCCCCATTCATCGTTATTACTGTAATTATTATCGTACTATTGTAATCAATAAAGATTTCCAGCTTGACTTTTTCATCAAGATTTGGGACACATGATTAAAGTGTCCCCTTCATTCTTAATCAGCGAATAAGCTACAATTTTACATTACAGCACATGTAATCAGCTTGTCTTCAAACCAATTTTTTGTTATAGGATTATATGTAACAAAAATGACATAAGGCCTTTATAATGTTGTAGGGCCAGAAATGAGCAATGACAGCTGGATGACGTAAAACTCTAACATATTAATTGATTTAGTATAAATTTATTAACAATTCACTGCCTTTGACAAGTATACTCCTCAATTATTATTTTTTTCTACGGGACTAGATGGGGGGAGAATCTGATTATGCTACACTGTAAATGTCAAAACTTAGAAGCAACTTTACAAGTCCTGTCCGAGGTTAAAATGAGGACCAAAATAAAATACTATTTCTCACTATCCGCCATTTTGGTTGTTTACTTTCGCCTCGAACGCTTTCAGGTCGGAACTGGGAAAAAACAACTCGGATATATCCCACTTCCGACCATCCTTGAATGCAGCATTAGTAACGCCATTCAGCCAATGGCAAACAGAGCTCAGCCAATGAGAAACACAGCCATGTGAGTTAAGATATGAGTGCAAGAGCTGTGTTCAGACAATGTTTACCATTTGTAGCTCGGGAGATCCTGTGCAATGTTGCAAAAATAAATCAAATCAAAGTTTGGGTGTGTTTTCGCTGATGGGAATGTCACATGCAGCTAAAATCCTGATGAAAGATGCATTCCTGGTGCAACCTTAATAGGCTGAGAGAGTGAAGTAGATTTGACTCACAGCGGTTGAGGCGTTTTAAGCATCGTGTCGCGAGCTGCTGTCCGTATGTGGGAGGACAGCCTTGCCGCTCACGTCAACTGCGTTGTTAAAATGACAAGTGCTTGTGGCAAATATAGGTACATAAGCAGATGTTTCCAAGTTATATTGAACAATCTTCGGCCCACAAAGAGATTTGGGAGATGCTTTGACAACACTGTCAGCGAAGGCATTGATTTACGATGAGTAGTTTGTAGCATGTCTGCAGCTAAGCACAGCGGTTAAATTCTTTAAAAATAATTTGTTTTTAAAAAACTGCATGCAGGAGGAACACTTATTACTACTTTTGCACTACATTATGCTCTGAAGTCACATGTAGAGTACAAAGCTACTTCGGAGTGCGATGGTCAGTTTTCTTTCTATTTACAATTGCATCATAGTTAATATTGAAAAATGTTCTTTAAATTCTTGTACTTATTAAAGGTTTTATGATGGCCATTTGGCCATGCAATGGACTATTCAGGCATGTGATTTGACCAAAGTGAAATTATCTGAAAATTTAGCCGGGGGTCTGGGGGGCCGCAGGCACCCAGCTAGGTCCAGGGCAGCGCCCTGGTGGGGGGGCCAGGGGGGCGAAGCCCCCCCTAGCTCATGGGTTTTCCGTGATTTTAAGTACTTTCAATGCACTCAGATGACAAAGAAATAGACAAAACAACAGCATAAATTTCCAATGTATATTGAACTATCCCATATAAAATTGCAGTTTTAGTCAACTCAAAATCAGTCACATTCAAAAATTATTTATGTCATAAATAATGTTTTTCTATTTTTTGCTCATTAAAACATTCAACATATTTACAGGAATATACAAGTGTTCATTCTTGAGCACAATCCATTCACATGACACAAACACTACTTCCTCCTAGACTTCATTGCTTTGGAATGGGTCTTTCTAGCCTGCTTCTGTGCAGCTTTGATGGTTCTTCTTGAGGCAGCCTTGCTCATTTGAGTGTCCTGTTTCACAGCAAGTTCTGTTCGTTTTGCAGACAACATAGCTGCTTCTGCATCCTTCTCCTCCCTGTACCTTTTGGAGGATGTCCTCAGATTTAGGCACAGTTTGGACTGCACAGGATCCATCAGAATGTCTTTCCTGCCAAAATGGCAACTCATGAGAGCCTTCACCATCTTGGCCAAGGTTGGGTATCTTCCAACAGCAAAGACTTGAGCCCACCAACGATCCAGTGCAATTGCCTTCCCCTCTGAGTCCAAAGGTGTTGGCAACTCACTGTCCAACTGGTATTCTCTCACCTCGAGATCATAGTTCCCCAGCTCTGACTCATCAAGGACATTGGTGACCAACGATGACAGCTTCTTCAGTAGGTTTAAAGTTAAGCTGTGTCCTCTGGCAAGTGGGTCAATGGCAGAGGCTGCTTTCAGAAGCTTGCTGTTCATGGGCAACTTTTTCTGAAGGTACAGTCCACATGCCAGATATGCTGCCTTGGCTTTGGCTTTGAACTTGAACACAACTGACGACTTGTTGGAAGAATCCATCAATTTGCTGGTGACACCACCATAGAAAATATCCTTTTCTCTGAGTTGGTTGGCTTTGTTGTTCAGCTCAATTTCTGTCAGTTTACAGCCTTGAATGGACTCTGGCTTCAGGAAACAGGACAAGAACTTCTTGAAGAAGGCCACTTGCTTGTCGTTCAGCTTGTGGATCATTGGTGTTTTCGTCTCAAAGGTGATCACATAGTTCTTCAGCAAGGGCAGAACTGCTGTGTACAGGTTGAGGGTGAGAAGCGTATCCAATCTTGTGAAGAATATCTTCTCATAGATCCTCTGCTTCCTCCTCCTTCCTTCCTCAGTCATGTGCTTTTTGCCTAAAGCTGATTGTATGTCTTTGAGTTTGGCTTTGACTTCTCTTGGAATATCCTTCTTGTGGTAGATGGCCATGATGGTGGGGAGATAGAGTTGTTTATCTTCTCTGCCAAGAAATGCATGGTAGAAGATGGTAAAGACATCCATGAGGCGTAAGGTGGACATTGAAACATCATAGTTTGAAAGCCATCGATGGCTGACAAATCTCTCTGGCATGGTGAAGGTGATGCCTGTAAGAAAGCAAATTTCTTGAAGAGCTTCCTTCAGATCGGTTGACCACTTGAAATCATTGAAGAGATCATTATGGAGTCCTTCAATCTTGTACTCAAATGGCTTGCAAAAATGCTTGGAGGCGTTGTGGATGTGGTGGCAGGTATCCCCATCTATGTCAAGGAGATGTGGTGCTGGTCCCCCTCGCAAACGCGTCTCAACTCCAGATTTGGAACCCCGCATCACTGCACATGAGTCCATCAACACAGACACCAAATTGCTCCAGGGAATATTGTTCTTGGTCATGAGGGCTGAGAGTTCATCAAAGAGAGATTTGCTGTCAACTTTAACAACACTCAAAGATGCTAAATGTTCCACCACAACAGACTTTGTCAACGGGGAGAAATAGCTGACGAGTACACACAGGACACGGTGTAGATTGTTGCTGGTGGACTCGTCAATGTTCATTGAAAAGTGGGAGGATCTTAAGTTTGTTAAAGTCTCATCAAGCATAGTGCGAGCAAGGCCATACTTCATTTTGTATGATGCACTGGTTCTATCCATGGACAGTCCATTCAGAGCTTTTGGATCCCTTGCCAGTTCCTTTGACAGTGTGATGAGCTTTGGGGCCATGGTGAACGGAAGAGAATTTTCGGCCAGCACTCCCAACAGCATTGCCTGAAGAATAAAAGAAATTCAACAATAATCAGTAAACAATTAAATAATTTAAATAATTATTTGAATTATAATCCTAAATGTCATGCGACCAAAGTAAATAAAAAAGGATTTAGTCTAAACTTGCATGCACATTCACATGTCAGAGTATTTATTATGGTAACAAAAAACGTTGCAAATTAGCTACAAAATAATAAATTATCTTTAACCATTGGAAATAATATTTACCATGCAATAAATCATTTAATCAATCATTCTTAATTTAATACATAATGCATAACAAAAACATAAAATACCTCATGCAGCAAGCTCTGGTAAAAACACAATCATTTCGATCATCTCTGTACTAACTGCATACTGTAGACAGTCAACATATTGAAAACTGAAAGTGCTAACATGCAGCATTCATTTGAGTTTGTGGATTAACCATGTTAAATAGTTAAGGCCATTTTTATTACGTTATAATATTTTCGAAAATTTGATTCCGATTCATTTGAAAAGTTTACCACCTACCTCAAAATTCACGACTCTGTCAGCAACTGGTACAGGTTGTTGGGGTGGATCACGTCTCTCCATTACCGCTCCCGATTGTGATGTCAATAAGGGATGGAGGCCATAAAGTTTTGGAGTTTTCATTTGGGCACCAAAACTTCCAGCGATGGAATAATTTGTTGTTCTTGATTGGAGTTCTTTTGCGTGTTTTTTGCTCTTTGCGTGACTTTCAAGAGCTTTGAAACCTCTCCCGCCATAGTCAATGGTATCACGGCACCAAATGCAAAGCGCTTTCCCGGCACGATCGATCTTCCGAATGAAGTCACTGAACAAATTCGTCACAGTCTTCTTTCCAACATTTGTCGATATATCCTTCTCTAACCAGTCCCAGCGAAACTTGTTTTTTACGAGTTTGTCAATTTCCTTAATTCGCGGAGCATCTTTGCGTTCGATCACGGACATCTTTCTTTAAACACTCGGCAAAAACGTGTGCGAAATGAACAACGGCATACTCTTATACCTTTATAACAAGCGCGTTTATTGGTCTACAAACAATGGCATACTCCTATGCCTTTATAACAAGCGCTCTTATTGGTCAACACGGAGACTTCCGCCAATCGCAAGATCGGTTTCATTTCAGTTGCGGAAACACTAAAACGCAATGCTGTAGAGAGACGAAATCGGATTTTTTTTTGGGGGGGGAGATAAAAAAAAGCGGAATTCCGCGAATTAGGGTGTCATACAATAGTCTATTGTATTTCTATTTACATTATTTGCTATGAGAATAAAGATTAAAGTGTCAAGCAGCATCCCAGAACAGATTGTGTCATACTGTGCATGATGTAGTGTTGTTCCGATACCGTTTTCTTTTTTGAGCACCCGTAACCGATTCCGATACCCAATTTTGCAGTATCGGCGTACCGATATTTTCATCCTAAAAAATTTGCCCTGACGTTGGTTCAGAGCATTCAAGGGTCAATAGGATATCTTGGCTTGGCTCGCATTGCACGTCACACATCGGTGAATGTCGTGCACAAGCAAGACACAAGCTGCTGCATCCAAAGTCCTATATTAGCGTCGGAAGTAATGGTATCGACATGTTACTTGTTAGTGCCACTGTTTTTATGAAGTATCAGAGCCTCTCCCGATACTGGTATTGGTATCGGAACAACACTAGCATGATGTACGTATTCTTTCAAATGAATAAAATGAAAGTAGCAAAAAGTAATGGACTCTTCGAATTCAGCCCGTCACGTACTTGATCATAATAAAATCCTGCAGTTGAGCAGAGATCCCAAGAAACTTGCAGTGATTAGTGATGTAGCTGATGTTAGTCAGGATTACTTTCTTTTTATAGGTTTCCCCCACTTCAAAGTCCTAAAATAGACATTAAACGATAAAATCATTAATAGTATACTTGCAAAGATTTAAAAATATCATAGGTTGGTTTATTTGTGTCATACCTTGAATAGGATGACTTCTGGCTTACTAGTGAACGAAGGCCCCTTTATCTGTTTTCCACCACCCTTTTTTGGGGTTATGCTGAGTTTCGGGCAGACAACTGCAGGTTCTCCTTTCACATCTGTTGGCGTCAGTGTTGTCTTCACATTCAAGGGAGGCTGTAAGCACAAAAGATTTGGATTAGTAATGAAATGTGTGGAATAAGCGGTTAAGAAAATGGATGTATGGATGATACAGACAATACCTATAATATTCTAGTAACATAGCATGAAATCAAAGGTCATTGGCATAAAAAAAAATTGTGACGTGGGCAATTGAAAACCGCCTTGCACCCCCGATCGTGCATTTGTGTCTTGAAGTCAAATCAAATTAAAATTAGAAAAAGCTTTGAAATGGTCTCTTGGTCTCTTTTTTTTTTTTTTTTACATGACAAAAACCAACATTTTTGAATAGGGGTGTGTATACTTGTGGGCAATTTTTATCAGTGGTTCTTAATCTGGGTTTGATTGAACCCCAGGGGTTCGATGACTAAGGGATTCTGCGGAGGTCAAGACACACACTCAACTTTACTTGAGATGATATGCCCCAATTGTCCATCTTTGGCTGCAGGTGATCACGCTAAATTGCTTGGCTTATGTGTGCTGCAGTGAATTTGGTGTACTCAGTAGTCGAATTGTGGCTGTTGTATGATACGTTGTGTCCTTACTTTATTATTGTAATACCTTCATACTAACAATATCTAGCAAAAAAAGAAAGTGGTCGAATGAATTCACGTTTAATGGAAAGCATGGTGTTCCACAGGGTTCAATTCTGGGGCCTGTGTTTTTTTCATATCTGCTGCCCTTGGGTTCCATCTTAAGAGAAAGGCGGTGGTTGGGTGCTCTATAAATATGGACTTGAGTGATGCAAGTCAGCGTCCTAACTGCATGATTTACAATGCCCAATTGAGCAATTCTAATCCAGCATAACTAGCTATCAAGCAAAACTAAATGAACACTTCCTTAAGCTGCATGGAGAGCCAGACTTGATGAAAAGCCTACTCATTTTGGTCACCAGGAAACCTACGACTTTAATTTTGAAGAAAAAAATAAACAATTTTACTTTTTAATAAAGAAGAGTTCGGTGAATAGGGGCTTGGTACATCCAATAAGGTTAAGAAACATTGATTTATATCTACTGTAAGTATTCAAATGGACAACTTTAATTTGATGTGACATTTCATCTTCTATTTTTTAACTTAAAAAAAAGAAGTGTCATTTGATGATCTGCCTTGCAGTAATGTATCAATTCACAAGCATGCTCCCATTGCTGTGCTCATCTATTACCGGTCATTAACTATGCTGAGACGGAGCTTTGATGAGGGCACGAGTCGGGTCCGTTAGATCACTTACACTCCACTTGTCACATGCTCAGGCCTCGGAGCTGCACTGTGGCTCGCTCCGAGGCATCAAAGGCACCAGCACAATGAGAAGTGATGCCTGTCGCCCTACATTTCATGTGTGGGCTGCTGGATGAGCTCGAGAGCCAACGCACCTCCGTGGCAGTGAGCTCGAAGACACACTGCAGTTTGAGCCTCGGAGATAGCGGTCTTTGAGCAAAGCATTTTATACCGCAGCACACTCTTGTTCAACTTCATTATACGCTGACTGGCCACATGATTATAACCACTTTAACAAACAAAATGGATAAAGATTCTCCAACGCAACCTCATGCTGCAGGGTGCTATACATTATTAACATTATTACTGCTATCCTAATGTGGGGATTTAGACAAGGGGGTGTTGGTGATAATTGTGATCTGTGGGCCTGTGAAGCCCTTTCAGAGACTGCAGGGGTGTCAAACTCTTTTTTATTTTAGAAGTGGGTTGGTACAATAAATGTTCAAAGTTATTATGCATAAGTGAATTAAAAGTCAAATAGACAATTTGCAATTTTTGGTATTACTTATTTTTTGTTGCGGGCCACAATGTCGAGGGTTGTTATTGACTGTGATATAAATGTTATAAATGTCCTCTTTCCATTTCTTCAACTGTTGTTCAAGTTGCTGTAAAATGGAATTTTGGTAGATTTCCCCCGCAAGTTGACACGCTTGCTTTGCTTTAGCGGACCACATAAAATGATGTGCCTGGCCAGATCTGGCACCCGGGCCTTAAGTTTGACACCTGTGCTCTATACCATTCTAAAATTAAATGAGGTGCAATGCGGTTTGTATAAAAGATGCTCTGCAGCTATCCAGAAAATGATTTATGGTGTTTTCATGTTGGCATCTTGTGGGGATTTTCGTTTCTTTCGTTTCACCTTGAAGTTTTGGTCCCACAGCCCAGAGAACTCGGGCTCTTCCAGGCTGTCGGGAAGGCTCAGGTGCTGCATTTCCTTTTGGATGATGTCTTCCTGATACTCCGAGTCTGATGATGAGCCGCTAGCGCTGAAGTTTCTTAACTGATGAGAAACACACGTGATCAGCCTCCTTACGGTCATTTCACACATGATGAGATCCACCCACTGTTGTTTCTTTCTCTGTGCCTGATGGTTGTACAGAATCCAGGTAACGCAGGAGCTTCTCTCGTATCCTGCCTGGGGAAAGGATCTTGTGGACAGTTTTAGGTTTTGGCAACGGCGCCTGTTGTGCTTTTCTGTTCTTCACCAGCTGCTCCTCGAGGAGCTTGTCCACAATCTCTACTTTCCTCGCCTTCTGTCTCTCCTTGAATTCCCTGAGAGCACATCAACAGCACAGGATTATACAGAAATGGGGTCATGTATACCTCAGCACACAGATAGAGAAAACACCTACACACTGCTCCATGGAGTGGGAGTGGAGGACGTGGGAAAGCAGCATAGGGGAAGAGAGGAGTTCTTGTGCTAATTTAGTACGATTTTGTGCAACACATTTGCTGTAACTAGCATCAAATCAAGATCTGGTGAAAACAATCATAGCAAATTGACATGTTTGTAGCAGTTTTCTTGCCATTTTTAGGAGTGCGTCATGTCAAAGGTTCGCACATACACAGTGAGATTGCTCAGCCGCAGCGTAGTTGGAAAAAGTCCAGTTCAAATGCAATATTGCAAGTTATCATGACATTTCTTTCTAAATCTTCATGAGAATACCCCGGGAGAGGGGAGGACATACTCTTGCTTTTGTTTCATATCCTCATCTCGTTTCTGTTGGTATATGTGTCGGGTGAAGTTGATGCCTTGGGCCTGCAGGGAGTCTTTCAGACGCTTCTGTTGCCGTTCTTTTTTCAGGGCGTTTGCTTTGGCTCGGCTCTGTCTGACCCGTAGGTTTTCCTAAAGAAATAACATAAGCTTCATGAGGAAACATCGTAGCAACCTGGTACATGCATACAAGACTTTCAGAAATGTTATAAAACTTCATCTAGGTCAGGTCAGGGGCAGACTTGCCATCGGGAAATTTCAGGAGTTTTAGGAACAGCCTGTCCATTCCCCCCCAATCGATAATTATTAATCGTAGCAGGTTGCCTGCCACTGTGCGCACTCCTTTTAGTCTTGTTTTATCATGTATTCAGGCAGTAGTTAATATCTTTAATGATGCTAGTTTGAATCCAGGCCTGCTTATTTCAATTTGTATCATTTCCTACAGGAAAATTTGTTTTGAAAATGAAAGGTTGACCAGCCTTCCATTTCTCATAGGACCTTCACCAAATGTGCTTTTGAACAACAGTAGAAGTGGTACGTTGGTAACAACATACTCATCGTGCACTGCTCAATCCATTAAAATGCAGCTAAACTGCCTCATAATGCTGTTTAATTTACCGTAACATCTTGCAGGCAAAACGATGGATAGACTTCAATTAGCTGTATGTTACCATCGGAATTCAAATTGCAACTATTTTTGCATTATTACAGGGAGAGTTCAGAACGGTCAAGAGCGTCTTGCCAACTGTGCAGCTAATAAAGTTGTTGTTTCTTTACTCACAGCATACTGTATATGAAGACAGTAAATGTGTGATTTGTGTTTCTGTTCAACCCAAACAAGATTGTCTAATTATATTTACTTAATATTGTGTATATAATTTCCAAAGTATATTATGCATAGGATGTTGAGGGCTTTCTGCCGCTTACTTACTTGGGTTGCTTCAATGTTAGATTTCAGTAACTTGACAGCCTGTATTCTCTTTTGCATTGACTCTCTCTTCTTCTGCTCTCGCTCAGCCTCTTGCTGTTGCATTCTAAATGAAGAGGACAGTCACAAGGGTAAATACAAAACAACACTATCCATGTCCTTGGTAACACAAGCAAGTGGGACTTGTAACTTGTTTCCCCATTCCTATAACTTTCGAACAACATGGATATTAGGGTTGTTAAAAAAATCGATTCGGCAATATAATGCACAATTCTCGAATTTAAACATCAATTTTTTAAAATGGAAATATTCAACAAAATGTCTTAATTTGGGTTAGGGTTCACACTTTAAGCATGGAAGACTTATATTAAGCCTTAATATTTTATTTCACTGCTGTTCAAACATGAAACCGATTGCAACCGGTTTGTTAAATACTCACAGTTCTAAGCCTGAAATTTCAGATAAATAAATACATTTTCTTACAAATCTTACAGTGTACATTTACAAGTTGTTGTTCTGATTAGTATTTTCTAAATTTGAGTACAAATCGCAATAAACAACCTATAGATTCGTATCGGGATTAATCGTATCGAATTGAATCGAGACTTATGAATCGTGATACGGATCGAATCGCCAGGTCCTCGGCAGTTTACACCTCTAATGGATATAGTTTATTTTTAGATTCAGGGATAACATCAATATTTAATTAACTGATTCATTATAAGGTGTGTCAGAAATGTTGTCAGTGTAATGTAAAAGTAGTCACTTTCATACTAATCATTTGTTATTACCGTCTGACTGTTTCCCTCAAGTACTTGGCCCCTATTTGGCAGTTTTCGCGCCTATCTTCATTTTTCTTCTGGCTCAAAGTTTCTGTCTTCTCCAACATGTCTGCATTTTTCCTTTCAGCACATGAGATTCATACAACATACCAGCTGTTAAGTGACATTTCAATGTTTAGAATAATGATTCTCCTTTGCCATAATTACAGTGGTGTCTTGACTTACAAGTGCCCCAACTTGCAAGTTTTTCGAGACCGAAAATGACATCACAGTGCCTGAGGGCTCAGGTAACAACCGTCACGGCTCACTTGTTTTGGATTTGGTCATGTGACATTTGCAAGCTGAACCCTTAGGCACTGTTAGGTAGTGATGGGAAAATGAAGCTTCATGAAGCACTTGTGATATTTTGTGACTCCCCTAGATGGTGCTCTTGGTTTAAATATAAAGGCTAGTGCAAAGGAAATTGATTACATTTCCACTGCATCTTTCAACCAAGAGTGCCATCTAGAGAAGTCAAAAAATATCACAACTGCTTCATGAAGCTTCATTTTCCCATCACTACTGTTAGGTCATTTTCGGTCGACAGCAAGTGTCAAAATGGCCGTCCCCCTGAGATGGATAGACACGGGTTTATTTTTCTGCTTAATTCATATTCCACAAATGCAGTATTAATTAGAATACCGTGTTTACATGCATAGAGCATATTGTTGACTTGATTTCGCCTTTAATGTGGAGAATTGATTTGCGATCTAAGTCATTTGAGTTACCAGCTTTTTCAAATTTGTAAGCCAAGGTACCAATGCACGGAAAAAGAGTCACACAGTTCATATACCAAGATCATAATGATGCAAAGTCTATGCATAAAAAAAAACTGCACTCAAATCTACGAAGCAAAAATGAGAAAGAGTCAAACTTCTTGAGTAGTTGAATCTTTTGCTGCAGGGTATGACTGTTCTTCTTCTCCTGCTGTAGCCTTGTTACTGCATTCTGGGCTTTGAGGACTTGGAAGACCCGCTCTTCTTCTTGCACCTCCTGCCGCAACACGGAGAACTTGCCGACCTCCAGCTCAAACTCACTCAGCTCTAATCTATATACACAAGACAAATAAATACATTGTAACAAAATACAAGTTCTGACTGAAAGACACAATGTCCCAAGAGATTTAAAAAAAAAAATCAATAGTTTTGCAAACCAAACCAACTATCAAATTGTTGACTCTAGCAGCTTCTAAACTATGTGCTCTTGAAAGAAGGTTTACAAGAAAATAATCTGTTGCAGTATGCAGTCACAAGGGCCCACTAGAATGGTCAGAAACGTTTCTGAATACAGTAAGGCTGCAAATCATGATTAATCTGTTGATTAGTGTATAAATTTGATTTTTTTTTTTAAACATGCTTTAATATCAATACTTTTACACAAAAACAGGATTCATTTTAATGGAGGAGAAAAACCACAAACAGAAATGAAATATGATTCAGTTACTGGTTTGGTGCACTGCCAACACACAAACACATCAAAATAAAAGCAGCACATACTTTGTTTTATTTTGACTTCATTAAGGTTATGGAGCGGTCGGATGTGGCACGTGAGGCCGACTTTGCCCAGGTGTGCTGTAAATTGAAGTACCTCCATGAGGTCAGCGGGTCAGGGGGAAAAACGACCCCTGGTGCTCATTTCATTTATCTCACACAGCTCTACTACAACGTCGTAGGTGATCTACTACAGATGCACATTAACATTAGGGGCAACTTCCATAGCATGGTCAGACTACGTCGAACCGCACTTTGCCAGGTTCCTCTATTTTAATTGCTCCATCTGTGCTCGCACCCACCAACTGTGCAGAACAGTGGTTCAGCAAGTGAGTTCCTGCCAAAACACTTTTTCCCCATGGACACTCACTCTTGTTGCCTCAGCTCATTGTTGGTGTGGGCCTCAATCTCTTCTTCCCTCAGCAGCTCGCAACACAGATTCTTATGCTGAGCCCGCAAACGAATAACTGCCACGCTGCAGAGTGAGATAAACAAGAGTGGCAAGTAGACATTGGAGGAAAACAACTCTTAACATTTTGTGATATTTTTATCAACTGTATGATCATTAAGGCACACAGATCTCATTCACGATGAACGGACCCGTTATCTGCTGCCTCTTGATGTTCTATTTCTCGCTCCACGACATCCCGCTGCTCCTGTAGACTCTCAATGCTCTGACGTAAGAGGTTAAGGTCTTCTCTTGAAATGGAAACAAACACGAGACGAAACCGACAGCTTGTAAGTGTTGACAGAGGGAAAACAAGCCCAATCCAAAGGCAATAAGAAGCATCAGATTCAGTTAAAGGGTAAGTCAACTCCAAAATAGTCTTTACTATAATGTGTTGTATGCGCCTTCACTCATCTAAACATGGCATTCTCGTTACTATTGCATTTGTTCAATATGAATTAAGCAGCAAAACTCGTCTCAGGTGACATTCTGACTAATATTATATTTTGTGGAATATGAATTAAGCAGCAAAATACATCTGCTGATGAAAATGACATCACAGTTGCTCACGACCAATCACGGCTCTCCTCTTTCTGAGTTTGGTCATGTGATGTTTGCAAGCTGAGCCGTGATTGGTCGTTACCTGAGCTCATGCCATTTTCAATCGACAGCAAGATAGATAAGAGCAGGTGGATTCTGATGCTTAATTCATATTCCACAAACCACAACAATATTAATCGGAATGGCATGTGGATGGCGTGCAGAACATATTACTAGAAAGAAACATTTCTTGGGTTCACTTCCACTTTCTCATTCACTGCCATTGACGGCTATAGACGTCAAAAAATATTTTTTGCAATTTCTATTAGTTTAAGATTTTTTTCCCACTTTTGTTAACAAGAGTATGAAAACGTAGAATTTTTTTAATTGTACATTTAGAACAGATATACAATTTGTGAGTCAACTACTGAAGTCATGCGATTACGATTGAAAATTTCAATCGCCCGACGCCCGAAATTTTTAATAATCTTTTCTTTTTCTTTTTATTCATTCACTGCCATTGACAGCTATAAACATCAAACATTTATTTTAACTATTTCTATTTAACATGTTTTCCTCTTTTGTTAACAAGATTATAAAAACCTAGAATTTTTTTATTGTACATTTAGAAAAAGATATCAAATTTGTGATTAATCGTGAGTTAACTAGTGAAGTAATGCGATTAATTACAATTGAAAATGTTAATTGCCTGACGCCCCAAATTTTTTAAAATCTTTTTTTAATTGCGTCAGGCAATTAACATTTTTTTATTGTAATCAATTGCATGACTACAATAATTAACTCACGATTAATCACAAATGTAATATCTGTTCTAAATGTACAATAACATTTTTTTTTCTAGGTTTTCATACTCTTGTTAACAAAAGTAGATTTTTTTTTTAAACTAAAATAAATAGTTTAAATGCATTTTCGATGTCTATAGCCGTCAATGGCAGTGAATGAGTTAAAGAAAGTTACAAGAAAAACTAATATTTTAGGAACAGTGCAACAAAAAAAACATTGCAATAGGGAGAAGAGATCGTCATGAAAAGAAAATGATGACGCATGACATGTGTCAGGAGCCGCAGATGGGTTAAAAGCTGCAAGTGCTCGAGTTCCATTTAACTCATGTTTGATCAGAGTGCAGTGCAGCTCCATGACGACTTTGAAAGGTTTTGGTGCGCAAAAAAACGTGACAGACACATTTGCTGGCTACTGCATCATGTATCATTGGCCGCTTCACGACTCACACAGCAGACGGCCAAAAAGGAGAAAATTACATTCTGGAAATTGAACTGATTGGGGTCTTCAGCAAAGTTTCATTCACACAAGTCTGCACAGGTAAATCTACTGTATAATTACAATATGCTCCGAGCGGCCCCAACAATCACATTTCAAGTCACCGTGGACAAAATGGGGCAGATGTGACACAATGCAGGCAAACGGGTTTGGCAAATGTGACAGGCCATGATTGCCATGGCATGGCTTTAAAATTACCTGCCATTGTTTTTGGGGGGGACATTTTTTGCATCAAAGTACTAATGGTATTGGTATGAGTGACTTTGCTGATCAAACCAGCAAAAGGAAAAATAGCTATTAAACTAGTGCTGTCAATGTTAAAGCATGAACTCATTGATTAATCACCAAAAGTTATCGCATTAATCAGGTATTATTGCTGATTAATTATACACTATTAATTTTGAACGCAGATGATCCTTTAGCTTGACATCGGATGGTTACATTAAAGGTAGCACAAGTTGTGTTTGAGCAATAAACGTAAGTGCATGCATTAAAGTAAAGCATTTAATAAATGTTTGCATATGGCATTCAGAATATTTGTTCATGTCAAACTATCTGGGTCATTTTTTTTCATTTTTAATTACTCAAGTAATGAACTGATTAGAAAGAGGAAGATGAGAGTGTGCAGTGGATCAAGAAAAGTTGAAGATGCTCTCACATTAAATGTCGAAAGAATGAACACATAAAAAGGGCTCTTCAATTTGGCGGGAATTTTTTTGATAAAAAGCCTTTTCATTAAGTGATTAATTGCGATTAATCAAAATTCTAAAATGTGATTATTCTGATTTTTTTTAAATCATCGTTTCAGCCAAATATCCAGTGTATTTCTAGTGACATGACCTTCCCTGTCTAATCCAAAATGTCTTCATGTGCGGTCACACAAATGTTTTTTCTTTCAGTTTCATTGCATGGTGATCTTATTTCTAAAGAAGTTTTGAGATACAATGATGACACATCAGCTACTGTTCATGTTAGTCGGCAGGTTATTTATAGGTTGCAAAGGAGAGAGTGGGCTTGATGATGTAACCAAATTTACTTGTTTACCTATTTTGAAACCAAGATACCACAGTATTTACAATACCTTTACTTCCCTAGTAGAGAGCCTTGAAATAACGCCAAGGGCCGAATCCCACAGCACACTATAGAGCAAACGGGACTACCATGGCTGACGGGAACGTAGTGTAAAAGTAGCATTAGGCTTCATCGTGTGCGCCAAACCTGGCTTTCAGTAGAGCACTCTCCTTCTGTCTGTGGAAGCTGTCCAGCTGGTCCAGGTTCCGTCTCAGCTTGAACATCCGTGCTGTATCTGAAAAAGTCCTCTGCTTCTCATCGCCAGGCTCACTGGCAAGGTCATCATCACTATCGTTCTCTCTTTTTGGGTGGGAAAAGTAAAATTGCATCTGTTACAATATGAAAGTAGAACAGTATGAAATATGATTTACAAATTTTATTTGTATGTCCAAAATAATCCGCAGAATAAACGTGTATTAAATTATTAAACAACAATTTTTATTAGTTAAGACAACATATCTTGGTTTAGGAACCAGGGAGTCGTGTTTGTGTCCTGCTGAAGACAAATGTAAATGAAAACTGTTGTTGGTGAGATGCTGGTCTGCAGTGTGACTAATGTCCACTCTAGGTGCCTAACCAGGGTTGCCACCTTGGATTTGTGAAAAAAAAAGGACACCTGACCAAGCTCGGCACTTAACAGCCAAGCCTGAAATTATTCATACACCCGGCAAATTTTGAATATGTGGACGTTTTAGCATGATAAAATCCCAAAACACACAGTGGTTAAGAAATGGTTCGTGAACGGAAATATTAATGTTATGCAGTGGCCCAGACAGTCCAGACTTGAATTCAGTTGAAAATCTGTGGAGGGCACTGAAGATCAGGGTGATGAGAAGAAGAGCACATCGCTAAAGAAGAATGGGCAAAAATATCAGCAGTTGTGCAAAAAATTCAGCAACTATAGAATGCGTTTTCATGACAATACTTTTTCTGTAAGGCACAAGGGCTTAGCTTTCAGACACCATTGGAATTTTTCAGATAGCACAAATACTGCCAGAGTAATCCGAAGTGCAACTACGGAAATGTGGCGCCGTCGGCACGCTCTGTAACAAAGCGTTCCACAGTAGCACAGGGGACATTTTCAAACTACAGAATTTAGGAAATCAAATTAGCCTTTGGCATCCTTCCTGAAAAACGGGACAAATTGTATCCAGGGAGAGATTTTTATTTTCCCAGGACAGCTGGTAAAAAAAAAAGAGAACAATTCTGGGGAAAACAGGACAGGTGGCAACTCTATGCCCAACTCGAGTTTTCACTCTAATAATGCGCTTTAAATGCCTGCATGTGTGTAATCTGGTTCTCTGTGTGGTGTGCAACGCCAACATACTGTATATGGTAGAGTGAAAGGTGATTTTTCCTTGAAGGGATTGTAATGAATACAAATAAGCAGTGGATTGTCATTATTGGAGTACAAATAAAAAAATTACCCACTGGTACAAGTCTTCTAACCACTCCAGATCAGGGGGCTCATCTGCTTCTTCATCCTTAATGTCATCCGTATTAGAATCATCCTCTTCCTTACCTTTGGAAACAAATACATCAATAAATGAAAATATCATGTCATAAAAGCTACAACAGACTGTAAAAATGACTGGCAAGAGAGGTGTTTATTAATATGTTTATCATAGTGGTTCAATTCAATGCAGTTTGCAGTGTAAAACTGACAGCTGTTTCCAATGTTTTGTTTTTCTAAACACGTTAGATTTAGCATTTACAGTCCATAATATAAAGCTAGTATGTAATCAAGTAACACTCACCATCAGTGTCCTCTTCAGAGCTAATCTGGTCGGTTGTCACTTCACAGGTGTCAGACGCCACATCCGATTCACATCCATTGTCCTCCTCCATATTCCCCTATGAAGAACATTTAATTGAGCGCGATAGCTGGCGCCTGTCGGTATAAGTCAGCTAACATCGTTTGGCAAAAGTCCCCATGTTAAAGTATATTCCATTGTTCTCACAGCCAGACATTCTCATACTGGTTAAAAGTCACATGAGGAAGGGAATGCCAAAACTCTTCATGGCATTCTTGTCAACGACATGCAACGTCTCACTAGCTTCCTCGCAACGACGTTGCTAACGTGCCCGAAGTCACACAAAAACACATTTACAAGACACTCAACTATCAGTTACCTCGCTCACCTGTCCGTTCTTTCCTATTAACGTCGCTCTATTTACTTTACTTTTGTTGCTGTTGCCTCAATCAGTCGGCCATGTTTGACGGTTTCCAAGGAAACGCGTACGCGAAGCCGGAAGTAAACACACCTCCCGTTCTCGAGAAAGGCAGACAGTCAACATAAATTACATGAAACCAAGTAGCTTTATGATGTTAATGGCATTAAACGTTTGCCACTTTGATTTGATGGTGGCTACCATTATCTTAGTTTTTTTTAATGCTCGCCTTAGTTTTTGTCTTGACATTAAGCACATGTTTGTGCATTACATAGTTAAAAAAACAAAAAAAAACAATAAAGACTAATAAGAGAGCAAGACAACGACAAACTAATTCAAATTCTGTCAAAATAAGAACATTGTTTGCTTCTACAATTTCTCATTGCATTACATAAATAGTCCCACTCCCATTAAAAAAAAAGTTGAACATTTTAATACAGCAATGCCACTCTTAATTACCAACTCTCCCAATGTCATACTGCAGTGTTATTGCTGATATTTCTACAGCCACATTCAGCAGAAATTGTCTGGACTGGTTCAGAAAGAATGATAAATCTCTGAGCTATGCAAAATCTTTTGTTACACATGCCAGATACTGTCCCTATCTGATGAAGCTCCACGGGAAAAAGACATTGACAGTGCATTCTAGCTGATCAGTATTGAAGCCGTACAGTTTCTTCATTTGACAGCGTCCCTGTCATCCATCCATCCATTTTCTATACTACTTCTCCTCATTAGGGTTGTGGGTTATCTGAGCATAGGCTACCCCAGCTGACATTGGGAGATACGTAGACGTGGTACACAGTAGAATGGTCACCAGCCAATCATTATGCACAACAAGCAAGCATTCACACTATAGACAATGCATACTTTCTGAATGTGAGAGGTAGCTCCAGTTGGCAAGCTCCGTATAGAAGGATCTGAACCAGTGGTGGGGAAACTCAGTCCTCGAGAGCCGGAGTCCTGCATCTTTTGGATGTTTCCCTGCTCCAACACAGCTTATTCCAATCAACAGGATCATTATAAGGCTTATGCAGAGCTTGCTGGTGAGCTGATCAGCTGTGTTGGAGAAGGGAAACATCCAAAACCTGCAGAACTCTGGGCCCTTGAGGGCCGAGTGTGCCCACCCCTGGCCTGAACCAAGATTCAAGCCCAGAATCTTTTAAAGTGAGACAGATGTGCATTGTGTAAACATCTCTTTCACCATGCTTAAGAACGCTACATTGAAATTTCATGACCCCAAAAGAGGCTGCAAAAACAAATGTGAGTAAGGGAGAACAAAATGAATGGAAGCAGAAAAGATAGAAGCAAAGGAAGCAAATAGATTGCCAAGAGAGGGAAGAAATATAGAATTATGACAATAATCCTGACTTTGATTCATGCCAATTGTACATCAACAATTGACTATTTAACAAATGAGTTTAGCTACAAATGCTGTGATATTGTGCATTAAAGAGTGTTTTTCCATTTGTGTATGTACATCTATCCCTATTCAAATAAACATGAAATGAAATGAAAATATGTGTTCCTAAAAAAGTTTGACATTTTTTTAGAGTGTAATCACATCGACAATTCTCTGTAAAATGAACTTGGAGAAAAACACACACAATTACACAAGTGTGCATTTCTGAGGAAATTCAACAAAAATACACAAACTGGATTGCATATTTATATGTGCTCCAAAAGAGAAGAAGAAAAAAAAGAGGAAGGCTAAAGGAAAACGTGTATCGTGTCACAATTTGCACAATTAATTTTTTATTTTTTTTCAAACGCTGCACTTTGTCATTTGAATGTGCACACTGTAATAAATGTAAAATGCATACTACTGGACACTTTTTCTCTGGACTAAAAAGGGGTAAGGCTGGGTGAATACCAATGGTATCGGCACTCGCGATGTTGGCCGATACCAGTATCGGCTGCCCTTTCGTGGCCATTTTACAATCAGTACTATCTTATAAATTAGAAAAATTGAAAATTACTTTTATGTAACTACTCAAGAGTTGAGTACTGTATACAATTATAATGATGTCCGAATACAATTCAAATTCAAATCGTTATTAAAGAGCGTACAAGGACCAGTTTTGTGTCCAGTAGAGCTGGCTACAGTATATCCTGACTCCTGACTAGTCATTTATGAACATCCAGCCATCTACAGCATTAAGTTGTAAGGGTGTAAAGCCAGACACCATATGATCTAATGGGGATGATTTGTGTATGTATTACGACATTACATAATACTGTATTAACATCCTAACGTCCCATATTTGTGTCTATGTGGCCAGATTGAGTGTGGTGTTAAGATGCCAAGTCAGGCGGGGGAGAACAACAGATTAGTGAGTCTCTCTCGCTCTCTCTTTCGCTCTCTCTCTCTCTCTCTCTCTCTCTCTCTCTCTCTCTCTCTCTCTCTCCCTCTCTGCCTTGTCTCTATCAGCCTGGTGCTGGAGAACAGGAGGAGGAGGCTGTGCTGCGCTGCGCTGCTGTCGGATCGGTTCGTTGCGGTTTGGAGCGGGACTTTTGCGCTTTCCCCTTGTATGCCCTCGGACAATATGGTGTCATCGTCATCAGCAGCATCATCATCAAAATCATGACTCTTGCCATCGTTTTCATTTCCATAAGACAAGCACTTTTACTTTGTTGTCCCTTACATCATTGGATCACAAGAGGAGATCATTTGAATTAATAACATTTAAAAAGCCCTAGTGTCGATTTTTTTCCGAGGAAAAACTTTTATTTCACCCCCCCCCCCCCACCTGATTATTAATTTAAACACGTTTGAAGATGGAGCTGTCAATTTTTCTGCTAAGCACTCTGGCACTGCTCCTTCTTGGAAGAGATCTTTTTACCAGGTGAGCACAGCATTGAATTTACTTCTTACAGGTGTCCAGTTATATATGAGCTGATTGTTGTGAGAGCATGTTGTAGAGTGTACCAATAATGCAATAAGTGGGAAAAGTTAGACACAGCTTACTAGAAAACAATGAATTGCATATGCGATGAGAACATTTTTATTTAAATGTGAGTTGTTATTCTTTGCATTAGAAAAACACAAGTGGTTCTGAAAATGGATGGGTTGATTTTTATTTTTTTAAATTATTATTTCCACTCTCCTGGGTGGGTTAGATATGAATTCACTCATTTGGCTGCAGGTCTACATGAATAAATAGATAGTATTGTGCAGAGGTAGATGGAAACAGCAGCAAAAATAGTCAGCAGCACTGTTTGTGGCAAAAAATGTACTATACATACACACACAAACACACACATGTGTATGGGGAGAGACTTTGACTGTGCATAGTGATACATGCACAGAATGTTATACTTATATGCATACATATTTTTATACAACATAAAGTATAGGCAGCATCTTTGTAATAGCATATATACCAGCATTTCAGAATGAAATTAACATAAGCTCTATTATCTATTACTCTTATTATTATTATAATTATTATGTCATCTATTACTATCAAAAGTGGATTGATGACTACATAAAACATAATACATGAACACAATGTTATTCTTTGCATACTATACATGATTAATATACCAAAAGTCTACACACCCCTTTTTAAATTACAGTTTTTTTTTCATGTACAGTAACAGACAAATCCTTTGAAAACCTTTTCCAGAATTAATGTGACCTGTAAACACCTTTGATGGGGGGAGTACATAAGATAAGATAAGATAAGATATACCTTTATTTATCCCACAGTGGAGAAATTCACAGCGTTACCAGCAGAAATACACATCATCACACATGCCCAAATTAAGTCCAGATGGTCTAGTGGGCTTTTCTTGATGTGTTTTTGCTTTCTAGTAGAAGCCTAAAGGCTTTACTCTTACACTGACTCACTAATATTTGGAACTCTTGTTAATTCCCCCCATTAAGGCCACAGTTCTCGTTGAATCAAAAACAGCATGATGTTATCACCACCATGCTTCACTGCAAATATGTTTTTTTGGTGATGATGTCTTGTGTTTACATCAAGCCTGTATACATTTTCAAATTATAGCTAAAATAAAAAAAATCTACCTAGGTTTCACTGGATTGATTGTAACACATTTTCCCACATTTGGAAAATGTCCTGTGTTTTTGCAAAATCTTTAAACCAAGGTTAAACATTTTGGCCATAATTAAAAAATGGTAGCGAAAACACAACACTGTTCATCACCGAAAGAACATCATAGCTTCAGTGAAGCATAGTGGTGGCACTATCATGTTATGGGAGTGTATTTTTTTTTGCAATTGAGTTCTATAGGTTAAAGGTCACATTAATGGAGGAAAAAGTTTGACCATGATTTATTTTTGCTTTCATCGCAATGCGTTTCCTAGCCCCTTAACCATCACAACTGATTGCCTAACCCTAACCACAACCAAAACCCAATTCAAATCTCAACTCTAAAACCAAGTCTTGACCCTCAAAAAGAGGTCTGGACTAGTGGGGACCACCAAAATGTCCCCACAAGGACGGTGGTGGACAGATAGTCCACACTAGGATAGTAAAAACCTGGAATATGGCTATGTAGCAAAAACGCGTATGCGCGCACACACAGTTATTCCAATTCAATTTTACATACTTCATATTCATCATATTTTATCATAACTGCTATTTGTACAGTGCATTTAATTTAAGTCATTTGCACAAAAGCACCAGCAGTCTGCTTTACTTCAGTGGTCATGGGCTCAATGACACAATATGCATAATACATATGCATAGGAGGAGGTGACTTGTTTGTTATGGAGATGAATGCCAAATGAGGTGGGCAGGTGCATCCGTGTGTGATGGCTTACAATGTCACTTACACTCGCACATCCGGGCCTGGTCAATAGGGGTCAAACATTAGTTAATGGAAGAGAACAAGCCTCTCTCGAATAAGTAGCCCAGTGGAGGTTTCACAACTTTACCTGATTGAACATTTGTACTCAATTTAGAAATAAACCTGAAAGTACCCTGGCCACCAAAATAGACCACACCAAGGTGTACTGTATTATGTACTTTGCACCATATGCAACTATGGCCTATGGTCTTTTGACCTGCTACTTGATACTATATGGTTGCTTGAAATGTGTTATATTGACATACAGTAAATGGTGAACATTGTTACAACCAATTATACCATATATAGCATAAGGGAATTCTGCTGTACTCCTATGTCTTATTATTTTTATTTAAATGTAATGCCTTGAAAAAAACATATCCTGAATACAAACCCGGACAGTCTTGTTGGATGGGCAAGCATATCACTGTTAATCACACAGTATGCGATTGGTCTCTGGTAACTACCGTAATTCAATTGTACAGCTGTACCTTGAGTCTTGAGATAAGTGTTACTGTAATTCAATGACCACACTCGTAACACTTGTATCTCAAATCATCTTTCCCCTTTGAAATGGATGAAAATGCCATTAATCTGTTCCAGCAACCCCAGCCCACAAAAACGAAAGAAAGAAAAAAACAGCAGCTTTTATTTTTATTTTTGTGAGTTGGCCAAACTGCAATTCCCCCAAAGGGTCAAACAATATATTGTGTCTAAGGCCTTAAATGAAATCTACCTAAGAATATAGTTGAATTTGGCAAGAACATTGTTTTTAGCTCCTTGGATCTTCACTGTTCACCCCCCCCCCCTCTCTCTCTCCATCCAGTTACTATATTGTTTTCTTCTCAGTACAATGCAAAGTGTAGGCTGTGCTTTTTCCACCTCGCTGTGTGTCAGCTCTCTTGCTCTCGGACACTCACGCTTAAAGTTGCAGCCTGCCCGCATTACTACAACCGCCCACCCATTTGAGAAAATAATGACTCTTTCTCGCTCCATTTCACCAAAGTTGCTTGTGGCTAAAGTTAGAACTTTGCCACCTTTTGCCATCACAGTTGTTTTTTGCTGCTTAGCTGTCACTCACCTTTCGATTCACCACCGCAAGTCTGTATCTAATAATAGATGATTTTTCTTTTTTATTAGATATGTAAAGAATAAGTGTGGTTGAGAACAGCATCTGGAGAGATTGTTCATAGTAGCCTACATCATCCACATACTGTAGGACAGTGCAGGTTTCTTTGATTGGTGTTGTGTTGGTTATGGAACTGCATATGGTGGCATTTCTTCTTCTCATCGTCTCTTGTGACGACATGGCAGAACTGCAAAAAATGTGAGACAGCAAAGCGCATAGTATCGGATTAGACATCAATTTAACAGTGATGATAACAATCTCTGGCAGGTCATGCATGACCTTACAGAGAACCATGGGATGAGCAGTTAGTAAAATGCTGTCAGTTATTCAACAGATCATAAAGCAGACACACCATTTCCCCCCCAGCAACGAGTTCGTTGGAGTCAATGTGTGTCCTATATAAAATAATTACGTTATCGTATGTGCCATTGAATAACAATTTGTGATCCATTTAAGGTTTAGTATCAAAGTACAACCAAATTCCTAATTATAGTCTAGAGCTTAAAAATTTGGACTTACCTTGTTTATTTTATCAACAAACTTCAAAATGCACCACGTAAAATGTTTTCATTACGCATCGTCAACTGTTTTGTTAAATAATCAGTTGGCAAAATCACATGAACCGTGAAGGACAGATTTCTACAAAAGTTTCACGAGTGGTGTTGCATGAACCAATGTAGTAACCATAAAATTTGACAATGTGGATCAAGTAATTAGCATTTTTCACTTGGATGTTACAGTCTGCGGCTGGGCTAAGTAAAAAACAAAAACAAACAGCTTTTGTAGGTGTTTCCAAATTCATAGGCTGGGTCCTCGGTCACAAGACGCAACTTCCGGCGCGTCGCCGCCACAAGTCGGTGTCCAAATTCACGCGAACTTCGAATACTGCCTTTAAATGTGACCTTCGTTTCCATATAGAGATGGGCCCTGCGCGAAGGCTGCTTTGGAGCACACATTTGTAGCCTACATTTACCGCTCTTCTTCTATGCTGATTCGTTCATGAATGCCAATAGCATGGCAGTACGTTCAGTAAAGTCCTTTCCCCGCCTGGACACAGCTTGTGTGTGGCAAAAGGCACCTCCTGTGTAAAGCTCATTACTGCCACCTACAGGTCAGGAGTGGAAACATACATCCTACCTTATCAGTCAAACATATTTAGGATAGTTAGGGCTTAGTGCAAGTCTGCTCTACTGAATGTTACTCTCATAGAATTATATTTGACATTTCAAAACGTTTTAATTGTCTAAAGCATGATAACAAGATGCTTATTTATAGTGGTTGTAAGGATACTTAGAAATATCCCTCACACATTTGCTACTTTTTGATTGCGCCCAATGCAGCCGTGAAGTCAAGATTAAGTCTGACTCTGCTCTTTCTGCTGGGAAAGGATGCGCAGTTGGTGACCTTCGGACTCGCTAAGCTGCGTATATGCCATGGTCCATGTGGGCAATGCAGTACAATAATAACTACAATAAGAACGACAACAATTGGTACAGGAGCAAAAGGGAGCTAAAAAAACATACTGTATTATCAAAGTCAGCTAATAGTAAGCTACTGTATACTTATGTAGCATTTTTGTGCACATTGGAGAAATAATGAGCAAATTGAAAAAATATATGATCCCACTTTGCAGTTGATTTTTTTCCTCAATCAAAAGCCCAATTTCTACGCGGACATTTTTTTATTAGTTCAGGATTTACTGCATTTCCTGGTGACCAGTTCAGGGTCAACCCTGCTTCTCGGAAATGCGCGAATGGATGGATAAAGTTTCACCGCAACCCGTTTAGTTCTAGAGGAACGTCATTTAAAAAGTTTCAGTAGCCCCATTAGTTTTGTATACATAGATGTATGAGTGAAACCTTTTTTTTTTTTATTGAAAAACTAAAGAAAGTCTAAAGTCATCTATTTTTATCACACTCTCCACATGAGCTTTTCATACATTTCATTTTTGCATAAGAAATCAAATCAAATGCATGTAAAAGATCAATTTGAGTGCAAAAGCGGCATTTGTAATGTGTTTTATGTCATTACAGCACTTATATTAATGTACAGATTGAACATCAATTGTTCATCAATCAGCCAACTCATAGAAGTAGGATTTTATCAACATGAACGCCTCATAAAGACTTTATCTAGATTTATGCAATTGGATTATTTGTTCATTTGCATATTGCTGAATTTAAAGCCAATTCAATTTAAAGAGTGTCTCTGAGTGAGGATCATGGGCCTGCTTCTGTGTTGACGTGCCACTGTCTAAATCTAATTAGATCTCAAAGCTTTTACTGCGCATCAAATTCATCCAAAGATGTTGGCTGACACAGACGGGTGAAGATCCAGTCCTTGAGAGAGAGGAAGAGGGGAAGAGAGGAAGTTGACTCTCTGAATTCTTTGTCATGGATGGAGGGCTGCAAATGTTTAATGCACCTCCCCTGGAGAGCAATCAAATGTGTTACCCCGCACGTGTTTTGAAGAGCTTCCACATACATTCCATTTTAGACAGCTGTACAGTAACAATCAAAACGTTTGAAAACACTTTCTCATGCTGTTAAATGAGTAAGTGTCTCCAAACTTTTGATGGTTGCTGTAGCCAGTAGGGGTGTTAAAAAAAATCAATTTGGCAATATATCGCGATATTACAGCGCACAATTCTCGTATCGATTTAATATGCAGCCGAATCGATTTTTAAAGATAAATTTTTTAATGGAAATATTCAACAAAATGTCTTAATTACAGTTAGGGTTCACACTTTAAGCATGGAAGAATGTTATATTAATGGAACATGAAGCCTTAAAATTGATTTGTTTGGTTGTTAAATACGGTGGACCACAGTTTATAAGGCTGAAGTACATTTTCATACAAATCTTACAGTGTACATGTACAAATTCATTAATTAGTATTTTCTAAATTTGAGTAAAACAAAACAAAACATAATAATTGACTTATAGATTAGTATCGGGATTAATCGATATCGAATCGAATCGTGACTTATGAATCGTGATACAGATCGAATTGCAAGCTACTAGGCAATTCACACCCCTAGTAGCCAGTATACTAATTGTATCACAGTAACTTTAAAAAAAAAAAACTTCACAATGCAGAAACGTGCAACAGTAAGAGTTTGAGCAGTTGGACTTTAAGTTCATGTTTGTGTGCAGCCGTTTCAAATAAGTTACCGGTTTTGAAGTACAATACTGCAAAAACAAAACAAAACATGCCCAGCTATGATTTCTGCTCGCTACAGGGTGGGCTTCACTGTATTTGTTTACAAAATATCATGCGGCGAGAACGGCAGGCAGTTTAACTTCCTGTCCCATCTCGAATATGGTCTCTTTAGGAAACTCTGTATGCCTCTGAATGTGTTTGTGAATGGGTGACCATATGGTGTAGGAAGCGCTGTATAAGTTCAGTCTATTTACCATCTTTGCTGTACCAAGTATTTTTGTACTTGGGGGGGGGGGGGGGGGGGGGGGGTTTAGAGTGATAAATTCCCAAACCTGATTTCCATTCTTTTGAGTACATAGCAAACTGACATTTTTAGCGAATGTTTAAAATAGCAAAGTTTGTAAAGTCTAAAATATCCATCCATCAATTTTTAATATTCCAAAATAAATCTTTGACAGCCCAGGTTTCTACCAAGTTAGAATTTGTCTTTATTATGTGTCAATAATGACGAGCCTATAGATGCACAAGAAATGTTTAGCAAAGGAAAATTATATTGGCTTATTTAATATGGGTTATAATACATAGTTATCTTAAAAGCATAATCGCCTGAGTTATTTTAAATTTACTCTCACAATATGAATGAAAAATACCAATGTGTGTATTATAAATGGTATGTTCTTTATGTCTGCCTATATTCAAAGTCATTCAATTCACAAAGGTTAAATCGATGCAACTGGACTCTTTGTTGAGTTTTATTTTTTTCTTGCTTTTTCAAAAACTTTCAAATAGGCAACTTGCCTATTAGGTTAGGGACTGTCACTTGCAGAATGAGAGTCTTAAGAGCCTGGTTCAATGCATACTGAGGTTTTTGCTCATTGCAAGCTCATCTTAGCATGAGAGAACTGACTGAAGCCTGTTTGACCTTGTTGTATTAACAAAATCTCCTGTCAAGGAAAAAGGAAAACACGCTTCATTTCCACATTTAGAAGTGACTATTTTGTGAACATAATCCGTAAGTCAGGCAGTGATTAATTAATTTGCACAATGATCCCATTTATTTCAGACATGGCAGTTATTGCCAAGCTAAAAATACCGTTGCGGCTCACTGAGGGAATGATGACAAGAATTCCATTTAGTTGCTGTCCATGTGGATGAAGTATGTCCAATATTTTCCCTGCATGCTTTTTTTTAATTTATTGATTAAAATTTCCATTTTAAAGAGTCGAAAGTCACACTAGCTACAAAGTGCAATGCTGAGAAGGTGACCTTCATGTGACAAATGTTATGAACTTCTTGCAAAGGTCACTGCAATGTTTTGCCTTCAATCAATGCCTTATGCATCTATTTTCATGTCTATGCTGTGCCCATTATGGATGTCAGCCTTATGTTCGCTTCCATTTATTTTCTGCAAGTTGTCCTCTATCAAAGGCAGTCTGTGCCTGGTGAAAGGTATTTGCATTGAGTGAAAACTCATTATTGAATATGTGCAGGGTGGAGGAGACTTGACATTCTGTCAAGTGCAACAAGATGCAGAGTATGCTGTTTGTTTGCAGGAGTCATGGTCCCTTTTCTGTTTTAAAATGCAAAACTGCCACCTTGTGGCGTTAGAGCTGTACTGGTGAAAGATGCCCTACTTAGACAGTACTGTATGGGCTCCAACTGCACTCCACGGGCTCCAGGGCCCTTTACCCCATCCCCCACTACACTAACACATACACGAACTACTGTAGCAATTCCCCGAGTGCCTAAAAGGATGACAAATAGGTGTGAAAAATGCTGCAAAGAAAAACAGTTAAATGGGATTTGAATTATGACAATTTATTTGAGAAAACTAATATATAAGGCCAGGCTTTATGGAATAACAAAGCACAATACCATACTGTACAACAGCTAAACCTTTGGCATATATCACATTCAGCAAATACTTAGATCCTATAATAATTTCTTATCATGTCTTTAATAACAAGTATACAGCATTAAGCTTTGGCTTCATTCTGTCAGCCCTTTTTCTTTCGGATATAATTTTATGTGAAAAGTGAATGTTGTAAATTGTCTCTATGATTGTCCGAAAGTAAAAATGAAAGAAAAAAGAAGAACAACTACAGTATATTTAATGAAACCAAATTATGCATTGCATTCTTACATTATGATAATAAGGACCAATAAATATATAAAACAATCATGGAAAAACGTTTACTCTTGTAAACAATTTCATGTGGTTCAAATGTTGAATTTTCAATGTGTGCCTTACAAAATGTAAAGTTAAATATATCAATTTAAAAGTATTTATAAAAAACAACAGGAAACAAGCAAAAAAAAAATCTATTTTAAAATACAGAGTAAACAAATGGATATGTACAGTGTACATTCTATATATTGTATAGACAGACAGAGTTTGTGAAAACTATTCTGTATATATGGTATATGCATAGTTCAGCCAGAAATCCTGAAAGGAGCTCTCTGCGTCAGAAAGTCAAAAATATCAACAAAACATCAGCTATATTTTATTTTATTTTTCTATCGTAAGCAACTTTTAAATGTACCTTATATATTCGACTCCTATTTCACAGGTGACTGAACAACTATTAAAGACTGCTTTGTTTGTCTCCTTTAGGGCTATGCTGAGTGACATTGGGGACTATGTAGGTACAGGCATTGAAATATCCTGGTTACCTAATCTGGACGAGCTCATGAAGGGCTATGCCAGAAACTTTCGCCCTGGGATAGGAGGTGAGTATGAGATCTACTGCTTGTGGCATTGGATTCATTTCATCCCCTAACATTTACAGCCATCCTTAGCATAACCTAACCTTAGATACACTGACATTATTATTCAATGAGATGCATTACTTACACTTAGTGAATATAAAATAAGATGTATACAGTGTTGGTGAGAATGGAAAAATGCACTTTGCTAAGAATGGCTGCAATATGTGACCTATCCAATGACCACACGGATAGATTTCTCAATCTCACAGCTTAACTCAGTTGTGCAAAGGCCGACATCTGGAGCATGTATGCACAATCACCATCATCACGCAGCATCCTGTCCTCAATACAGACTGATGGATGGAGCATTACAATACTATTAAGACAAAAACTAAAATTAAGCGGTGCTTTCAGGAATCAAGTCTGTTGTGTGCTGCACTGCAGCCATTCCCCTCATTTAAGTCATTTACTCCATTTGACTCCATGTCAGAATTCTGATTGTGATTCATGACTAGCACTGCATGGCCTATTTCTGTATATGTGAACCTCATATTTATGTCGTGAGTAACTTAAAGAGCAATGCTTTTTATTAAAGGCTTGCCCGCTTCATCTTTCTAGAATATTGTGTGTATTGCAAGACCAATTCTCATAAATTGGAACCACTGCCATTCCCATAGAAAATGCTTCTTCTTCTTCTTCCTAAATTTTCCATACTGGGGGTCGCCTTTTCTAATTGAGCCAATGAGAACTGGGAAGGGGTAACTCCGTTTTTGTAATTTTGCTGGAGAGTGACTTAAATTACAAATGCAATAAAATCTGGAGGATTTATATCTTGGCAATTTAGAGTTGTGCTTGGAAGTTTTGGGATATGGAACTGGATCATATTGTTTGTCATTATCTTTAGTTTGATTAATCAGCATCATCGAGGCTGCTTGAAAGAAAAGAAGCAAACTGGGTGTGACGTGACGAGTAGAATTTGGACACATGAGCAGACAGGACACGGAAGTGGCAAAGTAAAACTCTGTAAAAGTATAAACAAACAGTAACAACAAAGAGCAGAGCTGGACACGGCAGTGGTAGAACAGACAAGGCATGAGCGAATGCTCGACGATCTTGCAGCCATCTTAAATACTGAAAGAGAAAATAAAGTCCACAACACTGAAATAGAAAAAAACAACGTTTTGTGCAATAGTGGTTTAAAACCAAGCATCTGTGAAATCTATCAAAATTTCATAAAATATGATAAATAACATTAACTTATGCTTACATACAAACATACTGTACTATTACCCAAACTAAAGCACTTTGATCTCTGTGCCACACTTAATGTGATATTTTTTGTAGAGGTGACGCCTGGTTTCCTGGATGCAGTGGGCACATTGTTGCATTACGAATGAGGAAAAGTGCTAAATACAACAAAGGACTAGCCACTATACATCAAAGCTAGACATTGATTCAGACCTTTAGTCCTCTGAAAGATGACTAGCACCAGCCTTTCCCCCTATTTATTTAGGCTTTGGACCAGCACTGATATAATATAGGCTATATATATATATATATATATAATTTTTTTTTTTTTGTTAAACCTTGTTCTTCTACCTTCTCTCCATGGCTTGCTCACAGTCACGGCCAACAATGATATGGTCTAAAGCGTCCATGTCAAGCCGAAGCCCCAGTCCACATGCTAGCAGTCAAGTCAGACTCCCCCACTTGCTCTTCTCCCTTTGTCTGCATGACATGCATGCACTTATGGTGGACAACATGGCGCTATAAATTGGCCATGCCGCGGAGTATCTATAAGGAAGATGCATTTTCAAGGAGAACATATAGCTAGCTAACTAACTGCATGTCACAATAGCGGCAGATATCCACCAACAAAGGCGCTTCAGTGCTTATATAGTCTGCGAGGGGCAACTCTCTACATCATTTCATTTACATCATCAGCGCTCTTTTACACCCCCCCCCCCCAACTCAGGACAACTAAAAATGTTCCACGCTATATCCTGACAATAGTCTTTGCATGTTTTCAGCAATTATTTATAATGTATTTAGAAACATATCTCTGCATTCACTTCACAGGATCTTTAAAATCCTGTATACGTGTAAATCCACATTGAGAATGCAAAGCTCGCATGCAAAGGGAACAATATTATGCTATGCTGATGACCTTGACAAGCACAGCTTAGTAATCACACCATTATAAATGGCCTCAGAGCATACATGCAGTGTCTAGCCAATGGGGTTTGACTTGCCATAAACAATTTCTGGAAGGAAGGTGTTGAACGGTGGGGAACGGTCGGTCATGTATGATTCCATAATGTTCAGCCTAAATGGCATCTATGTTATGCATCGTTGAGCTCCCACGCTAGTTTGTGCCCTCAAGGCTTACAGGCGCTCTCCATGCTAATCATATGGCAAACCCAACCGTGTGTCTGTGCGTGCGCGCGTGCGAGTGTCTGTGTGCGTGTAGCTATACTGTATGCGTGGGTGTGCATGAACGCCAACAGAAGCTTGCCCTGTGTGAGCCCACGAAAGCTCAGTGGTGTTTATGACGGCCCATGGTGTGATGTGCCACTTAGCATGGTTCAACTGGATAATGCCTAATCTCTGTGCACCGTAGGAGTGGTGGAGATGTGGGAGGAAAATAGATGTGTGATGTAGAAGTGTGTGTGTGTGTTTTCTTTTCTCACGTCTCCCCCTGCAGGTCCACCCGTGAACGTGGCCATGGCAATCGAAGTGGCCAGTATTGATCACATCTCAGAAGCCAACATGGTAAAGTTGAGCATTTCCCTTATGCAGCAAAAATAAAAAAATAAATCACAGATTTGCTATTTTCATAATCCTCATTTATCCCTCTGGGGGCTTGGAAACCGTTAGTGTGACACGTTTGCCACATTGCCACATTGAGTTGTTTTATATCCTTTATTACATTGTGCGGTAAAAATCACATCTGTTTGAAGAACTGCATCTATACCATGCTTTGATTTTATTGTAAATATGTTTACATGTGCAAAAATACCCCCCCCCCCCAATTAAAATAAAATAAAATAAAAAATAAAAACATGGCGGGGCACAGAGAAACCTTGTGAGGAAAGGCACCCAGGAAACACTGGCGCTAAAAACTAAAAGACAATAAAATAAAAACAGGCTAAAAAAAACTGAATAAAGGGCATAAACAAAGCTAAAAGACAAAACAAGCTCTCTCAAATGTGTCTAACCTGAATATTTTTTACTCATTTTTGTGTCTTAAAAAAAACATCTATATGTTTAAATATAGGCAAAAATTACGCTGCACGGTTTGCTCTGCTTTGCAGAATGAGGAAATAGGTGGAATTTCTTACTTTTCAGACATTTTGAGTGTTCAAGAGTGATTATAGATTTGTTCCAAAATGATTATCACCACTTCAATAAATGAGTAAAAAGAACAGGTGAAGTAGGGACATATATTGATATTACTATCGTGAAATGAGCTCGTCTTCCGTCTTTATGTCAGTCTAAAGCATTCCAAAATCTGCTAAAAACGATAAGAAAATAATCTTACTGAATCTGTTTTGGGAAAATCTATTTACACAGACATCTAGAACTACAAAATAATAGCCAATGTCCTTTGATCTTTGGTGTACTCAGTTGTGAGGTGACAAAGCACTATTACTGTCTAAACAATACTTCAATTCACTTCAAAATAGATGCTATTGGATGTTAACAGAACTTGTATTACTCTGGCATGAGCACAAAAATAGCAAACAGGTGAGCAAATAATGTATTTAAGCAAATAACAGAACATAGATTTCCCCCCAAAAAATTGAGCGCGTAGGTGAAAGGGTCTTAATAATTGTGTAGCGTTGACATTTTCCGTTTGCATGCAATTCAATGAGTCTCCTTAAAGACAGTTAAATCTCATACATTTCTTGGACAAATCTTCCTCATGGTCCATGTGCGTCCATGACCGAGCCTCCGTGTTTGTGTGCGGTTCTTGGCAGGACTACACCATGACCGTGTTCCTGCGGCAGAGCTGGCACGATGACCGCCTATCCTACAACCACACCAACAAGACGCTAGGATTGGACAGCCGCTTTGTAGACAAGCTTTGGCTGCCCGACACCTTCATCGTCAACGCCAAATCGGCTTGGTTCCATGACGTTACCGTGGAGAACAAACTGATACGCCTGCAGCCCAATGGTGTCATTCTATACAGCAGCAGGTACGAACAGAATGTTGACCATGAAAACAGTTGATAAAGGAGGCCGTTTTATTTATGTAGCTTTCAAATGTTTGCACTTGAGAAAACGTGAGTGCACCGATGTCTCCTAGTTACCGCACCTCATTATTCATGCCACAAGAGGCGAATAAACACAGTTTCTATGGCAACCTCTGAAGTTTTAACTTGTTCGTCTTGAAGGGCCAGCAGCTTCTGCAGCAGTACTGCTCAACCGCACTCCTGTCATGAAAGATGCATAGAATTCCATAATGTTTTTACTACAGCCTGCAAGGCACCAGGAGGAGTTGAGAAAATCAAATACTGTTTTGATGTTGGAGTGGCTCTTTTATTTTATTTTTAAACTAGCAATGCATGGTTGTGGTAGCATTCAGTATTCAGTGATTCGGTAAAAAATAATTTAATAATTCCCGAAGAGCATTACAAGGATGTTCTGAACACTACAAGGTTGATTTATCTCCCCCCTTTCCTAGAATTACCTCAACAGTGGCATGTGACATGGACCTGACAAAGTATCCCATGGATGAACAGGAGTGCATGCTTGATCTGGAAAGCTGTAAGCTACACATTCAATGCTTATTATTAGTCATTATTGTTTCATACAAACTCTTTGCCTGGAATATATATGTATCTTTTGCTCTGGTTTAGACGGTTACTCGTCAGAGGATATTGTATACCACTGGTCGGAAAGTCAGAAGCACATTCACGGCCTGGACAAACTGGAACTCTCACAGTTTACTATCATAGACTATCGGTTTGTCACGGAGATGCTGAATTTCAAATCTGGTGAGTCTTCATTTTAAAGTAGTCAAAGCGCAGTTTTTTTTTTTTTAAGTGTTTATACATTTTGTAGTACTTTGACTCCCGCCTTTTAAAGCGAGATATTCTTTTGATTGAGTCCCTTTTGTGGTTATATACTATGCACAGAAGGAATGCATGAAGGTTTGCTTGGTGCTGAGCCACACGGAAGGATTAGGAGATGATAGCAGCTGCAGTGTGAAGCGCGGATGTGGCAGTCTTAATTCACCTCTTAATGTCTCACAATTTAAAGCTTTGACTCCACTAGCACACACAAACGACAAGGCGGAAAATTCCCCAACATCAGCATGTCTGAAGAACAGCTGAATTTCAACTCACAAGACATTTTCATAATTGATAATTACACTCTTCAAAAAAAGCAATTAACCACTGTTTTTCCTTCTCTTCTCAGCGGGAAGATTTCCAAGGCTCAGCCTTCGCTTCCAGCTGAGACGTAACCGAGGAGTGTACATCATCCAGTCATACATGCCTTCCATATTGCTGGTTGCCATGTCCTGGGTGTCCTTTTGGATCAGCCAATCAGCAGTCCCTGCTCGAGTGTCCTTAGGTTGGTATTGGACAAGTCAAGAAAAAAGAAAAAAAACCAAGAAAAAATTATATATTCAATGATTTACTGGCAGTTTTAATAACATACTAGTATGATACACAGTGAGTGATTTATGCTGTTTATTATAGTTTTTCATTGTTTAATAATTCACTCAGAAGCCAATTTTACTATAATGGACGCAAGTACTGATAGACAAGTCTAACGGTCAAAGTTAAAGAACTGAAACGAGTAAGTGAAAATGCTAAACTAATAAACCCGCTTTAAAAACGAATTGAATTTGAAAAACAAACGTCAACATCTAATAAAGATTAACTATATTGGAAAATCCAAAACTATTATTATTATGAGAGAAAATTCAGATTCTTTGTACATAGAGTATTTATTGGTCCTTTTGAACAAACAAAAAAAATAAATATATTTTCACATATGACCTTTGGTTTGTGTCTGTATCATATTTGATACATCCGGTCACAATGCTTTAAATTCGTACATTTATAACTGTCAAAAATATACTAATAAACAGACATATCAAACATATTAGTATTTCCAAAAATCAGAACGAACATTTCCCACTATTAATAAGTGTAGGTGTCTCTCCTTTCTCCGTTGGGGCGATCTTGCAAGGTTGCTGGAAACGCCATCAGGCTGGGTGATACTGCCCTCTAATGAATTATCCGTGCAATGCATGTGTCAGATCCTATACGTCAGGGTTTTTAATGGGGAAAACAATTACACTACAATACAAATGTCTTGTATTTAATATAACACATTTTGCTTTATAGGGATAAATATGTATTGGAATGAAAAGCTTAGCAGCTGTGCATGAAACAGGAGTCTCATATCCATGACATATTTGTCTCAACAGGCATCACAACCGTTCTCACCATGACCACCCTGATGGTGAGCGCCCGCTCCTCCCTGCCTCGTGCATCAGCCATCAAGGCCCTGGACGTCTACTTCTGGATCTGCTACGTGTTTGTTTTCGCTGCGCTAATCGAGTATGCGTTCGCTCATTACAATGCTGACTACCGACTCAAGGAGAAAGCCAAGGTGAAGGCCAGCAAGCTGGGCTCGGAGGTGAGGAACTCGTTCGCCGTTTTCTTTTAGCCTCTTGGCCGCTAACTGCTGAAGCCGATGTTATGAGTCATGGGTAGGCCTTCCAAACATGCGCTGGCTTTTAAACCACAGAGCTGACAAGAACCAATGCTACTGACCTTCAGCACTGCCATGGAATTCCGTCGCACATAAAGAGAATATAAAACATTTTCTTATATAGGGAGTAATAGAATTTTTATCATTCTGTTTCCCTTACTGAGTCGCCGACATCTATACTCAAAAGACATGTCATAAGGTTTCCAATTGGATGCACAATATAATAAGATCGCTTGCAATTTTAGCCCTAAAAAAGTGAACTAATATAAATGTCAGTGTGCTTTTTTCCCCAAATTATTTTTCATCCTTATTTTTTAGAACTAACTGCATGTCTGTTCCATGTTCTTTCTTTGCTGATTGGCATCACATGATCTCACTGCCTAAAAGTGACGCTGCATGCGGTGGCATTACTTTGCACGGTGTATAGTTGAGTCTAACTTATTAGTTGAATGCATTCACATTTAGTCTTCAAGAACGTTTTGTTTTTAAATTGTCCATAATATGGACAATGTGAAAAAACAAAACAAGTCCAGTCGGAAGTCATCGGTTCCAAGCTCTCGTTTATTAACTCAACAGACAATATTTTAAGGTATGAAAAATAACAATAAAGTAAAAAAAGTTTTGTGCAACCTTTTGCTTACAATTTTGGGTGAATTAGGAATTTAATGACTTCAGAGGATTATTCACAGCTATGATTCAGACCATTGTGTCTTTTTCCTAAGAGATGACTCACAAACATCTCTTTGTGTCCTTGCAGTCCATTGTAAAGAACGGCAAACAGGCCATGGTTCTGTTCTCCCTGTCTGTCACCGGTATGAACCAGGGCGTGGTCATTTCCAACCGCCACAGCCGTTCGCAGCGTTCCAGCAGCGAGATCCCGGGGGAGGCCGTCTCCGAAGAGTCCGAGTCCAGGAGGAGGTCCAGACAGATGCGGGAAAGTGAGGAGGAGAAGAAGAAGTGTTGTTCCAAGTGCGTTTGTAAGCCCATTGACGCCGACACCATCGATATCTACGCCAGGGCCGTGTTTCCTTTTACCTTCGCTGTGGTTAATGTGATCTACTGGGTGGCATATACCATGTAAAAGGGAAGAAAAAGAACATGGATGCCGATGGCTTCCATCCAGGAAGGACTGTATATATACAAAAGTGCTGCAACTGTGCCACATAAATGTTGGCAGTCATTTTGCAGCTGAAACACGCTGCCGGAAACACGAAAATAACTTTAGAGGTTATGACGTGTTCCAGGCTGTGAAAATGGTAATAGAAAATGTGACCTAAGGACAGATGGGACCTTTAAATCTAGACAGACACGGAATGCAAGTATGAAATGTCACATGGTCCTGGACAGCTTTAATAAGTATGTCACCCTGCTTGTGCACCTGCAGTAGTAAACCCCACCACACACAAACACACGTACACACATGCAGTATATCCTGCAAACTGTTGTTTGCTTAGACCTGCAAGTCCAAGTCTGAAGTGGGCCGTGTGTTATCAACATGCCACCCGAGCAGCAACAACAAGATGAAGTGTTCCTACTACTCTGCATGGCTGATAACGCTCTCACTCTCGTCCTGCGGCATAGCCGTCCTGCCCCTTTGCGCCTTATCACTGTTGTGGTCCGCCATCTGTTTCCTTCCAAATTAAAATTGTCATTTTGGACGTTGTCTGGAGCGTCTTTATCTCCTTTTTCTAGTTCTGCCAGTTTCCTCGCCATTAAAGAAATTCTTTCACTCCTGGTTTTTGTGTGCGTGCATGTCCAGAATTGTGAATACAAAATACCGTTAGTAAAACTAAAGACACCTGCGGTACTAAGGTTTCTTTCAGATACTGTACATTGCAGTATTACATCATTCATATATGTTTGCCCGAATAATTTTATGTTGGTGAACAGTGCAGCCAAGAAAATACTGTAATATAATCCATCTGAATATTCAAAATGCTATTTCAAGTTGGAAATCATGCACAGCCATGGTCTCTTGGCATGACTCTTGTGTCGGCTGGAGGGACCGTGATTGCATTTTTTCAGTTCTGTGAATTGCCGATATTCACAGCCCACTTTTCTTTTAGCAGCAAACTTGGAGCACACAATTTTTGTGCAATCTCGGCTCCTACAGTTGGCAAAGTGTAAACAATATGCCAATTACTTCAAAAACAAAAGTGAAAGTTAAAACCACGAACCATCAGAGACACAAAAAAAACAGAATGTCTGTGTAATGTTGGCATGGAGAAAATCATATCCTGTGATTGACTGCTGACCAGTCCAAAGTGTAGTCATCCTTTCCCCTGAGGTCACTTGTTTACAATGGACTGCAGCTCTCTGTAACCTTCAACATAATGTGTGGTTCTCAAAAGAGATGGATGGAAGTTTTGGTCTTGACTGGTCTCAGAATAAACACAAAAGCCCTCATGTCCCAGCCTTTGCAAGGTTTCGAGGCCGGTGAGGGGTTGTAATGTAAGAGACTGACAGCTGCTGACCAACATTCTCCCAGGGAGATAACTTTGCTCCGGCCCGGGAGAGATGACATTTTGACAAATGACAATGAAGGAGTGTGGTTTTTTATTTCTTTTTTCTTTTTTAATCTACGATGGAGACACGCACACTGATTCTTGACATACCTTTTTGAACACTTTCAGTACATGTTCCTCATCTCACGGGTGTTGGGAGGTGGCTGTCACTTCATAAGATTGGTGTCAGCAGACCATTTCAAGGTCTGCAACTGCTGAGGAACTGCAAAGTTTAAACATCTCAGCTTCACTACATTTGAAGAAAGCAATCTGAGCCTGGATGCCACCTGGGATGAACAACTTGAATGCGTCAGAGGCCCACAATTTTTCATTAGTGCTACCCAGGGGCCACACAGGATAGGACCACACACCTCCTAACCAGATGTATGGCAAAAACGTTATTATAGGCATGGACAAAATACTGTACGTGCATAAGTGCACAATATGTGCTCTCGATATATTTCATTTTCATAATACATATATTAAAGATCCGCTATATGAACCCAACAACAAATTGTTAGAAGCAAACAAAAAACATACACAGATTTTTTTTCAGTCCAAAGGGCTCTCTTGCATAGATAAAAAATGACCATTCAAGGATGACACAAAAATGCTGAACAACAAACCAACATTAAGTGCCAAGAACTAATTTGGTGCATTTTTTTCGCAAAAATTAACTCACCCAAATTTTATTATTATTGAGGTTCTATGTTTCTCATACTATCATTGCGTAAGACCCAGTATAAGTACAAGTAAGAAATGCATGCCATCTAGGGGTGATTAGTGGTATTACAACTTAAAACTACAGTCACAGTTCAGTATATTATTTTTCTGTATTTTGACTATTATTATTTTTTCCACTCCCTCCCAGGATTTCTTTTGAGTCACAAATGATGTGCTATTAGTTTTGCAGTATATCTGAACTGTGAGTAGAGTGCCATCACCTCACCTCACCTCACTTCACCTCAGGCACCATTAGTTGCACAGAACACATTAAGGTGTTACTTGATTTCTTGCCATGTTGTTTGCACAGCCTAATCAATAGTGGCTTTTGCCTTTGCATCAAGTCAGTGATGTCCCGTATCTGTGTTCGATGCACGATATCCTTACCGTAACCCTATAGGAAGAAGTTGAAGCGAGTGATCGCGTGAACATGGTGTCCAAGGAATTGGAAATGTTTGATTGAGGAACTGATGAACATGCAGTCCCCAATGTGATGGTGCACCATCTTTCAATGTGAACTGATTACAGTCTGGTCAATATATTGTATCAGCTTTCTTTGTAAAATTCTGAAAATTGTTAAGAGACTTTATGCCATTATGCACGCTTCTAAAGGACATGAGTGTTTAGTGTCACACTTGCTCGTTGGAAAGCTGACTAAAGGTATTCAGACACATACGTTTTCTTCAGGCCTCTCGCATTTTCTTCGAGTATTACTTTGAAGTTCTCTCCTCATGCACAAGGCTTTGCGCTGTCAAGTGGGATTTGCATTTATGATGAGAATAATTGCCCCTCTGAAAGACGATACTTTCAGAGGGAAGGAATGGACCTCTTTATTCTTTAGTGCATAGCTCTAAAAATAATCTACCTCTCTTTTAGGTCCTCGCCACTGTTTTAATCTACTACTGTGGCGCTGCGTCGTGTAGCATTTGTGAGCAGAGCCTGACGCACTTCACAATTCATCGTGTCACTTCTGTCAGCAGTCACATCACCAATAAACACCAGTGAGACCATTCGCATAGCACACCATGTCACAACCCTGCCTGCCTTATGTTTTTGACACATGATGTGGTATGCTTTGGAAAGTCTTTTTTTCAGTCAATCTTTTTTTTTTTTTTTTACCGTTGAATTTAACCAATTTGTACTTTCTATTTAACATTCATACAGACACCTCTTGTTTTTTTATTTTAGGGGTATCAAAATTAGTATGTTAATTTTGAATTAATTTAAGTTTCCTGTAACGCGCGCTTAATGCCCCTTACTTAAAAAGCATGTACTGAGGGAATTCCAGTCGCAAGGCAGCAGACATATCCACGTCAAAATTTAGCACTATTAAATTTAATAATAATGCTTATGTCTGTAGAAACTGGGGTAAAGTTGTATTTTAGAATTTTTTAAACGTGCAGAATTTCACAAGTTACCTCATGTAAAAGGATAGCTCTTAATATGAAAAGAAAAATACACTAAGCTGTCACAACGTCTTACAAATGCAATTATGCCATCTAGTGGCAGAAAAATGACCTAAACACAAATCAATATTACACTTACAAATTTACAGTACGGTACATCTTTTTAATTTTAAGTATAAATATATTTTTTATATATTTTTAAAATATTTTATTGTACAATTGATTGTACATTTAGAACAGATATAAAATGAGCTATTAATCGTGAGTTAACTATTGAAGTCATGTAAATAATTACTATTTAAAAAAATGCAATAGCCTGATACTCCTATTTATTTATTTTGCAATGTCATGTTATCCTCTCCACAGTATTCTTGGCAAAAGTTGAAAGCGTGCAATAAATACAAATCAACATCCTGTCAACGATGGTTTTCCTCCACATTATGCACTGCTGTCCTGGAGCTGAGCCTGTTGCAAGGGAATCCCAAAGCCAATTTAACAGACCTCACAAATCTTTAGTTGAAAATGATGCAAACATCAATGGTAGGCGTCCAAACTCGAAAGAAGCTTTTTGAACTTCCACCTTCACTCAGCCACATTAGGCCAAGAAGCAATAGTCTATTAGCTAGCAGTCAGCTTCATTGCAGGAAATATATCATTAAGATAAAAGTATAGATACGCTTTGGGGTCTGGGGAAAAGGTGATCTCCATCCTACAGGGATGGTTTTATTAGTTTCTTTCATGCAGGATTGGGGAGTTTATTTTCCCAGTGGCTGTGTTGGAAGTTAGGTAGCAGCATTTGAAATTCAGGATGTGCTGAGCAAACCCAAATGCATGAATGAAGCTGACACAAATTTAGTGAAGACCTAATATATCTCCTATTTACACAACTCATTACAATCATTTGACACATGACAAAAAAGTGAGGGACACGTGTAAGCAGAACATAAGTGTAAAGACTTCCAAGGTTTATTTTGTGGTGTTTTTGTCGGAAATCGTGCAAAAACTTGTTGGAATGTGCTAAGACCAGACCTCCAAAACGAAAACTTTTTAATGTGGATGCATAGAGGATGGGAGCGTATTCTCCTTGAAATTTTTGCCCCCAACTTTAATCCTCCCAAGAGTGCGCACACACGAGAACACAGACTTCCTCCAAGCATTTATTCTTGCCTAATGCTAAAAAGTCCATTTGTTTGTCTGCATGATTAAACAAAAAACACACCTATCTGCTCAAAGTGAACCAATACTAAGACCGTAGTCAGATTAAGTGCGGTGATCCAGACTCTATACAAACATTGGATTGGCCATAAAATGCATTTAATGGTTCACTGTACCACATATTTACACATTTTGTTTCTACAAATGATAAAAAGAAAATCATGAAATGAATGAAATACCCACACAAAATTGTCTAAGTTAGCTGTTGCATAACTTATGAAAATGAATACATAATGAATCACATCATAATATAAAAAAAATAAATGGACATGTACATGAATAAGTATACATTATTCATCATTTTCTGTACCGCTTTCACTGAAATGGCAGGTGAACGGAATCATATCTCATTTGACTTTACACAAGAGGCAGGTTACACATAGGCATCACTATTACTACTACTACTGCAATTATAATATTATCAGACCTCCAGACTGCCCCTAATGGTGGTATATTGCCCCTAAAATTTGAGACAGTGTAGGTATTTTTTTACTCTAGTCAAAGACATATATTATTGAATTTTAGTTTTGTGTTTTTTGAAAGAGCTCAGTATTGTTCATTCGGTAATTTTACCGCTTCGACATCATTGCTCTCTCTTTTATTTATTTAATTTAAATGTTTATTTTGTACGTGCGTGAGTATGTGCGTGTGTATGTATTATTGAATATTTTTTGTTGCTGAAAAAAACCTCTGCTCCACACACATTTGGTAATATAGTGAAAATTAGTGGAAATGTGAGTGTTTTGCAAGTCGACTTACAGTGTGCGCCCCTTGATTTTCTACTTGCATGCCGAAAATGTCATGTTAGGGCCCCCTGTGCTCCTAGTAAAAAAAAAAAAAAAAAGTTAATCTGGAGCCTTGATTATGATGATGATTATTATTGTTATTTATTCACTAAGTTATGATTATGCAAAAATAAGTAAATAAATAAATAAAGTATTGTAAACGTTTCCCAGTATTTTTCAGTGTATACTGTATATTTTACAGTACAATGTGGCACAAGGCTCTGCTGAGTGCCATTCTCCAGGTTTGAACATAGCACTGTACAATAACGACGCTGGAGAGAGTTCAGGCTGCTTTCCCCATCACCATGAGATGGCAGTGTTGCCAAGGCAACCAAACATGACATAAGCGTGAAGTTGGAACGAGGAAAGGAAAACTGTGTTTAAAGCTACAGTATGCCTCTTGCATGATGCTACAAAGCAGGAGAAGATGTTGCGGTGATGTGACAACTGCAGATGAAAGATTAAAACACCTTTAGGCAATGAATTGTTGTGATCAACAACCTGGAGACACTTCATACAGTAACTAGTGGTAGGAGAATGAAAAAGTTTGCTTCATTTTCATTGATCGTCTTTCCTCTTGCGCCCGATCAGCCCATTTGAGTGCTCGATGCATTTTTATGATGTCTGAAAAGGCCCACTTGTGATTATGTGGGGGAGTTATTCAAGTTCGCTGTGATTTGCTCTCGCTTTCTCTTTTTTGGAGGGATGGAATGTGCTGTAGAAGAATTCCTCTGCAGCTCGTAAAAGAGAGCAGGATGTGATCTGTAAGAGCCTACAAGGACAGATAAGTGTTTGAGGTCTCAAGGTTTTGAGCCATTCTAGCATAGGGATAAACGCTCGCAGCACAACCTCCCACCTCCCCTTACCAGACAATACCTCTCCTTTCAAATGAGGGCCTGGTTGCAGCCCTCCTACGTTTATGGATGACACTTTCACCTGTCGTTTCTCACACTGTGCGGGGTGGGTACCAAATGAAGATCAGCACCATCCCGCGAGTGGCAATTCAGTCGTCACGCGACCTTTCTGCTGCTGCCCCGCATCCCTCTGTATCAAATTGCTGCACTTCGTCCCAGCATTCAACATGATGAAGAAAGCAATGTTCTCAATGAGGTAGGAAGCAGCTTTCAGTATGCTGTGGAAGAACTAAAGAAGCAGACAATATGGATAGGTTTTGCCCCCCCTAAAAAAAAACTAGAGCGTTTTCTAAATGTGCTGCATGGCTTGTCCAAGAAGAGTACAATTGTGCTTCTAAAATGTAGTGGCAGCAAATTTACCAACTTCAGAAAACTAATAAGGCTACAGGAGAGTACAGAATATCCATTGTTAATCTACAATATTTCACAAAAACAATGCCCGGGCCCTAAGCTTGCTATAATGCATGTGCATGTATAATTAGCATACCACAGACAACTGAATGCATTCTGACTACGAAAAATCACATTCAACAATCTGAGCCACACAGACAATTGAACTTTATGGCAGTTAAAATTATTTTTCTGACTTCATTTTCAGATAAACATGAGTTATCGTGTTATTTTTTTTTTTTGCTGTATTTGCTCTAATGGTGACCTTGGATCTAAATGAACTTGAATAAACGTCGCACCATATAAGGCTCCTGATTGCCTTGGACTCACCACCTGCATGGCATCTGTAAAGCTGAAATTTACAACAGACGCTAACAAGAAGCAACGACTACTTTAGTTTGCATTCCGCTTATCATCATTAGAGTCACGGGTGACACGCTTGACTGGCATTTAGCTGTGCAAAACTCCACACAGGAAGGATAATGGCGAGATTTAAACCCTCAACTTGATAACTGTGATGATGAACCTGTAGTCCACCAGAAAATGGATGTTTTTGTTGTTTGTCCATAAAATAGAAAACCCAAAGAAATACCAGGCATACAAACTCCTCACCAAAAGGCCCCAAAGTTGTGTACCTCCCAAATTGTAATCAATCTTGTTGCTCTACCACAGATACCGCCCTTGCAAGCTTTTTTGTGTGTGTGTGTAGTTTTGAGTGACAACCCGTACCAGTGCGTTTTGAGGTAACCTGCTGCGCAAAATTCTAATTCCAAGTGACACTCCCAGTGGGGAAAAGGGGCATCACAGGGAGCCATGAAGAAGGGAAGAGTCATCCCAGCACCTGGTTTAAGACAAATATGAAATCTTGTGTGACAACGTGATGAAGGAAACACAATGGCATGATGAAAGAATGACTTGCTAGCAAAGAGAGCCCTTTCCCTCTTCAGATTAACTGCATGCTTTAACAAGATTGTGTGGGCATGTGGGAGGATGGGGATGTCAGCTGATCCACGGGCTGCCCTACATAGATAGAGTGAGAGGAGGAGATCATGGAAACTGAAACCCCGCGACTCCAGTGCACATGGATTAAATAAAAAAGAAAAGAAAACATAAGTAAAAAAATAAATAAAAATCAACATTCATATTCCCTCCTTCTGTTCACATGAAAAGAGTGATGGTGCCTCCAGGTGCTTCCTCGGTGTTCCTCCATGCACATCTCTGATTACATACATGAATAAAGCCCTCCAGAAAGCTTGGCTTTTCCAGATGATACAGGAATAATTCTATTAAACATACATTTAAGAGGCTGCTGCGAGCATGTCAGCTGCACAGACAATATTCTCATCGGAGGAATTTAAAATGGTTGTAATGTGCTGTAGAGTGCATTTCTGTGAGAGGTTCTGGGTTTGAATCCCAGCTGTCTAAAGTTTTATAAAGTTACCTCGGCATAACATGCAATGTTCATTGACGACTCGAAATTGCCCATTGGTCAATGTGAGCGTAAATTGATTGCTTTTGGTATTTTGCTGTACAGAGTTGGCAGTTTCCAGATTTATTGCCAAGTGAAGCAGCATAACTGCAATTGGCAAATCTGCCACTTATGACAGAGAGGGCTGTGTCGTGTTGTCACCACACCTAACCCTTCTTTAAAAGAAGAAGAAGACAAAAAAAAAGAAGCAACAGTAGTCATGGCAACTAACTTTAGGTTTGCACAACAATTTACGTGGCACATTAATCCACCAGGATTGTACCTTTGGCTACAATGCGGCAAGAGATTTCCGTTAAGGTAAGCCACTTTAAGATAAATAGTATGAAGTGGATGTTCCGTCATCCTCATGCGATTGTGAGAAAGGCAGCACGCGCTTCCATTAATTTCTAAACGCTTGGTCGATTTTTTCAAACATTCCAAGTTGTGCCTCATCAGCCTCAAGTCTAACAGTTAAACTCCTTAACACCGAAATGTTTAAAATGGGAGACAACGAATGAGTTTGCAGAGCATCTCAACTTTGTTCCAGCATTTAACCCCGTGTACGGTAAAGAGGGCTGGTGTGACTGTGCGTGGCGTGCCGCACCAAATAATACATCACCGGTAAATAGACATGCTGAAGAGATTACAAATGTGTCAGCTCTTCAAAAGTTGTACACTTTGCATGCGGTTTCTTACTAACATTAGCGACTGTAAATGATGTGCAATGAGCCCGTATATGTAAAATGTACAGTTTTATAATAAATCCATCCATTTTCTCTCCAATTCGTCTGGAGATCTGGTCTGCTGTTCAGTGGTCACTTACAGACCAAATTCCCCAAAAGTCGTACAGTTTGAGCAGTGACTGCTTGTAGGGTAAGAAGAAATCATATATAATAAAATGTTGGTGGACCTGTCATTTGGAATGGCAGAATTTACACCTATATCTTTATGCTTGTGATATGCAGAACATATCACTCGAGTCCTAAAGGCTTTACACTAGGCTCCCAGTCAGCTGTAGAATAGATTTCAAAATTCTGCTACCGGTTTAAAAATCACTGAATGGTTTGGGTCCTGAGTACTTAAAGAAAAATGTAAGAAATGCTGACTGAATTTAAAAACACTAGGGCTCTGAGATCTGCAGACTTGTGTCGATTAGTGGAACCCAGAGTTCAAAGTAAACACGGTGACGCTGCATTTAGCTGTTATGCTGCATACAATTGTAATAAAATTGCTTGCGTAAAGCACATTGAGTTAACTTGTGTATGAAATGTGTTACAGAAATAGAACTACCTTGCCTTGCCTTACATTTACTGTATGTGTGACACTGTACATACAGTATATACCTGTATTCAGTATCATTTGTTCACTGAATGCATGGGACAAGACTGATGCAGGAATAAGAAATGGCATGTTAACAACACCAAGAGTGGCAACACTGGGAAGAGACAACAATGAAGTATAAAAAAATAAATAAATAAAATAAATACAAAAAATAATAATAATAATAATAATAAAAATAAAAATAAATTAAAAAAATAATAAAAAATAAATAAATAAATAATAAAAATAAATAATAAAATAATAAAAATAAAATAAAATAAAATAAAATAAAATAAAATAAAGGAAAAACCTATATAAATGTTACTTAGCGTTTAAGTTAATAATCCATGTGTTTTTTCTCTCTCTTAAAGCAGTGGTGTCAAAGTTCGGTCCACGATGGCCTCAGTCCTGCATGTTTTAGAGGTTTCCTACGTTCAACGCAGCTCATTCATATTCACGCTCATCTGCAGGAGTCTGATAATTATCCTGATTATTGAATCAGGTGTGTTGGAGTAGAGAAACCTCAAAAACATGCAGGACTCAGACTCTCGAGGACCGGATTTTGACACGTGCCTTAAAGCCGTGACACATATCAAAATTGTGTCACTAGTGAGTGGGAAAAAAATTGGAATTGCGTCACTTTGTTTGTAGTGTATCGCCATCCTTAACGCGTGTCTGTACACAATTCTAAAGTGGGTCCTGACATGAACATTTTTGGAAACCGCCTTACTTCCCTCATGGCAGTCGTTGCGTGAGAACTGACACGTTCTCTTTTAATGGGGATATACAATGAAAAGACACACAACAGCAGCAGTTGAGGCATTCAATCCCAGGTCACAGAGGATTTATTGTTGAAATATTAATTGGTTGCCTCCTTTGCCATCCCCTAGTTTTCTCTGAGCTGGGAGAGCTGCCACGTCATTCATTTCCAATTTACAACAAGGCCTGCGGTCATGGAAGTCAGGCCATGTCGGGACACCCGTCCTAAAGAGGAAACACAGTCAGCCGTCTGACTCGGCGACTTAATAAGGACAGCGGAGAGACTGCTCTGAACAAACACATATGTGAAATTAGCTCATGTATTGTTTGAACCATATGCCTGCTTCTTAGTGAGATGCCCATGTCCCAATTCCGTCCTGTTCAAATAGGGTTGGCAGCTCTGAACTGCTTTTTACCAGTGGAAAGCCTGGAGTCTTGTTGATAAGTGAACTGAATGTGAAAGTAATATGATGAAGATGCTTTCCAGGAACACTTACACATGGTTAAATTGGGAGGTTTACCATGTACCATTACCATCACGATGATGTTCTCTCATTGACACTAGCACAAACTCAAGCCTAAATAAATCAGGCTTCTTCTCTGGTTGTAATGTTTTGAAGGTTGTAAAATGTAATGGCCGTACACAATACATGGAGGTATGGCTGACCAGCCACTGTGGCCAGTGGTTTCCCAGAGTTATAAGCCACTTAGCATTTTCTCTAGCCACAATGTTTTGTTATGCGCAACCAACTTCTGCATTTGTCAAAACAGGCCAAGGAACTTGAGAAAGTGCCATGTAGTAAAGGTATTATTATCTCTCCCTGGTTCCAGATAAGTGGGCTGAGTGTGAGGCCAAACACCACTTGAGGCGGACGTAGAAGTGATCACAATAAATGCACTTGGACAACTGTGTAGATTGTTTTCCCCTTCACTTAAATTTTTTTTCTCTTCAATACAATTCTCACTTTGCTCATATGTTTGTGCAGGTGTGTAGGTGGGTGATTTTCTAAAGAAGTACAAAAAAAACAAAAAAACAATAGGCAGAGTTATCAAAACACTGTTAAACCAGCAACATTTAAGCTGCCAGCACATGCACTTTGAGAAGACACACTTATTTTGAAACACAGGTTTGTCCTACTTCCAGTATAGCCTACTACTTAGTAGACTGATGCTAACTTACTGGTGGTTCACTCATGAATGTCACATCAAACACTAACAAACCACTCTGGTACAACGGACAATAATCACAAGAATACTGTATGTGTGCATGCACATGTATTTTAATGATACAGACCTACTTACGGGTCATTAAAGCAGCACAAAAGACATTTCAGTTTTCATTGATAATGACGGCACCATATGGACAAGAGCGGTAGTGTTTTGCCTTGAATGAAGACCACATTTCCCATGAGGACCAGCGCATAACATTGCGAAATCCTTATTTCCCGGTAGCCTGGAGTTGGATTGCAATACATTTCTGTTTGCAGTGGCTGTGTGAAGGATGTATAGCGATGAGATAATTCAACAATTTTTTTCTATATACAGTACTGTAACGTTTTTCAAGTATGTTAACAGCATAGTTTACTACTTTATTGTAAACACACAAACGACTGTGCTCCCCCTCCCTTCCCGCGATACATTCGGCAAAGCACTCGGAAACAAGAAAGTACACAAAACTTTTGAGTGTTGTGTGGCTGATCGGGTCAGTGTGGAAGGACGAACTATCAAGCTGATGGCTATTTATTGCTACCACGGAAATTTTCGATAGCCAACATTAGCATAATCATTTTGATTTGAGCTTGGACTAGTCCATCAGGAAGAGTCCCACAAAGGCAGCGTCAGTTGGAAATCCCCCCTGGTCTTTGACCTCACACCAGCAAGTGAAAGCCACGCGACTTCCATCTTTGGAACAAATGGGTAAAGTGGGACATGACTTATGCCGTAAAGCAGTCTGCGCGTTTGTATATATATTTTTTTTTTTATACGGTAGTGTTCCTACCACCCTCCTCAAAGTTGTCAGTAAAAATGATACAGAACACTCTCAAGATGTTCAGAAGGCAAAATGGTAACAAAGAGGACTGTGGACAGAAGCTGTGTAATTTCATAGTGTGAGGATGAAAAAGCCTTGGGTTGTTTCGGGTTCTGTATTTCCATTGTGTATTTTTTTTAAAATGTTTTAAAAGATCCCCGTTGGTGTACTTCATCTTCATTTTCATTGCGTTTGTGAGATTGTTCCGCTGCACTATTCCCAAGGATTTAGCCTCTTACTGATTTCAGTCTCAGCATACAATGCCAGCCTGACAGGACTTTCTGCTTCACAGCTTTGGCTCATAAAAGAGGAACAGCAAGAGCAACACATCTGGAAACACCTGTTAGAGAGCTCTTGCAGGACGACAGCTTGTGTCTACCCTGCTTGTCTTTATATTATTTTTTGGACTTTGTATTTGTAGAGGATTTTTTCTGGATGCCGGAATGGATTAATTGCATTTTCATTCATTTCAACTGGGAAAGATCATTTCAGATTCAAATGTTTTGTGTTACGAGTGTGGCCATGGAACGAATTAAACTTGTATCTCAAGTCACCACTGTACTTTGATTAAAATAAGTCTCATACATACGGTAATGACTTGCAGAATCAACCCCTCCTGTAATGGCACAAGTGTGCCCGAGCGAGCCGATATAATCAATGGATGCAACACAGATGGAAAGTGAGGAGCCTGTTCCTGCTAATGGCCGAGCCAATGAGCTGTGCTAGAGACATGCTGCAATATACGTAAGATAAGACACGCAAAGCTGTTCTTCTACCCCAAGCCATTATTGTTCCCTCTCTTTCACCGGCTTTAAACCTCCTTTCCTGCATTTTGAATTCCATACTGACATAGATTCTAAATTGAGGAGCATATGCTGTGAAGCATGTGCACAAACTACTGTTGTGCAATAGCCACAACAAAAGAGGGGCGCACGCGAAGGCAGAGCTGGAGTTTACCAAATGATGAGCAATGATGGGTTTCACAAGCTAGCGTAAAATAGCTGTTGTCGTTTAGACTCAACAAAGCAATCTACTTGCAGGACATAACGCACATGATGGTGATATACACAAGAAGTCATAATTGAAAGGAGAATTTGTTTGACAACTTCCACTAGCTTCCAGATAAAAGCCAAATATATATTTTTCAACTCAAATGGTTAAAGGGCATATATTCTGGAAGCCCATTCCCACCAGTGGGGGGCAGGGAGGGGATGTGGATTTGTTTATTTATTTATTTTTTACTGAAAGAAGCACGTTTCTGCCAGTGGGGATTTTTTTTCTTTTATATATACTATTGCAAAGCTTCGTCTTGCCCCTTTCCAAGCGTACCACTGCAATGTCGCGTTGTCTCCATGTATCTCACGGAGCGGCTCCGTCCAGACATTTGAACAGAGACGCTAGCACGCATCTCGCACACACATCACAGTTTAACACTCATTATTCCACTTCTTCCCCCCCCCCCCCCTCGTTAAATCAACATATAGGACACCACACTACTTTCACCTCTTTGCCAGTACCAGTAGAGCGACTGAGGGTGCACATTTAGTGGTTTTTACGGTTGTTTCGAAGCATACATTCACACACACGTTGCTAACTCATCAGAGAAGAGACGCTGCAGCCGAAACGCAGACCACAACCCGGAAGTGTAAACATGGGCATAGCTTACGTGTCACTTAAATAAGGCCCTTTTCGTGCCATTCAAAAGTCAGGTGACTGAAAGTTTTTATTTGATTAAATAACATGTTTTTTGTCATCATTTATTTGTGGAAAATGTGTGACTATATTATATGAAAATTTACTGACTGCTGAAATACTTAAAATGCCTTCTGAACAAAATATTATTTAAATATATATTAAATGGCACCATGTGATGCCCAGGGGGAGGGGCTAAGCAAATAAAAAGAGTCCTTGGTGAAAGGTTCATTCAGTAGGTGTTGAGGTGTTGAGTAGAAAGGTACCGTGAGTAGAAAGTTTGCACATTAGACCCATCTGAACTCTTGGATGTTATTGATGAACTCCGTTCAGTGTTTTTGTGAATGTGTTTTTCAGTAAATAATATTTTTGAATTGTTGACATTTTTGCTGTGTTTTTGGATTTCCTGTAAATATTCACTTTGCTGCACGAATGGTGGTTTTGCACAATAAATCACCTTGGTGCATATTTTTGACTACGCCATTCATTTTTGAGGAGGTTTAAAGGAACCCCGCAACAATGTAATTTTATTTATTTATTTATTACTGAAAGAAGCACGATTTCTGCCAGTGGGGATTTTTTCTCTTTCTTTTATATATACTTTTGCAAGGCTTTGTCTTGCCTCCTTCCAACTGTAGCGTTGTCTCCATATAATACAATTTTTAAAATTCATTGTATTTATTTATTTACTTTTCCTAAATGTTCAGCTTGTGTCATATGTAAATGGGCTTCTGACAGTAAAATAAATAAATAAACAAGAAAAAATTCCACTGGCGGAAACAAGTTTCATTTCAAGTGTCAAAGCCAACAGAGCTCTTTTGGGATTGAAGGAAGCAACAGAATCCAATCAAAAGTGCATCCACGCTGAAATTGACTCACTATGTTTTCTCGTAATATTGCCTGGGAGAATATTTGGCCCATAATGTGTTGAATGAGCATCCTCTTGGCAACATCTGTTCTACAAATATTCACAGCCAGATTGGCGTATTAAAGAGCAGTTAGGGGTATAATCATCTTGTAAAGGGAATGCTATTAGGTTGTACCTGTGTGTCTGACTGTGAAACCAACTTGGAATTGAAGTCATATTTATTATTTACACTTACAGTTATCCCAATGGTGTTTTTTGTTTAGTTTTTTTAGTTCATGGATTTGCTGATCATGACCATCATTGAATTGAATGTGTAATGCATACCATTAAATGCTAATATATAGTGGTGAAATTATAAACTGATTTGTCTTGATCAAATCTAATTGATCATTATCAACCACTTATACTATGTGTAATTCAGAGGCTTGGTCATGAAGTGCTGCCTCCACGATAAAACACAAATGGATGCTTTTCTCAATTTCATTTCTTTGGCTATTGAAGTCTGTAAAATGCCAGCAGTTTGATTCTGGATAACCGTACGTTTCCTATGGGGAAAAATATTTTTAAATCCAAACAAATTGGACATTGAACAAACTGTGTTCCACATTTAAGTCAGGGGTTCTCAAACTTTTTGGGTTCAAGGACACCTTTCTAGAAAATATTTTTTTCCAAAGAACTCACATAATCCTAAAGCTAATTAACGATAACTACCAATTTTACAGGTTTAAATTCTATTTAATATTTATGTGCAATACATTTTAACTGGCTCATTAAGTACCGTTTTGGCTTTTATTCGTACAATTCGTACACTTAGGCCTATTACACTATGTAAATGTTTGCATACATTTGGAAAATGTTATTAGATTAAATTCGCAAATTTATTTACTTTATTTAGATTGCCACCTAACCCGGATGTTGTTTCGCTGGGCGGATGTACGTAGCGCGGCTCAGTACGGAAGTAGAGATGAGCGAGCGGGAGGAGAGATGAGCGAGAGCAACGCGATCGACAACAAAAAATAAAGTTGCAATAAAAACATTCTACGACTGGTCAAAGGCGCACACGGTAAATAATTTCTACGTTTGAAAAGTGTTGTACTAAACGGTCGTAGTTTTGCAATGCTAATTGTTATTTTGTTTACACACTGTATTTAAGCTGGCCAGCTCAAATTTAGCTATTGACACATCAGCACATGCTGTATCTACTGTAAACACAAGGTTTGCACTACAAAAGATTTTGTTTTTATTTCATAAAAGAGCTTTAATTTCATGCTTGGGTTAATACTGACAGTATTGCTATCATTGTGTCTACAATAGGAATGTATATGTTGCTAAATATTTTTGCTTTGAATTGTATATTTGACTATTTGTATGTATATGCATGTATATTTATTAAATTTTGTACTTTATTATTGATTTAATTTTTATTTTATTCCTTTTAGTTTTCACGGTGTGGCGTGGTGTTCAATGACTGTGTGTCTGAAACTGTGTGGAAGAATAAAACACACAAACCATCAGTATGAAGCGTGGATGATTGACCAGGGTGTAGCTACACACTATTGTATTTTAACGGTGGCCATTGTGGTGCAACATGAAGAGCCGAGTATTTGATGAGGTGGCACTTCATTGGTGTAAAAAAAAAGAGAACCACTAAAAAATGTATGTTATTCAGCAGAGTTGAAGTTGACCTGCCATCTTGAGCTGAGCACAGAACACAAAAGGGCATCCTTAGTAAAAATGTGGCTTCATGTCCCTGCTGGGGCTTATTCCATGCCGGAGATGAACACACTGGTGCTGAGAACAGGCCATTATACTCTCAGGATAAGACCTAGAAGTATCACTGTGATTATCTATACTTCACTGCATTTGTGTGCGTTGACAGCGCTATTGGGATGATCATTTTGCTAGTGACTGCTTGGCGGACGATGACAAAGGCATTGGAGATGGCGATACTAATGATGATGAGGATGCAGCGTTTGTAATCTTTCTCTTGTTTTGGTTTCAATAATTATATTATGTGGGACATGGGCAGCCAGAAGGTTTTTTTTTCATCTTTGGAACACTTCTGAGAGTGAATGGAGCTGATCTATTTCAGGAAGTGGGTTAAGCGAGGCAAACACACTTCATGCAGGGGATAAACATAGTTTACAAATTAGGATATTTGTGATTGAACCATATAGCTTTGGTGTTAACAAGTTCTCATTAGAATTCAGTCAGAAAAAAATTAAAACATTTTAAGCGTTGCACCAGTTCAAGGGTCACTATGTTACATGCACAACGCACGTATGGGAACATGCCACTGAAAATAATGGCTAACTAAAATGATACGTGAAGTTTGAAAATTGAAAAGTTCAAAATGCCGGTTTCCAGTTATTCTCAATTACAATGTATTTTTGCTACATTCCAAAAATATTTTATTTTAAATTTACAATTTCTCAAGTCAAAACTCCAAACGGATCCTGGAGGAGTCAACTTTTACAAGTTCATGGGAAAATGACAACTAGCATCCTGAAATTGCAAATGTATATCATAGCATATACAATTGGCATTCCCAATCTAGGAATGTCAATGCTTATGCCATTTCATATTTTATCCATCCATTTTCTAATGCTTGTCAAGATAGGGGGACACCCAGAACTGGTCAACAGCCAATCATAGGGCACATGTGGACAAGGAACCATTCACACCTACGGGCAATCTTCAGTAATATACAATAAAATTGATGTGCATGTTTTGGGATAGTCTGTGTAAATCTGAGTACACTGAGAACATAACAATCAGCAAGGGGGTGAAAATGAGCACATCTGAGATTCAATCCCAGAAACCTTGCCTGGGACACATATGTGCCTCACTACGCTGCATCATTTTGTACCCCCCCCCCCCCCAAACAAAACAATTCAATTAAGTCATGAAAACTTTAAAGATGGACATTTTAGCAAAAATGAAACAGAAGATCATAAAAGTTATTTATTTGCAATTCATTTTACATTGGAATCACACTCAACTGCCTGAATCAGCAGTGCATCTGGATGCAAAGTGATGCACTCATATGTCAATTTCTTCAATCAATTTCACACAATTGACCAATGCTTGACAATCAATGAAGCAATTATTATGACCAAACATAAATGTTCTTTTTTTTTTTTTTTTTTTTAATAAAGAAACAAATCATATCATAAATGTTCTTACGCAATTTTATTATTGTGAAGCACGTTAAGCAAATTTTATTGGGCATGTTTTACATTCATGACTGTAAGCTAGTGATGGGAAAATGAAGCTTCATGAAGCACTTGTGATATTTTTTGACTCCCCTAGATGGTGCTCTTGTTTTAAATATAAAGGCTAGTGCAAAGGAAATTGATTACATTTCCACTGCATCTTTCAACCAAAAATATCACAAGTGCTTCATGAAGCTTCATTTCCCCATCACTACTGTAAGCCCTGTCTGCTCTCCAATAGAAAAAAAAAACACCTTTAACAGAGCTAACAATTGCTCCAAATAATCTTCCAGAGGCATCTCATAATAAGACCGTTGCTGACTTTTCATTTAAAGAGGGAGGAAGAATGCTCAAGTTTGCTCTGTTGTCGGTAGGCTATGTGTGTGCCCTGCTTTACCCAGGTGTGTTCAAGTTGATTCTTTTTCATACCATACTCAAAGCTGCTTGCATGCATCCAGCTAAAGACTGAGCGGTACCGCTGTTGTTGCCTCACTCACTTAGACAAGCATCAAAGCTAATATGAAACCAAATGACGACTAATGGATCGGAGGGCCTTCGTGATCTATGATTGTATTCCTTTAACACGACACCGCACGGAGGTGGCGCATAATGTTGCCGCGGTGTTTCTGCACTAACAACATGTTATTCAAATCAAAATTGACAGACGCACTTTGATGCAGGTACACGGTCGAAAACAATGCTTTGAAGGTAGACTCCCGCAGATGTTTGCCAGCAACGAAGAAATGGTGAGTGCTAGTCGTGGACTTCACCTTCCATCTCACTGTTTCAGATCTCAAAAACAAAAACTATGTTCCAGCTTTTTATGGCATTGGATAACAAACAAAGAGGATTAGCCTGCACTAGTGTGTCATCGCTCTGCTATACATCGACTATAAACTGTAGCGCTTGCAAAGTGAATCCTTCTATGAAACGATGTGCTGTCATATGTGCCTCACAGCTAAAAGATTGCTTAATCCAGACAGAATCCTTTTTGCTGATCCCTTGTTTTTGAACAAATAATTGTATTCGCTTACCTAACGCTTTAGGGATTGAAAGGAAACTATGGGGAGACACAATATAATTGAGGCTATAAAAGGATGCTGCAACCTTACCAACACTGCCGGCAGTCAGACTTTCAATCAGTACCTCACACGAGGATAGAGATAGACAGTCGAAAGGAGACAAAGAGGGATCAGCAGTATAGCAATTTTGTTGCGCAACTGTTTTTAAAATCTTGCAACACCACAGAAACATTACATATGGTGTTAAACCGAATATTTTTGGGAAGCCCTTAGGAAACTTTGAGTATAAAAAAGTTTTAATCTAGAGGTAAACTTAAGGTGACAGACTTAAGAGTGTGTTGCAGAATTGAGGAAGAAAAAAGCAGACAACGATGCAGACTTCGAAAACAACAACATTTTCTTTTAAATGAATGTGACACTAACTCTGGGGAACTTTTATGATAATTAAAAGTTTCCATTCCATGATAGGTGCGAATGAAGGAGTAAAAACAGTAAGGTGTTGCTCAAATCCACAAAATAATACAGTGTCTTAAAACAAGCCTCATTGAGCACCTTAATAACAATTAACAACAATTGTGAAGAACAGACCTCTTCTCTGTTTTGTTTTTGGCATGTGGCTATCATAATAAAGAGACACATTTTATTCATAAAGAGACTCTGGGCATCAAAATGAGCCCCAACAAATATAGCCAAAGTTCTCAACTAATGCACTAATCGACCCCCCTTAGAGGGAGTTGGTATGTAAAAAGAAAAGAAAAGAAAAAGTCATGTTAAATCTGTAGAATCTGTAGCATATTATTAAACTGATCTTTTGAAAAATTGTCCCTGTTTGGTCCCCTCCTGTGCTTCCAATTAACTTTGAATTCATATTTCTTAACTTGTCACGGTGTGATAGAAACAAAAGCTGTGACCAAATAATGTGTCAATCATTTTTCCATACACACACATTCGATCTGCGGTCTTGGCAGCAGCACACAATGTCGCTCTGATTGTTTACCCTAACTCCAATTAGCAGCAGTAGTATTAAAGAAGGATATTATGTAATGGCAATTTACTATGTGGATGGCCACATTGCTGGGCCTCGAAAACCACTGCCAAAGTTGTCATCACCGGGGTTGTCAGGTAAGTTGATCGCCTTTCTCTCTCTTTCTTTTTTTAATTGATTGTGCATTACAAAAAAAGAAGAAGTAACATTTCATGTTTGGCAAATTTCCATCAAGTTCATGGTGGGTGCACGCGCGAGGGCTCCTGTGTCTGTTTTCAGGGATGCAAGGGGAGCGGCGGGAGGAGTGAAAGCGAGGGTTACATTCAAATCTTGCTAGCAGATTCAACATTATATACTGCACATTTAATTTTTTTTATAATCGCCTATATTTATAGTTTAAACACCTAATGCACCTTACCTAAAACATAATAAGACTCTTACAAAAAATAAATGTTTTACAGATTATTTGATTTTGAAAAAAACAAACACAATACGAACGACAAGTGTAAGGGCACTGGCTTATACCAAAACCTCTCGATCCTTATTCAGGTTACTATACCTTACAATGAGCAACTTTCACCACACAATAGGGATCTGTTGGACCTTTCTGGAATCTTCCCTTAGGCAGCTGTACACTGTTTAGATGGCCGGTTAGCAGCTGGTGGCTAGCGGTAGCTAGCCCTCCGCTACCAGCGGCGCAGAAGAAGCAAGGGGTTTGGGTGGCATCTTAGGGCCTCCAGAAAAAGCACAAAAATATGTGGATAGGTGAATTGCAAATCAGTGAGGGTTCACTTCATAATACTGCAGTGCCCAGAGCTAAGGTGCAGCAACAGGTTCAGCGAATGTTAGCATGTGTGTTAAGTAGCAAAAATTTTATATTTTCTGGATAGCCTTAACCTTTAGCCCTCAAGTCTTTGTGTGAAAGAAGATCCTAATTATACTAAAAAAAAACACAAGATGTCCCTTGTATAGAATACAGTATAGGTAATATGTATAACATTTCGCAAAAGCAATATACTGTATTTCTCAAAGACTGCAGTTAGTCTCGATTGAGTCTTTTGGACATTTAGTATTCTGCAGCTCCCGCACTTCATGTTGCGTCAACTAATTGAATGCCGCACACCTGCTGTTCTCGGAATTGAATGTTATTGTTTTCTCTTAAAGAATGACTCAAGCCCATATGAATTCATTCATTGCACTTTGTCGATATACAGGGCTCAACCATTTACTACATACTGTTTTGCTAACCCCCTTAATGGGCTGTGTACTCATGTGAATGAAAATTGTAAAATGCTGTGGAAATATTTGAACTTGTGCTCTAGGATCTTATGCAACGTTTCTCTTTGCTGTATCATTTAAAGTGGTGTCATGTCACTGTACCATTGGCAGTATGTTAGGTTGTGGTTGGCATGTGTGCCTCATGATCAAGAGGTTCTGGGTTTGAATTTCAGGTTCTACTGTGTGGGGTTTGCATATTTCATATTCGCTGGTTTTTATTTCATTTTGACGTTTGTTGTTTGTTAGTTTGAATTTGTTTTTGGGCAGGTTTGTTAGTTTTTGTCATGTTTGGGTTCTGTTTTCCTTGTGTGTTCTCCCTTGGTCTTGTTAAGTGTGTAATCCTGCCCTTCCTCGTGTGAACCAATCAGTGCCCTCAGCCACTTGTGTCTTGCCCCAGGTGTGTCTTGTTGTGTCATTAGCGTCTATGTATTTAGTCTCCAGTCTCCCCTCTGTCTGTGTTGGTTCATTGTCTTTTCCCTCATGCCATGCTGCCCGTTTTAGCCTTGTTGTCCTCCCCATGTTTTGTTTTACCTTGTAATTTGGAGTTCGCTGTTTGTTTTGTAGAAATTAAAGTCCCTTTTTTCACTTCACCTTCGCCTCCTTGCCCTGCTTCCCTGCGACTGGGTCCTCCACCAAACTTTACCTTCTTGACAGAATGAACCAACCCGAGAAGGACCCAGCGGGAGCGCTGTCACCGCAGGAACAATTCCTTGCCGCAGCCACAAAGAAATTGTTGGATGAACTCTGGCGTCGCCTGGCTCCGGCTGGTGGTGCTCTGAGTGGCAAGCCTCAAATCCACGAACCACGTCTGCCGCAGTTTCAAGTCCCCGAACCAAGTCTGCCGCAGTTTCAAGCCCCCGAACCACGTCTGCCGCAGTTTCAAGCCCCCGAACCACGTCTGCCGCAGCCTCAAGCCCCCGAACCAGGTCTGCCGCCGCAGCCTCAAGCCCCCGAACCAGGTCTGCCGCCGCAGCCTCAAGCCCCCGATCCAGGTCTGCCGCCGCAGCCTCAAGCCCCCGAACCAGGTCTGCCGCCGCAGCCTCAAGCCCCCGATCCAGGTCTGCCGCCGCAGCCTCAAGCCCCCGATCCAGGTCTGCCGCCGCAGCCTCAAGCCCCCGATCCAGGTCTGCCGCCGCAGCCTCAAGCCCCCGATCCAGGTCTGCCGCCGCAGCCTCAAGCCCCCGATCCAGGTCTGCCGCCGCAGCCTCAAGCCCCCGATCCAGGTCTGCCGCCGCAGCCTCAAGCCCCCGATCCAGGTCTGCCGCCGCAGCCTCAAGCCCCCGATCCAGGTCTGCCGCCGCAGCCTCAAGCCCCCGGGCCGCCTTGCCTTGGCCGCTTTCGTGCAAAGTCCCTTCACCTCTTCCATGGCGGCTTCAAGCCCATGAGTTTGGACAGGAGGTGCACGTCCCACTGCCGTCCTCTTCTCGTCTGGCGGCGCACGCTGTGGTCGCCCTCTGCTCCAGTGTGGCGTTCGGGGCGCCCTCCGGACCGGCGCCGCCGGGCTCCCCTCGTCTGGCGTCCGGGACGCTCCCCGGACTGGCCTTGATTGGTGTGCCAGGTTCCCGCCTCCGTGCCCCCCTCCTCCCACCCTGTTTTTGGACTTTTTTGTTCGAGGGAGGGGTTCTGTCATGTTTGGGTTCTGTTTTCCTTGTGTTCTCCCTTGGTCTTGTTAAGTGTGTAATCCTGCCCTTCCTCGTGTGAACCAATCAGTGCCCTCAGCCACTTGTGTCTTGTTGTGTCATTAGCGTCTATGTATTTAGTCTCCAGTCTCCCCTCTGTGTTGGTTCATTGTCTTTTCCCTCATGCCATGCTGCCCGTTTTAGCCTTGTTGTCTTCACCATGTTTTGTTTTACCTTGTAATTTGGAATTTGCTTTTTGTTTTGTAGAAATTAAAGTCCCTTTTTTCACTTCACCTTCGCCTCCTTGCCCTGCGACTGGGTCCTCCACCAAACTTTACCCTCTTGACAGTTTTTTTTTTTTTTTTAATGTATAGTTTTAGTTTCGTTTTTTTTATTTTTACTATATGGAGTATTTGCCAAGTGTAAGATAAAATAAAAAGTTCACCAAGCATTGTGTTATAAAGTAAACTAAAATTATCAAATAGCTGTTTTACCTTCCTTCTCCTGTCAATTTTAGTTGTAGTTATTCTGTTAGTTTTTAATCATCTTCACAAACACACGCGCGCAAACCCACAGATGTTGAAAAGCCCAGACACTGTGTCACAGGGCTACCACCTGTATCCTAATTAGATTTAATAGGGATATATATTTTTTTACGATAATGTAAGATTAACCAAAGCCATGTCAGGAAAGAAGTCAATGGAGTCGCATGAGGAGACTGCCAGAGGCTTATACGGTGCAATCAGGGATTCAGTTCGGGTAAATGCAATTTACCTGACGGCCTGACATCACCCTCCAGGATTCTGCTGGGGGTTCATCGTGTCATGTGCTTCAGAATGTTTCTGCAAAATCAGCTCCACTCTTTTATTATTTCCTCATGTTGGAATTCAACAAGGGCAACATGGTGAGCTATAGTGGTAAGCATCTCCCTCTGCTTCGCTGGCTTTCTCCAGGTACAATGGCTTCCGAGCCTCATATGCAGCAGCAACAAGATCAAACAAATTCTAAATTACGTACAGTACTTTTATATTTACATTCACTATTTTATACAAAACATTGCTATTTTCCTTTATTAAAAAACATGTTACAAATGGATTGATTGATCAAAGACATCACATTCTTTTTGTTCTTTAGCGCTTGCCCTTTCTTGCTTTAATAAAGGCGAGTGCCGAGTGGAGCTTCAATTTAATCATTGAGACATTTGAAAATGAGCTTTCTACCTTACCAATCATCTATAAATTGAAAGTTTTGCTTTATGGGGCAGTAAATGTCGAATGTAAAACCAGAAGCAGCACATTGTCAATGTTGTCGACATGCTATAGTTGACTAGCAAAGCTCTCCGGAGACAAATAAAGTCTTCGAGATGACAGAGAACGTGGGCGTAGACCCGAGTTAGGTGTTTGATTTGTTAGCCGTGCTCTTCTCCCATCTCCCATCTCCCATCTCTTCCTTGCTCTGGTGCACACGACCGAGCTCTCGCTAGATGATCTAGTGAAATGCTTAACAGTCGGCCAACTGGTTTTATAACCACATTCATCATCAGGTGCTCGGGTAGTACACTTGGCCACTTGAGGAGCGGAAGAGCCCAGTCAAGCTTCCCGTGAATTCACACCCAAGCAGAGATGTAGCACATCCCACTGTCTTGCATGAATTCCCTGTGACGCCTCACTGTAAAGCTCTGGCGTGAAGCCTGATGTGTGTTTGCCTTACCATTACTCATGTTAAGTATACAAAGGCTGCTCAATTTGCAGGAAAAAAAAAAGCTAAACAGGAAGCAATCATTGTTTACTGTCTGAAGTATACCAAGAGAGAGTAGGACAATGATTTGTAAACTCTAAAGACTATCTGTGCAAAATAATTATTTCCAAAACAGTTTTTCAATGCACACTTACGGTAAGTTGCAAATACTGTCCTTACCTGATACTGGGTTATACCTGGCAAAGAGTTTTTCCTTACAGGTGGTCATTTGGGGCATGCTGGTGAATATTGGACTCTGCTATTGTCCAATTTGATTCTAATTAAATTGTCATGCTCACCCAACAATTACCCACAACTAGCCTGCGTGACCCACTGTCTTCTATTTCACTTCAGTTTGCGCTGCGGACCTATCCCTGGTACCATTGGTATAAATATATTGAGATTAGCAGAAGTTGGAATAACAAAAGCTATTGAGGCAAACAGCAGCAGACGAGTGAGTGGAAAGCAGTGACGTGCAGTGAGCTCTAGGTTTGGGTAGGCAGGCAGTCGCAAATTGAGACGCACACACCAATTACAAATTTGTGTGTCAACAGGCGAGTGTACAAGGTATCCTAGGGTGACCATATTTTTATTTCCAAAAAAAGAGGACACTCAGCCTGATCTCGAGATACTTGATACTCAGATACAAGATGCCATACATTCAAACTATTTTAACATATGCCTCCTCTGTATGGGTAGAAAATAAAACCAAAAAACTCTTTGAAGTCTTACATTTTTTGCTCTGTAATCTTTTATTTTTATTTTTATTTTTTACTTCTAGCGGGGTACGTACCCATTGCCTCTGGTGCGGCAGCTCAACAGCTAAAGTTCTGGGCCACCGTCAGCCAGTGCGCAGTCTGCCAGCCACAGTAAACGTTGCAGTGCACTCTGCCTCCCATTTGCCGCACAACGAAAAAGGGACAATTTTAAACCCGCCCGGTTGCCCGGAAAGAATGTAATAAAGTGAATATCTCCCTGTAAAACAGCCTAATTCCTCACAAAATCAAGCTAGCAATAGCAATGCCAAACACCATGTAAAGTGAAACAGCCAGTTAATCGAAGCACATCCACAGAGCCAATCTTTCGTTTTCCACCATTCTTTGTGAAAAGTACGAATAATTCTTTGTCCCTTACTTTGCAGAAGATCCGGTAGCTAAGGCATTGGTCTCCCATCCTTCAAAAAGCCGTGAAAATAGTTTTTTATTCTCCAGAGTGGCGTCAGCTTACCACTTCGCATGTTTGATTTGGCCAAAGTTTTTACGTCGGATGCCCTTCCTGACACAACCCTCTGTATTTATTTATTTATTTCATGGTTCAGGCTTGAAAGGTATTATATCACAGTATTTTCAGCACTTCCACTGTTAACTATGGGCATACAATGATAAAATTGTACCTTTGGAGATGTAATTTTTGTTGAAATATTAGGTATTTTGCTGGCTAACGCCCGGTTCGGTAAAACCCCGCCTCTCACCGTGTGGTTGCCGCGCCCTTCTCGTCCTAAGCCGGCCTGCAGCGCGCCCACAAAACTCTTGAGCACTGCGTTCGAGCACTCCTCTGAATAGCGTCTTCTTTAAATGTAGAAATTGGATGGATGTTCAATTCTTCAATAAACATTTGAAACAAATCGACTCCTTGCCGCAAGAAATCGCATTGGAGGAGGAGAGGGAAGAAGGAGGAAAAAAATAACCTTGAGTGGGACACAAACCCAGGACTTTCTGGTTACAGGGTGAGCGCTCTAACCACTACACCATCCATTAAGTTAGGGCCAACAGCGTAGAAATTCTACTTGTAGTTTACACAAGTGTCAGCCACTGAACCTTTCTGGGAATTTAGGACGGACATTTGGCATTGCAAATGTGAAGGATAATTGATTGCTTGGAATGCATTTGGACGGAATAAAGGCTACTTGGAGGTCTCAGAGAAAGTGGGCATGTGTTTAGTCCGCAGAGGCGGTGTGGGCGTGGGTCCGCGCCTAATGACGTCATAGAGTGAGCACTCACTTGTTTTCTCAGGTTGGGAAGGGCTAATGCTTGCAGAGCAGAAGGACCGAGAATTTCTCATAGAGGGGTGAATGGAGGAAAACACGACTTCGGTGATGTTTTTGGTGAGGAATTAGCATTTTAAAATGTCTAAAAGCTCCAAAAAGTTGATTTTTTACGTTACTGTCCTTTGAAAGGGTTAAATACAAAAGGCATCCAGAGCCATTTTTGAAGGCAGAAACAACCTATAACTTGGCTTGGCATGCAATGATCATATAATGCAAATCAAAACTGCCCTGACTGGATCAAGACGTTGACACATCTCGAGTGGTAACAAAAGTACACCCAAAGGGCCCTTGCAGTTTGTGAGTGGGACAATATATTTATAGTAGCTTTGGGTATTGCGAACCCTGATCTGCCATTCTCTCCTCCAATTTGCTTGCTATTTAACTGCTCCTCTCTTTTGTAAGCTTGAAAGTAAACAGGCACCAAAATCCCAGCCTGCATCAGCCATGATTGCTTCTGCTTGTAACTCCCACAATGCGTGTCGCCTGCCTCCTAAAAGATTCCACCACAATCAGACAACGCCTATTGCACTCTGCGTGAAGTCGACAACTGAGGAGCTGGATTGTCACCTCATTTACACGACTAAATGGAAGAAAGCGGAAAAAAACTGCATGCATGGACACACATTGAGTGAATGTCTGCGCCATAACTAAACAAAGCAGCACATTTTGTTTGTCCTTGTTTGCGGCCATGGGGTTGTTGACCATAAGGGAAAAGCTCAAACAAAGATAATTTATTAAATGATTTTGTCTTGGGATCCTACATTATTCATCTGAGAAATAACAGAAGATATATTTATTTATTTATATTATGCACATTAATTTAACAATTAAATAGTAAAATGCAATAATTATCTTAACTGTGAAATACATTTGTTAAGCAACATGAGTGGACATTAACCCAGTTACCTATTTAATACATACAATGTAATAGATTTATGCAAACTTTGAACACAGGAGAAATAGCATTTGTTGCCTGACCCCACTTCCTATGATAAGATTTTACTAAGAAATATAATAACTTAAGTCCTTTTCAAATGTTTTATCCATCCATGCCATCAGTTCTGTTATAGACATTATTTTATTTTATTTCTTTATTTGTAATTTTTGTTGTTGTTGAATCTTTCTAATGAAAATGTAACTGTGCTTAGTGTCATCAAGCTATTAATATACTGTAAATGCCATGTGGCATTATCTATTTGCTAATTCTATGCTAAAAAACAACAACTTTTTCCTGTCACTTTTAGTCCTGTTACTCAATTGAGGAGTCTTTAGTAAAAAAACAAAAATTCTATTAATTAATAAGGTTGCTTGAGACACGGAAGAACAACACACACAATAAAACCCCATCTGTGAAACACTTTTTAATAGTAGGACTAGAGGAATGTATTTTTGCATCAAAGGAACTGTCCCAACCAAGACATAGGCACGTCTTTCATCATTCTTCATGAATCAGGAAGTAGCCTGCTAACAATATATATGGCAAATATAGGCAATGATTAAATTTCAGTTAAATATGGTAAAAAGTACTTTGCTAAAATAGTTTATCTACAGAATAATGCACTGTATGCCAAAGCTTGTCCAAAGTTTAAACTAATAATCATGCATGGAAGCCGTGATGGAGCCAATTCAATTTAACAGAGTACCCGATTTAACAGGTTCATTAGTGTAAATCTGTCAAATCTCATTGGATCATTTTTTTTTATGCTTGAAAGTGTTTGATCGCTACAAATATATGCTCATCCAGATTCAGAATGTATTCTATATCAAAGTGAAAATGTCTAAATATATATATATATATTTATATATATGTAATAAAAGCTTTATGTCCTAGTAATTTACCAATATTTAAGCTGTGGCTGAAGTTTGTGCTGTCTCAGTGTTCTTTACCCATTTATTTATTTATTTTTCATTTACAAAATTGTAAGCCAAAATTTGTAATGGCCCCTGACCTTTACACGAGAGTATAAATGGAAAAGAAAGGTTTGCTACAATGCCAGGAAGTGAGCAGATGGGAGCAGCTCTGTCTAACGAAAGGTGAACTGTGACCAATTAAATGGGGAAAGTTGTCATGAAGCAAACAGAGCTGCTGTCGAGCTACGCTAAATAACAGCAACAAAGCGCGTCAACGCCCACAATCTTGACATGTACACACATTGTGCTTTTCAGCTTTGAAGGTGTGTAACTAAAGCTTTGCTCTCTTGGTTTTTGAACTTAGAAGGTGTTGTGATGTTTTTACTTTGTTCCCAACACCAACATTGTTGCCTTGCGATACAAGTGACGCAGTATAGTTTTTCAAAACGTGAGCCGTTTTCAGACGATTTCCTTGCTTTGACTTGCGAGCAAAATCTTGAGAAACGAGTGCTGCATGGTCCGGTGAACTCAATATAACTCACTTCACAACAAGGAGCAGTTTGATAGATAGTAAACAACTCTTCAAATCATTTAGTGCCAGTTGAAATTTACTGTAAAATTAAACACACGTCCACTAGTTTGTTGCTAATGCTGGCACATAACGGGAAACACCATAAATGGGTTAATGAATAGCAAATGCTTGCGCAACGCATGTACATGGGTGATCTAAAACTACTCACAAGCATATATTCTTTATCCTATACAAAGAATGACGATTATTAAAGCCATACTGAAGAACTGAGACTGCTTCCATCTGCAGTATATCCGTATGTATGTATTACACTGACCTCAGCTGGCCAAGTTGTGCACACCTCTAGGAGCAGCACAATGTCCATTGAATTGAAGTGAATAGTGCGTCAAAACTGATTTAATTTAATGACATTCTGTTTAAATAGGTCATTGCTGTGTTATTTTATAATGTACAATATCATATGGACATATTTAAATTGAAGACGCTATATTGTAGTATAAGTGTTACTAGGCATACAGTATTTAAGATTTCCTTATTCTGTCATTTTTTTATTTGTCCATGTCCTTGGTCCATTCTTTGGATTTGTGGCAAACATTTTCTCTTCAAGCAGTCTGCTTATTTGTTGCATATGATGGCGTTGGATATAATGCGTTCACACTTGAATCACTGCCAATGAACCACACTAGGAGAGCAATCGCAACACAGTTCGACTGAACAGAAACAAATATGGAAAGTGTGAACACGGTGTAAGCCAAAGGAAAACCAGTTGCGTGCTTCGATTTTTTTTTTGTATGCTTTTGTACTTTCAAAATAGTGGAAGCACTTTTACACCTAAAAAAAAAATAAACGCTGATGATGCAGCAGTAAGAGTAACTCAGTGGCTCAGTATCTTTGTGAGGGAAGCAGCTGGGGATTAAATCAGTCATCGCAGTATAAGTTTCGGGGCTTGTCCAAAGATCAAATACCAAATCACAACTAAAGACATTTATTTGTTACTGTAATGACATTACAATAGTAAAGCAAGGTTATGACAAAACTGCATCATTGTTTTTTTTTTTTTTTATCGAAACACTACAGCTCATAAGTGCAGATTCAAGAAAGAAAGAAAAAGAACAACAGATACATCTCTCCTACTCAGTATTTCAGTTAATAATGCAATATCCGTACCAGGAGGAAAGTTTACTATTTGGCGTCAAATTAGGATTGTTTTGTTTCTGACAGAGTTTCTTTCATGTGTGCTTTGCAAAACCACTTATGTATTTATTTGGCATTTTCTTTCCCAGCTTGTTGAAAGTGATGTATCACGTCACCCTCTCTTGGGTAAAGCAATCTTGCTAACAGTAATTCACTAACAGTAACTAACAGTAATTAAGAAAAAAATCCCAATATGCCCAAATTCAATACTGTTGGAGAAATTTACATCCTTATTTTTAACCATGAGGCAGTGTAATTAAATCATGTCAGTATTGAATACTGTTTACGGTCTAGCTGGTTCACACCCATTTTTCGACATGGGAGCTAAAGACATTTATGGTGTTTCACAAGTGAAAACTAGGTTAACTTAAGGTCAGATGTGGCTAAATTTGCCTTCATTTTTTTTCATTATATAAAGAATAGATGTGTTGTTTGATTTAAAGTGATTCATATTCATACACTGATTAAAAAAGTATAAAATTAGAACTTGCTTACCAGTTAACAAGTGACAAGTGCAATTGGTGCTGACTCCATGAATGAAAATCCAAATGCTAATTTGATGGTGTCTCTCGGCTCACTTTTCTCTTCAGCCGCTGGGCTGCTCAAGGACAAGTAGCCACCTGCCAACTCCCGAACCCCTTGCTCAGCACTGGCCCCGCTGTAGGGAGGGCTCGTCAGGCCCACGACATCATAAAAATAGGATGAAAAGTGAGCTGTGATTCTTGATCCTAGTGCCGTTTTGACAAAAACAATCCATACACGTTATTGGGAACACCTGGGAACTGTTTGCAAAAAAACAGCACAAAATGCCTTCTTTAACTGGAGAGTTGCTGCTGCTGCTCATAATGATCATAGCAAATTGTCTTTTGTGGTGGTGACAACAAGCATTTTTGCCCAGTCAGTGGAGGCTAAACGGTAGCACATATTACCATTGGGAGAGATTTTCCTTCTGCTCCTCAACTGAGAACATATTCCTTTTGCTCCCCCAGAAAGCAGATGTGATGAAATCGAAACACAGCAGAAACTCCTGCAATAACAGACGGGCTGATAGTTTTGGAGGGCGGGGGCGTCGAGCATATGGAGGGCCTCGTGTACATTTGCCTTGGGCCGCCAAAACCTTGTTTGCCACTGGCTGCGCTGCATCTTGTATTCAGCAGCTTCAGGCACCTTGCATGGAACATTTTTGGGGGAGAGATTTGAGCATCCCAGCCGTGAACCACTTTGATTGTTCAGTTTGTTTGTTGGTCTTTTCTTTTGCTTCTAATAATGCTGCGGCAACATCAGAAAGTTTTGTGACAGGTGTCTCATTTGAGAGAACGAAAACACCAAAAGTGACAACATACCACAGTATTAGTTTCTATAAACAGTATGAGAGGAGGCCTTTTATCATCTTTTTCAACAATTGACATTTCGCTAAACAACACAGAAACTTTCCCGCTAAATTTAATGATACATTTTCAGATTTTTAAAACTTCTCAATATATTTTTGCCCTTTTGAAAGTGTTAAGTGCAGCTAAATGTGCAAATATAAATGCGCAAATATGCTTGGCGCAACAGCACACGTTACACACGTCATGAAAAGACAAAACCCGAAACATCTCAAATATACTGTATGCAGGCAAAACTTTGCAAGACAGCATTAAATTGAAAGTCAAACTTGAGTGATACCTTTCAATGTAATGTTGTTTAATCTCTCTAACATATTATTATTAAGCCACCATTCCTTGAATTGTTTCTCATTAGGCAGTCGTATACAACCCTGTAGATATCCTATAATTTATGTAATTATTTAAACCAAGACATTTTCATACTAGAAAAAAATGTACTGAGATTGTCAGTATTATTACAGTAGATGTATCAAACGCAGATATTTGATAAATTAAGCATACAAAAACAGAGAAGAGACTTTTTTGGATTGTTTTTAACAGCTGACAAATATTTCAAATTACTGCGTACAGCGGTCTTAAATTGATTATTTATGCTCTCATTGTTCCATCAGGGTCGTACTGTTGGCGCATGTGCGATTCAAAACACTGCCAGTGAAGGAAGTAAAATAAAGATGCAAAAATTAAATAATGAATCAAAAATAATCTGGCCTCAAGCGTAGCACCAAACTCAAGATGGTCCGATGACAGAAGGCGGGACTGTGACATCATGTGACCTGGGCAAATGTAGAACTGTGCGCAACATGCTCTCACGAGAATTTAGCAGCACATTTTACAAAAGTAAAGCCCTGTTATGTTTGAGATGATTGTTTTTGTCACGGCATCTGCACAGACCACCCTAACAGCAACATGCTTACAAGTCTAGCTACAACAAAACCTACCATTATACTGCACTGTCTCTCTGTGCGAAAATGTGGACCTTTAAACATAGACTTGTCCAAACTATGGCCCAGGGGCCATTTGCATTCTGCCATCTGGCCCGCAGCAATACTACTACTACTACTACTACTACTACTACTACTACTACTAATAATAATAATAATAATAATAACAACAACACTAATAATAGCATTGAACTGTTTTTTTTTAATAGATTAAAAAAAAAAAAACAGTTTGCAACCAAAATAATAACAAAATGTGTTTTAATTTCATGATGAAGATGATTGAGTTAGCATTAGCATGAAACCTGATTGCTTGCTCTACTTTCTGCTCAGTGCTGAGATCAGTTTAGCACACATTGCTCTTGTTTTGGTTGTGAATGTGGTGATGTGATTCCGCTGCTGCTGAGTACAAGGGGCGGATTGGGCAGGTGCGGCCTTGCAAGTCTAAAGTCATCAGTCCTCACTTCTTTAAACTGCACCTCTGACGAGGATCATTTTTAAGTGTCCAGAGACATGATACAACAGTTACATTGTAAAAAAAAAAAGGGGGAAAATGGTTGAATTGAAACATCTAAACAACAAAGTTCAATAAAATTTGAAGTTGGGCAATTCAACAAAATACTTTAAGATTTGCTGTTGTGAAAATTGGCGTTCTCGCATTTCACAACAAAGAAAAAAGAGTTCACAGAACTAATTGTCCATTATATTGTCCCCCAACATAAAAAAAAAAAAAACACTTCAGCAAATTGTTTTGGAGCAACCAATTTCTTTGTTTTGTTGTGCTAGCTAATACTGTGACCATAAATGCTAAGGGTGGGAATCTTTGAATGTCTTTGAATGATTTAGAATCGATTCTCGATTAAAAACGATTTTTGCTTCAATCTATATATGTGCAAGGAGTTGTAATGATCTACTCCAGTCTGACTCGCTAATGCTAATTAGCGCGCTACTCGCGACACTTTTATCACTCAAAAGAACGGCTCCACGCTGGAAAAAAAAACTTTAATTGGAATAACTTGATCGTGACTTTTTCCTTCTACTCTCTAATGTGGTTACAACTTAACAGTGTATTAGACTGCCTGGAACCACACTGCCCCTCAGTGGCCAACAGCGCTCCAAATAAAGGCACACACAGACAAAGACAAGACAGTATAAAATAATTTAAATAAAGTCAATTTTGGGACATTTAGAATCGATTTTGAATCGTACTAAATGAGAATCGCGATTCTTATGAGAATTGATTTTTTGGCACACCCCTAATAAATGCCAATCATTTATATGTTAAAGTTGTTCCAAGTTAAATGACTGTTTTAGCCCCCAAAAACATTTTTTTTAACAGTGTAAACCCACGCATCTCCAAACTGGAAATAAGTCAGTACATTACCTCTTATGTTAGCCAGGTTGAGAAGCCCATAAGATCAAAAGTATATTAGTATGCAGCACACTGTTAAGTATTTATAATATCAGCAATTATAAATGTTCTCATAACAGCATATCCTTGTTTTTGTTTTATTATTTATTTACATCAATATAGCTTTGCCAATGGTCTACACAGTACATGCTCCATTTAGAAATACTAACATTATGATTTTTACACTTAAGTTTATATTGCTATGTATACCATTCTCGCGAGCGGATTAATTTGACTGTAGAGTACGCTGATGTGAATTTTGGGCTATATCAACCAGCCTTAGTTCACATTGCTTACTTTCTAAATGCAGATATAAAAGTTGTCATTTTGGTGATTTACTATTCTAAAAAAAATTCTGACAGGTTTACAGAAACACTTCTTAAAGTGCAACAAAAGAGTTATCTGTAAACAAGGTAGGTCCGAAACTTGAGCATCTTGCTGTGCAACAAAAGGAACAGATGTGGAGAAATTATGAAACGATTGCGATTACTCAGAGGATGAACAAAACAAAATGGTTCAGGGAGAAGTCAGCATTTCTTTCAAATATTGTGCCCTGGAGCAAAAGAATGGAGAAATGGAGCGCCTCATAGGACGATGCAGTGGATCCATTATTTTTTGTTACGGCTCAAACACATTTAGAAGTTTGTACTGAGTCATTCGGCACTGAGAAGATGATGATATTTTCCCCTCGCCACTGCCATCTGCTGCGAGCCCCACAGCAATCAGTACAGGATGTACGGCGTCTTGGACTTTTATGAGACTGTCATACATTACAGCAAGTGCAAGCCCAAGGTTGATTCTTACCATCAGAAAGCTCACAAACCTGTACCAGGATCAGAGAATATAATGTGTGCTTTTTAAATCATCCCCAAAATAATATTGAAATTATCATGTTACCTGTCTATTAGTGTTGTGTGTTTTTGTTTTTATGGTCAACTGGGCTGGTGTGAATTTAGTGGATACTACACTTGATTACAATGACAAACTAGCGAACTTTATTTATTTATGATTCTTGTAGGCCTTTTGTCATAGTTTTTTTGTTAGTCATTTGTTGTGCATGTCTTAAGTAAAGTTGTGTTTATTTGCTCAACTTTTGATTGTCTGATTTGGGATTCAACATTTAGCTTCTTCCTCACTTAGAAGTAAAACTTAACAACATTAATCATGTGATTGTATAAGTGCACACACCCTCTTATAATGTGACGAACTGCTCACATTCAAAGCGAAGATGAATTTAAAGTGCCTCTGATTAACACTAGAGAAAGTTCAGATGTTCCAGTAGGCTTTTTCTGACATTATTTTGCTTTCTGGTAGAAGCCTGGAGGTGTTGCGCAAACTCTTATTGGTATTTGGGACTCTTTATTATTCCTCCACCTTGACAAAGGCCACAGTTTTAACTGAAGAAAATCAGCCCCACAGCAAGATGCTGCCACCACCATGCATCACTCTCGGTAAGGTGTTCTTTTGGTCATAAACAATGTTGTGTATGTGCAAAACGGAACTTACCTTACCTCTTGGAATTGTGTTTGGGAGATTTCAAGTGTGGATTTTTTTTTCTTTGTCAGAGAAAGCTTGCCAACCTTCCCCATATCTCTAACATATTGAAGAAGACGGGAGGGAGTCTGTTGTCACATGTAATTAACAGCCAGGAATTCCACTTAGCAGCCTCCGTGATTATCTTTCTTCTCATCTTTGCATCAATTTTTGGAGGAACGTTGTGGGACATTTGAGGGGTGTTGTGCCATATTTTCTCTAGATGATGACTGTCTTCACTGTTTTCCATGGTCTACTTAATGCCTTGAGAATTCTGCTTTCCCCTTCCTGACAGAAACGTTTGGACAATGAGATCTCTCTGATGCTGCGGGAAGCTCTCAGCGAGCCCTTACTCGTGCTTTAAAATGTGACTGCTAAATACAATAAACAGCTAATGTTATTTGGGGTTAATCCACACTTTAATAGGTGACAGGTGTGCTAACTCAAATCTAACATGAGGTTTAATGAGATAGACCCTCAGTTATGAAGTGTGAGTTATAGGGTGTGCACATTTTGCAAACAGATTGTTATTTTACCTCCCCACTCTAAAATATATATTTTTTAAACGTGGTTTGATAATTTTTTTTAATAGAACAAAAACCTCTAATAGGTTTTAGGTGAACTAATGCAAACACACTCACACGCACACACGCACATGCACATACACACCCACATACAAAATAAAAATGTATTAAAAAAAATAATAATAAAAAAAAAACAGAGCAATGATGATGACATGTCAAATCGAATGAACTGAGCTCTCCAGAAAAAAAAAAAAAGAAAAAGAAAAAAAAAGAACAAAAACCTGGCATTTGAGCCCGGGTGTCCAGACTTTCACAATGATTGCAGACAATAGATAGAAAGATAGGTAGATAGAGAGAGAGAGAGAGAGAGAGAGAGAGAGAGAGACAGAGAGAAGGACAGAGCGAGAGATAGATAGATAGATAGAGAGAGAGAGAGAGAGAGCAAGAGAGAGGACAGAGCAAGAGACAGATAGATAGATAGATAGACAGATAGATAGATAGATAGAGAGAGACAGAGCGAGAGAGAGAGAAGGACAGAGCGAGAGATAGATAGATGGATCGATAGATAGATACATAGATAGATAGATATATAGATAGAGAGAGAGAGAGAGACAGAGCGAGAGATAGATAGATAGATAGAGAGAGAGAGAGAGAGGACAGAGCAATAGATAGAGAGAGAGAGAGAGAGAGAGAAGGACAGAGCGATAGATAGATAGATAGATAGACAGATAGATAGAGAGAGACAGAGCGAGAGAGAGAGAAGGACAGAGCAAGAGATAGATAGATGGATGGATAGATAGATAGATGGATGGATAGAGAGAGAGAGAGAGAGAGAGAGAGAGAGAGAGACAGAGCAAGAGAGAGAGAGAAGGACAGAGCGAGAGATAGATAGATAGAGAGATAGATGGATGGATAGATAGATAGATAGATAGAGAGAGAGCGAGAGAGAGAGAAGGACAGAGCGAGAGACAGATAGATAGTTAGATAGATAGTTAGAGAGAGAGAGAAGGACAGAGCGATAGATGGATAGGTAGATAGATAGATAGATAAAAAACGATAAGACATTTTAGCTTCAATATAACTGGTGAAAAAGCAATGTGGATTATAAACCTTTCGATGATACCTTTTGGGTTGTCTTGTTTCTGTGGCCACTTGTTGGCAGAATTTATAGTAAAAAAAGAAAAAACAAAAACAGCAATAAGAAATATAAGCATAGGCCAAGCACACTGATAGTAGATAAAGGATGCGGAGAAAGGCATCCGGAAACCATACTTCATATTATTTTATCAGACAACTTTCTCTTTGGGCAGACATTCACGTGGAGTAAAAATTGTTGTGCTCTTTAACAAGGCAGCTTTTTAACGAAGCGATCCGACAAGCTGATGTCTTCGGTCTGATCAATCTTGATCAATTGATGACTGCAATGGACAAATTTATCTCGGGTAATGAAGACGCTCAAGTGCCCCCCAGTAGCGCTCGAAAAAATACTGCTTGTCTGCTAACTTATCTAATTGCCACGGGGCGCCACCTCTGCGTTAGATTTCCCTTATTAGTTTTCCAAGCCCAAACGAGGCTCATTAGCTGGCCCGCTCTAATTGGAGGACATACATCAGAACACTCTTGGGTTTCCCGGCATCGCAAGCGGGAAAAATGAAACGGCGTTAATCAATCTGGCCTCCCGTTTAATGTCCCGCATGCTTGAAAGTAAGCAAATGCTGATGGAGTCACTCGTGCTGAACGTACAACTGTTCAATGCACACAAACTATCGCTGCTATTGAGGCGCGGCAAATGTGCATTAGTGGAAAATCTCTCGAAGGTCTTGTGAAGTCAGGCGCGGATTGGTTTGTTGCATCAACACTGGGAGGAATGAGACCCCCCCCCCCCCCCTAAAGCCTCATTAATTGGTCATTGCAATATATTACCCTCAAAATAAGATGTCTGAGGTACTTAACGGGTGTTACTATTTGATGACAAAGACATCAACTAACTTTCAACAAATACAGTCTGCAGTCCAAGTTTCCAGTGTGCTAATACAAATGCAACGCAGAATATAATGCCAGTTTTGTATTTTGAAAGTGACCCAAATCACTCAACTGCTAAGTAAGTAGCTCTATTGTTTAACTTTACAGCTATCGTGTCTACATTTGCGTCTTGTGTGCAGAATGTCTCGTTACTTTTTTGTTGGGGAGAAAAAAGGTAGAGACTTTAGGCAGGAATTGTTCAATTGGGGTGGGTCTATTAACATGGAGGGAACCATTTGCTTAGTTGTGTTGTGACTTGTCCCCCCCCCCCTTCAAAAAAAAGCTTGTCAGAAATGTGTTTCAACATTTATAAATAATAAATACATTTTTCTTTAAATGGTTCATTTTTATATTTTCGCGGGGAGGAGAGCTAGTGTTGTCATTTAAGATCAGTTTGAGAAGAGAAACATTTCCTCAGTCTCTTTTAAGCATCAGACGTTCCTCATTCTTCAAAGAAAGGTGTGCAACTAAACATAAAAAGTTAATGTAGTTTCAAACAAAACCATTTGAAATCTTTTGCTCATTCCACAGGTTTCAAACGGCAAATATTATACATATGAAAAAGAAAAACACTACTATGTTTAATGATGCATCGGGGATCCTGATTGTAGAGCGCTCTCTTTTTCCAGCAACGTTATAATAAATGACTTCTTCCAAAAGCAAATATCCTTGTTGTTTATACAAATACAATGCTCGTAAATCACCAGTCCATATAAGGACAACTTTAAGAACTGTTAGCATCCGTCACCAGGTTGCTGGGTGACAAGAGCAGGAGAGATGTGACACCACCTGAGATGCTGCCATCTCCCAGGGTTCATTTATTTCAGCATTGCGGTAGAAAAGCTGCAATTTTCCAGCCCAGTTGATCCCTAGTTAATGCATTACCCAAGGAAGGTACTCCCTTCACACATTCATTTCCTTGGGAACTTTTTATTTTTATGGCAGTTCATCTTTCTATCATGGATGGTGCTGCGTGAACGCTTAAGCATTATTACAACATTATCAGTTCATACACACAGGCCATATAAAGGAAAACATAAATCGTCACAGTGTCGATTGTCAGTCACACCTCCATGATGCAATTGTTTGAAGTTGAACTTTTTGGGGGTCTTTATAAATGTATTGATAACCATGAAAAAAATATGACACGGCAACGCACACCCCGGCAAAACATTATGTTCAAAATAAAAACATTCATCTTAATGCAGAAAGAGAACAACGTTGCTTCAAAATTCAGTCTATGTTGAATGCAAATTTTTTTTTCAATAAATTAACATTTGGCCATCAACAAAAGAGAGCATCATTTATTTTCATCTACTGTTAAAAAAAGAAAATTTTCTGCAATGATTCAAGAGGGATTGTCCCACACTGTCGTGATATATGTGAATGAAATCCGATCACATCCACCACACACGTCTGCGGAGCACGGAATCTGTATGCCTGCGCCTCAATCAAGTACACCAAAATCGCATTACACCACCTGCGCTACCATTTAGATCTGCTTTTATCGAGTCTAAAATGTACGGCAGTCTACTTTCTGTGACCAAATGTGTGCCGGAAATTTTTAAACACGTTCAATTAGACTTGTCCTGGGTATGTCGTGCACAGACTACTCTGTACTTTCTGTGACCAAATTATCAGGTGCATTAGAAGCGAGGCAGGTCCGTTTGCCGGAATGCCCAGTGAGGGGCAACACAGCCCCAAACATGCTTGACTAGAATTGCCGAGGCACCAAAATGAAGTTGGCAAGGCTGCTTCTTGCATATCTAAACGGAAGTACGTGAATGTAAATGAGCCAGATTTGAATCACAATCCGGTAAAATTCAAAGTTGCTCCAACACGACTAATTCTACATGATTAATTATAAAGTAAATGGTGATTCCCTTTAAAGTGGATTATTTTCTTCACCACACATCTTTCATCTGTTTTCACTCATTGGCACCATTTATCAACGCTTATGGCCTCACTCTTTGGTAAGCAGGTCACTCTCACCATTCTTACCTAATATGACTTTATTTAGGGTTACACTGCGTGAGATCCAATCTACAGGTATCCTTATTTTAAAGTTTCATCGATCCACCACCTCATGTGTTGTCACACAATGGCATCTTTTGGTCAGTGTCTGTGGTCATTGATTAAGGTTGGGGGAGAGGGGAGGCCCTCAAAGGCTCCTCACAACCTCTAATGCAATGCAGCTATTGAACAGGCAAGTGGGGTTGTATTGACTTTGATGTGAATTGAGTGACTTTCATGGTCAATTTTACACGGGCCGCTAGTTCTGCGCATCAATTCACCCCGAGCCTTTTGGCGAGGAGAGGAAATGAGATTCTTTCTGCACTTGAGGATCTAGTGCAGTGTGAAGACCTGATACACACTCTCTCTCACATTATATGATATGTTGTCCACGGAAGACACACACACACACACACACACACACACACACACACACACACACACACACACACACACACACACACACACACACACACACACACACACACACACACACACACACACACACACACACACACACACACACACACACTTACATAATGCAAAGTGGACCTTCGGAAGATGAGCAGCGAGATTGGTTGTTGCCATTTGCTGCATTTTCCACACAGTTGACAACATCCACTATTTTATACAATCAGCAATAACATTACTCCGCTTTGTGCTTGTATTTTAAATGCTCTTACAGATTTTTTTCACTTTGAAACAAAGTTTGTTATCAAAATTTTCTCATTGCTCTCTTTTCACGCAGAGGAAAAATCCAAGCAAAAAGGCAACACTTTGCATGCGTGCAAATGTTCTTGATTGTGCTTTTTTTTGGTTCGATGTTCTGGGGCGGAAGCAAGAAAGTAAATACATGCTCTGCTGCATCCCAGAATGCAAAGCACATCTGGCTACACGGGCTGTTTAGCTCAAACTTGGAGAGTTCACCATTTGTTGGCTTACAGAGTTTGGATCACAACACGAAATGAAGAGGAATTCGGGGTGGTTCAGGTCCTTTAGTCCTTCAGTCATTACTTAAAAAAAGAAAAAGAAAAAGAAAAAAAAGTCAAATTTTTTTAAATTACAGATGACAATAGAGAGAAAGTGTTTCAATTATAAAATCGGTTTTGATGTAAATAATGTGAGTATGAAGATGTGAGTGCATCAAATCAAATTCAATTAAATCATCCTTTAAAATACAAATCCAATTCTAATAAAGTTGGGACGATGTGTGAAACAGAATTTAATGATTTGCAACTCATGTTCCACCGATATTTAATTGGATACACTACAAAGGCAAGATATTTAATGTTTAAAATGATTACATTTTGTCAAATAATCCTAAACTTTGCAATGCTGGGACAGGTGGCAAAACAGACTGAGAAAGTTGAGGAATGCTCGTCAAACACTTGTTTGGAACATCCCACAGGTGAACAGACTAATTGGGAACAGGTGGTTATGGAAAAAACTGACATCAATGTGTAAAGGATATCAGGAACACTTAAAGGGACAGTAACGTGAAAAATCAACTTTTTAAAAAAAATAGCTTTTAGCCATGTTAAAATGCTAATTCCTCACAAAAACATCACCGAAGTGGTGTTTTCCTCCATTCGCCCCTCTCCAAGCACCACACCCTCCCAACCCGAGAAAATGAGCGGGTGTTCACTTTATGATGTCATTAGGTGCGGATCCATCCCCGCACCGCCTCTGCGGACTAAATGCACGCCCACTTTTATCTGAGAGCCTCCATGCTCGCAAGATAGTAATAAAAGTAGCCTTTATCATACACTAGTATACTAATATATGATGTTTCATTTTGTTTATTTCGGGTATACTGTTCTGTACTTGTTCTATGGTTCAATAAAGCAGTTTTTTTTTTAAAGTAGCCTTTATCAGTAAACATTTTGTCCAAATGAATTCAAAGCAATCAATTATCCTTCATATTATTTGCAATGCCAATTGGCCTCAGAAAGGTTTCGTAGCTGACACTTTTTAAATTTTACACTACAAGTAAAATTTCTGCGGCGTTGAACCTAACTGACCGAATGGTCTAGTGCATAGGTGTCAAACCTCGGTCTTGGAGGGCCGCAGTCCTGCAGGGAAACGTTTTCTGTGGTCTGACGAGTCTACATTTCAAATTATGTTTTGAAATTGTGGACATTGTGTTCTCAGGGCAAAAGAGGAAAAGAACCATCCGGACTGTTATGGAGCTGTGTTAGTGCCAGTTGAATGGGTAACTTACACATCTGTGAAGACACCATAAATGCTGAAAGGTACATACAGGTTTTACAGAAACACTATCCAAGCAATATCCTTTCATGGACATCCCTGCTTATTTCAGCAAGACAATGCCAAACCACATTCTGCACGTGTTACAACAGCATGGCTTAATAGCAAAAGAGGGTACTAGACTGGCCTGCCTGCAGTCCAAACCTGTCTCCCATTAACAATATATGGTACATTATGAAACGTAAAATACTGCAATGTTGACTCTGGACTGTTGAACTGCTGAATCTGTACATTAAGTAAGAATGGGAAAGAGTTCCTATCTACAAAGCCAAATCCTCTAAGAATGCGTTGCGTCCACTGACAGCGCCAAAGATTGCTCCACATATGCACCCGCAGCTTACTGCCTGTTAACGTCCTATTCACTAGATATTGCTTTAATGATATACCAGTGCAAACACGCCGGCGAAGTTTGACAGCTGGGAGCAATTTTGCGCACACACATGGCAATGGATCTGTGCCAAGAACATGGCAGTATAATAACAGTTGCAAGAAAGATGACATTATCAGAAAGCGAGCTTGGGCCGAGGAGGTGCAAAAGCGTTTTCCTCATTAAACACCATTAAGCTGTTAAGAGCGGAGAGGAAGACAATGACAACGTCATTCATTATATGTCCATATAATACAAATTATTGGTGCGATCATTTTTATATTTTCAGAGATTGACGTGTGCATATGTAGAGATGTGCACGAGGATTTTCATATAGCATAAGGGTTATGTCATGTCTTGTCTACATCGCAAAATGCCCCACCTTATTGTCTGGAACCGTCTTTTAGTCACATCGTACCCCAGATATCGAGAGATGTATCGAATTGTCTTTCATTGGCGACAGGGCCGGCAATATGTGATTTGGTGCCCTAGGCGAAAGTGTAGATTGTAGCCTCTGAGAGAGCTCAGTATTGTTCATTCGGTAATCTTACCGATTTGACATGTCATCATCATCTCTCTCTATGTGTATGTGCGAGTGTATGTGCATGAGTACGTGCGTGTGCGTGTGTTCATATGTACGTGCGTGTGAGTGTGTGTGCTCATTAATTCACCTAAAACCTATTAAAAATCCCATACCGTTCACCTAAACCGAATACTTCAGAATCCAGCGAGAGTCGTGAGGTTGTCAGGAGACCCGAGGAAGGATCAAAGAAAAGAAAGAAAAGTGAAATCCAGCACCGACCAGACATCACCTACTACCCACCGGGTTACCAACCAGAATCTTTCACCAACCCTAGAAACATCTAAATTCCAACAAATTAGGGAGACCTCAAGAGACCAAAGGAAAGACTGAGGAAAGGAAGGAAGGATAGATGAAGCACAGTGAGATCCACAGACATCAGCCACCACCGATTCAACGACCAAAGTAGAAGCAGATTGTGTTTGAATTTCGGTAGATGCTGGTGTGGTGGATCTGGCATGCCTGAAAACTTTCACCAAAGAGGGGAGCCGTCGACCCAGGCCAGGACAGAGCAAGCACAACCCCCCAGGGCCCCGCAGGGGCCACCGGCCAGAGAGCAAACCCAGGAGCCAGGAGCGCCCCCCACCCCAACACGGCACGCGCCCCAAGCCCAACACAGCAGAACGGGGCACGGCAGGCCCACCAGCCCACAGCCCCCGCTCCCCCCACACCTGCCACCCACCACAACCCAGCCCCCGCCGCCCCCAAACCTGCTGGGCACCGAGCGACGGACCGCGCCAGGGCGGCGCCGCCCCGGACACCAGGGAAAGCACCACAACGCAGCACCCCCCAAGAGACCCAGGGAACGGCCAAGACGCAGCCGCCACCCAGCAGCCAACAGAGGGGCAGAGCCGCCCAAGCCCAGCCAGGGGAGACAGCACCTATAAAGTTAACCCACTGGCATGCAGTGATCCCGAATATTAACCCTTAGTGCCCATTGGAAGTGAATCTTGAGGAGTTGGTGACTGTAAGGTGTCATTTGATGTGGTCTGCTCGATCCTGCTGGCAGCAACTAGGTTCCTGACTATAAAAACACAACCATTAGTTACAAATTGCCAAATACAGAAATAGCAATATAAACTATCGCAATGTAGTGGCTCTCGCTAACAGGCAGAATTAGGTAACCAGATTTTTAAATTGGTTTATTTTTATAGACAATTCTGATTGACTGCCATACATGCCTCTACCCTGGGCCCGGTTTTCCTCCTCCTCCTTTCGGCGCTTTCTTAATGCAGTACCTGAGGGCTTGGACATTTTAATTGTAAAGGTTTTTTATGTATAGACAACAACGTAAGCGAGCCATCCATCTATCAATAGCGCTAACACTCTAAGATGATGCGTGATCCCTCCCCCTACCTTTCACTGTAAACAGCAGCAGCAGGTCAGATTCAGGGTGCCAGGTCATGATCTCATATTTAGTTGGACTAGAAGTCATTAAAAAAAAAAAAAAATCTATAAAATATATATGCGGTATAATATAATATATAAATAATGTAATGTAATAATGTAAAATAAATAAAATATATATGCTCTATAACATTTTGTAGCATCCTCGGTTGAAATAAAGGTGGTCTCTCCAACGGTTATTAAACCTTCCTTTGTGGGAACACACTGTAAGAGCTACAATACAAATAAACAAAAATTGCCCTTAATAACTCATACTTTACCGTATTTAAGCCATATACTAGGGTGACCATATTCCCATACACAGTGTACTTCACCTTCTATTAGTCACGCAATGCCAACCGAACATTTTCATGAATTTATAAAGCCCCCGGATGCCCCAACAGGACGTAAGAAAGTGGTCTGTCTTTCCAAAAGAGGACTCATTTGGTCACCCTACCATATACTATAAATTAATTGCCTTAAATTATTACCTTTTATAGCCTTGACAATCTCTTGTCTCTTGTCTGTTATCTCTTGTTCACTGAATTAGTTATAAACTTCAGTTTTCTCTGATTTCCTGTGGCGCACACGTCTTCTCTGCACTTGGAAGACGGAGCTACTAATGGCACTGGCAGTACGTCGGTTACTTACGTCAGTTCCTACCGGTTTATGAAACCTTTTCCTGTATCCTTCAAAATAAAAGTATCAACTATATTATGATAGCACAATAAAACAACGCAATTCTGCAATACAATAATGCAGAAACTAAAATAATAGCAGGGTCATTTGCATATTTTATTTTAAAACCTGGGGCGAAAATATTTTTTATCTTTTTTTTTTTGCCCTGCAACTTGGCGCCCATTCCACTAGATGGCGCCCTAAGCGACTACTTAGTTCGCTTATTCCCTGGGCCGGCCCTGATTGGCGAGATGCACAACCCATGTATGTGAATGTATGTTTATATGTATGGATTTTTAGGGACAGATTTTGATCTTATGATCTGTAACAACATGAACATCATCAGACTAACAACATGCCCAACCAAAATCTGAATATATTTTCATTATTTTACATAAATTACTGTCACACTTTTTTTAATTAATGGAATGTTAATAAGGAGGGCAAATGTCAGCACATGAATACAATTTGTAGTCGCTGTAAGAAAAATCCGGATGCATCCATGCTATATAATACTGTTTTAGTTTGAGGTATTTTATTCTAATTACTTTTGTTTTCTGGAAGGTAAAAATAAAAAAATTGAAATGCCCATAAAGCAGTAGCACTTTTTATTAAAGTTTCCTTTTTCCAGTAATGAGCTCCAAAAGGTTTCTGGCGGCTGCTTGTAGGGCAGGGGAAAATATTGTATTATTTCCTGGAGGGGAGAGGGGAGGGATCAGCATCAACTGAGAAGTCATACCTCTGAAGATGAGATGCCGCCAGCTGAAAAAACAATAATAATAAGAATAAAATAAAGCCAAAAATACGTCCTTAAAGTTGTTGTGAGCAACGCTGAGTGAATGACCACTTTACAGTTCCATACTCAATTTATGCTGAGCCCTCAAACTGGCCAACCCTGGAGGAAAGAACATGGAGGGTAAAAAAAAAAAAGCAATCTAAAAAAGTAGTAAAACAAGAAAATGTTTTCCCTTCACAGCAATCCTTCATTGGCAGTGAGGAAAACTGGGAGAAAGTGACCAAAAACAGTTAACAAATCAAAATCAATAGCATTCTTAGTAGCTTAGAGATTCAAACGGAGTCCATTTTTTGCAATGTAAAAGAAAATCTTTCTTTGGATGCATTGTGGTAACAAACAAACAAACAAACAAACAAACAAACAAACAAACAAACAAACAAACAAACAAACAATCAATCAATCAATCATGTTATTTGATTGGTATTGACTTGAGCATGACTGAATGAAACTACTGGAAAGGAATACATTTATTGTCATTGCACAAGTACAGAGCAACGGAATTTCACTTAACAGGCTCAACCCAGGCAAGATATAGGAAAAACAATGACCGACAGAGGGAGACAGGACAGAAAGATTTGTCAGTACTCGCTAAAAAGTGCACCAAAATCTTAGATAAGAAAGGAAAACTCGGGAGGGGGAGGGGTAAAAAAAAGACACTGCATCAAGTGAGCTAAATATTTTTTTGCAATGTGCAAAAGTTAGATGTCCAGATTCGACCATGTCTCCATCAAAATTGAGACGTCAAGTTTATTTATAGAGTACATTTAGGGTGACTGCAGTCGATCAAAGTGCTTGATCCTGGGTTTGAATCTCCTCATTTTGTGTCTTTCCAAATTCATGGATGGACTGAGTCAAACAAAGCTATCTGCTATTACACATAAATACAAAAGTTGGCCAATGTTTTTTTTTTGGTGGGGGGGGGGGGGTGAATGTCTTTGAAAGCCTCATGAGAATTCAGTTCAGTGAGCATCAAAGCATTAACCGTCAGCATCAAGAGCGGCGTCAACAAGTTGTGTTAAAAGGATAACAAAAAACCTCCTAGAAGTTCTGTAAAGTTCTGTTTAGTTGTGTTTGTTTTGTTGTAATTTTAGTTTATTATGAAATGTTTGTTGAAAATTTTAATTCAAAGCTTCTAGTATCAAGGCCTCATATTAGTAGCATAACATTAGCATTTTGGTTAACAAGATAATAAACACATATTATTGCCTTTACAGATAATACAAGCGCAATGTTGATCTTGGTGCTGACAGCAATGAGTCTGGTGGTTTTGACTATACAAAAAGCCACATATGCTTTTTCCTGAGTCTTCATTAGGCAAGCCACACCCACTTTCTTGAAAAAGAAAGTTGGTCTGGACAGGCGTCCATAGACAGCGATTCGGCAACGGCCCTAAAACAGGCCGGCCAATCAAATTCATCGTGAGGTTGTCTTCGTGAGCAACGTCACTCTTCAACTTTTCCCTGCAACAACGACATAAGTCATTCACTACTTTCTCTCTTTGGCTAGTAGCCATGTTGGATTTTTTACTCCGTTTCTGGAAAAAAAAAAGAAGGAAAAAAAGACTTCAACGAGTCGCTTTTCTTTTTTTCTTTTCTTGTTTTTTTTTTCTTCCGGAGAGCTCAGTTCATTCGGTAATTTTACCGATTTGACATGTCAACGAGTCGCTTTTCCGACGTCACGTCCGCTCTTCGCTCATTAGTTCATTCCAATGTCTGTTAGCTCAGGTTTGCCCCATTTACACCTAATTACCGATTAAAAGATAAACAATACACCAACAACCTAATTAAAAAAAAATGTAAGGACTACCACCAAATTCAGTGTGAGACTATGTTCTGTGCTGCGCTTTGATTGGCCAGTCTACGTTTCGGAGCAAGGGGTCAATTAGCAATTCGGTAATGAACAAACTTGTGCGACTCTTGAAATGATTTGCAGCTTGACTGCGCCGCACAATTTGCGGCACCACCCCAAAGTTTGCACTTGAATCCTGATCCCCGTGTAACGAGGTCGAAAGTGTTTTTGTCAGTGAGATGTGAACAAAAGCTTTTGTCTGCGCTCTGCCTGTGATAAAACACTCACATTACTATTTTATGCAAAGCTTTGATTGTCTGTTTTCAGATAAGGTCTCCATCTATTTAGTCAGGCAGTTAATGGAATTCCATGGCCTGCGAGGTAAGAAAAAAAACGAACAAGAAAATGTCATTTCAACACAGTTGTGTTTTAGAACCACCCAGGCACTCTCTTGTCTTTTAACGCTCTGATTTTCACTAAGAAGAGCTGTAGATGATCACACACACATGCGCGCACACGCGCGTATGGCTACTGGACCAGGAAGGGGCTGTGTCATCTCCAAACTTTTTCATGAGCAATGCGATGCAGTGTCTCTCCCAGAGCTGCTC